>NC_064925.1:540883443-541486776 GCF_023897955.1 Schistocerca gregaria | reverse complement strand
ATCCATCCATCATTGTTTTTGTTTGGGGATCACAGTGTGTGGGACAAAACTTGCACACACTTTTCTTGTCTCCAAAGCATTCTGGAGAATGTCTTGAACATCTGATTTAGAGATGTTGCTCCATTGTAATGTTGACACACTATGGCCACACATCCTCTTCATAACACTGACTGCTTTACAAATTGACTGATCAAATGCACATATGTTTTTATTGTTAGTTACAGTTGCCACAATTGTAACTGTGCTGACATCACGTGTACGCCAAGATTAAAATCAGTCTTGGAACTTTTTGGATGGAGGACATACATATGACATTATGAAAAAGTTGCACAACTCACTCATCTTCAAAAATGTGCTTGTCATGAGTGATTAACAGTCTGAAGTTGTGGGACTGGAACCAGGTGATGCTTTTAAATGTATTTTTTAATTTTGACAACTGTTTCCCCTTCTGTAACCACAATGAATTCATTAGATAAATTACAAAGGAGAAGGAGATAGCATTTTAACATCCTGTCGACAACGAGGTCATTAGAGATGGAACACCAGCTCATATTAGAGAAGGACGGGGGAGAAATTCTGCTGTGGCCTTTCAAAGAAACCATATAGGTATTTGTCTGAAGCAGTTAAGGGGAACCATTGTCCTCCCAAATGAAGAGCCCAGAGTGCTAACAACTGCGCCTTGGTAGATAAACTACAAAATAGAAGAAAAATAGGCAGAGACGAAGCATGGTACAGTCCCAAGCCGGAAAACATAAAGTGTGCTGTTTTGCTGCTAAATTACTGAGTTAAAACAGGACCACATGTCAGGGACAAAGCTATGTTTCATTGCTATTATCTGAAAGGTAAAAGAAAATAAAGAAGTAATAAGCAGCCAAGAAGGTATGTAGTGTTTGGTTCATTTCTAAAGTTAGCAGCCCATGCAAAGGTACTGGTTAATGGACACAGAAAAATACCCACTGCCCTGTTAAATGCTTGCAGTCCTGATGATTTTAATACATATTTTATTGATGTTGCTGGAAATAATGTAACTGAAGTACTAGATTTAGAAATTGATATTGTTGGGGCTGGCCGGAGTGGCCGGCACTTCAAGTAGTTCTAAGTTCTAGGGGACTGATGACCTCAGGTTAAGTCCCGTAGTGCTCAGAGCCATTTGAACCATTTTTGATATTGTTGTTGTTGTGCTCATCAGTCCAGAGTCTAGTTTGATGCAGCCCTCCATGCTCTGTATCCTGTGCAAACTTCTTCATCTCCCAGTACCTACTGCAACCACTGCCTTCTGAATCTGCTTAGTGTAATCATCCCTTGGTCTCCCTCTACGATTTTTACACTGCACACTGCCCTCCAATACTAAATTGGTGAACCCTTGATGCTGCAGAACATGTCCTACCAACCGATCCCTTCTTCTAGTCAAGTTGTGCCTTAAACTTCTCTCCTCCCCAATCCTATTCAATACCTCCTCATCTATCCATCTAATTTTCAACATTCTTCTGTAGCACCACATTTCGAAAGCTTCTATTCTCTTCTTGTCTAAACTATTTATCATTCATATATTAAAAACAAAGATTCCAAGACTTACCAAGCAGGAAAGCGCTGGTAGACAGGCACAATAAGTAAAACACACAAACACACGCAGAATTTCTAGCTTTCGCAACCGACGGTTGCTTCTTCACGAAAGAGGAAAGGAGAGGGAAAGACGAAAGGATGTGGGTTTTAAGGGAGAGGGTAAGGAGTCATTCAAATCCCGGGAGCGGAAAGACTTACCTTGGGGGAAAAAAGGACAGGTGTACACTCGCACACACACACATATCCATCCGCACATACACAGACGCTTGTGTCTTGGAATCTTTCTTTTTAATATATTTTTTCCCATGTGGAAGTTTCTTTCTATTTTATTTACACTATCATTCATGTTTCACTTCCCTACATGGCTACACTCCATACAAATACTTTCAGAAATGACTTCCTGACACTTGAATCAATACTCAATGTTAACAAATTTCTCTTCTTCAGAAACGCTTTCCTTGCCATTGCCAGTCTACATTTTATATCCTCTCTACTTCGACCATCATCTGTTATTTTGCTCCCCAAACAGCAAAACTCATTTACTACTATGAGTGTCTCATTTCCTAATCTAATACCCTCAGCATCACCTGACTTAATTCTACTACATTCTATTATCCTCATTTTGCTTTTGTTGATGTTCATCTTGTATCCTCCTTACAAGACGCTATCCATTCCGTTCAACTGCTCTTCCAAGTCCTTTGCTGTCTCTGAGAGAATTACAATGTCATTGGCGAACCTCAACATTTTTATTTCTTCTCCATGGATTTTAATACCTACTCCGAATTTTTCTTTTGTTTCCTTCACTGCTTGCTCAATATACAGATTGAATAACATTGGCGAGAGACTACAACGCTGTCTCACCCCCTTTCCCAACCTCTGCTTCCCTTTCATGCCCCTCGTATCTTATAACTGCTGTTTGGTTTCTGTACAAATTATAAATGGCCTTTTGCTCCCTATATTTGACCCCTGCCACCTTCAGAATTTTAAAGAGAGTATTCTATTCAACATTGTCAAAAGCTTGCTCTAAATCTACAAATGCTAGAAATGTAGGTATCTTCTAAGATAAGTTGTAGGGTCAGTATTGCCTCACGTGTTCCAACATTTCTACAAAATCCAAACTGATCCTCCTCTCATTTTCCTTCTTTCCTGCTTTTTTTGCATCTGTGTTTCAGTTTTATTAGGTCTGTCCACATTCATTCCCTTTAATGTGTGTCAGGGTGCTGATGACCTTGACGTTGAGCGCCCATAAGCCCCAGCACACACACACCTTCCTGAAGTCGGCTTCTACCAGTTTTTCCATTCGTCTGTAAAGAATTTGTGGTAGTATTTTGCAGCTGTGGTGTATTAAATTGATAGTACAGTAATTTTCACAACTAACACCTACTTTCTTTGGGATTGGAATTACTATATTCTTCTTGAAGTCTGAGGGTATTTCACCTGTCTCATACATCTTGCTCACCAGATGCTAGAGTTTTGTCAGGGCTGGCTATCCCAAGGCTATCAGTAGTTTTAATGTAATGTTGTCAACTCCTGGGGCCTTGTTTCGACTTAGGTCTTTCAGTGCTCTGTCTAATTATTCTCTCAGTATCGTATCTCCCATTTCATCTTCATCTACATCCTCTCCCACTTCCATAATAACGGCCTCAAGTACATCGCGCTTGTAAAGACCCTCTATACACTCTTCCTTTTTGCTTTCCCTTCTTTGCTTAGAACTGGTTTTCCATAAGAGCTCTTGATATTCATACAACCAGTGATCTTTTCTCAAAAGGTCTCTTTAATTTTCCTGTAGGCAGTATCTATTGTACCCCTAGTGATATATGCCTCTATATCCTTACATCTGTCCTCTAGCTATCCTTGCTTAGCCATTTTGCACTTCCTGTCAATCTCATTTTTGAGACGTTTGTATTCCTTTTTATCTACTTCATTTACTGCATATTCATATTGACTTCTTTCATCAATTAAGTTCAATATCTCTTCTGTTATCCAATGATTTCTACTAGCCCTTGTCTTTTTACCAACTTGATCTTCCATTGCCTTTACTATTTCATCTCTCAAAGCTACCCATTCTTCTACTGTATTTCTTTCCCCAATTCTTGTCAATCGTTCCCCAATGCTCTCTCTACAACCTCTGGTTTTTTCAGTTTATCCAGATCCCACCATTTCTCAGTTTATTCAGTTTTAATCTACAGTTCATAGCCAATATATTATTTTTTTTTCACAATATAATGCTAATTTGCGGTTGGATTCTGCTCAAATTATCAGTTCATCTTCCATGAGTTCTTCTAATGAGTAATAACATTTGTGTAACAGAATTTCATGTAACTTCTTTTTTAGTATCCCTAGTTCCATGCTTAGAATGTTTTTGCCTTTAAGTTTGTTGTAGACTTTCATGCCCATATATTGTGAGGACTGAGCATATAATTTCAATCTGTGAGCAGGAAGGTGTGGTTGGCCAACCACTGTCACACACTGTGTGATTTTAATTCCTTTCGTCTGGTCTGAGTCGGCGTCTTTCTTGTCCTATGTTGTCTGTTGTCATGTCCATTGTTCATTTTTATTCTGTGTGGGTGTTTGAAGTTTTGGAAAAAGGGACCGATAACCATAGCAGTCTGGTCCCTTTAATCCCACAAACCAACCAACCAACCAACAGGAAGCATAAAATTATCTTTATTCCTTGTACTGTATGGATGATCACGTTGGTTTCTAATGAACAATTCCGGTTTGTTGTGTAAAAATATCATTAGCTCATATATGTATATGGAGAGGACAGTCAACATTTTTAGTTTCTGTAATAACGGATGACATGATTCTCTTTGCTGTGCAGTGCACATATTTCTGATAATTTTCTTCTGGAGCTTCAGTACACGAGATATATTATTGGAGCTTCCCCAGAAAATAATTGCCATATCTTATCACTGATTCAAAGTAACTTAGATATGTGGACATGTTAGTAGCACTTGAAAATATATGCATAGCATATCCAAAGCTACGCAGTTTGCTGCACAGGTACTCAATATGTGTGTTACAGTTTAAATTCTTATCGACGTGTAGACCTAGAAATTTGGCAGAATGCATTTCTGTTAATTCTTCAGTTTTATGATAACTAATTTCCTGGTCTCTTGACTGTTTGGTTCTGAATTCAATCAAGTTGGTTTTTGATATGTTAAGCTTCAGACCATTAAACTGGAACCATGACTCTAGCCTGTCTAATGTACCAGTGACTCTATCAGGAATCGTTTCTGTTTCTACACTTTCTATCAAGACAGACCTGTCATCAGCAAACAGAACAGATGGTGAATTTATGTTTAATGGTAAGTCGTTGACATACAATAGAAAGAGAATTGGACTAAGGATCAAACCTTGCGGATCACCCTGTGTTATTGTTTTCCAGTCTGAATGGTAGTTTACACCATTTGAAGAGATTATTGTTCTTTGTTTTCTATTAGATAAGTAAGAAGTAAGCCATTAAAGTACTGCACCCTTAATCCCATATTTTTCTCGTTTGTGGATTAGCAAGGAATGATTCACAGAATCAAAAGCCTTTGTCAGGTCGCAGAAAATTCCAGCTACTTTGCTTTTTTGTCTAGAGCTATGCTAATTTTTTCTATGAAATTATTTATGGCATCTGTTGTATTTTTCCCTTGCTGGAAGCCAAACTGATTGCACAAAATAATCCCCTGTGATACAATAAATTTTTGAATTTGGTAGCAGCAACTTTCTCAAAAATTTTTGACAGCACTGGAAGGAGGGAGATAGGATGATAATTCCCCATATCTTCTCTTGACCCTTTCTTAAAAAGTTGTTTTATTTCTGCGTATTTTAATGATTCTGGAAAACAACCTTCTTCAAATGATTTGTTGATTAACTCAACTACTGGAGGACTTACTATTTTGTACACTGATTTAATTACTTTTGCAGGTATCCCATTCCAACCCACTGATCTTTTATTTTTTAGTGATGTCTTCTATTTCTTTGATTGTAATACACTCCTGGAAATTGAAATAAGAACACCGTGAATTCATTGTCCCAGGAAGGGGAATCTTTATTGACACATTCCTGGGGTCAGATAAATCACATGATCACACTGACAGAACCACAGGCACATAGACACGGGCAACAGAGCATGCACAATGTCGGCACTAGTACAGTGTATATCCACCTTTCGCAACAATGCAGGCTGCTATTCTCCCATGGAGACGATCGTAGAGATGCTGGATGTAGTCCTGTGGAATGGCTTGCCATGCCATTTCCACCTGGCGCCTCAGTTGGACCAGCGTTCGTGCTGGACGTGCAGACCGCGTGAGACGACGCTTCATCCGGTCCCAAACATGCTCAATGGGGGACAGATCTGGAGATCTTGCTGGCCAGGGTAGTTGACTTACACCTTCTTGAGCACGTTGGGTGGCACGGGATACATGCGGACGTGCATTGTCCTGTTGGAACAGCAAGTTCCCTTGCCGGTCTAGGAATGGTAGAACGATGGGTTCGATGACGGTTTGGATGTACCGTGTACTATTCAGTGTCCCCTCGACGCTCACCAGAGGTGTATGGCCAGTGTAGGAGATCGCTCCCCACACCATGATGCCGGGTGTTGGCCCTGTGTGCCTCGCTCGTATGCAGTCCTGATTGTGGCGCTCACCTGCACGGCGCCAAACACGCATATGACCATCATTGGCACCAAGGCAGAAGCAACTCTCATCGCTGAAGACGACATGTCTCCATTCGTCCCTCCATTCACGCCTGTCGCGACACCACTGGAGGCGGGCTGCACGATGTTGGGGCGTGAGCGGAAGACGGCCTAACGGTGTGCGGGACCGTAGCCCAGCTTCATGGAGACGGTTGCGAATGGTCCTCGCCGATACCCCAGGAGCAACAGTGTCCCTAATTTGCTGGGAAGTGGCGGTGCGGTCCCCTACGGCACTGCGTAGGATCCTACGGTCTTGGCGTGCATCCGTGCATCCCAGGTCGACGGGCACGTGCACCTCCCGCCGACCACTGGCGACAATATCGATGTACTGTGGAGACCTCACACCCCACGTGTTGAGCAATTCGGCGGTACGTCCACCCGGCCTCTTGCATGCCCACTATATGCCCTCGCTCAAAGTCCGTCAACTGCACATACGGTTCACGTCCACGCTGTCGCGGCATGCTACCAGTGTTAAAGACTGCGATGGAGCTCCGTATGCCACGGCAAACTGGCTGACACTGACAGCGGCGGTGCACAAATGCTGTGCAGCTAGCGCCATTCGATGGCCAACACCGCGGTTCCTGGTGTGTCCGCTGTGCCGTGCGTGTGATCATTGCTTGTACAGCCCTCTCGCAGTGTCCGGAGCAAGTATGGTGGGTCTGACACACCGGTGTCAATATGTTCTTTTTTCCATTTCCAGGAGTGTATTTCTAAATTTCATGGGAGATATATTGTGGCTAAAGAGACATTGACACACTTTGCCCTTTAAGAATCCCACTGATGACAACATCATTATTTTCAGTTTACTTGTACTCAAAGAGGTGTCTGTGCCTCCATGTCCTTCATGAAACTGATGCTTCTCTTTCACGGGACTAGAAAAGTGAGTGTCTCAACTTGACAGTCTGAGGTACATTTTTTCTTTTTTCTGCTGAAAGAATACCAAATAATATTATTCCCTGTCAGAGGAATTTAATGAATGGTTCTGGTAAAATGGAAATGTTGTGTGGCTAGGGCCTCCCATCAGGTAGAATGGTCACCTGGTGCAAGTCTTTTGAGTTGACGCCACTTTGGCATCTGGTGTGCCGATGGGGATGAAATGATGAAAGGACAATACAATACCCAGTCCCTGAGTGGAGAAAATCTCCAACCCAGACGGGAATCGAACCCGGGGCGTTAAGTATGGCATTCCATCACGCTGACCACTTAGCTGGATGAATCAAGCACAAGTGAATTAGTATTTGTTGGTTGTTGTGTTTCATCTCAACCCAAGATCAGTAAAAATTAAATTTGTAAAAACCTACAAATGCTGTGCAATAACAAGCTGTCTACCCCAAAAGAGGAGTGAGGCACCTGATACTATATACAGTCATGGTGAACTAAGTTCAGCCACAATCTTCGCAACTACACCTTCCCTTTCTCTTCCCCTTTTCTTCTTACAAGGGAACCTCCCCATCGCACCCCCCTCACATTTAGTTATAAGTTGGCACAGTGGATAGGCCTTGAAAAACTGAACACAGATCAATCAAGAAAACAGGAAGAAGTTGTGTGGGGGAAAAAAATAACCAAAATATACAAACTGAGTAGTCCATGCGTAAGATAGGCAACATCAAGGATACTGTCAGTTCAGGAGTGCCGTGGTCCCATGGTTAGCGTGAGCAGCTGCGGAACTAGAGATTCTTGGTTCAAGTCCTCCTTCGAGTGAAAAGTTTACTTACTTTATTTTCGCAAAGTTGTGATCTGTCCGTTCGTTCATTGATGTCTCTGTTCACTGTAATAAGTTTAGTGTCTGTGTTTTGCGACCGTACCGCAAACCGTGCGATTAGTAGACTGAAGGACGTGCCTCTCAAATGGTAACCACAAGGTCATAGGTCAACCGATTCCTCCACAGGAAAACACGTTTGATATATTCTATACGACACTGGTGATGGCATGTGTGTCACATGACAGGAATATGTTGTCGACCCACCTAACTTGTACACTTGGCGAATGGGTAAAAAGATTCTTCTAACTTGCCCGATTTAGGTTTTCTTGTGGATGTGATAATCAATCCCATCACTCGCATCGGACAGACAGATAATAATTGTCTGAAAATAAAAAATTGAAATTTTCACTTGAGGGAAGACTTGAACCAAGGATCTGTCGTTCCGCAACTACTGACGCTAATTACTGGACCACGGCACTCCTGAGTTCGAAATGTACTTGATGATGCTTATGTTGCACATGGACTACTCAATTTGTATATTTTGTTTATTTTTTTCATACTTCCACACAATTTCTTCCTGTTTTCTCGAATAATCTGTGTTCAGTTTTTCAAGGCATATCCACTGTGTCAGCTTATAACTAAATCTGAGGGGGGTGTGATGGGGAGGTTCCCTTGTTAGTTGTAAATAACTACTCTAACCAAATGCTTGGAACAGAATTAATTGTAAGTACTTTGAAAGACCAGGAATTCTTTTGGATCAGTCATCTTACAGTTTCATGTGTAAGAGGAGAGAGAATTGAAGCTATTTGTTGAATTTATTCTTCGATGGTCGTTGATTATAGTCTTATAAAAACCCCACTGCTTCTTATGTATATGAGTCAGAGCAAGAACCTGATGAATTGCTCTTGAGTGTCATTCTTCTCTATGCTTGCCCTGACAAATGCAGATTTCATTGCAACCTCACAGTGGCAAACTGAAAGATTCAGATCCACTTTGAGTAACTGAGGCTCACTTGTTCCACTTTCAACTGTATTGATTCTCAGAGGAAGTACAATTACATATTTATTTCAGTGGTGTGCTGTCTAGTTGTATTCAAGCATATGGGGGTTTAAATCCCTGCCCAGACATCCATTTTCCTTTGTTTCTCTAACTGCTTACAGCAAATATCGGATGGTTCTTTTGAAACAGATATCGTCAGTTTCCTTCCCCATACTTTCCCATGTCATGCATGTTTTCCATCTTGAGGGAACCTCATTACTGATTGACCTTGTAATACTATTATCAATTGTGAGTAGTTAGTACAGTGTAATTAAGTGTATATAACTATGAAGTGTTTATTCTTTACATGTTAAGTTCTTTGAATTGCTGGAGGGAAATGGAAAATTGTGATGCATATTTTGTTTTAACTTAACAATGTGCCAAAATAATGAAACTTTATTAAACACGTCTGGTTGTGAAAACGAAATTGTATGTAGAACACTGGTTCATACTTAGGGATCTTGTATTGTGAAATAGAAGAGACATAGAGAACCCACTCCCCTCCACTATGGAACGGGCTAGGCACATGAGAAAACGTGAAAGTGGCAGTCAATCTGGGCAGCAAGAGAGAGAGCACGTTAGGCAGTCAGTGGCCAGCAGTCGCATAGTCAACACTGCAGCTGCCTAGTGAGGCATTCTGAAACCAAATCTATGATGGAATGGCCTTGGATGTGGTTTCTGCTGTAAAATGGTGCTCTTGCATTTGGAAAGGCTCTAAAGATGATGGGGAGGATTTCATGAAGGATGGATCTCATTTCGGGGCAGTCCCCCACTTGTGACAGGATACTTCCCGGGACTGGATCAGACTCTGAATGTGGCTCTCCAGCAGGGATACGACTACCTAAAATCGTGCCCCGAAATGAGATCCATCCTTCATGAAATCCTCCCCACTCCACCAAGAGTATCTTTCCGCCGTCCACCTAACCTTTGTAACCTCTTGGTTCATCCCTATGAAATCCCCAAACCACCTTCCCTACCCTCTGGCTCCTACCCTTGTAACCGCCCCCGGTGTAAAACCTGTCCTATGCACCCTCCCACCACCACCTACTCCAGTCCTGTAACCCGGAAGGTGTACATGATCAAAGGAAGAGCCACGTGTGAAAGCACCCACGTGATTTACCAACTGACCTGCCTACACTGCTACGCTTTCTATGTGGGAATGACCAGCAACAAACTGTCCATTCACATGAATGGACACAGGCAGACAGTGTTTGTTGGTAATGCGGATCACCCTATGGCTAAACATGCCTTGGTGCACGGCCAGCACATCTTGGCACAGTGTTACACCGTCCGGGTTATCTGGATACCCACCAACACCAACCTATCCGAACTCTGGAGATGGGAACTCGCCCTTCAGTATATCCTCTCTTCTCGATATCGGCCAGGCCTCAACCTCCGCTAATTTCAAGTTGCCGCCGCTCATACCTCATCTGTCTTTCAACATCTTCTTTGCCTCTGTACTTCTGCCTTGAATGACATCTCTGCCTGAACTCTTTGCCTTTACAAATGTCTGCTTGTGTCTGTGTATGTGCGGATGGATATGTATGTGTGTGCGAGTGTACACCTGTCCTTTTTTCCCCCTAAGGGAAGTCTTTCCGCTCCCGGGATTGGGATGACTCCTTACCCTCTCCCTTAAAACCCACATCCTTTTGTCTTTCCCTCTCCTTCCCTCTTTCCTGAAGAAGCAACCGTCGGTTGCGAAAGCTAGAAATTCTGTGTGTGTGTTTTATTTATTGTGCCTATCTACCTGCGCTTTCCCGCTTGGTAAGCCTTGGAATCTTTGTTTTTAATATATTTTTCCCATGTGGAAGTTTCTTTCTATTTTATTTATATGTGCATAGTTGCTTATAAAGAAAGGGAGAGTTTAAGGGCCCCCACTTTAATCTTTACTAGTAGGAAAAGGTTAATTTCAATTCTGTTTTTGCTATTGAAATCTGGAACATTTCCACAGTAGAATAACATGCAATATCTTAGTACAGTGTTAAATTATTGCATTTGTGATGTGTACCTGTTAGTCAAACTTGAACACTTGTCAGATGCCACTTAGTCTCGTGAGGTCTTGGAGAACATATTGTGCTGAATTAAATTGATGGTTGAGGTAGTAATTATTGTTAACAGGAGTAAAGTCTCTTTTACATTTCTGTGATTGCTAACCTATGCTATTAATAGCTACTGTTATCCACTGTGCATTTCACCTGGTAGTTGTGTGTGTTCATTGCACTTTACTAAAACAGAATTTATGAAAGTCCCTTTTTCAAGAGTATATTTAAATCCACTGAAAATAATGTTTTCATGTTATTATGCCTAATTAGGCTGGTGATCGTTTATTATTTCATTTGAGGGAACTTTATTGCTTTCATTTCTTAGAAAATTAAAGTCTTTCTGATTTCTATTAGTTGCCATAGTACAAAATTCAGACATGATATCCTCTGTCCATTAGGTTAACACATGATAAATTTCAGATTCCTCTCAGAGGGTAATGCTTACTGCAAGTTAAGCTTATATTTGGCATTTTACATTGTGCGGTAGTGTTAAAACCTTTCATCTTTCCTCTCTCCCACCCCCTCCTTCTCAATAAAACTCCGCACCCTGCACCATATGTATAAGCTGAGGGCTATTGGCTGTTTGTTAACCATATGTAAAGGACAAGACAATATAACAAAGTGCAGTGTTACTGTTGTATGCAGTAGCTTTTAAATTTTTTCACAAAGAAAAAAAACTTTGCAATCCCCAGCTGCCCAACACTCCTCTGCGTGCTCAGTAACTGGAATTTGATAGCATAAAAAGGCAGGGAACAACATGTCCTGATGTTACTTTAGAGGCAATCTGGCATCCATATTCCATATCACAGAATTGGTCATGATGATATATAGTAACACAGCAGTGATATTATATCATCTGTGAATAGGCAAAACGTATGTGTTCATTATGGAAAGAATATTTATTCATTCCGTCACTTGTTACTTCGGATGTTGCAGCTGTGCCATAATGGTTTTGTGTCCCATTTCATATAATCAATAGAAAAATAATTTAATAATAAAGTATGTTTTATAATTCAGATATGTTTATCTCCTTCAGGTTCTCATGTACACTGCTGGTCACATTAACTATGGTGGTCGAGTCACAGATGATTGGGACAGGAGGTGTATCATGAATGTTCTTGCTGATTATTATAGAATCGAAGTGTGCGATGAAAATCATCAGTTTGAAGAGACTGGAATCTACCATCAGGTGTGTCATGGTGTTACACCACTTGTTGAAACATTTTACTTCGTACATATTTTGTAATTTCTACTGTTTACTTATTTCTAGTCTTAGGAAGAATGTTTAGGTACTTGATATATTTATAGAATATTTAATAAATATGGCCATGCGAAAACTTTTCAGTAATTTTGGTGCTGTATATGAATCTTAAGCTTAGCTGTGTGTTCTGGAAGAGAACCATCTTAGCAAAGTGCCAGTGATGCTACCTGAATAACTCTTGGAACTGCTATAGTGATGATTTTTTTTTAATAAATCATATGTGCTTTCTGTGAACAACATATGTCTGACAGGAATAGTGTTTTATGCAACTGTAATGAAAAGTGGGTCAGTTTTGATAGCTGTTGAACGCTATTTTGTGAGGGCACTAATTTAGTAGTGTATGTATGTAGTCCATACAATTTTATATTGCATGTAATTGTATTGGGTGCTGGATCGTAGATTGTATTTTATTCGTCCAGTTGTCTACAAAGCAGCTTATATGTAAGACATTAGACAAATCAGTTTATAAACATAAAGGTGAAAGAGATGTGCATACTTATCAAAGAGACAACAATACACCACATATGTTAAGTCTTTTTATAGTTGTTGTGGTCTTCAGTCCAGAGGCTGGTTTGATGCAGCTCTCATTTTTATAGTACATTTTGTGAATTTAAATATTTTAAATGGAGTAAAAGCTGTGATGCTGTAAAAATGACTTAAAAATTTGCCAGGTATTAGTAATTGCATATTTTCAAGAAGTAACAAAGTGTAACCCACATTTTGAAAGTACCATTTTAGCATATGTATTTGTTGATTTGGAGTTATTGCTTTCATATTTTCAAGAAGTAACAAAGTTTAAACGACATTTTGAAAGTACCATATATGAGTTGAAGTGGATCATATGTAACTTTTTGTTTTCTCTTCTCTCTGGTAAAGTGTTCATGAGTACCAGGGTTTTTGTGTACTTTGCTGCATTCTAAAGGGAACACACATCATAAAAAAATGTAAATTTATTGGGTCATGGAGTGATAGGAAGAATACAATTTAGGAAGAGTTATGGAGTAACAACAAGAAGAAGACAGAGTAAAGAGCTACTCACTTATGAAACAACAACAGAGACCCTAGAGGCCCATATATAAACGTAAAAAGATGCTGTCTCCATCTAGTGGTATCAGCTTCATCGTGTGCACACATGGTGATCCAGGTGACTGCAGAGGGTCATGGAGTCATGATGCAGCCTCAGGAAGTCACCTCGGGTATCTGTGGGCATGCCATTTGAATGTCAGCATGCACTATGCTTGCCATAGTGACCCGATTTGTGTTTGCAGTAGGAATAGTAGGGTGCTACTACACTCCTCGTTCGTTGTGGGGGGAAGGACCAGAAGTTGCCACCAGTGATTCTGTTATAGCAGATAGCATCAGGGGCAGCAGCCAAGACTAGTGTGTATTGGTGAAAGTGACTGGGACAAGAGCGCCCCCACTACCTGCAGACCCAAGGGTGACCAGCGGACAAGACCACTGATAGGGGGTCAGGAGCCATCTGGACATCAGAGTCCATGATGTGTGGCATTCGCTCAGCCAGTGACAATGGCAGACTGAAGAAGTGGGTAGTCTCTGGAAATGGCGAACTGGCTAACATCCTCTCTGATGTTCACAGTGGGAGGTGCTCGGACTAGTCATGGGAAGCAAACCCTCTGCTGGTGCCGATGAAATGGTGTTCACTAAGGAAGGCAGGTATGGACAGGCCAGCGCAACACCCAGAGTGACCAGGGCCATACTAAGGATGAGCTGTCAAACCCACACCAGAGAAGGGGCTCTGCATCTCTCCTGGCATGCAACTGGTTCTGGTGTTTTGGCATGAGTTGATCTTCGGTGTGAACATTGAGATGGCTGAAATCTGTTGAGGGCACCATCCAATGCCCCTGACCAAAAATGGCATGCCTGGTGTGAATGTTAATGAAATTGGTGCAGGTGGGTGACACCTGCTCAGCAGCAAGAGCTTGAGAAGCATCTACAGCTGAGAGCCGTGCAGCTGTTAGGCAGATCTTCAGCTGTGTCTTAAATGTTTGGACAAAGAGTTTCACCTCCATTCGATTGTGGATGAAAGGGAGGTGCCATGACATGGTGAACGCCATTTTGTGTACAAAAGGTCTTGAAATTTTACAATGCAAATAAACTATGGAAAGCTGCAAAAAGTGAGACCCAGCAAGGTTGTATTTGAGGCCCCTGGAAAACAGTAAACAACAAATGGAAGTTGTGTAGGTGATCCTCCATGATCGCACCTGTCACGATGATATCAAGGTAGTTAATGCAATGAGTGACAGCTGATGTAACCTGTTCTAAAAATGTTGAGATATGGTGGGTGCACTTGCACTCCCAGACATTCCTGTTGATACTGTTAAAGGCCGAAAGTTGTATTAACCACAAGCAATGGTTTTGATGTCCTGTCCAAAGGAATATGAAAGTAGTCAGTTTTCAAAAAGAATTGAGCCTACCAACTTTGTGAGTAGCTTCTTTTGGAAACATGGGGTGTAAGTGTCTATGAAAGTATTAATAGTGACCTTGCAGAAGTCACTGCAGAACTGAAGCTGATCAGAAGGCTTATTTACAATCACTAAGGGTATAACCCATTCACTTGAGGAAATCAGTTTAATCGCTCCCAATGATATAAAGCAATCCATTACTGTTGTGACCTGGTCATATGAAGCTACTGGCACCAGCTGCACCCAGAAACAGTGGGTGCAAGCAGGCAGAGGGTTTGAGGATGGCATGCTGTTAAATTGTATGCACAACATAATCCTGTGACAAACAGATTTGAAAACTCATAACACAAGCAGTTCAATTTGTGATATGGCACTTGATCTGACACCAGATGCAATACATTTTAATAAAAAACCAATAGCTGCAAAGGCATCTAACCCAGCCAAGTTTTAAGTAATCATACCATTGACCAGCAAGGACATAATCAACCAAACAGCTGACTTCTAAACTGCATCAGGCATGCGTTTGTTGATAATAGATATCTGTTGTTTTTTATAGCTTACCAATAAATGGTTGATGCCTGATGTAGGTTCAAAAGTTGAGTAGGGACAAGGTGGCCTCTGTAAAGTAGTAATGGCTGATCCATACCCGCACTTCTACGAAAAATTTGTTCTGGCCTTCAGAGAATGGCAAACTCAACAATGAAACAGTATAAATATTAACTTTGTTGGTTCCTGAAATGACTCAGAGAGAGGGTGCAGCAGAAATCAACATACTGCTGCTATGTGATATTTTTGGTTACATTTACCAAGTGGTCCTGTGCTTGGGGCTATCTGACTGCTTGTGCTGTACAAAATTACACTAAGATGACAAAAGTCATGGGATATTGATATGCACATATACAGGTGGCTGTAGTATCATGTGCACAAGGTGTACGAGGGCAGTGCATTGGTGGTGCTATCAGGTGATTCTTGTGAAAAGATGTCTGATGGGATTATGACCACATGATGGGAATTAACACACTTTGAGCGCAGAATGTTAGTTGAAGCAAGATGCATGGAACATTTTATTTCAGAAATTGTTAATGAATTCAATATACTGGGGGCCACTGTGTCCAGAGTGTGCCAAGGATCCCTCATTTCAGCCATGACCTCTCACCACAGACAATGCAGTGGCTGACAGCCTTCAGTTAATGCCCGAGAGCAGTGGTGTGTGCATATATAGTTGTCAATACTAACAGACAAGCAACACTGCATGAAATAACCAGAAATCAAACATATCTGTTAGGACATTAGGGCAGTGCCACATAATTTGGTGTTAATGGGCTATTGTAGCAGACAACAGAAGTAAGTACTTTGATTAAAGCACGACACCACCTGCAGCATTTCTCTTGGGCTCCTGACCATGTTGGTTGGCCCCTAGATGTCTGCAAAACCATGGGGTGGTCAGATGATTCCTTATCTCAGTTGGTAAGAGCTGATGGTAGGGTTTGAGTATGGCTGTGAGCTCATGAAGCCATGGACCAAAGTTGTCAATAAGGCACGTGCAAGCTGGTGGTGGATACATAATGGTGTGTGCTGTGTTTATGTGGAATGGACTGGATTGTCTGGTCCAACTGAACCAATCCTTGACTGTAAATGGTTATGTTTGGCTGCCTGGAGACCATTTGCAGCCAACTGTGGACTTCTTATCCCCTCCTCCAAAAAAATAAAAAATAAATAAATAAATGGAATTTTCATGGATGGCAATGCATCATATCACAGGTCTACAGTTGTTCACAATTAGTTTGAAGTACATTCTGGGTGGTTCGAACAAATGATTTGGCCACCCTTATTGGCCGACATGAACCCCATCAAACATTTATGGGCGTAATCAAGGTGTCACGTAGTGCACAAAATCCAGCACCAGCAGCGTTTTCGCAATTACGGACAGCTATAGAGGCAGTGTATCTAAATATTTCTGCGGGGGATTTCCTGTGACGTGTTGAGTTGAGTTGATCCACTAGACTGTGCAAAAGGAGATTTGACATAATATTAGCAAATATCCCATGAGTTTTGTCATCTCGGTGTAGAGGTGCATGAAGGAAGTGGCGTTCACTGTTTCTACTGCAATGACATATTTGGCCCTATTGGATTGTTTGTTCTGTGGCTACCTCCTTTTCCCCCTGTGTGCTTGGTCCATGTGTCAGGGTTGAATGCTGTCGACAATGGCGACATCACTCCAGGCCTCTAATTGGTGGGCCAGGTGTGGGAGGCCTCGGAGCAACTCCGCAGTATTGAAAACCTTCTCCGTTGTAGGGTTCTATAGTTGAAAGGCACACTGACACACTTCCTTCTGTAAGGCTGAATGAACAATTACATCTCTGACCATGTCTGCACATGACACCTGATACTTAGCTGTGATGAACCTACATTCATGACTGGGGCTATGAAGTTCGGTCGCCCAAGCACAGTACAGTTTCTGTTTGTGTCACTGGTAGAATTCAACATGCACAGTGATCACTTATGTATGTTTGCAGTGATAGGCTGACCGCAAACTACACATTTCATCAAAAGAGAGTAATGCTTGGTCTTGGAGAGGAGCTAACTGGCACAGTAAATGATACGTAAGAGGGGAGCTCAATGATAAGAAAAGAGCTTTAGAAACCTCCTTGCCGATTACTTGAACAGCAACAAAATGTTGGCAAAGCCTCTTCTTGTAAGTATCCCAGTCTTCACAGATTCATGGTAGGGTGGGAATGGGAGTGGCTGAACAACTAGCGGCAAGGCCTGAATCAACATAGCAAACAACCATTCCAACACTGCCATGTTCATCTTCTGTTGTTGCAGGAATGACTGGAGTAGATACCCATGATTGGCAGAAAAACTATAAGATTCGAAACATATATAAATATTACCCTCACTAGATCCCCACTTGTGTTCAGACTAGGAACACGGACAAATATAAAGCCATAAAAGAAATAAGAATTTATTGGGTTATGGAGTGACAAATACAATGTAGGTAGAGTCGCAGGGTGACAGCAGCAACAGTACAGAGCAGATAGTTACAAATGTTGGAAATGTTAAAAACTGTATACCCTTTAAAGATACTGTCTCCATCTGGTGTTGCTGGCCTCATGCCACATATGCATGGCTCTCTAGGTAACTGCAGTGAGAGATGATGCTGCCCTTGGTGTTCTTCTCGGGTTCTATGGGTAGACCATTCGAATGTTGGTGTGCACTATGCTTGCTGAAGTGGCCTGCCCTGCATTCACAGTATGTGTAGTAACCGGCAAGTTATTGCATGTGGTCCTTACCTATTACATTTATTTTGAAGAATAGGAGGGTTTATATAATGTAGACACATGGTAAAGGAGAGACACCAAAAATCATAAACACAGGTTTACAGGAGCCTCTAGGTTTGCATCCAAACATGATTCTGATAGCTCTTTCTTAATGCCTTGAAAGAGCTGATAGCTGGTTTAGAGTTTCCCCAGAAAGCCAACCCCATATTTAAGGCAAGAATGAAAGTATGTGTGGTTTGCATTCATCACTATTTTCTCATTACAGCAGGTTTTAGTGAGCAAAGAATCATTTGCTCAGTTTTGTGTTAAGACATTTAATATGTTTATTGCATTTTACATTACTTTGCAATGATAGTCCTAAAGATTCGGTTTCCATACTGTTACCAACTGGGTCAGCATTGATGGAAGCAAGTGGGGTGTATGTCTTCTTGTTTGGAGTAGTGCAAAATTTTATTGCAATAGTTTTTATTTTTTTCTTTCCCTGTTAATAGAATTGTCGTATCATCTGGAAATAATATTATTTTATGAGCATCCACATTTAAGATTAGATCATTTGTATACAGAAAGAATAGAAGGGGTCCCATTACTGATCCTTGGGGTACATCATATTTAATTATTTTATAGTCTGACAAGTGTTGAGAAATAGTTTTTAAGTTGATATTTGTGTAATTCAGGCAGATTATTTGCTTAGAATTGCTCGGGAAGGAACTGATCCAGTTGTTGGACAGATCTTGAATATCATATTTTTCAAGTTTTGACAGCAGAATTGTATGATCCACTTCATCAGAAGTGTTTCATAGGTCACTAAATACTCGTGTTGATTCTTGTTTCTTGTCCATCAGGCTAGGTATGCAGTTGATGCACTCATAAACGTCCATTGTTGCTGACTTCATAATTCCGAATCCGTGTTGCTCATTACATAGTATATTGTTTATTCTTATGATTTCTGTAAATTTGTCATACATGAATTTTTCTAATATGTTTGCAATGCAAGGGGAAATTGTGGTGGGTGTGAAGTTATTTATGTTATGTGTCGTATCTTTTGTATATACTCTAAATGACCTTAGATATTTTCAGTACATCATGGAAAATGCTTGCTTCAAGAGATCTGTCACAAAAGTGAGTATTTCCATTAGGTTTGGTGCAGTCTTCTTTAAGACTGTAACAGGGACACCATTAATGCCAACAGAGTTTGACTTTTTTTAGTCCTTTTGTTGATATGTATTTGCAAACTAAAATGACAAATGAAATTTTTTACTAAGGCTGGGATTCAAACTGGGGTATGCTGCTCACTAGGCAAATGTGACAACTATGTCATACTGTCACAGTGGCTTTGCACAACTGTACGGGTTGCTGTAGCGTGCCTCCCTCCTCAGTCCAGATTTTCATTTATCACTTCTGTCTGCATACATACAACATTGATGTTCGAGACCTGAAAAGTTTCATCCTTTTATTGATTTTGCTCCTTCATCTTGTGAAACAGAGCCAATGTACATTGACACTCTACTTGCACTTACACTCATCAGCCAGAACATTATATAAACCTGTCCAGGTGATAACAGATCACCTGGTGAGGAATGACTGCTAGTCAGACACATGCAGAGTGCATGTATTGTCAGTGAACATGCAGTCCATGTGTAGAATAGGGAAGATGTGTGATCTATCTGAGTTTGGCTAAGGGTAGATTGTGGTGGCCTGGAGGCTCAGCACAACCTGTCAGGTGTTCAAGGAGTGCTGTGGTGAGTGTTTTCAACACATGACAAAACCAGATCAAGACATCTTGGGGTTGGGCAGCCACCCTTATTCAAAATGTTGGACCAACATGTGGCGAAACCAGATCAAGACATCTTGGGGTTGGGCAGCCACCCTCATTACAGATGTTGGATGTAATAGGCTGGGCAGACTGGTAAGCAGAACAGGCAGTGAACTGTGGCAGAACTAACATCAGACTTTAATGCTGGTTGGAGTGCAATGTGTCTGAGCACCCAGTGCACCAAACACTCCGAACGATGGGCCTCTGCAGCCAACGATGCTTGCATTTATAAATGTTAACACCATGACATCGGCAACTACGACTGAAATGCGCACATGACCATCAGCACTGGACGTTGAAACAATGGCAATAGCAAAGCACTACATGATCTGATGAACTCCACTACCTTCTTCATGCCAATGGGAGAGCGCGAATCCATTGTCTTCCAGGGGAACAGTTCCTTGACACCTGTACTGGGGATGGAGACAAGCTGGTGGTGCCTCCATTATGCTCTGGGAACATTCCCATGGGCATCCATGGGTCCATTGGAGCTTATACAAGAGACCGTGACAGCCAAGGAGTATCACACACTGGTTGCAGACCATGTACACCCCTTCATGACGATGATGTTTCCTGACGGCAGTGACATTTTTCAACAAGATAATGCACCATGTCACAAGGCCAGAAGTGTGATTGAATGGTTAGAGGAACACATTGGTGAGTTTCAATTGATGCACTGACCCATCTACTTGCCAGATCTGAACCTGATCGAATACATCTGGCATGTGATTGAACGTTGGCGTCAGAACTCATTGGCCCCCTTAACAGGAATTAGGTGGCTTGTGTGCCTATGTGGTGCCATCTCCTTCCAGTGACCTACCAAAGCCTCATTGCTTCTGTGCCATGCCCTGTTGCCGCTGTTATCTGTGCTGAAGGTGAACATGCCAGCTATTAGCAAGTGGTCACAATGTCCTGGATGATCAGTGTATTTGATATTCGTTTGAATGGATGTTCTTATTTAAGTGTGATTTTGTCATGTTATGAGTAACACATGTGAAAAAGTTGTTAAATGTGTTGGCTATTTTAAGGGGTTTGTTACTTTTTTATTGTCTTGTGATAGTGTTATATTTTTGCATGGTACTATGTGAAGGGCTTATTTCAGTAGTGGTAAAAGTCCATTTTTCTTCATATTGAGATACAGAGTCCTAAAGTTAAATGGGCGCTGAAAAATCTGCAGTTGAGATACCAGAAATATTCAAGCATATGACTTCTTGCTAGAGATGAACCTTTCTTTCTGTTTGTTTAGCTCATTAATTTCAGAAGCATTATAGACAGAAAAGTGGAGGTAATGGCCTTGTACCACTATTGAAATAAGCCCTTTGTGTTTTCCTCACTCTTTTTAAATAACACTCCAGGTAGCCTTTGCTTTATTAGCTGAATTATAAATTTATTCATCATTATGAATTATTTTTGCTGCTCTTATTATTTTTCTTAGTTATGTGGAATATTTTTTGTAATCTTTTTCTTCTTGCTTTATGGCCTCTGTAGGATGGGTAGCCCCTTTGTGGACTGCATTTTCCTCTTCTTCTCTCAGAACCTCTTAATTCTTTATCTTTGTCTCTCCCGCTCTTCTTCCGAGATCGTCAGTGTCCGTTTCTCCTGTCGGCTCCACTGGTGACACACTAATCTTTTCCTGTATTCGTCTCTGTCATTGATCTTCAGCATATTGGTCGGTGTAGATTTGTTCCTCCAATTTTCCTTTCCTTCGACCTTGATCGCCAATTCCAATTAGTCCTTCTGAAGTTCAACAACCCACTTGGTTCCTGTCTTTCCCCTTGTCCTCCCTGTTGTTTCCCACACTCTCTTCGTCATTCCGTCCATACTCATCCTCACTACATGTCCAGCAAACCTTGCCCTTTTGAGTCTGATTTCCCTGGATATTGTTCTCATGTTTTGGTACAGTTCTTCCCTAGGTCTTTGCATCCACCTCTTTTGGGACCTAGTATTTTTCTCAGTATTTTTCTCTTGTCTTTCTCTAGTCTTTCTTCCTAGTGTCATCATCTCAGCAGCATATAATAGTGCATTCCTCACAGTTGCCTTGTAGTGGCTTATCTTTGCCTCTGTGGATATATTCTTTTTATTGTATATCTCTCTCGTCATGCAGAAAGCTGACCTCATCTTCTTTATCCTCTCTGTTATTCTCTCCTTGCTCCTGTTCCTTCCTATTAAATTCTCCCAGGTATTTAAATTTGTCCACCATTTGCACAGTGCCTTCCAGTGTTTCTCAGTCTGCAGTGCTATTTAATGTCTTTGTCTTGTTATAGGCGATCCTCAGTCCCACCTTTCTGGCTACCTTACTTAAGTTGTTGAGTTGTGTCTTTGCATCTTCTTCCATCTCACTTACTATTGCTATGTCATCTGCAAAGGCTAGGCAGTCCATTTGAGCCCTGTTGTCCTTTTTGGCCCCCACATGGGTCTTTGGTATTCCCATTTCCTCGTTTATTGCTCTCCACTGCCTGATCACTTCATCCAGCCCTATATTTAATGACAATGGTGACAATCCATCTCCCTGTTTAATGCCAGTCTTGATCTCAAATTCTTCTGACAGTGCTCCTCTGAATCTCACCCTTGCTTTTGTGTCTGTCAGAATTTCCTTTGAGTTCTTGTGTAATTCCATCAAGTCCTCCATTCTTCAGGATCCTAACAAGAGTTTGTTTGGCAATGGAGTCATATGCCTTTGTGAAGTCCACAAAGGTTATTACTGTATTTTTGTTTTTTAAAGCCCTATGTTCTATCAGTTGCTTCAGGATAAATATCTGTTCTATACAACCTCTTCCCTTCCTGAATCCCTGTTGGTAGTAGTCAACTGTACTTTCTACCTGTTCTTCTACTCTCTTGAGCAATAGTTTTGACAGCACCTTGCATCCAACCTCTAGTAGCGATATTCCTCTGTAGTTGTTTGCATCTCTCTTGTCCCCCTTCTTATGTATTGGTACTACAGTTGCATTCTTCCATCCTTCTGGCAACTTCTTTGTTCTCCAGATCTGGTGAATTATGTTGGTCATGTTGTCTGTTGCTTTGTTGCCTTCCCACTTTACCATCTCGGCTGCTATACCATCTTCTCCAGTTGCCTTATTATTCTTTAAATCACTTATGGCATGTGCGACTTCATCCCTGGTTGGAGGGCGTGGCTCTCTCTCTTCTGTGTCAGTTCCCAGTTCCAGCTCTTCTTCACAGTTCAGCAGGTCGTGAAAGTGCTCTGCAAAAATCTGACAGCTTTCCTTCGCACTGACAGCCAGCTCATCTTTCTTATCTCTTATGAACAGTTCTCTACCATTGTATCCAATCAGACTCTTTTTGAATTTCCCGAAAAAGTGTCTGCTCTTGTTTTCCCTGAAGTTGGTCTCAATCTCGTCCAGTTCCTGCTTCATCTTCTGTCTTCTGGTCCATCTTAATGTTCAGGCTAGTTCCTTTCTTGCTCTTAAGAAAACTTCCCATATTTGTGGGTTCTTCTTGCTACTCCAGTCTCTCCAGGCTTTCCTGCGAGTCTCTACCACTTCCTCACATTCCTTGTTCCAACACCAGTGCTTCCGTCTCTTTTCTTCCTTTCCCCATAGTTCAGCCTGTTTGGCCATATTTCGCTTCATGTCATCCCATTCATTGAATGATTCAATTACTTCCTCATATCTGGATCGATTGCATCTTAATTTGTCTCTGCCTATCTTTATGTTTTCTGTTCTTCTATTTGTTTGTGACAGTCTGTCCCTGTTTGGAATCCAAAGGCACTTAACTTCTGTATGATAGTAATCCGATTCTATTCCTGTGTTCTTCCAGACCTTTGTGTTCATGATCTCTTTAGCATTTGTCCAGCTGATTGCTATGTGGTCAATTTGGAATTCCCCAAGGTGGGTGCATGGGTTTGCCCATGTCTTTTTCTTGCACGTTTTGGCCCTGGAGTGTGTTGTCATCAACCTCATTTTCTGTTCTCGACACAGTTCAATTAGTCATTCTCCATTTTTGTTTGTCCGCTGGTGTGCAGGGTACTCGCCCACTACTCCTTTATGTTGCTTCTCTCTTCCTATCTGTGCATTACAATCTCCTATGAGTATCTTTACATGTCGAAATGGTATGTTTTTCAGTGTATCATCTAGTTCTTCCCAGAAACTATCTGCAACTTTCCTGTATTTCCTGTTCTTGTCCTTGTAGGTGCATGTCCATTTACTATTGTATACAATTTGTTCCCTACTTGAAATGTCAGTGTTGATATCCTTTCTCACCTGCTCTTCATTTTAGTTATGCCATCCTCATATCTCTTGTCTACTATGAACCCTGTACCAAAGCACCTAGGTGCGTGTCTTTCCTTTTTGTAATATATACATAATTTCTTTTTTGTCTTAAATATTTTATGAAGTAGTCTCATTTTCTAACATGAAATGCTTATTCCCCCTGAGACCCAACAGTTTTGTTCTAGAATTCCCCCTTATGGTTACAGTTTTCTGTAGAAATGCATTTTGAAGGGGTTACTGTACCACTTTAGTTCTTTATGCATCCTCTTTGATTTGAACCTGGCACAGCACTTACAGTAGAATATCTTTGGCTTCCCTCTGAAACCCATGCCTCCATCTTTGCTACCTTCCCTGTTTACCTTTCCCCTGTTGCTGCATAGCCTGGGTTGTGAGTAACTGAATCCACTTTCCTTTCTTCCACCTTTTTCCCCTCTCTCCTCCCTAACGAAGGAACAAAGTTCCGAAAGCTAGGATACATAAATTTTCTGTTATGTTTTGTGTATCTATTGGCTGTACTGAGCTGAGATAAGTACTGGCCAGCCCCTCTATCTCTTCATTAGAATCAGAGTATTTTGACTACTTCAGCTATCTACTGTAGACGGAGCCTCCACAAATGGGAGGCTGTATGGAAGAGACTTTTTGGCACAGGTGACAGTTGTTTGTTTGCTGTGCAGCTGCTGAGACATCTGGCGAAAAACCTGCCTCACACTGCCCTGTTACCCCCTTCTTGCTTCACATGTCTTTCCCTACCCCCTGCCCACCTCCACCTACCCAGGAAATTACTTTTGATAATCAATATTCAGTAATCAGTCTCACCACTATCACTAGCATGTTTGGATGTCTGCATGGTTGGGTGTGTGAAAATGTGTTCTCTCACTAGAAAAAAAGCAAGAACTTGAAAGCTAGTGTTAACTGTTTCCTGTTATGTTTTCCTGTGTGCCACCCAACAGAGCCCTATTTCAGACAATTTTAGATACCTTACCAAGAAGTTGGAGATATAGGCTTCCAGTGATAGGCATTAATATGCCAAAATATATTTCCCACCACTCACTAAATATGCAAGTCATACTGTATGGACATTTTCAATTAACAATATTTCTTAATTAACAAAGTTTCTGAGTTAGCTGATTAGATCACTGTAACTATATTAACAAGTACTATGAAATGAGCAATGAACTTCATTTATTTATGAATTTGGAATTATTAAGCACTCACTGTGTACTGGGCTACACTATCTTATTGTATTATCATAATTTAGGGAAAAAATTAAAAAATCTTGGAAGGCTGAAAACATAGCAGATGGGAATGGATACTCAGCTTGATTTGTCTCAATATCATTTTTATATATTATATCAAATCAGTGTAAGCCGTTTGCTAAATAAAATTAGATTATCTATTTTCCCAATCACATAATGTGCATAATACTGTATCACCTCGTATAGCATATCAAACTGTAATGGAGAGAGAGCACCTCACTTTCCTCCATAAATGCTAAATACAAGTTACGATTGAGCCTCAGTTTGTCTTTAAACTTATCTTGAATTTCACGCTTATAAACTTTCACTATATGTTTGCATAACTTGGCCATTACTGATCTACTCTTTATCTTCACATTTACATATATAGGGACAGAGGAGAAACATGCATTGATATTCAGTATGATTTACTTACATGTTATGTTTAAATCTCTCTTTGACATAATCCAAAGGCTAATTACAACTTCTGTATGTTGATGTAACCACAGTATTATTTGAAGTTCGTTTGGAATATGTGGTTCATTATCCAAAAGGATGTTAAGTTTGCTCTCAAGTAATGGTATACTTGAATCGTCCACATTTTCTACTGTTTTTGCAATTGTATTTGATACAGATCATGCTAACATTGAATTGTGACTCTCTGGTATAATAGGCTTTGTCTGAAAACAAGTAAAATGAAAAGTGTTGCTCCACATGTGGTCTGACACATTGATTCGCATGTCTGATCTCATACAATGTAGTGCACAATGTTATTGCATATGTAAGTATTGTATGAGACCTTACACTGAAGTTACAGTTTTGTCATTTGTAAACAACAGTGTAATGAAAAGAGTAGATTGCTACTCACCATATAAAGGAAACATTGAGTCACAGGCAGGTACAACAGGAAGACTGTTATAGCTGCTCCCAAACAGTTATCTTCTAAAGTAGGAAACACACAATCAAAACACACATTTATGCTTGTGCAACTCTCACACACATGACCATTATCTCTCATCCATGACAGTCGTCATGGGTGTTGTGATGAAGCAAGCTGGGATAATTTTAATTCCCTTCTTGTTTTGCCATCTGCCTCCTTAAATTTGTTTTGTTACTTTTAACTATTTACCATTAGCATATGTGAGTTTAATCTGCATTTTCATATGCGAAAGTTTGGCCCTCAGTTTTAAAGTATATAACACGAGATCTAATTTTGTGGTTAGTTTTATGTAGGTAACTGATGTTCTAATTTATTTTGACTATTCCTAGTTAGTATCTTTCATTACGGGGTGAAATCAGTAATTGTTTCATAATTTAAATTCTATTGTTGACTTAAAAAAATATAAATTCTGTAATAATTATAAGCATTTGGAAGACGAGATACTAGTAATCTGAAAGTATCTATTTGGCTCTATTCGAAAACATGTTAGCAAAGCCAGCCCCAAATAAATTCCAGAGTAATTAACAGTTTTCTTAAAAGTATTGTTTGCATAATGATATTGATTAATTTTAAATAAATCAGCTTAACTCTTGCAGTAGAAGAAACTATTAAAAAGACCAATTATTTCAATGTATACAGCTAATTTAACGAGTTAAGTTTTAATTGTAATTTCTGTAAATTTAACTTTGAACAATGTGTAATTTCAGCACCTATTATTGTGATGATATATAAGGTCCCGATTTTCCCGAGACAGTCAGTCCACAAGTGAGTTTCAGATGAGTAATATGTGTTGGCTAAAACAACAGCAATGCTTCAAATTAACAGTGTAACAAATGTTAAACAATTAGGCCGTGTGTTAAAACAGTGACACTGTCTGCTCCATAGTACCTTTCTATTCTTCAAGAACTGTGAACTTTGTGGTTATGTTTTTACTGATCATAGATGCTCAACGCAGACTGGCAATGGCAAGGAAAGCGTTTCTGAAGAAGAGAAATTTGTTAACATCGAGTATAGATTTAAGTGACAGGAAGTCATTTCTGAAAGTATTTGTATGGAGTGTAGCCATGTATGGAAGTGAAACATGGACAATAAATAGTTTAGACAAGAAGAGAATAGAAGCTTTTGAAATGTGGTGCTACAGAAGAATGCTGAAGATTAGATGGGTAGATCACATAACTAATGAGGAAGTATTGAATAGGATTGGGGAGAAGAGAGGTTTGTCTTACAACTTGACCAGAAGAAGGGATCAGTTGGTAGGACATGTTCTGAGGCATCAAGGGATCACCAATTTAGTATTGGAGGGCAGCATAGAGGGTAAAAATCATAGAGGGAGACCAAGAGATGACTACACTAAGCAAATTCAGAAGGATGTGGGTTGCAGTGGGTTCTGGGAGATGAAGAAGCTGGCACAGGATAGAGTAGCATGGAGAGCTGCATCAAACCAGTCTCAGGACTGAAGACCACAAAAAACAACAACAGATGCTCAACAGAAAACTATTGTAGCAGTATGTGGAAGTTCGCCTGCGAACTATTAATGTGGCTTATGGAAAGTTTAAACAAAAGTCCACTGGCCATACATACATAACTGTGGATTATTGGGGGGTTGTGTAAACATTGGAAGTAAAAGACTGTGCAATGCTACTGTACATATGTCGGCTACATTATTTACAGTAGTCAGTGTCCAAATTAGAAACCCCGTTTTTCAGCCAGTGTAGTGATGCAGTGCGTTGACACCAAGGACAACAAACGAAGAAGATAAAGCAGACGGAATTTGCTACAGTGTGTGAGTTGTGCTTGTGTGAATATGTATTTCCAACTTTAGAAGAAGTCGTTTCAGGTGAAAGCTTAGAAGTATAGCAGTCTTTTCGTTGTGCCTGTCTGTGACTCAGCATCTCGTCTAGACAGTGAGCAGCAATCTGTCCTTTTCATAATACAGAGTGTCCCAAAAAGAATGACCCAATTTTAAATAGAATTATTTATTAGGAAGAATGGCTTAACACCAACAAATTTCATACTAAATTACTCAGAAAAGACAGAAGTTTATAAAAATACATCATAAATGTTCAATATGTCCTCCGTTGGCTGCACAGACAACATCTAGTCGATAGCCAAATTCATCCCAAACTGAGTGTAAGGTGTCTTCTGTCACTGAAGCAACAGCAGCTGATATTCTGGTTTTTAGTTCATGAATGTCACAAGGTAAGGGAGGAATGTAAACACATTGTTTAACATATCCCCACAGGAAGAAATCACATGGTGTTAAGTCAGGGGACCCAGGCGGTAAAAAGTGTAAAGCCTGGTCTCGCAGTCCTGCACGCCCTATCCAACATTGAGGCACGCTGGCATTGAGGAAACTGCGCACATTGTTGTGTCAGTGTGGTGGTGCTACATCTTGCTGATAGATGAAATTTTCGGAGTCAAGTTGTGTGAATAACCAGTTCTGTAGCATTTC
Source organism: Schistocerca gregaria (assembly GCF_023897955.1). Lineage (NCBI taxonomy): Eukaryota > Metazoa > Arthropoda > Insecta > Orthoptera > Acrididae > Schistocerca > Schistocerca gregaria. Next base: position 541,458,113 of record NC_064925.1, on the reverse strand, counting down.
AAGATATGATTGTCATGTTACAGTTTCTTCCTAAAAAAATTAGGGTCCATAAACCTTGCTTTGTGAAACAGCACAAAAAACATTCACTTTTGGGGAATCACGTTTGTGTTCAATTGTTTCATGAGGATTTTCGAGCCCCCATATACACACGTTATGATGGTGAACATTACCGCTAATATGGAAATTTGTCTCATTGCTCAATATCAACCTTGACATAAAAGTGTCATCTTCCATGTCCACTTGCTTCAGTTTGTCAGTATCTCGAAGAGCTTATAATCAGTATGGTTTAAGGGCTAGCACAACATATAGAATTGCGGGGGCTCCGCCCAAATGCTCGTCGGATTTGTTCCATTGTTTCTTCAGGAACGTGTGGCCGGCCAGGACTTTTGCCTTTACAGAGACACCCTGTTTCTTCAAACTGTTTATACCACGGTCAAATGTTCTTTGGTGATGGTGGTTTAGTACAAAATCAAATATGAAATGCCCGCTGAACTGTGATCACAGATTGAGTACGACTAAATTCAGTAACACAATATGCCTTCTGTTACACAGACACGATATTGCGCGAGACTGGGTGCATGCTCCAGGTAAGCACTCGTAGCGACATCTAGAAGACTTTTTCTGAAACTCTAGACCATGACAATTACATCTAGCACTGTTTCAGTTACCTAGTGGCAATTGTCTCAATATCATTACAAGTTAAAATCAGGTCATTCTTTTTGGGACACCCTGTATTGTCATTATTCCATTTTGGGATTTCCATTGTTTGATTTTGTCATTTATTATGCTTTTAAGGGAATTTGAGGAGTACAGTAGAAGAAGAATGGGTAGCTCTGAGGGATGAAGTAGTGAAGGCAGCAGAGGATCAAGTAGGTAAAAAGATGAGGGCTAGTAGAAATCCTTGGGTAACAGAAGAAATATTGAATTTAATTGATGAAAGGAGAAAATATAAAAATGCAGTAAATGAAGCAGGCAAAAAGGAATGTAAACGTCTCAAAAATGAGATCGACAGGAAGTGCAAAATGACTAATCAGGGATGGCTAGAGAACAAATGTAAGGATGTAGAGGCTTATCTCACTAGGGGTAAGATAGATACTGCCTATAGGAAAATTAAAGAGACCTTTGGAGAAAAGAGAACCACTTGTATGAATATCAAGAGCTCAGATGGAAACCCAGTTCTAAGCAAAGAAGGGAAAGCAGAAAGGTGGAAGGAGTATATAGAGGGTCTATACAAGGGCGAGGTACTTCAGAGCAATATTATGGAAATGGAAGAGGATGTAGATGAAGATGAAATGGGAGATATGATACTGCGTGGAGAATTTGACAGAGCACTGAAAGACCTAAGTCAAAACAAAGGCCTAGGAGAGACAACATTCCATTAGAACTACTGACAGCCATGGGAGAACCAGGCCTAACAAAACTCTTCCATCTGGTTAGCAAGATGTACGAGACAGGTGAAATACCCTCAGACTTCAAGAAGAATATAATAATTCCAATCCCAAAGAAAGCAGGTGTTGACAGATGTGAAAATTACCGAACTATCAATGTAATTAGTCACAGCTGCAAAATACTAACACAAATTCTTTACAGACAAATGGAAATACTGGTAGAAGCTGACTTCAGGGAAGATCAGTTTGGATTCTGTAGAAATGTTGGAAAACGTGAGGCAATACTGACCTTATGACTTAACTTAGAAGAAAGATTAGGGAAAGGCAAACCTACATTTATGTTGACTGGAATACTCTCTTTCAAATTCTGAAGATGGCAGGGGTAAAATACAGGGAGCAAAAGGCTATTTACAATTTGTAAAGAAACCAGATGGCAGTTATAAGAGTCGATGGACATGAAAGGGAAGCAGTGGTTGGGAAGGGAGTGAGACAGGGTTGTAGCCTATACCCAATGTTATTCAATCTGTATATTAAGCAAGCAGTAAAGGAAACAAAAGAAAAATTCAGGGTAGGTATTGAAATCCATGGAGAAGAAATAAAAACTTTGTGGTTCGCGGATTACATTGTAATTCTGTCAGTAACAGCAAAGGACCTGAAAGAGCAGCTGAACGGAATGGACAATGTCTTGAAAGGAGGATGTAAGATGAACATCAACAAAAGCAAAATGAGGATAATGGAATGTAGTCAAATTAAGTCAGCTGATGCTGTGTGAATTAGATCAGGAAATTTGACACTTAAACAAGTAAATGAGTTTTGCTATTTGGGGAGCAAAATAACTGATGATGGTCGAAGTAGAGAGGATATAAAATGTAGACTGGCAATGGCAAGGAAAGCCTTTCTGAAGAATAGAAATTTGTTAACATCGAGTATAGATGTAAGTGTCAGGAAGTTGTTTCCTCGGTTCTGAAAGAATTTGTATGGAGTGTAGCCATGTATGAAAGTGAAATGTTGACGATAAATAGTTTAGACAAGAAGAGAATAGAAGCTTTTGAAATGTGGTGCTACAGAAGAATGCTGAAGATTGGATGGGTAGATCACATAACTAATGAGGAGGTATTGAATAGAATTGGAGAGAAAAGAAATGTGTGGCACAACTTGACTAGGAGAAGGGATCGGTTCGTGGGGCATATTCTAAGGCATCAAGGGATCACCAATTTAGAATTGGAGGGCAGTGTGGAGGGTAAAAATTGTAGAGGGAGACCAAGAGATGAGTACACTAATCAGAGTCAGAAGGATGTAGGTTGCAGTAGGTACTGGGAGATGAAGAAGTTTGTACATGATAGAGTAGCATGGAGAGCTGCATCAAAACAGTCTCAGGACTGAAGATCACAACAACAACATGCTTTTAATATCTTTAGACTGTTATAAATATTATTTATTTTACTTTTCTGTAGTTGAGATGTTTTGTAGGTGCTTGATAACGATTGCTGAGTTGAAATTGAGCATCACAACAAATAAAAAGTATATTTATATCCTACAGTGGGTTATGTTTATTTTTACAAGTTGAAATTTATTGTGCAGGAACTTGATAACCTAACAATATGAGAGTACAGGAGTATTAAATTACACTTTTCAAAATGACCAGTACCAAAAGGATACCAAATAAATATATACAATATTTATAAACTTCACAGGCTGTTGTGTTGTGAATGTATTTGAAGTTACTGGGAAAGTGTGTGCAGTATTTCATTATATTTCTTTTTTTCTATGCTTTTCTGTTAATTTCCATTTTATTTATTTTTTATTCAGTTAATATCATTTATAGTTAACAGCTATACTTCTTGTCTTGTTCTGATTAATTATTACTTGTCATGTAAATAACCCCTATTATTCTTCACAAGAAGTAAATGTATGAGTTCATATAACCTGTATGAAATTCTACAGTTGCCTGCAGATGCACTACTTGCAGACTATGTAGATTACATTCGTACGTTACCACTGAATGATGATCCTGCACTCTTCGGGCTTCATGCAAATGCAGATATCAGCTATGCACAAAGTGAGACATACAACTGCCTAGCAACATTGCTAGCTCTCCAGCCTCGTGTGGTTGGAGGGGAAGCACAGAGCCAAGAGGAAGTAACTTCTTCCAGTGCCAGAGCAGTACTGCAGCAAGTTCCACATCCTTTCAATCTGTCTCATGTATCAGAAAAGTAAGTAATCAAGAAAAAATTATGAGTTGTGTTTCTAAGTCCTACCCTTGGGAGACTGTTTCTGTCAATCTGAGGAACATTACAGAACTATTTTTACTAACATGTCCTGACAATAAAAGACCTGAGCTATTTCATGCCATAGCTTGAAAGAATGAAAAATACTTTTTGATGTGTACTTTGCAGGAATAACATTGATCACAGATAAAGATGAAACTTATTGTATATGAAATACTTCATTTCATGGTAATTTATTATGTAATTATTGATTACAAAGAAAATATGAAGATACTTCATAGGCAATAAGTGTGAACATTGCCTTTTCCTCACATATAGTGGGAATTGCTCAGTCCATAACATCAAAATTAGTTAGAAGGATTTCTGAGTTTGGGTTACTAGTAATTTTAAAATCATACATTAACATTTATGTACTTATAGGTTTTAACATTCCATCTCATGTAACATATCCAAAAATAACAACAATACAACCTCATTATAACAGCTGTTGCATTATTATAGACCAGTACAACAGCACCACATGTCAACAACGGAAGTAGAAATGTTAAGTTATAAAACTGCACTCCCATCAAAATATGTATACATTGCTGTGCAAAACTTAAGGATGGGATAGATAAAGTACATAACATATTGACAACTCAGTGGAAATGAGTGAAAGTTTGGGAGCATGTTGCCAGAGGTCTCCTAGTCATGCACAGAAAGCCAGATGTCACATGCCATGAGATCAGCACAACTAAAACACCAAATAGGCCTGGTCCCACAACACAGGTAATTGAACTAATGGGAAAAGACAGTGTGTGTCAGTCAGGGAGCAGTTATGGTGGACCCTGGTGGTGTTCTTCACTACAACATGGCCTGGATCCAACATCTGGATGGCTTCCCATGGGGAAGAATTGTCGAGAAACTGGAAAGAGGATGAGCTGTGATGACTGTAGGAAAGGAAGTATTGCTCATGGCATTGTTTCATGTGCATGGGGAGTCATCCAAACTGCAGGCACTGGTGCCTCAAGGAGAGGAGATGGTAGATCATGGTCAGCTACAGTAGCAGATGATCATGACATTGTGCAACAGGCAAGAAGGTACCCATGTCAAACAGTCAGTGCAGTGACATCCACATTTAACAGGACAGTAGCACCATTTGTATTGTTGCCAAGAGCATAAGGTCTGGATCAGCGATGGGTGGCCCACTTGCTTTTCTGAGATGAGGGCAGAGTCAGTGTGAGTAGTTATTCTGGATTTATCCTGATATGGTGAAAGATGGGAACATGTAATGCACTAGTAACATTGTCTTATGTGATCAGGGTGTTCTGATGTTGGGAGGCGTAATCTTGCATGGGTGCACTGACCTCCAAATTTTCTAAAATGGTACACTAACTACCAAATGTTACTGCGACATTGTACTCCATACCACTGTGTTTCTTTTCTGGGGTGCATTCAGTCCTGACTTTATTTTTATGGACTGCGATGTATAACCAAATTGAACAGTGCAAGTGGAGGAGCTCTTGGAATGAGAGGATATTCATGGAATGCACTGACCTGATGATCATTCGTTGATTTAAATCCCATTGAACATATGTTGGATGCATTAAGGAGACATATTGCAGCACATCTACATACACCAACGACCATTCAGTAGTTATCACCTTTGCATTGGTGGAGAGTGGAACACCCTACCATAAGAACATCTTACAAACCCTTTGGCCAGCATGGTAGCATCTCGCAGAACATGCATTGCCATCCACGGTGTTAACACACCCTATTAAGAACCATGTCTCACCTTTCATTATGTCCTAGGGAATCATCATAAATGACAGTGACTTCAGTGTAATTATTGTTTTTGAATCAGAGTGTCATTTTTCTTCATCTCATTGCATATGTCTACAGGTACCATCTTGTACTATACAATATATTACAGCTGTTCTTTTCATATATGGTGTGATTTTCATTGCACTATGTTACTTGGCAGGCACATAATGTGGAAGTTACTTTCATCCTTAAGTTTTACACAGAATTACTTTTTTCTGGCCTTTAATTTACACTAATGTAGTAAAGCAAATAAAGGACATACAAAATCTTATACTGATGCAAATAAAATATTTGTAAATGTCATCATACTTACAAAAACAACTGTGATTTGGCATTTTATATGCACATTATAAAAATCCTAATCTTCAGTCAACACATAGCATAAGTAATTGTTCTTGATAACATCATTACCTATTTTCATATTGTCAATGCAGAATGTTCAGATATGGTACATGGGTTTGAAGAAAAACTATTATTTTGCTCACATCCTTATTATATTGAGAGAAATAGGTAGGATGTTACACAACTGATGATGCAACTCAGAATAATAATAATGGAAACTAGAGTCATGTAGCTCATGGCCCTGTTTTCCAAAGCAAATAACTCGCAAATACTGTGAATATTTGACAAGATAATTAGTAATTTAAAAGACACCATATTACAATTATGTACAGACTACTAGTAAACCAAGCACATAATATTGTCTAAATTAATTTTATTGGTATGAAGTGAACAGTTCCCAACATGTGTGGGAAAAGGAAATGTTTTATGAATTGTCTGCAAAGTGTGTATAAAAACTGAAACTCCAAAAATGCCTCCATCATCATGAGTGCAACAAGCTTCACAATTACTATAAAAATTTCAGTAAAAAAATTCTACTATACTGGAAACCATTGACACAAAAAAAACATGAGCTATATTCTGGCAAGTAGCTCATTGGAAAAAAAAGTCCCTTGACATGGCCGTGGTTAAACGTTCCAAACAGCAACTCGAAAACCGGTGGAAAATTCCAGACTATTGCCGAAGCACTACCATTCCACCAGTGAGGATTCTTGGCGCCAATTTCTGCGCCGATTTTGCTGCGTCATGGAGCTATGCCCTGAGCAAGCCAATCACAGTTACGATTTTGCAGAAAACACAGGAATTAGCCTGCCAAGAGTGCCTGGGAACACAAGTCATTCCCACGCTCACTGGTTGCCTGCCAGAAAGTGTTTTCGCTAAGTTTCTGTGAAGTAACGGAATCTCTAGCCCAGCTGCTCCTGCAGGCCACTGTGTGCGTGTCTCCGCCACTCTTATGACAGTGTCGGCGTCTGGAAAGCATTCACTTGACTCCCTCACACCCGTCGGCTTAACCCTTTCAAGATCAGCAGAACCCGCCTGTCACCAGACCAGCCGGGTGACGAGAGACGCTGTGTGGGAAGTCCGCGTGTGAAGGAATAGTGACTTTTCACCGCATGCAATTAGAGAGGAAGATTGAATTACTCAAAGATAGAAAGATGAGAGGGGCTCATGCTACCTCTCAAGCCCCACGGTTACAGTCAATGAACTAGTAGTCACAGGGCCCCCCATGATTGCATGGTCTCACTTGAGTCCCTGGTACAGCATTTATAGGTAGTTCTCACCTTACCTAATAATGTCAACTCTGCACAGACATTTCACCGATGATGGTCACTTGGCCATCTCCAGTACTTGTCCACCCCCTCCAGACAGCAAGCTCCTCGCAGACCCACCCGAAGCTCACATATGGGGTGATACATCTTCCTCACGTCCCCCTCAAATGCTGTGTGGGCCACACCGTCCACATACACACACACACACACACACACACACACACACACACACACACACACACACAGACACACACATTTCCATGACTATCATCTCTATACCGTGCACCAGACCGTCCTTACCAGCCAGAAAGGGGGGAGGGGGGGGGGGGCTCTGTGGGAAGATTAGCATTGCTGGTTAAAGGAAACGACTCCCAGTCTTATCTCTCTTGGTTGATGATAGCAGTTCATTTCATTCTGTGACAGAAGTGTGTTATGTCGTGTATCAAATACTAACAAAGAGATAGAGGGACTGGCCAGTGCTTACCTCAGCTCAGTACAGCCGATAGATACACTAAAAACAGAACCGAAAATTTACGTTCCTAGCTTTCGGAACAAATCAGGGAGGAGAGAGGGGAAAGAAAAGGAAGAAGGGAAAGTGGATTCAGTTACTCACAACCCAGGTTATGAAACAACAGGGAAAGGAAAACAGGGAGGGTAGCAAGGATGGAGGCATGGTTTTCAGAGGGAAGCCAAAGATATTCTACTGTAAGTACTGTGCCAGCTTCACACCAAAGAGAATGCATACAGAAGTAAAGAGGTATATAGTATAAAAACAACTATGTAGGATGAAAAGATGCATGAATGGCTAAAGAGGAAAGGGAAAGAGGAGAAGACTGAAGAGTAAATGGGAGTGAGGTTGTTTAACGTAGGTTCAGTCCAGGGGGGTGGCATGTGAAAGGATGTGTTGGAGTGAAAGTTCCCATCTCCGCAGTTCAGAGGGACTGGTGTTGGGTGGGAGAAGCCAAATGGCACATACGGTGTAGCAGGTTCTTAGGTCCCTAGAATTATGCTGGAAGGCATGCTCCGCTACTGGGTATTGGACATCTCCTAGGCGGACAGTTCATCTGTGTTCGTTCATGCACTCAGCCAGTTTAGTTGTTGTAATACCGATGTAAAAGGCTGTGCAGTGCAGGCATGTCAGCTGATAAATGACATGTGTAGTTTCACACGTGGCCCTGCCTTGAATTGTGTATGTTTTACCAGTAGCGGGGCTGGAGTAGGTGGTTGTGGGGAGATGCATGGGGCAGGTTTTGCAGCGGGGTCAGTTACAGGGATAGGAACCGCTGGGTAGAAAAGGTAGTCTGAGAATAATGTAGGGTTTCACAAGGATGTTACGGAGGTTAGGGGGGCGACGAAAGGCAACTCCGGGTGGTTTTGTCAAGTGATGATCTCATTTCAGGGGTTGACTTGAGAAAGTCATATCCCTGGTGGAGTAATTTGTTGGTGTATTCGAGGCCAGGATAATATTGGGTGACAAGGGGGATGCTTCTGTGTGGTCTGGGGGTGGGAACATTGTTGTTAGATGGGGAGGAATGTATTGCTCAGGAGATCTCTTTGTGGACAAGGTCTGCAGGATAGTTGCGGGAGAGGAAAGCAGTGGTCAGGTTATTGGTGTAATTGTTGAGTGATTCGTCACTGGAGCAGATATGTTTGCCACGAATACCTAGGCTGCAGTTGAAGAAGTGTCATGATGATCTCTCCATTGGCAAAAGATTCCGGAATAGTCCCCCATTCGGATCTCCGAGAGGGGACTGACAAGGGGGAGGTTACCATGAGAAAAAGATTGAATAATCAATGAAAGGATAACATTCTACGAGTCGGGGCGTGGAATGTCAGAAGCATGAACATGGTAGGGAAACTAGAAAATCTGAAAAGGGAAATGCAAAGGCTCAATCTAGATATAGTAGGGATCAGTGAAGTGAAGTGGAAGGAAGACAAGGATTTCTGGTCAGATGAGTATCGGGTAATATCAACAGCAGCAGAAAATGGTATAACAGGTGTAGGATTCGTTATGAATAGGAAGGTACGGCAGAGAGTGTGTTACTGTGAACAGTTCAGTGACCGGGTTGTTCTAATCAGAATCGACAGCAGACCAACACCGACAATGATAGTTCAGGTATACATGCCGACGTCGCAAGCTGGAGATGAACAGATAGAGAAAGTGTATGAGGATATTGAAAGTGTAATGCAGTATGTAAATGGGGACGAAAATCTAATAGTCATGGGCGACTGGAATGCAGTTGTAGGGGAAGGAGTAGAAGAAAAGGTTACAGGAGAATATGGGCTTGGGACAAGGAATGAAAGATGAGAAAGACTAATTGATTTCTGTAACAAGTTTCAGCTAGTTATAGCGAATACCCTGTTCAAGAATCACAAGAAGAGGAGGTATACTTCGAAAAGGCCGGGAAGTACGGGAAGATTTCAATTAGATTACATCATGGTCAGACAGAGATTCCGAAATCAGATATTGGATTGTAAGGCGTACCCAGGAGCAGATATAGACTCAGATCACAATATAGTAGTGATGAAGAGTATGCTGAAGTACAAGACATTAATCAGGAAGAATCAATATGCAAAGAAGTGGCATACCGAAGTTCTAAGGAATGACGAGATACGTTTGAAGTTCTCTAACTCTATAGACACAGCAATAAGGAATAGCACAGTAGGCAGTATAGTTGAAGAGGAATGGACATCTCAAAAAGGGCCATCACAGAAGTTGGGAAGGAAAACATAGGTACAAAGAAGGTAGCTGCAAAGAAACCATGGGTAACAGAAGAAATACTTCAGTTGATTGATGAAAGGAGGAAGTACAAACATGTTCTGGGAAAATCAGAAATACAGAAATAAAAGTCACTGAGGAATGAAATAAATAGGAAGTGCAGGGAAGCTAAGACGAAATGGCTGTAGGAAAAATGTGAAGACATCGAAAAAGATATGATTGTCGGAAGGACAGACTCAGCATACAGGAAAGTCAAAACATTCTTTGGTGACATTAAAAGCAATGGTGGTAACATTAAGAGTGCAACGGGAATTCCACTGTTAAATGCAGAGGAGAGAGCAGATAGGTGGAAAGAATACATTGAAAGCCTCTATGAGGGTGAAGATTTGTTTGATGTGATAGAAGAAAAAACAGGAGTCTATTTAGAAGAGATAGGGGATCCAGTATTAGAATCGGAATTTAAAAGAGCTTTGGAGGACTTACGGTCAAATAAGGCAGAAGGGATAGATAACATTCCATCAGAATTTCCAAAATCATAAGGGGAAGTGGCAACAAAACGACTATTCACATTGGTGTGTAGAATATATGAGTCTGGCGACATACCATCTGACTTTCAGAAAAGCATCATCCACACAATTCCGAAGACGGCAAGAGCTGACAAGTGCGAGAATTATCACACAATCAGCTTAACAGCTCATGCATCGAAGCTGCTTACAAGAATAATATACAGAAAAATGGAAAAGAAAATTGAGAATGCGCTAGGTGACGATCAGTTTGGCTTTAGGAAAAGTAAAGGCACGAGAGAGGCAATTCTGACGTTACGGCTAATAATGGAAGCAAGGCTAAAGAAAAATCAAGACACATTCATAGGATTTGTCGACCTGGAAAAAGCTTTCGACAATATAAAATGGTGCAAGCTGTTCGAGATACTGAAAAAATTAGGGGTAATCTATAGGGAGAGACGGGTCATATACAATATGTACAACACCTAAGAGGGAATGATAAGAGTGGATGATCAAGAACGAAGTGCTCGTATTAAGAAGGGTGTAAGATAAGGCTGTACCTTTCGCCCCTACTCTTCAATCTGTACATCGAGGAAGCAATGATGGAAATAAAAGAAAGGGGTCAGGAGTGGAATTAAAATACAAGGTGAAAGGATATCAATGATACGATTCGCTGATGACATTGCTATCCTGAGTGAAAGTGAAGAAGAATTAAATGATCTGCTGAACGGAATGATCAGTCTAATGAGTACACAGTATGGTTTGAGAGTAAATTGGAGAAAGACGAAGGTAATGAGAAGTAGTAGAAATGAGAACAGTGAGAAACTTAACATCAGGATTGATGGTCACGATGTCAATGAGGGTAAGGAATTCTGCTACCGAGGCAGTAAAATAACAAATGACGGACGGAGCAAGGAAGACATCAAAAGCAGACTCGCTATGGCAAAAAAGGCATTCCTGGCCAAGAGAAGTCTTCTAATATCAAATACCGGCCTTAATTTGAGGAAGAAATTTCTGAGGATGTACGTCTGGAGTTCAGCATTGTATGGTAGTGAAACATGGACTGTGGGAAAACCAGAACAGAAGAGAATCGAAGCATTTGAGATGTGGTGCTATAGACGAATGTTGAAAATTAGGTGGACTGATAAGGTAAGGAATGAGGAGGTTCTACGCAGAATCGGAGAGGAAAGGAATATGTGAAAAACACTGATGAAGAGAAGGGACAGGATGATAGGACATCTGCTAAGACATGAGGGAATGACTTCCATGGTACTAGAGGGAGCTGTAGAGGGCAAAAACTGTAGAGGAAAACAGAGATTGGAATACGTCAAGCAAATAATTGAGGACATAGGGTGCAAGTGGTACTCTGAGATGAAGAGGTTGGCACAGGAAAGGAATTCGTGGCGGGCTGCATCAAACCAGTCAGTAGACTGATGCGGGGGGCAGAAAAAAAAAAAAAAAAAAAAAAAAAAGTGGGAAGGGAGCATTGGAGCGTTTGATGTGGAATGGATGGCAGCTATCAAAGTGAAGGTACTGTTGTTTGTGGGTTTGATATGGACAGAGGTGTGGATGTGAGCTTCAACAAGATGAAGGTCAACATCCAGAAAGGTGGCTTGGGTTTTGGAGAAGGACCAGGTGAAATTCAGATTCGAAAAGGAGTTGAGGTTATGGAGGAAACTAAGGAGTGTTTCTTCACCATGAGTCCAGACCACAAAGATGTCATCTATAAACCTATACCAGGCCAGGGGAAGCAGCTGTTGGGTCTTCAGGAAAGCCAACCAGCTAACTATATGGTGCCAAGAGGAAGTAAACACAGAATGGCAATGGCCTATTAATCATCAGTACTTCAGACATTTGCAAAATAATGGCACCCTTTACAGAAATGCCAGCAAGGAATGGGAAGGAAAACCAGGTGTACCTCATGTGCATGCCTAGAGCCTCATTCAAAATGTTGAAGAGGCTGCTCTGGCAGTGGCTAAGGGAAAAGGGTGCAGCTAACTGCAGAATGCTGTGCGCAGAGGGAGAAACCCTGTTGTCTGGGCTCTGAGGTCATGATTGAGTTATTTCAGCAGCTGCCAGACAAGGTTGAGTGTGCCAGCCTGGCTCACGAAGTTACAACAAAAACTGACAACCTACAGCAATGCCCACAGAACTGATTGTGGCCCTCTGGTTCTGAATTGAGTGGAAGGACTGAACCAGAGACTTTGAAGATTCTGTGACAAGCTAGGCTGTGAGTTGGTGGACTTCCGTCATAGGTCTGAGAGCTGTACAATCCCCCTAAATGGGACAGATGTACACTAAACATCAGAGATTACTACCCAGATGTGGGTTGCACGCAAGGTTTTCGTAGATTAGTCTGTAGGGGACCTGAATGTGCAGTATAAGGTCCAAAGAAATGACACTACAGGTAAGAATATAAACTCATAGTGATTAAATACTGAAGCATTTGGAACAGTGTGTCAGACTTTGAGACCTATTTTAAAAAGGAGTGGAGGGCACACAATACAAGGTACAGAAAACGGTAAAACTCAAAATTGATAGCAGTGAGATTTTTGTGAAAACTGAAGCTTTTATAAAAAGGATTGACTAATGGGAAATGAAGGTGTTTATTTGTCACATGACAAAACATCCTGTCAAACATTACTAAATGCATTTTCTGGGAAGTTGCAAGAACAGATTGTTCAGAAGCCCTCTCATGATGTAAATATATTGGATCTAACAGTAACAAATAGACTTAATCACTTTGAGAATGGCCATGTAAAAACTGATATCAGTTACCATAAGGCAGTTGTAGTGACAATGATTACCAAAGTACAAGAGGCAACTGAAACAAGTAGAAAGGTTTAAAGAAGCGGTAATTTCCTTTCTCAGTGAGGAACTTGATACTCTTAGCTCAGGCCAGAAGGATGTGCAGGAACTATGGCTCAAGTTTTAAAGAATGAGTGATAAAGCACTGGGTAGATACAAACCTAGTCAAACAGTTCATGATGAGAGGGATCCATTATGAGGGGCAGTTACTGTAAAGAAACACATTTGGCTGTACAGAGAATAATATGTGAAGCGTCCAGTGACTGCCGTAGCAGAATACTGTGAAATGATCTTTCACAAAACCTAAAGAAATTAATTTTGTATTTGAAGGCTGTTAGTTGCACCAAGGTTAGTCACTTATGGATGAGGCAGGAACTGAAATTGAGTATAGCAAAGCAAAAGCAGAAATTCTTAACTCCATTTTCAAATGTTCCTTCACAAAGGAAAACACAGTAGAGTTACCCCAATTTAACCCTTGTACCTTAGAAAAGCTAAGTGGAATAGGTATTAGTGTCAGTGTAATTGAGAAACAGCTGATATTGTTAGAAGTAAACATAGCTTGTTAGAAGTAAACATAGCCCCAGGACTCAATGAAATCCCTGTCAGGTTCTATACTGAATTTATGGCTGAGTTATCAACCCTTTTACCTATAATCTATCATACATCCCTCAATCAAAAACCATGCCCTGTAACTGGAAGAAACCTCAGGTCACACCATTCCACAAGAAGGGCAGCAGAAATGATCAACAAAACTACTGTCCAATATTCTTGAAATTTATTTGTTTCAGAATCTTAGGGTGTGAGGTGTTTGAAGGAAACTTAAATGTGGAGGGTGGATGACATTGTACCACACTTTTGGAAAATAGGATCTTTAAGGTCCAGAGCAGAATTATTAAGCCAGAAAAAAAATGTATCATCTAATGAGGCAGTTAAGTTTGAGTATCATTTTAATACTTTTGTATTATGTTTCTTCTACCGTTTTTGCTCTCTAACTTTACATTAGAGCGCAAAACATAAAAACACTATTCTGCACACAGACAATATCTTGTCATTTACATTTACATCACGAAAGCGTTACAGAGATGATAGATAAACTCCAGTGGAAGACTCTGCAGGAGAGACGCTCAGTAGCTCGGTACGGGCGTTTGTTGAAGTTCCGAGAACATAACTTCACCGAGGAGTCAAGCAGTATATTGCTCCCTCCTACGTATATCTCACAAAGAGACCATGAGGATAAAATCAGAGAGATTAGAGCCCACACAGAGGCATACCGACAATCCTTCTTTCCACGAACAATACGAGACTGGAATAGAAGGGAGAACCGATAGAGGTACTCAAGGTACCCTCCGCCACACACCATCAGGTGGCTTGCGGAGTATGGATGTAGATGTCGATGTAGATATCTCTGTCCAGTTAGGAGATAATGATGTACATAGACTGGTGTCTGAGACAGCCATCTTGGGTATGAAAACCTCACATTGTATGTCTTAAATTGGTTTTTATATGGGGTCTCTGCTTTATATGCTCTTGTCATATCTGGCTTTGACCCTCTGGTTTTTGAAGTAGATGTAGATGTAGATGGCATTACATGCCTACAACTAGTAATGACATTAATTCTAATACAGATACCCTGTTTTCATGTATTTATTTTTAAATTATATTTGCTATTTTATTTTATATTTTTATGTTTTTCTTTTTACGTTGTGGGGTACTCATTGCTACAGATGATAAGAAGAAGAAAGTGAAAACACTTTCCCCTAAGTACACCTTCAGTACACTGCAATTTATCCCTCACCCATAATGAAAGTACACTAATAGCTATATGGCCGTCCAATTCGCAAGAATAGCCACACAGTCCTTTGCCTCCTTGACACTAAGCTTGTCCTTTATATGAAGGTTATATCATTGCAGATCAAGATTATGTTGTATATAGCCTTAAACTGTGTCTTTTGAAGGCATATGCACATATAAGTGCCCTGTACACGCAGTTTTAATATCCATTCATATGTGACTGAAATACGAGAACTATTTTAACATTTGAGTTTCTCAGTCACAGTCTACAGTCTTGTAGTCAAGTTGAAGAAATTGGGGGAGGGACAACAGGAGCTGATGATTCATTCAAACATATTTTTAGTTCTGTCATAAAATACTCACTGTAAGACATGGATGGATCCCTGTGATAAGATGATTTCATGTCTAGCTTCTTCGGTTTACTGCTTTTAAGCTCAAAATTTTCCCTCTCTGTCGAGTTGAAATTAATACTTACTGAGATATGGGTCTTTTTACTAGTATTGAGAGCTGCCAGTACTCAGTGGAGTTGGTTGTTGATGTCATCACTCAGTTCTTTTCGTTTTTGTTTGTCTCTGTAATTAGTCCCTAAACTTCTGAAATGATGTTTGCACTGCTTGAGAACTTCAAGAGACTTCAAGCAGCTGTTGGCCTGTTATCCTCTGAATTAGTATCTGAATCTGCTGACCCTGTAACTGAAGGACTTCAATCAAAGACAGCTCCAATGATAGTACTGGCGCAATAAACCAGAAACCTTACATGAAAATACGTTGCCAACAAATTATTGAATTTCCACCAGAGTACAAAAATAGCCATTGAAATAAGCGCAGAGCAAAAGCATGAGTTTAGAGAATTCACACATGTACAACACTTGAACGAACTATGCTGAAAGACAACAAGTACTAAGAAACTTGTTACACATGCATAGACTGA
The DNA here is from genome assembly GCF_023897955.1 of Schistocerca gregaria. Taxonomy (NCBI): domain Eukaryota; kingdom Metazoa; phylum Arthropoda; class Insecta; order Orthoptera; family Acrididae; genus Schistocerca; species Schistocerca gregaria. The sequence goes on along the minus strand of NC_064925.1, from coordinate 541,442,330 downwards.
GAAAATCACAGAATGCAATGAACACTGATTCATGCAAGGAATATGGTGAACACCACTGCATGAAGAGTATAACAACATAAGAAGCAAGAAGATGCTGCCCCACAGAACAAACTAGTGCACAAGCAATAATCAAGCCAGTTGAAAACCACTCGAACAAACTTCAAAAACAAAATGCCCTGCCTCACCAAAATGAACTAATACATGGTGAGAAACACTAAAACACACTTGAAGAATACAGAAACACAAAACCTTTTGCCTCACTGCCATTGAAGATTATGGCAGGTGAAAGGAGAGAAGATAACATTAAAACACATTGTTACCACATGTGAGAAACAGACTCATCACCATTGCAGTATCCTCTTACTGAAGAGTGAGACCTGCTGAACAGAGACACATAGCATATGGTAACAACTGTTTATTACAAGAACCATACTAAATACAACTTCTGAGTATGATGTCTATAACTTGAGAGCAGCATTGTCTTTAGGAGCAGGGAAGATTAATAACAACACAGTACTATGAGTCTGAGAGCTTGTAGGCAGTCCACAGATGAGCGGCAAAGTGCCTTAATGCCTTGACTCCATGGGGCAATGAGCTCATAAGCAAACTGTGTAATGCAGTCCCGTCAGTAGCCACTAGTGGGCTATAGTGGTGAATTTGGCTCACAACAGGTGCAGCACGACAACTTGGCAGCAGCTGGAGTGTCAGGCATGGCGGGGTCCATTGCAGAACTCATAGCAGAGACTACACGTGGCTGTGGGTCTGTTCAAGCCCAGAGCATTACTGTCTTTCAAAATCTGGGTCGCCAACCTAAGTAGATAACTATATAAGGATACATCCATGGAGTCATGTGGAAATGTGACTGTGCAGATGTAAGTGGGACCCATGGCCTCAGCACTGTGTGCTCTGACTTACATACGACGTAATGAAAAGGCTGTTGTCTCTGGATGCTGTGGTGTCTGCTGGTAGCATGACTGTACACAGTACCATGATTATTTATAAACAACCTCTGAGATGAGGCAAGGGCTGTTCCTGACCCCCTAAGCTTACTATTAAGTATGGTGGCTGAACGTGGAGGGGCCCAGCCCTGCAAACACCATGCACAGCTTTTACTTTATTTATGAATGAAGTGGGATTCACATGTAGTGGGATATGATTACAATAATCGTGTAACACTGCCTGTGCTGGAAGAAAGCATGTGCGCTGTATGCACAGGGTGGCAAAACCCTTTTTTTAAAATCTCATATGACTGTACCTAACACAGCCATTTAAAGAGTAACAGATAGTTAAGGAGGTCCATTAGTATGGGCTCCCCAGTCACCTAACGATAATATCTTTGATATATGGCTATGAGCACATTTAAAGACATTGGTTTATTCTGCACCCTTCAAGAACATGCAAATGTTACAGAATTGTGTTTCCTATCCATGGGATTCAATCTGAAGGCTGCCAGGGATGTTCAGACAAGTTCGTAATTCTTTGAGAATGAGGGTTCAAACATTATAAGAATGAGTGGTAACCCCTTTGAGCAGCTGCTTTAGTGTTAACAGACAGATGGCTAGTGTAGGTCAGAATGATCCCATATCTCAACAAGCATCTGTTTCCAGGCATAGGTTTAAAGGACTTCTTTGTATTTTTGACCAGAACTTCCTCTTGTAAGAATATCGAACTTTTTTTTTTAAAAAAAAGTCCTGTATTATATAATAAAAAACAAAAAAAATTAAATTGTGTTTAGTTTTCAGATTATACTTACATTGCCTATTATTTTGCAGGTATCCAGTGCTGTATGAGGAATCGTTAAACACAGTATTAGTGCAGGAAGTCATTCGATTTAATCGTCTGCTGAAAGTAATCCATTCAAGTCTACAAGAACTGCTTCGAGCTCTGAAAGGCCTTGTTGTGATGTCTGAAGCACTAGAAAATATGGCCTACAGCCTCTATACAAATATAGTACCTTCTATGTGGTCCAGCAAGGCTTATCCCTCCCTCAAGCCTCTAGGTACTGTGATTTCTGATTGCTTTATCTACTCTACACCAATTTTTACTGTAGTGAGAATTTGATTATAATATAGCACCTTATCAACTGCTTGAAACTTCTAACAATACCAAAGATGAATAAATATTCAGTTGTTAATCCTTTATGTCCCTGCAGAGTTTGCTTGCTGTTTGTTTGCAAATAAACACTCATGTACCAAATTTCCAATTAATTTTCTTATGGCACCCAGTCTCCAAACTGTAAAGAGGTCTACTTCAAACGACTTTTATCTTATGCAACTGTATAATGCTGCAAACTGTAAGTTTGTAGTATGCAGAGCTCATTTTATGTTGGGACCCTTATTATTTTGTCTCAGCTACTGAGCTGTTGTCCTTCTTTGCGATGTGCCTGTAAAATTTTTTGTAATAATATTATGTTTTACAGTACCCCCTAGAAAGCAATCAAAATTTTACATTTAAAGATATGTTACATTTTTAAAACATTCTTTACAAGTGAGCAAATCATAGAGGATAACACCCACATTCCATGCTGCTAAGTGGGTAAAATATTCCAGAAGTAAAATAGTCCCCCATCCGGATCTCCGAGTGGAACTGTGCTGGAGTATGTCGTGACCAGGAGAAATGAAAATGGCGTTCTACGAATCGGAGTGTGAAATGTCAGATCCCTTAATTGGGCAGCTAGTTCGAAATTTTAAAAAGGGAAATGAATAGGTTAAAGTTAAAATTAGTGAAGTTCGGTGGCAGAAGGAACAGGACTTCTGGTCAAGAGCATGCAGGGTTATAAATACAAAATCAAATACGAGTATGCAGGAGTAGGTTTAATAATGAATAAAAAAATAGGAATCCAGATAAGTTACTATGAACAGCAAAGTGATTGCCTTATTGTAACCAAAATAGACATAAAGCCCACACCCACCAAAGTAGTACAAGTTTATATACCAAATAGCTCTGCAGGTAAGGAGGAGATTAAGGAAGTGTATGACCAGATAAAAGAAATTATTCGGATGGTTAAGGGAGTCAAAAATTTAATAGTCATGGGGAACTGCAATTTAATGGTAGGAAAAGGAAGAGAATGAAATGTAGTAGGGGAATAAGGACTGAGGGAAAGGAATGAAAGAAGAAGCCACCTGGTAGAATTTTGCACAGAGCATAATTTAATCAAAGCGAACACTTGGTTTAAAAATCATGAGAGAAGGTTATACAGGGTGTTACAAAAAGGTATGGTCAAACTTTCAGGAAACATTCCTCAGACACAATGAAAGAAAATATGTTATGTGGACATGTGTCCGAAAACGCTTACTTTCCATGTTAGAGCTCATTTTATTACTTCTCTTCAAATCACGTTAATCATGGAATGGAAACACAAAGCAACAGAACGTACCAGCGCGACTTCAAACACTTTGTTACAGGAAATGTTCAAAATCTCCTCCGTTAGCGAGGATACATGCATCCAGCCTCCGTCGCATGGAATCCGTGTTGCACTGATGCAGCCCTGGAGAATGGCGTATTGTATCACAGCCATCCACAATATGAGCACGAAGAGTCTCTACATTTGGTACCGGGGTTGCGTAGACAAGAGCTTCCAAATGCCCCCATAAATGAAAGTCAAGAGGGTTGAGGTCAGGAGAGCGTCGAGGCCATGGAATTCGTCCGCCTCTACCAATCCATCGGTCACCGAATCGTTTGTTGAGAAGCGTACGAACACTTCGACTGAAATGTGTAGGAGCTCCATTGTGCATAAACCACATGTTGTGTCGTACTTGTAAAGCACATGTTCTAGTAGCACAGGTAGTATGAAATCATGATAACGTGCTCCATTGAGCGTACGTCGAAGAACATGGGGCCCAGTCAAGACATCACCAACAATGCCTGCTAAAACGTTCACAGAAAATCTGTGTTGATGACGTGTTTGAACAATTGCGTGCGGATTCTCGCCAGCCCACACATGTAAATTGTGAAAATTTACAATTTGATCACGTTGGAATCAAGCCTCATCTGTAAAGAGAACATTTGCACTGAAATGAGGATTGACACATTGTTGGATGAACCATTCACAGAAGTGTATCAGTGGAGGCCAATCAGCTGCCGATAGTGCCTGCACACTCTGTACATGGTACGGAAACAACTGGTTCTCCTGTAGCACTCTCCATACAGTGACGTGGTCAACGTTATCTTGTACAGCAGCAACTTCTCTGACGCTGACATTAGGGTTACCGTCAACTGCACGAAGAATTGCCTCGTCCATTGCAGGTGTCCTCATCGTTCTAGGTCTTCCCCAGTTGCGAGTCATAGGCTGGAATGTTCCGCACTCCCTAAGACGTCGATCAATTGCTTCGAATGTCTTCCTGTCGGGACACCTTCGCTCTGGAAATCTGTCTCGATAACAAACGTACCACGCCACGGCTATTGCCCCATGCTAATCCATACATCTAATGGACATCTGCCAACTCCGCAGTTGTAAACATTGCACTGACTGCAAAACCACGTTCGTGATGAACACTAACCTGTTGATGCTTCGTACTGATGTGCTTAATGCTAATACTGTAGAGCAATGAGTCGCATGTCAACACAAGCACCGAAGTCAACATTACCTTCCTTCAATTGGGCCAACTGGTGGTGAATCGAGGAAGTACAGTACATACTGACGAAACTAAAATGAGCTCTAACATGGAAATGAAGCGTTTCCGGACACATGTCCACATAACATCTTTTCGTTATTTGTGTGGGAGGAATGTTACCTGAAAGTTTGGCCGTACCTTTTTGTAACACCCTGTATAAGTGGAAGAGACATGTGAGACACTAGAAGGTTTCAGATTGATTATATGATGGTTAGGCAGAGATTTAGGAACCAAATTGTAGATTGTAAGACATTTCCAGGGGCAGATATGGACTCTGACTACAATGTATTGGTTATGAACTACAGATTAAAACTGAAGAAACTGCAAAAAGGCAGCAATGTAAGGAGATGGGATGTGGATAAACTGAAAGAACTAGAGGTTGTAGAATGTTTTCGAGGTAGCATTAGGGAATGACTGACAAGAACACAGGAAAGAAATACAACAGAAGAAGAATGGGTAGCTTTGAGACTTGAAATAGTGAAGGCAGCAGAGGATCGAGTAGGTAAAAAGACAAGGGCTTGAAGAAATCCTCAGATAACAAAGGAGACGTTGAATTTAATTGAGGAAAGGAGAAAATTTAAAAATGTAATAAATGAAGCAGGCAAAAGGGAACACAAATGTTTAAAAAATGAGATCGACAGGAAGTGCAAAATTGCTAAGCAGGAATGACTAGAGGGCAAATATAAGAATGTAGGAGCATATATAACTAGGGGTAAGATAGGTACTGCTTACAGGAAAATTAAAGAGACCTTTGGGGAAAAGATAACAACATGTATGAATGTCAAGAGCTCAGATGGAAAACCAGTCTTAAGCAAAGAAGGGAAAACAAAGATAGGAGGAGTATATAGACCGGCTACACAAGGGAGATGTACTTGTGACCATTGTAATGGAAATGGATGAGAATGTAGAGGAAGATGAGAAGGGAGACATGATACTGTGTGAAGATTTGATAAAGCACTGAAAGACTTATGTTGAAGCGAGGCCCCACGAACAGACAAAATCCGTTAGAGCTACTGATAGATAGCCTTGGGAGAGTCATCCATGAGAAAACACTTCCATCTGGTGAGCAAGATGTGTGAGACAGGTAAAATACGCCCAGACTTCAAGAAGAATATAATAATTCCAATCCCAAAGAAAGCAGGTGCTGACAGGTGTGAAAATTACTGAACTATTGGTTAATAAGTCACGGCTGCACAATACAAACATGAATTCTGTTTATAAGAATGGAAAAACTGGTAGAAGCAGACCTTGGGGAAGATCAGTTTGGATTCTGGAGGCAATACTTACCCTACAACTTCTCTTACAACATGGGTTAAGGAAAGGCAAACCTACATTTATAGCATTTGTAGAGAAAGCTTTTGACAGTGCTGAGGAATACTCTATTTCAAATTCCGATGGAGGCAGGGGTAAAACACAGAGAGCAAAAGCCTATTTGCAATTTATACAGAAACCAGAAGGCTGTTATAAGAGTTGAGAGGGACAAAAGGGAAGCGGTGGTTGAGAAGGGAGTGACACAGGGTTGTAGCCTATCCTCGACATTATTCAATCTGTATATTGAGCTAGCAGTAAAAGAAACAAAAGAAAAACTTGGAGTAGGAATTAAAGTCCAGGGAGAAGAAATAAAAACTTTTGACATTTGCCAATGACATTGTAATTCTGTCAGAGACAGCAAAGGACTTGGAAAAGCAGTTGAACAGAATGGACAGTGTCTTGAAAGGAGGATATAAGATGAACATCAATTAAAGCAAAAAGAGGATAATGAAATGTAGTCGAATTAAATCAAGTGATGCTGAGGGGATTAGATTAGGAAATGAGACACTAAAAGTAGTAAATGAGTTTTGCTGTTTGGGAAGCAAAATAACTGATGATGCTCGAAGTAGAGAGGATATAAAATGTAGATTGGCAATGGCAAGAAAAGTGTTTCTGAATAAGAGAAATTTGTTAATATCGAATATAGATTTAAGTGTGAGGATGTCCTTGCTGAAGGCATTTGTATGGAGTGTAGCTATGTATGGAAGTGAAACATGGATGATAAACATTTTAGACAAGAAGATAAAGAAGAAAACAGGAGCTTTTGAAATGTGGCGCTACAGAAGAATGCTGAAAATTAGGTGGGTAGATCACATATGGGAGAAGAGAAATTTATGGTGATCCTGACTAAAAGAAGGGATCAGTTGGTGGGACACATTCTGAGGCATCAAGGATTATCAATTTAGCACTGCATGAAAGTGTGGGGTGGCAAAAATTGTGGAGGGAGACCAAGAGACGAATACAGGAAGCAGATTCAGAGGGATGTAGGTTGCAGTAGTTACAGTTCAACTTTAGAAGTAATTTAACAACTGAAAATGCTATGTTCTCTTTTCTATGTGAGCTACTGGATGGGTTAAACAAAAGGTTTTGAACACTAGGCATATTTTTTATTTTATTTTACTAAGGTGTTTCATTGTGTTGATCACAAAATATTGCTCCAGAAGTTGGACCATCACGGAGTACGGGCAGTAGCTCATAATTGGTTCTCCTCTTACTTGCAACAGACAATTATTCAGTGTTGAGAATGGCTGTGATGTGGGGGTCTGAATGGGGTACAGTCAAGTGGGGGGTGTCCCAGGGATCAGTGTTGAGTCCACTCCATTTCTTATTTATATAAATGATATCTCCTCTAGTATTACATGTAATTCAAAAATATTTCTATTTGCTGATGTCACTAGCTTGGTAGTGAGGGGTGTTGTGTGCCACATTGGCTCGGTTTCAAATAGTGGAGTTCATGACCTAAGTTCATGGCTTGTAGAAAATTAACTAACATTAAATCACAGTAAGACTCAGTTTTTACAGTTTCTAACACACAATTCAACAAAACCTGGTGTTTTAATTTCACTGAATCATAGATTAGTGAAACTGAACAGTTCAAATTTCTAGGTGTTCAGATAGATAGTAAACTGTTGAGTTTCCTCATGGGTCACTCCTATTCTGTCAATGAGTGCCTTGCAAAATTAAGATGATTTCTGTTGTATTGTTGATTGTGCTTACTTAAACTTATGGATTGACTTTTTTGGGTTCATAAACATTTTATTTGTATATGTTATTACTTTTATGTTGTAATTTCACTTACTGACAAATTCCATGTCCTTGGTGATTTGCTCTTCAGTTTGGTCCTATGGAACTTAACTTGCAAATAAAATTAAAAATACTGGAAGATGAAGAGGCTTGCACAGTGCAGAGTAGCATGGAGAGCTGCATCAAACCAGTCTTTGGACTGAAGACCACAATAACACAACAACCTTTCTCTCATAGCCACTTAAATGTAATATCACAGTTGGTCTCATATGTTGTTGTTGTGGTCTTCAGTCGTGAGACTGGTTTGATGCAGCTCTCCATTTTACCCTATCCTGTGCAATCTTCTTCATTTCCCAGTTCTTACTGCAACCTACATCTTTCTGAATCTGCTTAGTGTATTCATCTCTTGGTCTCCCTCTATGATTTTTACCCTCCACACTGCCATCCAATGCTAAATTTGTGATCCCTTTGTAACGTGCTGATCTTTTTCCTCGCCCGGTAGCACCACATGTAACGTGCCAGGCTGTATCCTTGTATTAGTGCCACTTAAAGTTCACGTCACAACCAGATGTACTGGCATTAAAACATTTCCTCAGCCGATAGATACTGCGCATTGTTCTCGACCTACCTTGCTTTGTTTATTCAATATTGTCTTCCAGTATCTGCGCCCGTCTCACTGAAATCACACTGAAATTAACAAGCCAGGATCCTAGGTGAAGTTTTCCAAAATCCAAAGTCAAGAGCGTATTCATTGTTGAACATTTATGCCAACCACAGTGCGATTTATTTGTTATCACTCTCACACACAATATTCATGTTACCAGGCCTCTTACACTTAATCGTCACAATAGGTAGGTCAAAAACTCTTCCAGTCCTTAACAAAGTTCACAATTACAATTACCGAAAAATTAACCAACTTGCTCCACTTTTGCTCCAAGATAATCTGACCGAGAACTAACTGAGAACTGCACCAGCTCGGACCTTATATAGACGAGCGCTTGAATATTCGACTATTTCTGTTAATATATTATAGTTTATTTATAATTTCCCAGGGTTAAAATGATCCTTTCTAACTGGTTTTGAAGTTAACTATTGGGTTTTATTATTAAAATAACATGAGTGAGCTGTATCATTTTAAATACATGGAACTAACTTATGCATCTGCCATGGGAATTCCTGAATTATAACCAAGGCAGCCCTTTTGAAAAATAGTTTTTACATATTCAAATTTACTTAATTCTTAATTAATGCTCTTACAAAGTTGAGACTGGAGTTATTTTATGTAGAAAAATAAAGGTAGCAAAAGTATTTAAACAGATCTCGGAATTATTTGGTAGTTTGGTCAAAATTGGCACTGAAAACCATACAGGCTACAGATTTTAAGTCTTAATATCTATTTAACTAATAGACTTTAGGTTAATTTAAACACTTTGCTGGAATCAGTAAAATTTAGGCTTTCTTTTGGATGCAGTCTTATAGCTGAATTTGATCTATTTGTCCACTCGAATTTTACTTAGTATGTATTGCACAATATACGTCATTGTTCATAACTTTTAATAGTATGCATTTCCAATAAAGTTCATTGCTTAACTAAGTTAATGAAGGAGTGTAAAACCAAAGCAGGATAGCAGTGGGCAACCCTGCTTCGTTACACCTTGATGCCTCAGAACTTGTCCTACTAACCGATCCCTTCTTTTTGTCAAGTTGTGCCACAAACTCCTCTTCTCCCCAATTCTGTTGAACACTTCATCATTAGTTATGTGATCTACCCATCTAATCTTCAGCATTCTTCTGTAGCACCACATTTCGAAAGCTTCTGTTCTCTTCTTGTCCAAACTAGTTATCATCCATGTTTCGATTCCATACATGGCTACACTCCATACTTTCAAAAACGACTCCCTGACACTTAAATCTATACTTGATGTTAACAAATTTCTCTTCTTCAGAAACACTTTTCTTGCCATTGCCAGTTTACATTTTATATCCTCTCTACTTCAACCATCATCAGTTATTTTGCTCCCCAAATAGCAAAACTCCTTTACTATTTTAAGCATCTCATTTCCTGATTTAATCTCCTCAGCATCACCCAATTTAATTTGACTACATTCCATTATCCTCATTTTACTTTTTTTGATGTTCATTTTATATCCTCCTTTCAGGACATTGTCCATTATGTTCAACTGCTCTCCGAAGTCCTTTGCTGTCTCTGATAGAATTACAATGTCATCGGCGAACCTCAAACTTTTTATTTCTTCTCCATGGATTTTAATACCTACTCCGAACTTTTCTTTTATTTCCTTTGTTGCTTGCTCAGTATACAGATTGAATAACATCGGGGAGAGGCTACAACCCTGTCTTACTCCCTTCCCAACCGCTGATTCCCTTTCATGTCCCTCGACTGTTATAACTGCCATCTGGTTTCTGTACAAATTGTAAATAGCCTTTCGCTCTCTGTATTTAACCCTTGCCACCTTCAGAATTTGAAAGAGAGTATTCCAGTCAACATTGTCAAAAGCTTTCTCTAAGTCTACAAATGCTAGAAATGTAGGTTTGCCTTTCCTTAATCTTACTTCTAAGCTAAGTCGTAAGGTCAGTATTGCCTCACGTGTTCCAATATTTCTACGGAATCCAAACTGATCTTCCCCAATGTCGCCTTCTACTAGTTTTTCCATTCGTTTCTAAAGAATTCGTGTTAGTATTTTGCAACTGTGGCTTATTAAACAGATTGTTCAGTACTTTTCACATCTGTCAACCCCTGCTTTCTTTGGGATTGGAATTATTATATTCTTCTTGAAGTCTGAGGGTATTTTGCCTGTCTCATACAGCTTGCTCACCAGATGGTAGAGTTTTGTCAGGGCTGGCTCTCCCAAGGCCATCAGTTCTAATGGAATGTTGTCTACTCCCGGGGCCTTGTTTCGACTCAGGTCTTTCAGTGCTATCTCAAACTCTTCACGCAGTATTGTGTCCCCCATTTCCTCTTCATCTACATTCTCTTCCATTTCCAGAATATTGTCCTCAAGTATGTCCCCCTTGTGTAGACCCTCTATATACTCCTTCCACCTTTCTGCTTTCTCTCCTTTGCTTAGAACTGCGTTTCAATCTGAGCTCTTGATATTCATACAAGTGGTTCTCTTTTCTCCAAAACTCTCTTTAATTTTCCTGTAGGCAGTATCTATCTTACCCTTAGTGAGATAAGCCTCTAGATCCTTACATTTGTCCTCTAGCCATGCCTGCTTAGCCATTTTGCACTTCCTGTTGACCTCATTATTGAGATGTTTGTATTCCTTTTTGCCTGCTTCATTTACTGCATTTTTATATTTTTTCCTTTCATCAATTAAATTCAATATTTCTTGTGTTATGCAAAGATTTCTACTATCCCCCGTCTTTTTATCTACTTGATCCTCTATTGCCTTCACTACTTCATCCCTCAGAGCTACCCATTCTTCTTCTACTGTACTTCTTTCCCCCATTTGTGACAATTGTTCTCTTATGCTCTTCCTGAAACTCTGTACAACCTCTGGTTCTTTCAGTTTATCCAGGCCCCATCTTCTTAAATTCCCACCTTTTTGCAGTTTCTTCAGTTTTAATCTACAGTTCATAACCAATAGATTGTGGTCAGAGTCCACATCTGCCCCTGGAAATGTCTTACAATTTAATACCTAGTTCCTAAATCTCTGTCTTACCATTATATGATCTATCTGATACTTTCTAGTATTTCCAGTATTCTTCCATGTGTACAACCTTCTTTTATGATTCTTGTACCAAGTGTTAGCTATGATTAAGCTATGATCTGTGCAAAATTCTACCAGGCGGCTTCCCCTTTCATTTCTTTCCCCCAATCCACATTCACCTACTATGTTTCCTCTCTCTTTTCCTACTCTCGAATTCCAGTCACCCATGACTATTAAATTTTTGTCTCATAAGAAAATTGTAAATAGCATGACAGACTTTTTTTTCCTATTGTGAATTAAAAGTTTATCTAAGAATTTGGCTGATCCTATGTGCTGTCACATTTATCAGCTGATTTACAAAGGTGATGACACACTGTTTAGCAGAGCTACATTTTGCAGTCACATATTCCTCCCTTATGAAGGGAATAGCAATTTCCCAGAATCTAATTATAGTATTTTGCCCTACAAATACCTTCAAGGCTATTGCTTTCTAGAGTTGCAGGTTGTAAATATTTTCGTGGATTCTAGCTGATGACCATCATTATGAGTTCTAGATCTACTTCTAGTAGTCTTCCTAACATTGAAGTTTCATGGCAGTACATTGGTATTTTTAGCTTGCCAAATAATTATGATTCAGTACACCCCCCCCCCCTCCCCCCTTTTCCATCATTCTTGGCCTATATCTTCAGAGATTCAGTATTCCATCCATGTACAGGCATGCCTGTCTTCAGTCTATCATTGTTTCTGTATGTCAAATATGATGGATTGATGTAGTGGCCGTGTTGGTGACACTGTTGAGTATTGTTGTGAGTGACTGTTTAACAAGGACAGATGTATAAAAAGTAAGGTACAGTGTGAACTAGAACTCCGCCTGTGAACTTTTTTTATTGGTGGTAGTATGAACCAAAGCAAGGAAAAAAAGTGTAGTAAACATTGGTTCAAAATGCGTTTCTCAAGAGCTATGAGCACTTGTTCATTTTCATTACCATGAAGCACACCTCTTCCACTGCACAAATACTCACACTTCTTAAATCTCTTAAGGTATGCGTTTTATAGCCAATGTTTACTAGACAGTTTTTCTTGTTTTGGTCCATACTTTCTCCTCCCAAAATATGGAAAACAAAGAGCTTGCAGTAGAAGAAATGTATTTCACAGGTAATCATCATCCTGGAGTGATTTTTTCCTTGTTTTCATCCATACTACCAACTCTGAAATTTTATCAGTGGATTTCTGGTTGGCCCTGTACATTATTTTTTCTACAACTATCCTTGCTAAACAGTCATTAACAACAATATTTAACACTATTTCTCTCACCACTCCTTCATGTCCTTCATTTTATTACAGTGTCACCAACATAGCCACTACATCAATCTTTTATGTCTGACATATCAAAACACTAATAGATTGATAGACATACCTTATAATTTGATTTCTTATTTGATGTCACTCTCATTGAAAGTTAGGGGTTGAGATTCTTTCTTTAGTCCTGTATGCTGTTTTACTTTAGTCTTGTAGGTTACTATTCATGCTTGTTTTTATTACTTAATGTATTCTGAGATTACTTCCCATGATTACAAACCCTTTCAGATTAGTATATGACATTTTACTATCAGACAGAAGTTTTATGTGAGAGTTGTAATCTAAAAAAACTTGCTAAACAAACCTCTGTCTCAAATAAAGGTTCGCTGATGGAACATAGATCCTAAGCTTCCTTCACTAAACCACACACCAGAACAGATTATATAGATAGTCAATTCAAGTAGAAACTAAAGACTGGTGTATAATGCTACAAAAGACAATACACAGATTTTTGGAGTCACTTTTTGCTTTTCAATTTACAGCCTAACTCCAAAGCCAGTATTTAGAGCAATACAAGTCTGAGATCCCATTTTAGTCAATTGCGACACTATGAGGGTGTACTGAAATGAAATGCCTTCAGATTTTTTCTGTGAAACTTCCTGAAATACTTTCAATAAAACAAAACTGACCACTCGTTGGGAGAAATGTGTGTGTCACCGGGGTGACTATCTTGAGAAATAAACACATAGAATGCTAATAATGTTTGTTTTATTTATAAAACTTCAAGAGTTTTCACATTAAAAATTTGGAGGCATTCCTTTTTGGGATGCCCTTGTATATACCAGTTTGCTGTTGGGAAACTCAATAATTTATGAAACTTAAGTAATTTTGTAAAAGCATGTTCTTTCTGTTGTATTATTGTGCACCCTCCCTCATGTATAATGTATTAACTCAGTAGCAGGACAAGAATCTGTTTTCTAAGAAAATCTGATATGCATTTTACCATTTACAAGAAAAAATTACAACTTCATTAAATTGCAGGTGCTTGGGTGCAGGACTTGATTGCCAGGATCAAGTTTCTTCAAGATTGGATTGATTCTGGTATACCTGCTTGTTTTTGGATTTCTGGCTTTTTCTTCCCACAAGCCTTCCTTACTGCAACATTACAGAACTATGCTAGAAAGTATGTAGTGTCCATAGATTCCATTGGTTTTGGATTTAAGGTAATAACAAAATTTTCATTAATTGATTAATAAGACTTACCTATATCTATGAACATAATGTAATTGGAAAATTTAATTGGAAAAACTAGTAGAAGCCGACCTCAGGGAAGATCAGTTTGGATTCTGTAAAAATATTGGAACACGTGAGGCAATACTGACCCTACAACTTATCTTAGAAGCTAGATTATGGAAAGGCAAACCTACGTTTCTAGCATTTGTAGACTTAGAGAAAGATTTTGACAATGTTGACTGGAATACTCTCTTTCAAATTCTAAAGGTGGCAGGGGTAAAATACAGAGAGCAAAAGGCTATTTACAATTTGTACAGAAACCAGATGGCAATTATAAGAGTAGAGGGGTATGAAAGGGAAGCAGTGGTTGGGAAGGGAGTGAGACAGGGTTGTAGCCTCTCCCAGATGTTATTCAATCTGTATATTGAGCAAGCAACACAGGAATCAAAAGAAAAGTTCGGAGTAGGTATTAAAATCCATGGAGAAGAAATAAAAACTTTGAGGTTTGCCGATGACATTGAAATTCTGTCGGAGGCAGCAAAGGACTTGCAAGAGCAGTTGAATGGAATGGATAGTGTCTTTAAGGGAGGATATAAGATGAACATCAACAAAAGCAAAACGAGGATAATGGAATGTAGTCGAATTAAGTCAGGTGATGCTGAGGGAATTAGATTTGCAAATGAGACACTTAAAGTAGTAAAGGAGTTTTGCTATTTAGGAAGTAAAATAACTGATGATGGTCGAAGTAGAGAGGATATATAATGTAGACTGGCAATGGCAAGGAAAGCGTTTCTGAAGAAGAGAAATTTGTTAACATCGAATATAGATTTAAGTGTCAGGAAGTCGTTTCTGAAAGTATTTGTATGGGGTGTAGCCATGTATGGAAGTGAAACATGGACTATAACTAGTTGGGACAAGAAGAGAATAGAAGCTTTCAAAATGTGGTGCTACAGAAGAATGCTGAAGATAAGGTGGATAGATCACGTAACTAATGAGGAGGTATTGAATAGGATTGGGGAGGAGAGAAGTTTGTGGCACAACTTGACTAGAAGAAGGGATCGGTTGGCAGTACATGTCCTGAGCCATCAAGGGATCACAAATTTAGCATTGGAGGGCAGCATGGAGGGTAAAAATCGTAGAGGGAGACTAAGAGATGAATACACTAAGCAGATTCAGAAGGATGTAGGTTGGAGTAGGTACTGGGAGATGAAGAAGCTTGCACAGGATAGAGTAACATGTAGAGCTGCATCAAACCAGTCTCAGGACTGAAGACCACAACAACAACAACAATGTAATTGATTCCTTGCTTTAACTGAAAGCAAATACTTGAGATTTGTTATTTCACACTATGGGTAGTCATAGGATTTCAATGAAAATTGTTAATGGAGCAGTCTACTAGGCTAAAGTATTGGAATAGTTGTACCATAGTTATTAACAGGTTTCTTAAAAAGTTTTTAGTGGTGTGTGTGTGTGTGTGTGTGTGTGTGTGTGTGTGTGTGTATGTAGTGAGTGAAGTGTTATGAAACAATGTGTGTATAGTGTGTGCAGTGACTGATAGTGAAATATGAGTGAATAGTGTGGCATTACATTATTTAATGAGTTATTTGTAAATAAATTATTGTATACCAGGAGTAAAATCTAATGATTGTCTCTAACTAGAAGTCTGTAAATATATGTGTATACGAATTAGCTTATTGTAAATTGATCTAAGCTTGTAAATACTTTGACATGTCCTATATCCTTGTAAAAAGAGATCTACGGATGAATAAAACTACTACTACTACTACTACTACATTACTGAGCTAGATTTTGGAATCAAACAGAAATCACTAACAGAGAAGATGAAGCAGTAGTTGTCATTTAAATATTTGTTAATTTTTTGTCACCAGGCTTTGTTGTTCAAGCAATTCAGAGGTATAATGTTTGTTTATTTCACACTAAACAATAATACTAATCAGTTTGAGTTATTTTGAAAGTAGTTTTTAAATACCAATATTGGAGCTCCATCTCTAATATCCTGAAAACTGATTATATATTCAACACTAATCTTCAGTTCTTGTTTCAGAATACTAATACTAATGTTAAACTGGTCCTAATGTGTTTGAAACACAGGCACTACTTCTTTGAACAATAATAGTGATCTGACATTAATTCTTACAGAGATTTACGTTAAATTCTTATGTTTATTGCTAGTTGTTTCCACAATCTGGACAAATTCAGTCAGTGTCATGTGGAAAACAAGTTACTGAAATCAACTCAGAATAGTCAGAATTTTGCCCACCAAAAGTGCCACATGTCATTTCCTGAGAGTCAGATGCTGTGAGAAAGTGTTTAATAAATAGAGAGGAATGGAAATGCTCTTCACAGCAGTTGTACACATCGTAGTGGAATGTTTAACAGTTCTTTTTTGGGATAGATTATTACTTTCTGGCTAGGAAAAATTCCTCTAGATGGCCAGTGAACAGGTTGGCATAGGATGGTGCCATGCAGATGCTCATTGCTGTACTACAGATTTGTTTATAGGTATGCCTTCAGAGGAGAAGTAATTGTGGTTGAAGATACAGTTCGTGATGGTGATCAGGAAGGAGAAAGCTAATGCTCAGTAGTGGCAAGGTTTATTTATTTATTTATTTTATTTACATTTTCTTTGCATGGAGTCATCATTAAGATGGCTTTTGCAAACGTCAGACTTAATACTATTGTTATATTTACACTTATAAAATACACTGTATTCTGTAGCTGTTGCTTCTTATGTCTATTTTTTTACATTTATCACATTACAGCTGATATGCCAATGCCTCATGTTACAATCACTATCTTAAAATTCGTTGAAAGAATATAAACATTTTTCTATTAGAAAAGATTTTAATTCTTAGAGAGTTTGGTAGCTTGTTATACCAAATCAAACCACGTTGCTCTGTTAGGGAAATAGTTACACTTTGTTCTAGTGTTGTGATCATGTACATCACTGTCCTTGATAGCTTTTGTTGGTTGACTTATAAAAAATACAACTATTTTGAAGATGTACAGAGAATATATTGTCAGATATCTGTGCTGCACAAACACTTCACGACATGAATCTCTATGTCCCATCCCATGTATATGTCTTATCGCTCTTTTCTGTAGTAGTAGTATTCTTTTTAAATGTACATCAGCTGCACAGCCCCACAGCTCAATTCTGTAATTGAGAAAGGGATTAAGTGTTACATAATATACTAATTTTAGTGCTTGGCTAGGAAATATCTTTGCGAGCTGGCTGAGGAGATATATGGCACTACTGACTTTTCCGCATACGAAATTAATTTGGTATGTCCACCACAAATTTTCATCAACGTACACACCCAGGAACTTGCAGTTACCATTTTCTGTTGCAGAGATATTACACACTCTATTCATAATGTTGTGGTGAGAACTGCCTGTTTTAAATGTCAGTAGTTGAGATTTGGTGACATTCACCTTGAGTCTCTGCTCATTGAAGTATTATGTTATTTCTGTTACACCACTAGTAGCAAGAGATTCTAGCTCATTAGATTCACTCCCATAGAATAAGATTGACATCTCATCTGCATAGCTTACAATATGGAAGTTAATAGGTTGTGCAATGTCGTTAATATAAATTAGGAAGAGAAAGGGTCCAAGGATTGAACCCTGTGGTACACCTTGTAATACAGGTTCACTGGTGGACTGGGAGTTCATGATTTTATTATCTAGCTTGTATGATAATTCAGTGCTTTGCTTACGATTCAGCAGGTATGTGGTTAGAAGATTCATGGCTTGATCCCCAATACTATGAGATTTTAGCTTTTTAAGAAGTACCCTATGGTTTACCGTATCAAATGCTCTTGTCAGGTCCAAAAATATACCTACAGTCTGCATCTTCTGGTCTAACAGACAGTAAACTTCATGGATGAACTGTGTAACTGCTGTGGTTGAACTTAGCTCTTTTCTGATGCCATGTTGCGAACCTACAAGCAGTTTGTTTTGTGAATAAGGCACTTTGCTGAGAAAGGATAATGCTTTCAAATATTTTACTAAAAGTGGAAATTAATGATATTGGTCTATAGTTGGAGACATCTTTCTTACTTCCCTTTTTATACACTGGTTTCACTGCACTCATTTTTAGAACCGTTGGATACATGTTTTCTCTAATGCTGCAATTAATTAGGTGAGTAAGAGGTTTAAAGATTTCTTTTAAGCACACTTTAGTAATAGCACTGGATACATCACCCCATCCAGATGAAAATTTTTTCTTTAGCATGATCAAAAAATCATTATAAATTTGAAAACTGAATAAATCACGCAATAATGTAGATGAGCACACGATCATCACCAAACGACGCACACAAGAGATCCTTCACACTTGTAGCAATACTTTTTTTTCTGGTTCTCCTAAAACCCCATGTCATTCCATGTGTGTCAATTTATACCTCTCTATCTACATTATTCCGTGGTTTATTAAGGTTTCAAATTTGTACTGACTTTTTGATCACCCTGTATATTGCCCTGCAAATCTCCTGCTCATTCACTTCCACAAATTCAAATTCATGGGTATTGTTGATGTTAATATAGAAGAAGTGATGTGTAGGGTGCCTGGTGATAAAGGAATGAGAACTGTAGACAGTTGGTGGAGGAAATGTTGTCTTTTATACAGGAGGTAGGTTACAGGCGATAGGTTGAAGGAGATCATCCATAGTGGCAGAGATTCTTTCTGTGGGGACACAGTAACCATCCGCAATGGGTCATTCACACAGGGTGGTTGGGTTTATGTGGTTTGGAAAGCATGTAGAAGACAGGAATGCAGGAAGTGGTGTGGTTGAGTAGATAGATTGACTAAGGGGAGAGGTCCTGGGATGAATCTGATAGCTGAACATGGAAACCATGGAAATCATCCACAGAAAGAATCAAAATCTGCCACCTAGAAACTGATTGCTCCATCACTGTGGTTGTGAATCACTACAATTACTTCACAGAGGGACTGTACCAGCTGTTGGATAGGTCCACCTACATGCCTACAACAGTGGCCCCATTCCAGAAATCCATCAATATATCCACCCCTTCCTCAAAAACTTAGGACCAACCCAGAATCATTGAATCTTCATACCTACTCACCCCTACCACTCACAACAGTCCTAAATCCTACATTTTTCCTAAAGCACGTAAACATATCCATCCAGGATGTAATGCGTTAATGTGCTCCTACAGGGACAATCTCTGCCCTCGTGCACTAATACCTTCAGGCCATTACTCATAAGTTACCCCCCCCCCCCCCATAAGAGACCAAGCTTTTCCTTCTCCATCTCTTGACATATGTTGTTCTTTAGCAAGCAGTGCCGTGCTTGTCACTGTCAATGACACCTTCCTCTACACTAACATCCCCAGTGCCCACTCCCTTGCTGCTATCGAACCTTTACCGTTCCCAACTCCCAATTGACTGAAAACCAGCAACCTCCTTTCAGGTCACCACCACCAACTATATCCTCACCCCCAATTACTCCCCCTTTGAAGACAGCACTGAAAAGCAAAACCTAGGGTACAGCAGTGGGTACCTACATGGTGCCATCCTGTGCTAACCTATTCACCCATTGCACGACAGTCAATGGCAAATTTGCGAGAATTGCGTGGCAACTGTGTTATCTCACAATTTGGTAACATTCCCTGGCCTCCTAGATTGCCAGATTTATCTGTTTGTGATTTTTTTTTCTTGTGGGTCTACCACAAGAGCAAAACGTACACGACATGACCAAGAACCCTGGGTCAGTTAAAACAGAGAATTCAGGATGCAGTTTACAGTATCCCAGGTGAGATGATGCAGCGGTCAATAAGGAATCCCAACAGCAGATTTTACAAATGTATTCGTACAGGAGGATGCCATCCAAAGGATGTAATTTTTTAAAAAAATGATAAATAATATCAAATTTGTAAGGATTTAATAACTGTGATTGCAATTTCTTTCCTTCATCTCTTCTTGTTTTATTGGGTTGTGGAAATGTTCCCATTTTTCAGTGTCATCCTTTATATCCAGTACATGCTCCTGGAGATTAGACTCCAGTTTTTTCCACAGGCCCTGTTATTACACATAAGAGCACCTTTTGCCATGGAATATACATTCTTTACTTGAAGGGTCCATGATAGTTTCACATCCAGGGTTACCATTAGAGACTTCAATACTCACTCCACTGGTACAATTGTGTCAAGGCGCTTAAGATTCCAGTATATGCCCTGGATACTCTTCATTGTGAATGATGCTACAACACTTTTCCTGGGAATGATCCTTAGAGCTTGTTTTTTTCACAATTTTTGAATCATGTTCAGAGTGCACTGTGTATTCTTTTAAAAGTACTTGTAAATAAAACCTTTAGCATTTAACCCTTTGATGAGATCATTCACCTCTAGGTTCCACAGTAATGGGGACAAAACTCCTCCTTGTGGACACCCTCAGGTGGTGTTGATCACCATTGTCCCATTGTCTTATTCGTGATAGTGGCTTTGCAAGATTTTTATAAAATAATTAGTTTTTGAATTTCTCTTTTTAATTAGGTATTTTTAGTTTGTAGAAAGAGTTTAGTATTAAGTATCAGATTTTAAATGTATTTTTCCAGTGTGATTTTTTTTTAGATAAATGAATTTTATGGGTGTCAGAAAAAAAATTTATAATTGTGTTAGAATGACATATACAACTATACAGTCAGTGTTTAAAACATTTCAAATAAGATAAAAAAAGGATAAGATCATAAATTTGAGAATATACATGGTCCAAACGGCTTATTGCATGTTACAACTTGTAGGCTGCGCTCTATGCCTGCAGCTGTCAGTCAGTTTTTCTGAACATGCAAAAATAAGGGATCTTGTGATAGATTGAATTGAAGTAAATTTTATTTGATCCTGTAAGATTACATGTCATAGTAGTAACATTCATTATCACTTATTTTTCTACCCCTTCAGCTTACATTATTACATAATTGATAATGAATAACAATATATACAAATTCAATGGCATAATTATTCTGCAACACTGTAAAACTCTTTTTCAATGAGATAGTCTTCAAGTTTATTTGGAAAGTAACTGTCAAGTACACTATCTTGCAGCTTTTTAGGCACACCTCTTAGTAGTCTGATACCAGAGTACTGGTGTCCTTTTTCTAGCCAGTCAGTGGGGTATGCTCCTTACTTCATTCTTGTATTGTGGGTGCGTACACTAGCATTTGTAATCCAGTCCTCACTACCTTTCATGATGTACATTATTGTTTTGTATATATACAACGATGAAAAAGTTAAGATACCTAACTTCTTGAAACAGTTTCTGCACTTTTTCTTATGTGAACACTCCTTTTGTCTCTTGTTTGTTTGAGTTTTCCCACACAGTCATTCCATACTGTCAGTATGGTTCGAAAAGTCCATGATACACTGTAAACAGAAGATTCTTGTCTGAATACTGTGATAACTGCATCATTAAGAATATGACGATGCTCAGTTTCTTACAGACATTATTAATATGTTGTTTCCATTTCAGTTCATTGTCCTCAAGAATACCTAAGAATCTAGCAGATTCTACTTCTTCCAGCCTTGTTCCGTCAACATCTAAATCCATGTCTACAGCCTTCTCCTTGTTTTTAAACACTGCATACATAGTCTTTTTTAGATTTATAACCAGTTCATTTTCCAACAGCCACTGAGCTGTGACATTTGCAGATATGTATGCTCTACTCTCAAGCTGTTCCATACTTTGGTCAGTATTTAGTAGTGTCATGTCATCAGCATACAATTCATGTCTTTTTATTATGTGCACAGTAAGGGTAGTAAATAGAATGATGGTGTTCTTCTTTTTTATTCTTTTAACCATTGTTGTTGTGGTCTTCAGTCCTGAGACTGGTTTGATGCAGCTCTTCATGCTACTCTATCCTGTGTAAGCTTCTTCATCTCCCAGTACTTACTGCAACCTACATCCTTCTGAATCTGCTTAGTGTATTCATCTCTTGGTCTCCCTCTACGATTTTTAACCTCCACGCTGCCCTCCAATGCTAAATTTGTCATCCTTTGATGCCTCAGAACATGTCCTACCAACCAGACCCTACTTCTTGCCAAGTTGTGCCACAAACTCCTCTTCTCCCCAATTCTATTCAATACCTCCTCATTAGTTATGTGATCTACCCATCTAATCTTCAGCATTATTCTGTAGCAGCACATTTCGAAAGCTTCTATTCTCTTCTTGTCTAAACAATTTATCGACCACGTTTCACTCCCATACATGGCCACACTCCATACAAATACCTTCAGAAACGACTTCCTGACACTTAAATCTATACTCGATGTTAACAAATTTCATGAGTTATTTTGCTCCCCAAATAGCAAAACTCCTATACTACTTTAAATGTCTCATTTCCTAATCTAATTCCCTCAGCATCACCTGACTTAATTCGACTACATTCCATTATCCTCGTTTTGCTTTTGTTGATGTTCATCTTATATCCTCCTTTCAAGACACTGTCCATTCCGTTCAACTGCTCTTCCAAGTCCTTTGCTGTCTCTGAGAGAAATACAATGTCATTGGCGAACCTCAACATTTTTATTTCTTCTCCATGGATTTTAATACCTACTCCGAATTTTTCTTTTGTTTCCTTCACTGCTTGCTCAATATACAGATTGAATAACATTGGCGAGAGACTACAACCATGTCTCACTCCTTTCCCAACCACTGCTTCCCTTTCATGCCCCTCGTATCTTATAACTGCTGTTTGGTTTCTGTACAAATTGTAAATAGCCTTTCGCTGCCTGTATTTTACCCCTGCCACCTTTAGAATTTGAAAGAGAGTATTCCAGTCAACATTGTCAAAAGCTTTCTCTAAGTCTACAAATGCTAGAAATGTAGGTTTGCCTTTCCTTAATCTTACTTCTAAGCTAAGTCGTAAGGTCAGTATTACCTCACGTGTTCCAATATTTCTACGGAATCCAACCTGATCTTCCCCAATGTCGCCTTCTACTAGTTTTTCCATTTGTCTCTAAAGAATTTGTGTTAGTATTTTGTAACTGTGGCTTATTAAACAGATTGTAATTTTCACATCTGTCAACCCCTGCTTTCTTTGGGATTGGAATTATTATATTCTTCTTGAAGTCTGAGTGTATTTAGCCTGTCTCATACATCTTGCTCACCAGATGGTAGAGTTTTGTCAGGACTGGCTCTCGCAAGGCCGTCAGTAGTTCTAATGGAATGTTGTCTACTCCCGGAGCCTTGTTTCGACTCAGGTCAATCAGCGCTATCTCAAACTCTTTACGCAGTATTGTATCTCCCATTTCTTCTTCATCTACATTCTCTTCCATTTCCAGAATATTGTCCTTAAGTATGTCCCCCTTGTGTAGACCCTCTATATACTCCTTCCACGTTTCTGCTTTCTCTCCTTTGCTTAGAACTGGGTTTCCATCTGAGCTCTTGATATTCATGCAGGTGCCTCTCTTTTCTCCAAAGGTGTCTTTAATTTTCCTGTAGGCTGTATCTATCTTAACCCTAGTGAGATAAGCCTCTACATCCTTACATTTGTCCTCTAGCCATGCCTGCTTAGCCATTTTGCACTTCCTATCGATCTCATTTCTGAGACGTTTGTATTCCTTTTTGCCTGCTTCATTTACTGCATTTTTATATTTTCTCCTTTCATCAATTAAATTCAATATTTCTTCTGTTACCCAAGAATTTGTACTAGCCCTCGTCTTTTTACCTACAAGATCCTCTATTGCCCTCACTACTTCATCCCTCAGAGCCATCCATTCTTCTTCTACTGTACTTCTTTCCCCCATTTGTGACAGTTGTTCCCTTATGCTCTCCCTGAAACTCTGTACAACCTCTGGTTCTTTCAGTTTACGAAGGTCCCATCTCCTTAAATTCCCACCTTTTTGCAGTTTCTTCAGTTTTAATCTACCGTTCATAACCAATAGATTGTGGTCAGAGTCCACATCTGCCCCTGGAAATGTCTTACAATGTAATACCTGGTTCCAAAATCTCTGTCTTACCATTATATGATCTATCTGATACTTTCTAGTATTTTCAGTATTCTTCCATGTGTACAACCTTCTTTTATGATTCTTGTACCAAGTGTTAGCTATGATTAAGCTATGATCTGTGCAAAATTCTACCAGGCGGCTTCCTCTTTCATTTCCTTCCCCCAATCCATATTCACCTACTATGTTTCCTTCTCTCCCTTTTCCTACTCTCGAATTCCAGTCACTCATGACTATTAAATTTTCATCTCCCTTCACTATTTGAATAATTTCTTTTATTTCATCATATATTTCTTCAATTTCTTCATAATCTGTAGAGCTAGTTTGCATTTAAACTTGTACTACCATGGTAGGCGTGGGCTTCATATCTATCTTGGCCACAATATTGCATTCACTATGCTGTTTGTAGTAGCTTACCCGCATTCCTATTTTCATATTCATTATTAAACCTACTCCTGCAATACCCCTGTTTAATTTTGTGTTTATAACCCTGTATTCACCTGATCAGAAGTCTTGTTCCTCCTGCCACCGAACTTCACTAATTCCCACTTTATCTATCTTTAACATATCCGTTTCCCTTTTTAAATTTTCTAACCTACCTGCCCGATTAAGGGATCTAACTAATTAATGGAAAATCTCATATAAAGATGTGAAACAATTACTAACAAAGAGATAGAGGGGCTGGCCAGTACTTACCTCAGCTCAGTACAGCCGATAGAAACACAAAAAACAACCGAAAATTTAAGTTCCTAGCTTTCGGAATAAATGTTCCTTCATGAGGGAGGAAAGAGTGGAAAGAAAGGGGTAGAAGGGAAGGTGGATTTAGTTACTCACAACCCAGGTTATGAAGCAACAGGGAAAGGAAAACAGGGAGGGTAGCAAGGATGGAGGCATGGTTGTCAGAGGGAAGCCAAAACTGTGGATAACTACATCAGTTGTTGTCTTTCTTTAAATCTTGAAGGTCACATGACTCACATTTATACCAGAGATCCAACTAGGGGACTTCCCACCTCCTCTGACCTACACTGAGATCTGAATGTTATCATGGAGTCCATTATTATCCTTAATGAATGAGATGCACTGTCCTTGTGCTGCATTATAAAATGAAATGATACCATCCACATATTTATACCAGGCAATGACACTCTTAGTTTGGGTAGTGAATTGTATTCAAAGGATGTCATGAACATGTTGGCCAAGCAATATAGCAGTGATGATCCCATAGCAAGGCCCAGCTTTGTATAAAAATATAATCACCAAACCAGAAGTAAATAAATCTCAAGGTGACTTCCAAGATCTTGGTAGTGTTATTAATTTCACTGTCAGATTTACCACTATTTGTTTATAGATTACTGGTTACCATGTCTTGAATGTGTTCCATGGGAATATTCATTTATATATTTTTGACATTCACGGTGACCATTTACATTCCGGTTCAGATGCTTATAGTGTAAAGATTCTCTATTAGATGCTCTCTGTTATTGATGCTATACATAATCAGATGTTTATAATATTGGCTTGTGTACCTACACCACTCTTCACTCTTGTTCCCACTCGGTGATTTTCATTGTGAACTTTAATCATGGCCTTGGAGCTGAAGGATTTGTTGATTTAATATTCTCTTTTCTGTACAATTCTGATAAAGATGTTAATAGCCTTAAGTGTCTTTTTCAGATTAGCCAAAAATCTATTGAGTAGATCTATATTAGTTTTGGTTGTGCCATTATTTGTAATAAAATTATGGACTTCGTCAGTTTTGTGTCTCCAATAAAGTTACTGTCATTTTTCCTCTAAGACATTATATTATATGGCCTTAGTTTTTTATTTATATCTCATGTGACCACTAAGTTGTTACTGATTTCGTAAGTAGTTTTCATGACAGTAGGTCATATTACACCACATTGCATGCATGCCCGTGTTTCATTATCATACAAATTTCCTTCTTATTTATCAGTTTTATACTGTTTTTATTAGTAAGTGGGTTCTTGTCAACAGATTGAGACCCTTGATGTAATGGTTAACCGGATGATGTGGCTTCTAAGATATTAATCTGGCAGCTAAATAAATTACTTACAAGAGCAGTTGAGTGGTTATTATTCAGTATGTTTAAATGTTCCCACCGCTCACTGGATTCTCAGGCAGATTCCCAATTCTCCCATTAGTCTGAACCTAGCAGCTGTATCTTGCAACTCCTCCCAAAACACCTACTGGGATGATAATTTTGCTTGCTTAATTGCAAGGTTGCGTTAACAAGAGCCTCCTGATATTGTGCCCACTGTCCTTTCCTTCTTGTGAAATTGAACTGTCTTTTTCCCTGCATCCTTTGCAATTCCAAATTATTGTTCCACCAATGTACATTCCAGTGTGTGCACGTATGGGTGATTGGACAGATTTATAATGTGAGGTTGTAATGACAGACATCACTTTGGACTGAGCGAGGGAACACAGTGGTTAGCATACTGAACTCGCATTCGGGAGGACGATGGTTCAATCCCGCATTCGGCCATCCTGATTTAGGTTTTGCATGATTTTCCTAAATTGCTCCAGGCAAATGCTGGGATGGTTCCTTTGAAAGGGCATGGCTGACTTCCTCCTTGTCCTTCCCTAATCCGATGAAATCAATGACCTCGCTGTTTGGTCTCTTCCCCCAAACAACCCAACCCAAGACACTTTGTCTGCCATTTCCTCAAGATCTAGTGGATTCGTTGTTGAAGTTTTAACTTTAGGTAAGCATGAGTTTAGGTCTGTGCTATATGAGACCCAGTTTGTTTTCTTGGGAGTTCTATAGACCATGATCTTTTTAATATCCATTTCAACCCCAGGCTTAATACACATGTGGTCAAATAAGGATGGCTACATGCCATTGTATAACATAACTAATCATTAGGATGGACCCAAACATTATGCCAGGTAACTTTTCCCTCCATGTTTTCCTGAAGCTGGATTCCATACTCCTGTTCAATATATCCAAATTGCTCTCGATTGGGTACTCACCTCTCCTGTTGGTGACACTCCCTTGTCACACCAGGTTGCGAGCACTGGCCTCAGAACCAACCAACAGTTGTTCATTCAAATGCAAGATACGTGATACATATGGAATATCCTGTCGTAGTGCCCATTTACAGAAGTTAACATGATTCTCATAGCCATTTCCATGGAACTCTTGATACAGAGATGTGACAGGGATAGAACCTATATCAATGGAGAATGCTTAGGACACTTGCCTGATTCACGCCACTTCCTCATGCAACTGTGTAGGAGCTAATGTGCAGATCAACTGGCAACAGCAGCAAGAACATAAATTTCCACCTCTTCTGTCACCACATGTTTCCTTCTGTTACATTGTGCATTTGTTACACTACCACTTTCACATAACTGGTTGAAGACGTTGATAAATGATTGCCAAGATGGTTGACATTTTTTGGGATATCTTGCTGTTTACACCATACAAGAATGAACTGCATTTGTCCTACACTCTCCATACACCATGAGCATGTTGGCTTTTTCTGGATTGGGAAATCCCATCCTCCACTCATGACCTACTGCTTGAACTGTCATATGCTAACTCACTAGCAAGCCGCAGTGCACTTAAGGAACACACAAGCACACTGTAACTAAACATAACGACATTTTATGTAGCAATTATGCAGGTTGAATGGCACAAACAAGTGTCCATGGGGAAACATTTCAAAATACAATATCTCATGAATGACTCGCCCTAGAATACTGCAGCGAATATCGCTGACAGTCTGATTTACCCTTATTTTAGTTTGTTAATGTCAGAAGGTATTGTTTCATTTAAGATGTGTATGTTTGCACAAAAACTACACCTTCTAAGTATTATTACAATCTAATTGTTGGCTAACAAAATGAGCCTCTAATTACTGATCTATTCTGTCAAAAACACACATCAATACTACTTTTCATTTCCACTAAATTTGCTGTGTAAGTTTTAGGTGATTCATGCTGTATATATGAGGTTCCTGTATCAGGGCCATATCTACTCCCTTTCTTCCCAGAAGATGATTGTAAGTGGCTGTTTCCTCCTTACTATGTAGCAGGTTTATCTGCAACACTCCCATCCACAAACTTGCTGTGATGGTTATTTCCAACGGCTGTAATTACCTTGTTGGTAACCTGCGAGAATCCAGTTGGCTATGTTTCCCCTTTCCTTAGTTTTTACTTTTTTATGTAGCATTTTCCTTCTTTTCGTGCTTTCTTTGAGTGTGTGCTTTAGTTTTCTTAGGTCTGTCCACATTCGTTCCTTTTAATGTGTGTCAGGGCGCTGATGACCTCGATGTTGAGCACCCATAAGCCCCAACACACCACCACACCAGTTTCAGGTCCTGTTCTCATATTGCCCTCTGCGTTTCCTCGCCAACATCCATCACAAGGGTTTCGCAATCAGATACAGCCATTTGGTTGATTACCCTGTAGTCCTCCTCTGTCTATGCTCTCTGGTTCTGCACCTGTGCTTCCTCACAGTCTTCGGTGGAACATCTATTAACAGTTTTGGGATCCAAACCAACATCTTAGCAGTCTTAAAGAGTTTTGCTGTTCTCATGATCAGCAGCTTTGCCTTCTGCCATAGACGCACATTCAGGATGATGTTTAAAATTCACATCCAGTCATCCAGATTTAGATTTTCCGTGATTTCCCGAAATCACTCCAGGCAAATGTTATGATGATGATTCTTTTCAAAAGACATGGCTGATTTCCTTCCCCATCCTTAATACAACATAGCTTGTGCTCCATATCTAATAACCTCAATGTTGGAAGGATGTTAAACACTAATCTTCCTTCTTCCCTTACTCCCAAGGGATACCTTGGTCATGATCTTCTTAAGCCAATCCACTGTTCCCTATGTCCTCATAGACCCAACTAAATTTAGGGCCTAATCTCTCCCCTCCCCCCTCCCAATCCTCTCAAATAGAGGCATGTTGACTAGCCTTTCCAGCTGCAAAATGATGTTGACTAGTCAATATCCATGTTGGATAACCATAATACTAAAAACTGAGACTGCAGTACTACAGGTTTTTTCCCCTGTTTTTTGGTATGGCTTTTTCTGGATCTGATTATCCTGAAAGTGGGCGTACTAGACTCCTCCCTTGTTCTCTTGTTCCTTTTCATGGAGGTGGAAGGAGTCTGTTTACCCCTTTCTGTCAGGGTTGGTCTTTTTTGAGGTCTTTAGTTCATAGTATTTTAATTCCCTCCACTGGTATTTAGGATGCAATTCTTTGCTTTAATTTTCGTTTTTGCCCCAGAGAAGAATTTGACCTTGTTCTGACCCAACTGTCACGCAGCTGACCCAACTGTCACCTGATATAGTAGCAGAAATGACTTCTATTGGTTCCAGCCTTGGTGTTTGCGTAATTGAGACATCATCAAGCCCCCCCCCCCCCCACACACACACACAGTATTCAAATTGTTTTCTGTGTTCTCCATACTGGTCCCACAAAAATTGGAGATGCAGATGCATCAGGTCAGTACCAGCTAAGACCAAAGCTGGTGTAAGGTTAATTACTCACAGAGGTTGCCTGGTATCCCTGATGCTCTGTTCATGACATCTTCCCATTGCCACACGCCCCTTGGCACATATCACATCACACTTTGGGTTGGATACCTAGAGAGTTTGGGAAGGGCTACAGAAATGGATGTCGGAAGAGATGAGATGCTGTGGGACACTCTTCATAAAGTTCATCTATTGAGATTCGTCCAGCTACAGCAGTCATAGGCCTCAGCTTCACACAAACACACAAAGCTCGCCACCTGCTTTCTCAGTGTTACGATAAGGTGGTATCCCCCAGAGAGAATGCACAATGTAAAAACAAAATCCTAGAAAAGCCTGTAACTTTTATTGTGTAGTGTGTCATCATCATATAGAACAATAACAAGAACAGCCAACTTTGTATACATACTCATAGAATCATTTTGTATTCTTCTGAGGCAGCAAATAGGGAAGGCGAGAGGAAGGGGAAAAGGAACAAAAACACACAACACAAAAATATTTAGCTTATTTTGTACAAGAAACCATGATCAATGAAACATTAAATATGGCAGTACAGTAGAACTTTAATTACCTGAATTTGGATAATTGGGAGTTTTCTAAAAAAAAAGGGTCTATGTATTTTAATTACAGTAATTACATGCTATACGTTCAGTTCTGTATGTTGGAAAATGGGAGAAAGAAATATTTTTAAAGGAAAAGAGACTTTAATTAATTAAAATTAAAATGAGACACTCATGCTATGTAGTTAACTATACAGTACAAGTGCTGAAAGTCATTGCTTGCTGAACTTCTCAGTCAAAGTAAGCTGTTTGACTGTCTTCATCTGTTTTTGGGCAGCAAAGTCACGAATCTGCTTGACAGTGAGAAACTGCATGTGGTCACACTGTGGCTGACACTCCATCCACTTCTAACAAAGAGATAGAGGGGCTGGCCA
This sequence comes from Schistocerca gregaria, assembly GCF_023897955.1. Taxonomy (NCBI): domain Eukaryota; kingdom Metazoa; phylum Arthropoda; class Insecta; order Orthoptera; family Acrididae; genus Schistocerca; species Schistocerca gregaria. The sequence continues at coordinate 541,412,030 of NC_064925.1, read as the reverse complement.
GTACTTACCTCAGCTCAGTACAGCTGATAGAAACACAAAAAACAACCGAAAATTTAAGTTCCTAGCTTTCGGAATAAATGTTCCTTCATCAGGGAGGAGAGAGGGGAAAGAAAGGGAAGAAGGGAAAGTGGATTTAGTTACTCACAACCCAGGTTATGAAGCAACAGGGAAAGGAAAACAGGGAAGGTAGCAAGGATGGACGCATGGTTTTCAGGGGAACAACCATGCCTCCATCCTTGCTACCTTCCCTGTTTTCCTTTCCCTGTTGCTTCATAAACTGGGTTGTGAGTAACTAAATCCACTTTCCCTTCTTCCCTTCTTTCCCCTCTCTCCTCCCTGATGAAGGAACATTTATTCCGAAAGCTAGGAACTTATATTTTCGGTTGTTTTTTGTGTTTCTATCGGCTGTACTGAGCTGAGGTAAGTACTGGCCAGCCCCTCTATCTCTTTGTTAGTAATTGTTTCACATCTTTATATGAGATTTTCCATTAATTAGTTACTCCATCCACTTCAACAGTTTCAAGGCCAGCAAATGCTTCACTAGCTAATGGTCCCATGTCTGCTTCAGCTTCAACATTGAGGTCATCTTCTTGCTCGACACTTTCTTCTCATACTTTTCAGAATTTGAAACCCAAGGTCTGCTGAATCACACACCACCTATTCTGCTGTAGCTTCAGCATTAACTTCTGAACATCCAGGAATTTTCAAAAGAATGTTTGTTAATTCCTCAAGTGACACATCATCCTCATCTTCTCATGTCTATTCCATTTCTTTTCTTGAGATTATTTTTCCTTTTTCCCCTTTTCTTTCTCTACTTCAGTTGATATGCCTTGTAACTTGTTCCATGCTTGTTTTAATGTGACTGCCTTTACCAACCTCCAAGCTTCTGCCACCTTGTAAGCTCAATCTTTCAAATTATTATTATTATTATTATTATTATTATTATTATTATTATTATTTGTGGTTACCCAACATACCTTCTATGTCTTCATTCTCTACCAAAAGTTTCCTTAAAATTTGCCTTCTGTAATGGCATTCCATGGTTTGAATAACAGACTGATCCAGTGATTGCAACAAGCTTGTGAAGTTTCATGGTAAGTTTGGTAATAAAAAGATGGTTATAAACTGGCTATTTTCTCTTTTCAACACTGCTGGAATGAGTTGGTACATCATCAACAATCAAAAGCACTTTACTACCACCTTCCTCAAGAGATTTTTGTTGCCTTTTCTCTTCAGGGAAGAAAATTTTGTAATACCACTCAGTAAATAATGCTGCAGTCATCCAAGCCTTGGGGTGGTTTTTATAAAAAGAGGGGAAGCTTTTTCACATATAGAAATGCTCTTGGGCTTTTTGACTTCCCTATCAACAGAAGGGGTATTTTATGGCCTCCTGTAGAGTTTGGACAGGTAAGTGCTGTTCTTTACTAATTTTATGTTCTGGAGCACTACACTTCCTTTTAGATGCTAAAGTGGTTTTAGGCAGAACTTTCCAAGCAAGACTGTGCCACAAAAACCTCAGCATTGTAGGAGTCTGTAACAACTTCAAATTTTTCATTAAAATCTTATGCAGCTTTGGAGTCTGTTGAAAACATCTCGCTACTTAAATCTAGTTCATGAACACTGTGTTGGCAATTAAAATTTCTGAGCCAGCCAGTACGTGCTTTGAAGGCTGAACAACCAAGCTTCTGAGCTAAGAGTTTAGATTTTTCACAAAGAATTGGATCCGAAATTGCATTTCCTATGGAAAGTTTGTGCAAAAACCACTTGAAAACAAAATCTTGTGCATTTTTGTCTGTTGCAGCCTTCATTGCTTTTCTTGAATACTTCTGTCTTCATTTTCAAGCACTGACACAAAGTTTAAAAGTGTAGGTTTACTCCTTTTAATGTATGAAATCATTGCTTGTCAAACTCCATACATTTATTTCTTCCAAGAAAATTGTACAACCAGTGCCTACCCGCCATTTTTTTAATGGTGTTAAAATTGTGCTGAATATTGTTAGTTGCTGAATGGGCAGCTTCCAGAAAACACATCCTCCCTTCTAAAACTTCTCGAATAGCCTCTGCCATGCTCTGCTCATCCCAGCTATTTCTAGATGAAGTTCACTGATAATTGCGAGGCATCTTGCAGGCCTATTCTGAAACCAAAATAAATTATTAGCTGTTTAAAAATCGCCAAAAAAAATATGGTTAAAGTTTAGTTGTGATTATACATAGGCCTATTTTAATTCATTACTTATTTCAATTAAAATAACTTAAACACATTGACAAAACATTAATGGAAATAGTCGCGTAAAACAGGACACATCAAAATTGTATCCCGTTTTGAGCACACCAAAAGTGTCCCATTTTGCCAGACTGTGATGGTTTTGACAACATAAATGGCTGACCCCTGAACCGTTACTCACTAGCAACATTTACATACATGAAATTGTTGTTAAAAGAGCTGTGAACAAAACACAGTACTTACTGGAATTGTTCCGAAGGATGGAGAAGCACAAGGACAGGTGTTCTGCAGTCAAAAAAAGAACAAAGTAAGTAAAAATATCACTTGAAAACTTTGAAAAAATATTTCTTCACGAAACAAGTGGCTAGCATTGAGAGATCAACTCAGAATGCTGTCCTGGTGGCTGGGAACCAGTTTAGCCTGTTTCCCACAAGATAGCACCACCAGTCGAGCTCCTAGGCTCGATATTCCATTTTGTTTTTCTTTCTCTTACTTACACACACACACACTATGGTATATATTCAGTTGTAGAGATCAGGTTTTAGTTGACATACTTGTTACAAATATGCATTAAAGGTTGGTGTGTTATATGTAGTAAGTACATAGAGTTAAGTAAATGTAAGTGTGTTTGCATTACATGTGTCAGAGGAGTGTTTACAATTATTGCATTATTTGCACAGTTTGAATTTTATTTATCTAAGTTAAATAATACTGTCACAATATTATGAAAAGGATAGATGCTATTCACCATATTGGTGGAATGCTGAGTCGCAGATAGGTGCAACAAAAAGACTGTACAATATAAGCTTGCAGCCAACAAGGCCTTTGTCAAAAATAGACAACACACACACTCACACACACACACACACACACACACACACACACACACACACACACACACATTCATGCAAATGCAACTCACACAGATGACTGCAGCAGCTGAAGTGTGGCTTCAGAGATAGTAGTCGTGTGTGTGTGTGTGTGTGTGTGTGTGTGTGTGTGTGTGTGTGTGTGTTGTCTATTTTTGACAAAGGCTTTGTTGGCCAAAAGCTTATATTGTGACAGTCTTGTTGTTGCACCTATCTGCAACTCAGCATTCCACTGTGGTGAGTAGTACCTATACTTTTCATAATATTGTTACATTCCTTCCTGGCTTTGAAATAATACTGTCAATAATTCAGAGGCTTTGAACTGGCAGAAGGTACTATTTTCCATAATATTTAGTCATACTAAAAATATACCTTCAGATTTAAAATTTTGTAACTGCAGGTGCTAGAAAATTTCCCAGAAAAGAGACCAGAGGATGGCTGTAGCATCTGGGGGCTATACCTGGAAGGATGTAGATGGAGTCATGTAACTTATCTCTCAGAATCAAAACCAAAGGAACTCTATACAGGTATATTATTTAAATGATTTTATACCTAAGATTGAGTTTTTTATGCCTAAGATTGAGTTTTTTATGGTTTTTCACTCTTTTTATTGAAAATCGTAGTTCGTACTATTGATATGAATGTTTGTAGAAGTAAATCAAGAACACTTAGAGATGTTGTAACATCATTTCCCATGTGTAAAATGTAAAGGTGTAAAATGTAAAGGCTAATTCATAGACAGAATAAAATCTGGTTTACAAGGCTACAAAAATGTCTCTCTTCTAATTATCCAAGGATATGAACATCATTTCCAGATAAAAACTTCAACATCCATCAGAATAACTGAAGTATTTACTTGTCATTAAATAAGGTATGTAACAGGTTGCAGATAATATTCCAGTTGATTAAGAAAAATTAATTCATTTAATTCTGCATGAAGTTACTAACAATCTGATGTTTCTTAGATACATCTACACTGGGCATATTTAAAAATACAGTGGAAGTGGAAGTGGAATCTCTGTCTACCAGATATGCTATCCTCTTATCTATTCTTTAGTATTTATGTTTCAGGAAGCCTAGTAGCAATGTAACAAACTTCAAAAGATTTTGTTCTTTGATTTGGGCCTTCCAGGGATAATAACTATGTCAGAGGAGTCAGTTTTTGTGATATTCAGTCAGTATCCAAACTGACTGACACATTCATATCTTTCTTAGACTTGTCACTGCAATTTCTGTCTTGTAAAAGCAGAACCATAATATCATCAGCAAATAAAATCATAGTTATGTTTTGCTGCAAGTCGTGTGTTTTTTTGCTGAAGCTCAACTTCAAAAACAACCGTGAGATTGATGACTCTCAGTATGTCCCAGCTGCCATAAAAAGCTGTTGGATAGGGCATCTGACCAATTAACTCTTTACATCCCTTTACTGTATTTTCACCCAGCTGATGAGAGGTAGATGCACTCTGTGGTCACAGCTTTATCAAGTGAGTAGGTGTGTAAAAAATCAAAGGCACATGTAATGTGACATTAGCACATACAAGGAATCGACCTACATGTACCAAAATATAACATTACTGAAACAAGCCCTATATACAAAGTATGGCTGGTGGCAATGTACAGTCAGTTCCCTGCAGCATCTAATAATGATTGTTGTCACAACTTTGTCAACTGTGTGAACTGTGCAACTCAAAATACTGCAAAATAAACTGGCAAATGGCAGGACATTAGAAACTGTCTAATATAGAAAAAGTTATATGATGCTGTAAAGTATGAACTTCATACTAGTGCCTGAAGTGAGAGTGAAATGGTGTAGTTAGTATTAATGTTGGTAAATTGAACACAATATTCATGGTGACTCTCTCTACAGCAGACTGAATATATTACTTGTTTTGTGCTCAAAACAACTTTCAGTTAGCTGAAGTTTGAACAGCATCCACTTTGAAGTAACGTCACATTTAAACAACTGTCAATAGCATTGAAAAGCATATAAGCACTTTGTCAACTGCCTGATGCTCCCATATGGTACAGTTTTACAACCACTGTGTTGTCTGAACCATACAGGTTGCCCAGCTGCCCCAAGACACAAGGGGAGAAACCCTTACTGCCCCAACGAAAGACATGTATCTGGATAATGAAATTTTGGGCGCCTTCTGATAATTGTTGATACCATTGCAAATGACTCAGTTCAAGGCTTCTCATTGTTCTAAGGCAGATGTGCAGATATTTGGACAGTAAAGGTGTTTATTGGAAACCTTTGACAAACTTGTAATGTAACCATCCAAGAAACTTTCAGTTATCACAGAACCCAAAGTAATTTGAGAATTACAGAGTAATGTTTTCAGAGAGGAACTTATGTGGTGAAAATAAGTGTTTTTTAGCCTGGGGAAAGTGGGGATTATGCAATAGCTATGAATGTTGCCGTTAAATTATTTGGTTGGCGAGGCAAAGACTCCGAGCTGGCCAGTCAGACAGTAGGATATATCCATAGCAAATTTTACATAAATGCTATTGCTAGGACATGTAACAAAAAAGGTCTCCCACTACAAACAGTTCCTTTATGGGAACATTTACAGAAACAATGAATTGCAGATTGCATTTACAAAGATGAGTTGCCACAAAAATGTCTGTGAAAAAAACTATCAAAAACTTTCAATTGAGTTGGTCCAGTAATCCCCACCATTCATGAAGGCACTACGAGTACATACAAAGGGTGCCCACTATCTGTGTCTGGTGGAATCAGTTTACGCAGTTTTTAAGACTACATGAGAAACATCGTTAATGATCTTGAAATATAGTAAATGGAGCTAACCTAATAGTGTGATCAAGGAAATATGCAAACACAAATAAATGAACTTAGAGGTTCCACGAGTGTGTCTAATCTTAAAACAGTAACAAAAGCAAAATACAAATTAATGAACCAGAGGTAGGTCATCTAACGCAGTGACTAAAGCAAAAACAAACTATAAATAAACAAACTAGACATACAGAAGGTGAAGCTAATCTAAATGGTTGAAATGACTCTGAGCACTATGGGACTTAACATCTAGAACTTAGAACTACTTAAACCTAACTAACCTAAGGACATCACACACATCCATGCCCGAGGCAGGATTCGAACCTGTGACCGTAGCAGTCCCGCGGTTCCGGACTGAGTGCCTAGAACTGCTAGACCACCATGACCTGTGAAGCTAATCTAACACAGTTGATGATTTCATTATCTAACAACCATATGCATTTTGCTGCAGTGGTTAGCATATACTTTACTGAAAAGAGATCAAATCTTGGTGCACTCTATAATTTAGCAGGCTCCATGAAGTGTATACTCCATGATCAGGACATGAGACCATCAGATGGGTTCTTAACAATTTTACCCTGAAGTATGGTATAAATCTCACCTACTAGTTCTCCATAGCCATTGCAGGAGCCCAAATGCTGTTTGCCATATAGACACTGGAAACAGACTTAGAGTTTATGGCTTATTCTGTAGCTCAGTGACAAGCCATTAAGTTCTGATAATGAAATAACTTGTACATAAAGTTCACACCATAAGTACATTAAAACTGTGCACTCATCATGTGGACAGCTTGGCATTGGCGCAGGAGGGGGTCAGGAGTTGGGTACGCTTCCTGTAGCATGCTGTAGGGAAAACCTACAAGTGTTCTGGCAAGTAGGTGCATGGCAGAGAAAACTCTTGTCATTGGATGCATAAAACTTGCAGAGTGGTTTTTCTTTTCTGGGCAACACATAGTCTGCTGCACTGTGAGATCATCTGGTAGAGCAGAGCATAATTTTTTTCTGAAAATAAATTGATAGTAATGTACGCTATTTAAATTTCTGCAGCTAGTGTAACTGTTGTTTTTGTTGTTGTGGTCACCAATTTGAAGACTGATTTGATCCAGCTCTACACCCCTGTGTGTCTTGTGCAGATCTTCTCATGTTTGCATAAATACTGCAACATACATCAATTTGAACCATTGTATTGTATTCAAGCCTTGGTTTCCCTTTACTATTTTTACCTTCCCCACTTCCCTCCCTTACCAAATTTGTGATCTGGCTATCTGATCTTCAACATTTTACTGTGGCAGTACATCTCAAAATCTTCTTTTCTGAAGTGTTTATCATTCATGTTTCACTTCCTTTCAGGCTACATTCCAGACAATTTTGGTAAAGACTGCATGAAATTTGTATTTATATTGAATGTTAATAGATTTCTCTTTTTTGGAGATACATTTCTTGGTATTGCCATTCTGCATTTTAATTCCTCTCTACTTTGGCCCTCATTGGTTATTTTGCTGCCCAAATAATAATAAAGCCCATTGACTATTTTTTGTGTTTCATTGCCTTATGTAATCTCCTCAATGCTGCCTAATTTGATGCGATGAAATTCCATTCCCCCTGTTTTAATATTGTTGTTCATTTCATAACATTTTTGCATTGCACTATCCATTCTTTTCAGCTGCTTTCCAGGTCTTTTGCTGTCTGTGATACAATTACAAGAGTCATCAGCAAGTCCCCCTGTTTTAGTTCTTGTCCCTGAACTTTCTCTCCCAGTTCCTCCTTGGTTTCCTTCATAACTTAATCAATGTATAAATTGAATAACATAACTGCCTCACTCCCTCTCGACTACTGCTTACCTTACATGTCTGATGACTATTTTAATTGCAGTCTGGTTTCTGTAAAATTTGTGGATAAACTTTCACTCCCTGTGCTTTACCAATGCTAGATTCAAAATTTCACAGAGTGTAGTTCACTTAACATTGTCAAAAGCCTAATCCAAATTTACAAGTGCTATAATTGTAGGTTTTCCTTTTATTAACCTATCGTCTAAGACAAGTTATATAGTCAGTGTTGTGTGTTCCCTACATTTTTGCAGAATCCCAATTAATATTACCAGAAGTCTGTAGCTAAGGTAGAATTTTCAAAATTTTTAGGTGTGTCCATTGATGAGAGGTTAAACTGGAAGCAACACATTGATGGTCTGCTGAAACGTCTGAGTTCAGCTACGTATGCTATTAGGGTTATTGCAAATTTTGGTGATAAGAATCTCAGTAAATTAGCTTACTATGCCTACTTTCATTCACTGCTTTCGTATGGCATCATATTCTGGGGTAATTCATCGTTGAGTAGAAAAGTATTCATTGCACAAAAACGTGTAATCAGAATAATTGCTGGAGCCCACCCACGGTCATCCTGCAGACATCTATTTAAGGATCTAGGGATCCTCACAGTAACCTCACAGTATATATATTCCCTTATGAAATTTGTTGATAATAATCCAACCCAATTCAAAAGTAATAGCAGTGTGCATACCTATAACACCAGGAGAAAGGATGATCTTCACTATGCAGGGTTAAATCTGACTTTGGCACAGAAAGGGGTAAATTATGCTGCCACAAAAGTCTTTGGGCACCTACCAAACAGCATCAAAAGCCTGACAGATAGCCAACTAACATTTAAAAATAAATTAAAAGAATTTCTAGATGACAACTCCTTCTACTCATTGGCTGAATTTTTAGATATAAAGTAAAAAAAAAAAAAAAAAAAAAAAAAAAAAAAAAAAAAAAAAAACTTAATCATTAGTGTCATGCAATATTTTGGGTAATGTAATTTCTTGTACAGACATCTTTTATTAACCTGACACGTTCCACATCATTACGAAGTGTCGTATTCATGATCTATGGAACAAGTATTAATCTAATCTAATCTAATCTAGAGATCAGCATTTACTTTTTTCAGTCTTCTGCAAATAATTTGTAGGAATATTTTGTAGCTACATTTCATTAAACTGATAATTTGATAATATTCACACCTGTCAACTCTTACCTTTTTTGGGATTGGAATTATTACACTCTTCTTGAAGTCTGAGGGTATTTCACCTGTCTCACATACCACATAGTGCAAAGTCTTTGCAAAATATATATATATGTTTGTAAGCCCTTTACCAATTTGATCGTATAAGTGATTACTTATACAATTTGAACATAATGTCAAAAAGACTGGCAGACATTTCATCAGCTTTTATCAGTCACATCTTGCCAGATGTACTAATTTAATCATCAGTAACATCTATGTAAAAGGGAAAACAGTCTAGATATTAGACAACAGATACAAAACCCAGTTGTGTTGAGAGCTTTCTTCAAAATGAATTTAATTACAAATTTAGCTGCTACCTGCCAATACAAAAATTTAGAGGAAAAAATAAATTTCTTCTCATGGGATAATTTGTTCCTGCTGACTGTAGATATTTTCATAAATGTCAATTACCTTTCAGCATTATCTTACTTCTTTTATTCATTTATTCGCTGTTAAGCATGTTGTACTCCATATATTCCTGGTTAACATGTTGAAAAATACTGTTTTGACTCAGCATTTAATATAGTGTATAATTGTTCATCTCATAGTGAAGGAAATACAAATAACAATTTCTGAAGTTCTTCATCTGTTATTTGTACTGTATAGTTTCTTTTATTTATTCCTTAACAGATATGCCTCCAGTCTGGCTGATTCCTGAAGTGAATCATGTGACTGCTGAAACTGGTATCTATGAGTGTCCTGTTTACAAGACACTGACAAGAGCTGGCACTCTGTCGACGACCGGTCACTCCACCAACTATGTACTCGCTATAGAGTTGCCAACTGATAAGCCACAACGACACTGGATAAAAAGAGGCGTTGCACTCATATGTGCACTTGATTATTAGAAGTGAAATTGCAGCCATGCATGTCACACAATGTACATGTCACTAATAGGATAGTGCAGTCCTGCTTGTCACTCAATGCACATGTAGCTAATGGTGTACTCACATATATAAGGAGGATTACAATTGTAGCCCTGCATGCTACGGAGTGTGTATGCCACTAGAAATGCACTTTTCTGTGTAAGGGAACAATTGTAGCTCTGCATGTTACATTATGTACATGCCACTAATGATACACTCATATGTATAAGGAAAATAATTGTAGCCCTACATGTTACAGTATGTGTGAGGTACTGACACTACTCTCATAATAATAAGGAACACAATTGTAGTCCTGCAAGTTACAGTATGTATAAGGCACAAACATTGCACTCTGAGGTAAACAACAATTGTAGCCCTGCATGTTACAGAGTGTATTTGTCACTAACAATGGACTTTTATGTATATGGAAAACAATAATTGTATCCCTGCATGCTATGGAATGTGTGTCAGTAATGACAATAAAAATTATGCCATGCATTCTTCTAAAATACAAAGTGCATTTCTTTACTTAATAGTTGAAAAGAAACATTGAGATTGCCTCGTTTATTATGTCAGAAATATGCTTCAGTGACTAATTTCCTTCTTCTCCTGTTTTCTTTCTTTTCTTTCAAATTAACCCAGTGGTCTTGTATATAGAGTAAAGAAGTGGAATAATATATAGATGCTTTTCCAATCACTAACAACTTTTCTGATAAGTGTAACCACATAATATATGATCCTAATGGGATGAGATGAAAATATCAATATCGCAGTAGTATGCCAAAAAGCTTAAGGAAATTTCAGGAGTGGGATTTCATTATTCTTTACTGGTGCTTTTTTATTTATACATTTTGCATGGATCTGTATTGCAGCTGTTTCCATCAGTGTTGACCAAATAAGCATAGACATTACGAAGTAATGAACTTAATCAGTTTTTGACAATATTATGTAACCTAATAGATAAAAAGTCTACTCACCAATCGGTGGCAGGACAACACACTCATAAAAAAAGGTTTTACATATGCAAGCTTTTATAGCCAGTGGTACCTTCTTCCAGCAGAAAGGTTGAAGGGGAAAGGACTGAAGACATTAGGAAAAGGAGTAGAGTCAGATAAAGTCAACTAGAATCCCATGTCATGGGAGAATTACCAGATGGGTGAGAAGGAAAGACTGATTGTTGGGGGCTGCACTGGGGAAGATTTCAAAACCTGAGGGCTTTAAGGCAGAAGAGTAATATGCAAGACAGAGATTACTGTTAAAACCTTGTGTATGAGTTAATAAGAGTGAAAAGGGAAGTGCATTGTTTGTCAGACAGGTTAGAAAATGAAGATGTAGAAAAGTAAAACAGAGTGAAGAAAGGAGTAGTTTCTGTGAAGAAATTCTGAGACAGAATAAATTAATGTAAATTAAGGCCAGGTGGGTGATGAGAACTGAGCACATGTTGTAGCACAGGTTCTCACATGCAGAGTTCTGAGAAACTTGTGTCTGGGGGAAGTATCCATATAGCGAATGTGATGAAACAGGCACCGAGGTCACAACTGTCATGCTGTAGAGCGTGCTCTGCAACAGGATATTGTGTGTTGCCGGTGTACACCCTCTACCTATGCCCATTCATTCTAACAGTTAACTTGGTGGTAGTCTGCCAATGTAAAAGGCTGAACAGTGTTTAGATAACATCTGGTATGGTCATTTCACAGGTGGTTATTCTTTTGATAGTATATGTTTAGAGATGCAGGGCTGGAATAGATTGTGGTAGGAGGGCGCATAGGGCAAGTCAGAGTGGTAGGAGCTATAGGGTAGGGAGGTGGGTCAGAAAGAGAATAGGGTCTGACAAAGATATTGCAGAGATGGGGAGGGAGACAAAAAGCTATTATAGGTGTGGTGGGCAAAATCTCAGAATAACTGGATCTCATTACAGGGCATGATTTTAGGAAGTCATGGCCTTGTTGGAGTAGCTGATTAATACATTCAAGACCAGGATAATATAAGTGGGAAGTAGTGTGCTCCAAAGTTGTTTTTTTGGAGGGATCAAAAGTACCAGGATTGCATGTGGTGGCCCAGGAAATCTGCTTTTGAAATAGGCTAGTGGGGTAATTGCATCCAGTCAAGGCTGAGGTTAGAATCATGATGTATTGCTATAAACAGTCTGCATCTGAACTAATACATTTGCCTCAAATGCCAAGGGCGTGTGGGAGGGAATGTTTGCCGCAGAAAGGATAGCAACTATCAAAATATAAGTGGAATGTTTGACACAAAAAGGACAGCAACTATCAAAATATAAGTACTGTTGTTTGTTAGGTGGTTTAATGTGGGCAGAAATGTGTAGGTGGACTTCAATGAGGATGAGATCAGCATCAAGGAAAGTGGCATGGGATTCAGAATATGACTATGTGAAATTTAATTGGAAGAAGGTATTTGGAGATTCCAGAAATTTTAACTTGTCAGACTCACCTTGGGTCCATATGCCAAAGATGTCATCAATCTATCTAAACCAAACCGTGGACTGAAGCCTTTTGGATACCAGGAAAGCCCCCCCCCCCCCCCCCCCCCCAAGTGATCCATGCAAAGGTTGGCATAGGAAGGAGACAGTCTGGTTCCCATGGTCATACCCCTGATATGTTTGTATATCTGTCCCTCAAAGGTGAAGTACTTCTTGGTAAGTATGAAGTTGATTAAGGCGAACAGGAAGGATGTCATAGGTTTGGAATCAGGTGGGTGTTGACTGAGGAAATGTTCAGAAGCAGACAGACCACATATGTGAGGGATGATGGTATAGATGGGGGATGCTGTTGCAGAGGGAGGTGGCATCAATGGTGACAATAAAGGTGTGTGGTGGGGTGGGATGGGCATGGATTTTAAATGATCTAGGAAATGGTTGATGTCTTTTAATACAGGAGTGAAGGCAATGTACTATGGGTTGCAGATATTGTTCAGCTAAGGTGTTCAGTGGGTGCTTTGAAGCCAGCAACTATAGGATGTCCAGGATAATTGTGTTTGTAGATCTTAGGAAGGTGGAGGTGCATGGTTTAGATGGGGTGAGAAGACCTGTGGATTGAGGTGTTAGTCCCTGTGAGGGGCCTAAGGTTTTAAGGATGGACTGCCATTCAGTTCTAATCGCAGGGATGGGGTCGTGAAGGCAAATGCTGTGTGTAGAGGCTCAGACCTTCACTAACATGCCCCTGTTGGTCAAGAACCACAGTGGTAGGTCCTTTGTCTGCTGGGAGGATAATGATGGAGCCATCAGTTTTTAGGTAAAGCAGACACTGGAGTTTAGCAGAGGATAGATTAGAGTCATGTTATAGGGTCATGGGGAAATGTTGTGAAGCAAACCTGGATGTGAGGCATTCTTGGAAGTCTTGTAAGGGATGATTTTGTGGTGGTGGATCAAGTTGGGGTTGTAGGCAGAACTGTACAAGACAGGGTTCTAAGTCTGGTTTGCCTTTGGAAGGATTTTCAGATTGGGTTGCAAAGTGATATTTCTAGTTGACATTATGCATGATGGAAAGTAGGTCCTTCATCGAAGCAGCATGTAAATGCAGCTTTAGGACTGAAAGTTAGATTCTTGGTTAATATACATAATTCAAAAGGAGAGAGTGCCTTAGATGAGAGGTTGACTATAGTTCTGTGACTAGTTCCTGTTATTGTGAGTTATTATTGGTCTGAGAGGCAGGTTGGCCAAACTTGGTTTGTAGGAAAAGAGTGGTGGCTGATGGTATGGATGTTTAGGGAGCTGCAGAGGGGCAGGAAGGGAAATACCACTGTTGAGGTAGTTTAGGAGAAGGTGGGATAGCTTTTTGAGGTGAAATCTTTTATGTTTTTGTAGTTTGAAGTTAGCTGGCACATGATACCACCCAAGGAAACATTTTAGCAGATAACTGCAGGGTTTTGTAGGAGAGAGGTCTGGTGGAGTGTAAATTGACAGATGTGGCATAGAGGTCACAGATTAGCTGGGTAAGTGCAAGAGATTGCTGTATTTGAAACTGTAAAACAGCCAGGCATAGAGTAGGATTACATCCAGAAATAGGGACTTCAATGTTAGGCTTTGTGAGTAACTTCAAGGGACAACCAGGCATCAACATACATAATGTCGAACCTTAGTTTTGATAGTGCAAAAACATGATTTCAAAAAGAAAGGATGTAATATGTGATGGGATTCATCATGCAACGAAAGGACAGTTTGGAATGTTTGAACAGACAGTGGTTAACGAGACCTAATGAGTGGGTGAGAATTTCATGCCAGTATAGCGGTTTATATGGTACAAAAAAAAGAAAAAAATCAATAGGGAAAGTCATGAAAAGAGACAAAATTTTAAAAACTGGGCAAACAAAGTCATAGGAGAAAATGTAAACTACTTTACTTGGCAAATAAAGTAATGTAGCGGACAGCAGTAAAAGGTGATCAGAGCAGTTTGCCAAAAAACAAACAAACAAAAACGTGAAAGAATTATGTGCAAACAAGGTAGGTGGAGAGTGGGAAAGAAAATACCTGTCAAATTTGCAAGTAAATTGGCAAAAGACAATCAGGAAAAGGCCCTGCAGTGTAGTGAACCATTAACAAATTGTTATAGGCAAATTCATAAATAACAATGGAATTGTTATATGAAAATTTGTAAATAACCATGGACCCATCTACATGCAAGGAAGTCAGTACTAGAAAATATGTAGGGGAAAAGTTTTGATTAATATGGGTGCTACAGAAAAATAAATGAATGGACTAGCACATAAAGTAGAAATAGACTATAATTTGAAAAAGACTGGTGAGAACAAAGACTGACAAGAGAGTTACATTAGGAGGAATGATGCCCAAATGGGCTAGTATAACAGCAAAAGTAATTTCTGATAATATAGTGTAATTGGGTAGATAAAAAATCTACCCACCAAATGACAGCAGAAGAACAACATACGAAAAATGTTATGGGAACATAGGATGTATTGCAGGGAAAGTTCCCACTTGCGCACAGGCACAGGCTGTGAAGCAGTCATTCAAATGAATAATATCTTGTTTGGCAGCGTGTTCAACAGCAGGGTGGTCCACTTGTTTCTTGGCCACAGTTTGTCAGTGGCAGTTCGTGTGGACAGACAGCTTGTTGGTTGTCATGCCTACATAGAATGCAGCACAGTGGTTACAGCTTAGCTTGTAGATCACGACTGGTTTCACAGGTAGTCCTGCCTTTGATGGGATAGGTGAAGGTAGTGACTGGGCTGGTGTAGGTGGTGGTGGGAAGATGTATGGAACATGTCTTGCATCTCGTTCGTTTACAGGGGTATGAGCTATGAGGTAAGGGATTGGGAGCAGGGATTGTGTAGATTCGGTGGAGTGTGGAATATCAATGTGGGAGGGGTGGGAAGGATTGTGGGTGAGACATTGCTCATTTCAGGGCACAACGAGAGGTAATCGAAACTGTGGCAGAGAATGTAATTCAGTTGTTCCAGTCCTGGGTAGTACTGAGTTTCAAGAGGAATGCTCCTCTGTGGCTGCACGGTGGGACTTTGGGAAGTGCTGGGAGACTGGAAAGATAATGCACAGGAGATTTAGTTTTGTACAAGGATTGGAGGATAATTACAGTCAGTGAATGGTTCAGTGAGACCCTCAGTATATTTCGAGAGGGACTGACCTCTTTTCCAATTGCAGAGGGGCAAGGGCTGGAAGAGAGCTCCTACATTTAAACAACTCACTATGAAGTCACAAAACACGGTTTCTGTAATTATTCTATATTCAGATAAGTACTCAACTCATAAATGATAATTAACAAAGCCTTTCAGACAGCATGTTCATACATGGTACTTCAAAGCTTCAACAAAACCATAAGTTCATGTTTAACTTGAGATAGCATGACACAGAGTCTGTAACATTCATTTTTTGTTAGTGCTCGACCTTTGTTGTCAGGCCGCTTTCTTCTTTGGAGTCCACAACACCCCTAAAGCATGACTGCAAAATGCAAGTGATCCCTCATTGGCCAATTCTAATTACACATCTGTCATCACTATCTATGCTGTGCCTGTATTTTTCTTTCTCATATCTGCACATATATTCCAACAAACCCAGGCATAATAGATGCTCTTTATGCTACTCTCAATTAATGTTTTTTCACATGCACATTTTTCATCAGTGTAGTAAGAGGAAAGTGAGACATGTCACTATGCTTTGTATCAATATGTATCATTACAACTGGCATGAACTTTAGTGCTAAAATATGTACTTCGTCCTATGGACAAAATCCAAGGAAATACGACAGAAATTAAGAGTGGAAAGTTATAGAAACCACACTGTCACACTTTCTTATTAGCAGTTGCGAAACCCAGTGGTAATCTCTGACTTGTACTACACTACTGGGCTATAAATCATCATCACAGTTTGCACTACACCAGAAAACCTAGACAGATGGTCACAAAAGTTTTATAATGTTAAGTTCCTTGCAGGCATTGATCTGGGACTTTTGTACTGGCAAGTGAGTGTCTCAGAAGAATCTAGAAAAAATATGGCCTTCTTGTTTGTTGGAAGGTGGTATCTGTTTTGTGGTACAATTTGAAATGAATGAAAGTTCAGTTGCTCTTTATCACTGCATTAGGCAGTGTATTAGAGCCTGACTTATTGCAGAAAGTAACTTCATATGTAGATGACATATTAAGAGCTACCTCTATTTGGGAAGAACATACTGATTTACTTGAGAGGACATTACAGGAGTTTTCAGTTGCAGGAGATATCCAGAAATCAAAGTTCAGGAGGTGAATTTCTAATTTACGTAATTCCTTCCACTGAGATAACACCAGATCCAGATAAAAATAGTGAATACAGAATTTTTCAGATTCAAGAACTTAATACCAGCTTAAGACATTCTTAGGATTATGTTCAGTTTTAGACACTCCTTACCTGATCAGCATACCATACCTCACACATGATTGGGGGCATGTCTATTTCAGTTCCATGAATAAAAAGGTAAATGTGATATTCATTTAATATAACTGTAACTTTGTTAATAGACTTTCTTAGGATAGTTTATGTCTATCTTCTAGAGTCTTCTAGCTCAGTTCCTTCAGTATCTCTGTGACACTCTCCCATGGCTTAAACAAACCTGTGACAATTTGTGCTGCCCATCTGTGTACGGTTAATATCCCCTGTTAGTCGTATCTGGTAAGGTTCCCAAACACTTGAGCAATATTCTAGAACTAGTTGCATGAGTGAATTGTAAGCCTTTGTATATTGCTTACACTTCCCCAGTATTCTACCAATAAACTGAAGTCTACCACCTGCTTTACCCACAACTGAATGTATGTGATCATTCCATTTCATATCCCTACAAAATGTTACACTCAGGTAAATGTATGAGTTGGCCGATTCCAACAGTGACTCATTGATATTATATAGTCATAAAATACTACTTTCTTTTAGTGTTGTGAAACGTAAAATTTTATGTTTCTGGGCATTTAAAGCAAGTTTCCAATCTCTGCATCACTTTGAAATCTTATCAATAACTGAGAGAATATTTATGCATCTTCTTTCAGATAGCACTTCATTATAGATAACTGTATCATCTGCAAAATGCCTGATTTTACTATTAATATTGTCTGCAAGATCGTTAATATACAACAGAGCAGTAAGGGTCTCAACACGCTTCCCTGGAGCACACCTGAAGTTACGTTTACATCTGACAGTGACCCTCCATTCAAGATATCATTCTGCATTCTCCCTATCAATCCAGTCACAAATTTCACTTTATACCCCTGAAAAACAGCATTGACCTGACTGCCTTCATCCACTGCTTTCAATACATCCTGTGAGAAAAGCGTGAGTTGCTCTTCACATGATCAGTGTTTCGGAATCCATGGTGGTTGGCACAGTGGAGTTTTTTCTGTTCAAAATATCTCATTATGTTTGAGCTCAGAATATGTACTAAGATTCTACAACAAATCAATATCAAGGGTGTTGGACGATAGTTTTGGATATCACTTCTACTACCATCCTTGTAGGCTGGTGAGACCTGTGGTCTTTGCAAGGACTGGTCATGGTCTTGTGTTCAAGGGATCTATGATGGATTATAGTTAGAAGAGGGGCTAACTGAGCTGCAAATTCAGTATAGAATCTAACGGGGATTCCATCAGGCCCTGGAGCTTTATTCAGTTTTAACAATTTTAGGTATTTCTCAATACCACTGACTCTTTTACTTATTTCATTTATATTTTCAGTGGTATGAGCATTAAATTGGGCAATTCTCTTGGGTTTTCCTTTGTAAAGGAACATTAGAAAACAGATTTAAGCATTTCAGCTTTTGCTTTGCCTCCCTCAATTTCAGTTCCTATCTCATTCCCTAGAGACTGGACACTAACTTTGGTGCACCTGACAACCTTTACAGACATCCAGACGTCTTTTGGGTTCTGTGAAAGATGACTTGACAATATTCTTATACGGTTGTCATTGAAGACATCGCACATTGCTCGCTTAACAGCCAAATGTGTTTCATTCAGCATCTCTCCATTAATAGTCCTATGTTTTTTTTCATGCTTATCATGCAGTAAGCTCTGTTTCTTTAGACGTTTCTTAACAGTGACTGTATACCATGGAGATTCCCTCCAATTATGAAGTGTACATATCTGGGTACATATCTATCCAGTGCATGGTCAACTATTCTTTTAAACTTGATCCAGAGTTCCTCTACATGCCCATGCCCTGTGCTGAATGTTTCAAGTTCCTCATTTAGCTATGACACTACTGACATTTTGTCTAGTTTACTGAACATATATATCTCTCTGCTTGCTTTAGTTGTCCTTTGCACTTTGGTGAACATTGTTGCCACAACCATGTCATGGTCGCAGATACCAGTTTCGTGTGAACATCTTCAAAGAGGACAGGTGACCAGGTCTATTTATTGCCATTAGATCTAATATACTTCCATCATGAATGGGTTTTCTAATTATCTGGTCTAAGTAGTTTTAAGGGAAGGCATTTATTAATGTTTCACAGGATGTCTATTTATCATACCCACCACTAACAAAACCTCAGTGGATTTGAGTTTCTTGTCTACTGCAACAAATACGCCACCTACATTTTTCAGTTGTCTATCCTTTCAATATAAACTTAAACTTTCTCCAAAAATCTCACTGCTATCAATTTCAGATTTCAGCCACCTTTTGTACCTAGTGCCAGTGAGCTTCACTGCTTTCCATGAGTGTTTTTAACTCTGTCACTTTGTTGTGAATCCGTCAGGATTTTAATACTCTCACCTGTGGGATCTTACAACGATACTTCTGTGTCTCTTACAGCTATCATTATATAGACTGGATGAGAGTCACCTAATACAAAAATCCTTTTGTGCACTCACACCTGAGTAGGAGCCTCCAATGTGTAGTGCACACTTAGGGGTACCCTAAAGTTTCAACACTATGGAGCAAGTCCAGGAAGTCACAACCTAGCTTCTCACAGGACCTTCAAAGTCTCTGGTTCAGTCCTTCCATTTGATTCTGAACCAAAGTGCCGCAATCAGTTCTGGTGAAAGTGTTGCAAATTGTGAGCTTCGTTGAAACTCCATGTGCAGGACTGGTTTTCTCAACCTTCTTTGCCACTCACAGGAATGACCCAAGTATGATCACAGAAGCCAGATGACGGGCATAATTTTTTCCAACATATGCCACAATCAGCAGTTTAGTTGCACCCTGTTCCCTCTATGGATGCCAGAATAGCCTCTTCAACATGTTGAATGAGGGCCCCAGGAAAACACATTTGAGTGCACCTGGTGTCATTTCATGTCCCTTGCTGCCATTTCCATAAGGGGTTTTATCATTCACCATACCTTTGAGCTGCTGACGATTAATAGCCCCACTGTCTTGCATTTGCCTGCTGCTGATATTGGACAAAACAGGTTTCTCCAAAACAAGTGAAGTGAGTCCCACTGCTCAGTCAAGCGGATGAACAATGACAGATCCTATACTTTCTGCAGAGGAGACAGGATCCACAGAAGAGGATAGTGCATGAGATACCTCTGGTACAGGTATCACAGGTACTGACTCTTTGGAGCTCTTCCAAGACACCAGTTCGTGCAGCTGCCAATTGTTTGACATTAGACAGGGTGATTTCAACTCCTTATGAACATCAGCCAACTCATCCTATGTTCAAGAACAGCATTCACAGTGGGGCTGCATTTTGGCTGGTGCAATGTATAAGGCAGTGAACAAAGCAATATAAATTAAGCTTGCTGATTATCTTTTTTGGTTGAGCTAAAATGTTGCTAATTCCCTATAAGAATTGAAGCAAATACACAAAACGTGATTTCTGTTAAGGTAACAAAAAACCTGTGGTAAAAAGTACAAGTTTCCTAAAACATTTTTAGGTTAATTACAGTTGTTAACAAACTCAAAAACATAGTTAATTTACAATAAATGCAGATAGTGTATAGGTCTACTCCTCTTTCAGGGAAAACTAGATATAATGTTATATATTATATATGATATAATATGTTAGTTAGAAGATCTGCTACAATAACTAAATCACAAATGCCAATTTGCTACAGATTTCTCGTAGATTACTCGAAGGACAATGGTATCTCCTGAAAATTCACAGAAATGCACTTTATTTGAGGTTTATATACAGAGAAGTTCAGAGGTGATTCATTCTTTGGCAGAACTGTGAACAAAAAATGCTGATTTGCTCTGAAATAAATTACGTATCCAAAAGACTTGTACTGGTAACTTACGAAAATATAATTTTTTAAGCATTCAAAAATTCTCAAAATGACCTACTTCTCATGTAATTGTCAATGAAATTAATCATAGAATTAATCATAGAATTCTACAGAAAAGCTGACTAACTACCACAAAATCCATAATAATGAACTGTTCTACAGGCAAAATGAGCAGTCTGGTTCATGGCGTGTTTGTATTTCTGCTGCATGTGAAGATGCTTCGATTTGTTACACACATCACACATGGGACTTTTACAGTGCAGCAAAATATTAAAAAAAGATAAATCCTCACTGCTATTTTTCCAACATGCTGAGATGTATCAAAGAGCTAGTAAAAATGTGTGACATGTCAGGAAACAAAGTCATCAAACAAATGTTATCACACAGAACTGTACCATGTGCTGCCAAACAAACCACTGCAAATCTTAAGCTAAGTGTGGAGTCAAATATTTAGCAACAATTTATGAATTTTTTTCAAAGTATGTCAGATTATATGCAACAAAGCCTACCACTGCAGCTCCAATTATTAAGTGAATTTTGAGTGATTATATACCAACTATTCCACTAACAGAAAGTGGAAAGCATTTTTACATGAACAACAAATCAAACTAACTCTAATATCAAAATTTCATACAGAAGGAAGAAAAATTTCAAGAATTTAAGACATTAATGTGTACTTATGCAGCTAATCTACAAACATGTTGGGTAGAGTATCTTAACTATTTGGTCAAATTGTAAACATTTTGCTACTGTACACCACACAATACGCACTAACTGAACATGTATGTAAGGTAAAGTGAAGGAATGAGTGGATAGAACCTTTTTCACTGCTTTCAAGAAAGAATGCTCCTATGAAAATAAGGTAAGGCAAGTTTGTCACATTTACAGAACAAGAACTCCAAAAGAAAGCTTGTTATGATAAGTATATAAGTTCTGTATGAAGATATCAGGTAGGAGACTGCATATTTTTGAAAACTCACTGAAAATCTTCTCTTCTGCACCTTAAGAACCGTAAATGACAACTACTCTGATCCTTTCAAAACAATCAGGACCCCTCATGAAGGGAGCTACTTGTCAACCTATCCTAGAACCAATAAAATAGGGATTTTATTCACATCTTGATGTTAACAAGTATGTGCATTGATAATTAATCTTGTTTGTCTTTCAATAATATTTGTAAATACATGACTAATTGGTTGTGTAATAGCAACTAACTTCTAACTTAACTGGTGAAATTAGAAGAAATTCAGAGAACCATATTTATACATAGGATTCACATGAATTGAGAGAAGCCTGTATCATTGATGCTGTTGATTCTCGGGAACTTATTGCAGATGGACAATTTAGACAATGTTTAGATTAAATAAACACTCTCTGTACTTGTCAGACAAACTGAATACTAGGCACTATAATATAATAAAATGATAATATAATAGGATAGGGAATGAATGATAATAAAATGTTGGAATGTGTGGCTTTTTTAAAATGGATGAATTAAAGAGATTAATTCTTTGGCATGAAGGACAAGCACAATAAGCTAGGCATTGCCTGTAACGGGAAAGGAATCATTTTAGTTTATATTTATATAAATAAATCGTCTTCATAGTATTTTACACGTACCAATTATTAATATTATGTCCGATCGCCGTCTCCTTGACTTTGGCCGTGTTGTTATATTCGGATCTTCGTAAATTTTCCGAAGTACACAGGTGGGCTTCCGTTCTTCTTATTGCATTACTACTTGAAATAATAATAACTCTCACCAATATTCTGTTAATAAAACACTACTATATTTCTGTTCGATGCACATAGAAAATACACACAATGGCGGTCTGCAATTACTCGCTAAAAAATGGCGGTTCTCACTCGTTCACTCACTGAGCGAAACCTTCCTTCCCACATCTCGTACAAGAACAAAAACTGCTCTGTCTTTTAACATCTGAAAGTCAAAAATACCTGACGGCAGGCACAGGCTCTACGCTGGGCTACTACCACCTCATCTTTTCTCTTTGCTTTTAAAGAGGATGAAAACATAAAAGTAAGAAATGCAAAAGGTATATCACAGCACTACACTAACTGTGTCTTTGAATGACTAAATGGAATCTAAATATGTAAATACTGGATATTAGAGATACACAACAAAGAGAAGTTTTAGTGTAAGTATGAGGAGGTATTGAACAGAATTGGGGAGAAATTTGTGGCACAACTTGACTAGAAGAAGGGGTTACTTGTGTACATAAAGCAAGACCATTCATTATCTAAAGAATCTATATATTTAGTTGTAAGAAATGCAGTATCTGTTTTTCCTAGCACTGCCTCACCAAATGAAAAGAGACTGGCATATGAAATAAATGTGTTCATTACTGGTTATATATAAACATGTAATAAAACTTCGTGTTATAATGTAAAAATGAATTAAAACAGAATTCAAAGCCAAATGAATGATAAATTACCAGGCTTTGAATGATTACATTTGATTAGGCACTTTGCAAGTTCTCAATAAATATTCTGCTCTGATATTGAGGTTGCTTTTTTTCCCTCACCTGTTGTGGTTTGACTTTTATATTTAACACAAATATGGAAAGACTAACTTTGTGGAATGAGTGAATAGATGATGATATCGTGGTCTACATAAATGATGAAACATCAAAGAATATTGAGGTTGCACTATTCTCAGGCCAGAGATGTAAAAACCTATGCCATGGTATGGATTTTGTTTTCTGTTTTGAATTATGGCTTTGATTCCCAATGAAATATATTCTTATTTATCCTGTAAATATCTTGTCTGCAGGCAATGAGTAGAGAGAGACTATGATCTAGTGGACTTAGTTTTGAAAATGTTTTCATGTTGAAGGATGCTGATAAACTAGTGTTATGGTAGTGTGGATCGAAATGGACAACAAAAACTAGTACTCTATCGGAAGTTCTTTTAAGTATTAGCACTTACTTGAATTGATATCAGTGAGCTCCTATTGTCTTGTGGTGCTGTACCATTGGTTAAAGTTTCCTTAAAGTGAGATAATATTGGTTTATATGCACTTGCATTCACTAACCATCGGGTTCTAGCATGGCAAGGCCAACAACCCTGTCTGCCTTGTGCAAGCATTGGCTGTTGACATGAAGCATTCTACGTACTACTATTACTGACTTAACTGTACATCAAACGTAACTAAAAAAATAGCTCAGTGCATGTTATGGTCATTAACTAAAAGACTGCTATTGATGTTATTTGATAATTCAAAATGAAAATTGATGGTGTAAATTGGACTGTGCTGGACACTGCGCAGTGATATAGAAATGAAGTACAAAAGGTCCTCTGAAGGTAACCACAGGTCCATTTCATGCATTTGAGTTATTCTTTATCAGTTTTACTTATATAAAAAATTGTTCATGTGTTAACGAAGTTGAGGACAACTTATATAAGTTGTGCATTACATAGAATGATTCCCCTGTGCATCCGGATCCTTATACAGACAACAACCATTGCCAGTGTCCTGTCCATGGTTCCATCTTACCTTATCATTGGTATAGTTTAACCATTGAGCCATCAACACATTTCAGCATCTCCTATTTTCTGACACCCACTGTTACAAGCATGAACCGAAGTCATTTTTATTGTATCCATACCATGCCACCTGTGAGGCCAAACTATTATGGTAAGGATAGTTGCTACTCACCACATAGTAGAAATGCTGAGTCACAGGTAGGCACTACAAAAAGACTGTCAACATAGCTAGGCAATCAGAGACTGTGGTCATGTGTGTGAGTTGTGTTTGCTTCTGAATGTGTGTGTGTGTGTGTGTGTGTGTGTGTGTGTGTGTGTGTGTGTGTGTGTGTGTATGTTGTCTATGTCTGATGAAGGCCTGTTTGGCCAAAAGCTTTGACACACTTTTTCTTGTGCCTATCTGTGACTCAGCATCTCCACTATTTGGTGAGTAGCAACTATCTTTTCCATAATACAGTGAAACCGCATTTATATGTTTCTCAGCTCTAAATTTTTCACTCTTCTATGTCGTACACTCTGTACTTTCCAATTTTGCATGCAAAATTACCCCACTTTTGCATTTTTCGTATATACGTTTTTGCACTTTTACACTATTATTTTTACTCCTCTACTGTCATTTTTGTCACTCTTATGCATTATATAGATGAAGCAATCATCTCGAAACATTTCGTATATGGTGTAACTGGTGACTGTTGGTTTGCTGTCTGCATACAAAGATGCAGTTATTATTCCGGACCTTAGCTACAGTACACATGGGGACACTATTATTGACCTTGTGGCAGTCAAATTCAGATCATATAAATTGGCAGAACATTCCTCCCAATAGCACCATCACAGGATGCCATTCGGGTGTGCTGCTCACTGACCAAGCAGCAGGTAGTTGCTTATGAACAGTTGGGATGAGACACCAGCGAAAACAGCAGCAGCAGTGGCAGCATCAGTGTTGCTCATAGCAACAGTGGTTGCATGATGTGCCATGCCTTGTGAATTCGTCAGCACTGCAGAGTAATGCTTATAGATGGCGATATGTAATGAGGCCTTAAGGAGAGGGATGTGGTCCACAGTCCAGCAATCAAGCAATACATACCAGTGGCACTTGACGGTAGTGTAAGCAGGTGGAGAGCACACTGATTGAAACTAGGATTGTTTTATTTGTTTTTTTAGGTAAGTTTCCAATTTTCATGCATGCAAAAGTGATTAGTTAGTCACAAAATAGATGTCTTTCTATGCAGGAGAAGTGCAAACAAGTACTAGTGAACATCTCAAAATCCCATATTCTATCTTAACTACCATATTGGCCAATGAAACACAGATAAGATGTAGCACTTCAAAAGCTGGGCCAAGTGGTGACAAATGCATGCATATCCAGGGTGGGGATTTGCAGACATGGAAAAATGGCTACAGACTTGGTTTCAGCAACAGTGTGCAGCTAATGTACCTATTTCAGCAGCAGTACTGAAAGAAAAGGCTTTAGAACTTGCAAAAAAGTTAAATGTTGAAAACTTCCATGCTTCTTCTGGTTGGTTACACTGCTTCAAAGTAAGATGTGGCATTACTGGCCCCAGAGTTTGTGGGGAGGGTAACAGTTTGGATAATGTCACCACAGAATTTTATAAAGAGTGTGATCTCCCAAATATAATTGCAAAATACAGTCTAAAAGATATTTACAACACCAACAAAACAGGATTTTTTTAAACTTTTTGCTAGACGAAAGAATGACTTAAGGATGAGCCCTGTTTTTTGAGAAAGAGGGGCAAGCAAAGAGTGGTGGTACTCCTTACCATAAACGCTCTGATAAACTTCATCCACAAGTGATTGGGAAATCAGCGAAACTTCGATGTTTCAAGGGCATAAAGTTGTTTTCCACTGAGTGTGAGTCAAACAAGAAGGCAAGGACGACTGCAAACCCCTTCAAGAGTCACCTCGATGAGCTTAATCCCCACATGGATCTTGAGAAGAGGAAAATACAAGGGTTATTCCAAAAGAAATGCACTTTTTTTTAATCCATCTTTTATTCCACATGTTTGAAAGTTTTACAGTGTTTAGATACATCCTTTAGGAACAATATTTCCATTTCTTCATATAATTTCCCTCCCTCTCAACTGCCTTATGCCATCTTGGAACCAGCGTCTGTATACCCAAATGGTAAAATTCTGGACCACCCTGTTGAAGCCACTGTTTGGCAGCATGCACAAGGGAGTTATCTTCTTCAAACTTTGTTCCACAAAGAGAGTCTTTCAGTTTCCCAGAGAGATGATAGTCACATGGAGCCAGGTCAGGACTGTGAGGCGGGTGTTTCAGTGTTGTCCATCCGAGTTTTGTGATCGCTTCCATGGTTTTTTGACTGACGTGGCTGTGCATTGTTGTGCAACAGCAAAACATCCTGCTTTTGCCGATGTGGTTGAACACGTCTCAGTCGAGCTTGAAGTTTCTTCAGTGTCATCACATATTCATCAGAATTTATGCTGGTTCCACTTGGCGTGATGTCCACAAGCAAGAGTGCCTACGGAATCAAAAAACACCGTAGCCATAACTTTTCCAGCAGAAGGTGTTGTTTTGAATTTTTTTTTTTTTTCTTGGGTGAATCTGCATGATGCCACTCCATTGATTGCCTCTTCATCTGTGGTGAAAAATGATGGAGCCATGTTTCATCACCTATCACAATTCTTCCAAGAAATGCACCTCCACCATACTCGTACTGTTCCAAAAGTTCGCTGCATACCGTTTTTCTTGTTTCTTTGTGAGCCACTATCCACATCCTGGGAACCCACCTGGCACAAACCTTTTTTAATGCCAACACTTTCAGTATTCTGCAATCATTTCCTTCCCCTATCCCAACGCAGCATGACAATTCGTTCACTGTGATGCGTCTGTCAGCAGTCACCTATTCGTTAACTCTCTGCACATTGTCTGGAGTGTGTGCAGTACGAGGCCTGCCACTGTGAGGACAATCCCCAATATTGCCATGCCCGCTTTCATCACGTAACCTGCTTGCCCACCGACTAACTGCACTGCGATTGACAGCAGCATCTCCATACACCTTTTTCAACCTCTTGTGGATGTTTCCCATTGTCTCGTTTTCGCAATAAAGAGGAGAACGTGCCGGAACAATCTTTAGCTTTTCTTCCTTTCGTTGGCAACACTTCATTTAAAATAGCAAGAATCCTCTGAAAATTTCAGGTAAAAGTGGTTTTCCACCCACCATCGAAGATTGTGGACCTTGTGGGATCAATTAAGGACAATCTGTTACTACGAAAGGCAGGAATTTACAAGATACCATGCCAGTGTGGTATGGCTTACACAGGTCAAACCACACGCACCGTGAAAGAACGCTGCACTGAACATCAACGTTACACCCGCCTTTTGCAGCTAAGGAAGTCCGCTATTGCTGAACATTGTAATTCTACTGGGCATTCAATGTAGTATGAGAAAACAATGATTTTGTCCACAGTCCTTCTGGGACTCCATTATTAAAGAATCCGTAGAAATACGACTGGTGGAAAATCTGTTAAACCGTGACAGCGGCTACCAGCTGGACAGTGCATAGAATCCCATCATTTCCACAATTTGCTCAAATCGAAGATGACAGAGTGAGTTGACGGCTGTGGTAAATAGCAACACAGAGGGCGACTGAGTTCCGCTATTTCACCAGTGAATGGAGGACGTTTTCGCCAGTCTGCGACGGCTCACCTGAAGATGACTGGCAGGTGCCCAGCTGAAATATCATTTGAAGTATTGAAAGACGACCGGCTGCAAGCCCGAAATTTGTTTGAAGGGTATAGTTGTCTTTTTCCTTCTTCTTCCCTGTGCCTTGCTACTTAAAGGTTGTAAAATTTCTGTCCTCTAAATGATACTGTAAGACAATAACTTATATTTAAACTATTTATGTGTTTATTAGTTGCGCTGTGTTTAATCCTGTT
The DNA here is from genome assembly GCF_023897955.1 of Schistocerca gregaria. Classification (NCBI taxonomy): domain Eukaryota; kingdom Metazoa; phylum Arthropoda; class Insecta; order Orthoptera; family Acrididae; genus Schistocerca; species Schistocerca gregaria. The sequence goes on along the minus strand of NC_064925.1, from coordinate 541,384,120 downwards.
ATCCACTAGTGGGAAAGACTTTTGAATATTTATCAGACTTTTAAATTCATGGGAAGTGGTGATGCAGTTATCACACACCATAAGCGCACCTCCGTTTTTATATTCCAATACTTGCAAGTCGAGCCTGCAATCCATGGTCTTGACAAAGTCTGGTCATTATTATTATTATTATTATTATTATTATTATTATTATTATGCAAATCATTTCTTTGCACTGAAACCTAACAATGGCAGCATTGTGTGTCACCAAGCTCGCTGTTTTTCACTGTCAACATCTGTGCCTGTGGCTATTAGTCAAGTGGATAAAAGAAAAAGTATGTCGTGTTGCCATTGTGTGTGGAAGAAGTACATCTTCTGTGTTTATCATGTTTCTAATGAAGATCACTTAAGAAAGACCTCATAACATATGCAGTGAATGCACAATAATAACCAATGGAACATTACAGAAAACTTAGGTAGAACACCCCAGATACATTCTGTGAAATCAACAATGGAACAATTATATCGTAGCACATAGTTTAAAAGTCAGTGAACGTGCCACAGCAAGGTGTAAGTACATGTCAGTGCTCCTCACGGGCAGCACGCAAACCTCATTGACACTTGTGTTCCATCAGCTGATTGCAGCTGCCAGCTGCATGGTCCCCCCCCCCCCCCCCCCTCCCCCTCATGGACGAGTGGAGTGCCATTGTTGTTGATAACTGCCTCAGATAATGTCCTTGAGTCTGGCCGAAAAGTGCGCACAATGTCCAGACTGCGTTGTACGTTGTGTCTGCATCAAAGGAGCTGTGTGAGGTACTGGATTATCAGCTGGCAAAAACGCCAGTCAGTTTAGGGACCTGTACGCATCTAAAGATTCCTCCAAGATAAAATCAGGTTTAACTCGGCCAACCGACACTTTGTCCCTTTTTCCATTCACCATAATGTCCAACGTTTTGTCCCCCCAGTGAGGCACACCTGGTAGCCACAGGGATTCCCGAGAGACCAACTCATCAGGGGATGCATCAAGGTCTGGCTTAGTGATGCTGCGGAGGCTGAGTAGCAATAAAGGAAGAGCCATGGTCCACATTGATTCATGTCACATTAGGGTAGCATTGAAGGACCAGTACCACTGTTCAACCATATCATTGCTGGCTGGGTGATAACTCGTTACATGACGAGATGCACCAGTAAACTTGGTCAGCTGAGTAAACAATTCAGACTCAAACTGGCATCCTCTGTCAGTTGTTATACGTAATGGACAGCTGAAACGAGCGACCCAGTTGGACATAAAAGTGGCAGCCAGCATTTAGGTAGAAATGTTGTCAATCGGAATAGCTTCTGTCCAGTGAGCGAATCTATCAATCATGGTTAGCAATTAGTGTTGACCCTCTGAGGGCGGTAAAAGTCGCAAGACATCCAAGTGGATGTGGGCAAGCCTCTCGGTCGTGTCTGGGAATTTGCCTACTGGCGCGGGAACATGAAGTAAAATTTTGCTGTGTTGACAACTGATGTACGCGGGAGCCCACTGACGGCAATCTTTTTGTATCCCAGGCCACACGTTATGACCAGATAGGAGCTTCGTCATCACCTTTACCCCTGGATGACATAAATCGTGGAGGTTATTAAATATTTGCTTACGCTGGTCTGCCGGGACGAATGGGTGCGCTTTGTTACAGGAGGTGTTGCAATATATCTTAGTGTTTGATCCTGGTACATCAATGAGCTTGAGCTGCAGGCCTGCTGTGTCATCGTTTAGGCAATTTTCAAGTTCTTGATGTGATTGTTGTCCTTGGGTCAGGCGTGCAAAGTCGATAGTCTCTGTGATTGCATTGACGCGCGACAAACAGTCTGCCTACATTGTTCAACCCAGAAATGTGTTTAATGTTGGTGGAAAATTGAGCAATAAATTCCAACTAATTAAACTGCCTTGGCGAGCATTTGTTGTTATTCTGGTGGAAGGCGAATGTCAGAGGTTTATGGTCTGTATAAATTGTAAATACTCTTGCCTCCAGCTGTGTTAAGAAATATTTCATGAAAGTGTAAATGGCCAACAATTCCCGGTAGTAAGCGCTCCATTGTTGCTGAGCGAGTGATAATTTCCAAGAGAAAAAAGCAAGGGGCTGCCAGGCTTCGCCCACATAATGCTGCAATAGTACACCAATGGCCACCTGGCTAACATGGACCATGAGCGCAAGAGGCGCATCTAAAGCAGAGTGAGCAGGAAGTGTTGCCTGAGCTATGCTTTTCTTGGCAGTTTTGGAAGCATCTATCATTGTCTGTGACCACTGCACAGGCACTTTTCCTTTTGTTTTCGGATCGGCCAGCAGTGCTGTAAGTGGTTCTTGAAGTTCTGCCGCGTGTGGTAGATGGCAGTGATAGAAATTGAGGATTCTTGAAATCTACATAATTCTTTGGCTGTCTCTGGATGAGGAATATTCAAAATGGCTTTAACTTTCTCTGGCAAACAGCGCAATCCCATAGGAGTAATTAGGTGACCCAAAAACATTATCTCCGGTTGTCCGAACACACACTTAGTGACATTCAAAACAATGCCGTACTTGCCAAGGCGCTTAAAAACTTCAATGTGATGCTATTCATGTTCCTCTGGCGTCACTGAGAAGATGAGTATGTCGTCTAGGTAGGCAAAACAACATGGTAACCCTCATAATACAGAATCAATTAATCATTGCCATGTTTGTGCAGCATTTCTCAGGCCAAACGTCATACATAAGCTTTCGAACAAGCCAAAAGACATTGTAATGGCTGTCTTCAGAATATCTTTCTCAGCAACCGGAATTTGTGTGTATGCTTTGGCACAATCCAACACACTAAACACCTGTTTGCCACACAATGTGTGATTGTAGTCTTTTTAGGAGATGCACTGGATAGCGGTCTGGAATTGATCTCACATTTAAGGCTTGGGAGGCACCACACGGCCACCACGTGCCATTCTTTTTAGGCACCAAATGCAAGGGTGATGACCACACCCCACCAGATGGACGGATAATGCCCTCGGCCAGCATAACATCAAACTCTGCCTTAGCGATCACATACTGGTCGGGAGCTAATCGTCTGGGTCTGCGTGAAATTGGGGGGCCAGCCTACAAATTAATGTAGTGTACTGTGTCATGACGTACTTTTTGTGGGGCCCCTGGAGGCCTCGTGAGAGCAGGGAACCATGCTAGCAACTTAGAGTACCTGTCGTGCACAGCCTGGATCGCCTTGGCGTCGTAAGCGGGTAATAGTCCAAAAGTTTCATTTCAGTCTGATGATGGACATCCTTGTTACGAGAGGCGTAAGTTGCAGCATGCCAGAATCCATCAGTGGACAGCTCTGTGACTGCGACCAGCAGCCGAGTGTTGGCAACATCAGGCATCAGGTGGTAATGCGCCAAGAGGTGTGTGCCAATGACAGGCTCCATCATGTCTGTGACTATGAAGTTCCACACCAAAGAAAGTCTCAGTTTGAGACCTAGTTCCAAATGCTGTACTCCATACGTTGTGACTGCAGAATTATTAGAGGCCAACAGTTGAAATGCAGCAGCCAGACAGGATTTATGTAGTTTATTGCATGGTAGAATGCTGAGGTCACATCCGGTGTCAATCAAAAACTTTCGGCCTGTCTTGCAGTCCGTTACAAATAGACATACAGAAGATCGGCCCAGTGAATTTACTTCCATGCACAAGGTAGATTACATTTGCGTGCCTGTTCTCCATATTGTTGGTAATACCAACATAATATGTTAGTAGGCAGCGCACCATCAGAGGTGTGTGTGTGCTATGAAGAGGGGCTTCAGGATCTCTGTCCGAACTGTCCTTTAACGTTCTGGCCAGCAAGCAATTCATTAATTTTTCTACTGAAGATGTCGACCTTGCTTAATAAGTTCTCATTCAGCTGTTTGTTGAGTGTTTCCACTTTATTCATGAGACTATTGTAGTCAGGCTTAGTTCCCATCGAAGCACTGGAACATGCTATCAACAGATCAGAATAGGAAGCAGGCACAATTGCGTCTTGATTACGGTTGGCAAGGTCAGCTACAGCATCAAGTGGCATATCAATTTGTGATACAACAATGACTTTAACTTGAGCTGGCAATCTGATGCTCCATAATGTATGAAGGAGTGTATCCGAGACTGCATCGACGGAGGTATTGGGATGGTTTTTTGTCTCCAATGTCCTCCTGTATTAGAACCTGCTGTACCCTCTCCTCATGTGAAGCATATACTCGTCAAATTAACTCGGTTTTAAGTTTCGTGTAGGCCTCTGTGTTGTGCAGTAAAGTTATAATACCCTGTACTTCGGCAGCATATCAATGGTCAAATTGGCTCACCACCAATGCCAACTTGGTGGAATATGACGTAACCCCTGCACAAAGAAAACTCACCTCGACTTGTGTGAACCATAACATTGGGTTGTGAAGCCTGAATGGTGGTAGTCGTTCTGCCAGTTTTGAAATCGCGTGAGTTTCTAATGTATCAGTCATGTTTTGGCTAACGAATGTCACTTTCTTGGTCCTGATTGATTGTCTTCTTAGCCACAATCACGTCGGGGTCACCAGATGTCGCATTCCCACTGTGTGTTAGGCTCGTGACTAACTATTACGAACTTATTGTGGAAGAAGTACATCTTTTATGTTTGTCATGTTTTTATTGAAGATCACTCAGGAAAGAACAGATAACATAGGCAGTGATTACACTATAATAACCAATGGAATGTTACAGAAAGCTTGGGTAGAACTCCAACATTGTGTGAAGTCAATAACGAAACAATTATAATGTATCACATTGTTTAAAAGGCATGGAACACTCACACACCGTGCCAAGGAGTAAGTGCATGTCAGCACTGCTTGCGGCCAGCTCGCGAACTTCGTTGACACTAGCGTTCCATCAGCTGATCGCAGCTGCCAGCCGTGCGACTGCTTTAGTCACCATGAGTATTTTGCAAAATGCTCTATGTAAGAAGAAGAGAGAAAAAAAGCTTTGTTTCTATTTTTAATTAAATGTTTTCTCCCTCTACTTTGGTGTCAATCCTTTCTAAACATTTTTACCTTCTTAGTTAAATTTTAAGAACCAACACTGAAAGGAGGAAGGTAGTATAACAAAACAGGCACATACACACACACAAACACACACACACACACACACACACACACACACATGTGCACAAACACCTGCATTTTGCTGGTTGAACACACAATTGTGGCATGCAGTGTAAATGCACAACGTGTTTTCTTTGTAAAGCCAGCAAAGTCTGTATTCTCATTTTAGTGTGTCTGTTGACAACTCACTGCTTCTGTTGTCTGGTAAGTGACCTTCTTTACTTATAAATTATTTATATAATTCCCCTTCTAAATAGCAGAGCATCTTAAGAAATACACAGAGAACAAGAGGTACACTTACTGAAAACTATTTTCTACAGGCCATTTACTAAATAAAAAATAAATAAGCTTTGAATTCATTGAAAATGAAAATGAGAACACCTGTGGAACCTTGATTGGGACTGGGTTGTTAAATTCTAGACTAATGTTGGAAGAGAAGTTGCCAACTAAGTTTAAAATACTCAGAACTGTTGCCATAAAAAATCCACGTGAATCTAGTGAAGACTTTAAATGTTACTGTACAGTAGTTTGTCTAATTAAATGTTAGAAACTGTTCAAGAGCCATGTATGCAAGAGGAACAAATCAAACAGTGCAAAATCTGTGAAGAAGTAATATAATAGAATGATATTCACCACATAGAGGAAACAATGAGCAGCTGACAGACACATTTGAAAGCGTGTTTAACACATTGACTGTCAGACCAGGTACATGGTGGGAGGCTCTGCCTGTGAATTGTTGTCAGGTATGCAGTTCTGTTGTGGTCAACACTGGCCACTTGGCGGTCAACAAGTTAAAAGTAGACTAAGCTGTTGAACACAGTACTTCCTCATACACAGAAAAACATGCACACATTCATACATGAACAATTCACACTCTCATGGCCACTATTGTCTCTGTTTGCTAAGTAGTTTTTAATGTTCTTTACATAGCTTACACACAGATATAACATTTTGGTTTTGGAGATAACAAGAGAAAACCAGAAAATACTTTATTTCGAAATTGCTTTGTAGAATTTTAGATGAGCAGGAGAGATCTGTGTCAACTTGGATTAGAAACCATCATGAAATTTCAGTATGCCACTTGACTGAATTCAAATTTTTTCTTTCAGCCATAGTTAAAATTGAAGATTCCCATTTAAATTACTTGATACTACACTCTTCTGTTGCAAGAAAGATGATTTGTTTTTAAAGACACTGTAGACCATACTTCTGAAGACATGACTTCTTTAAGTATGACTGTCAATCTCTTGAAAGCATTATGGGAACATAATGGCCCAGTATGGAAATCTTTCCCTTATGTTGTTTTTGTGAAAAATGCAACCAAAAACATTTGAAAATAGAGTAGTTATGTTTTGAGACACATAGATGCCTCTCCGAAGAAGGTATATTGCTAAAACTCACTTTAGCACTGACAGCATAATTTCCAGGTCTGCCACACAGTGCCTCTTGACAGATAGTCCACATCTTTGCCATATGGACTCATGGTGAGGCTGGCTTTTTAAAATCTCTAAATATCTTCTCCCATTACAATTTCACAAGGTTCTATTCTGAATCCCATGCCACTTTGTTTGATGTTGATCTCATCTTCACTTCTGTCCACATTAAACCTACTAACAAACAACAGTACTTACATTTTGACAGCTGCCATCTTTTACATGTCAAATGTTCCCTCCCATACAGCTTTGGCATTTGGGGCAAATATATTTGTTCAGATGCAAACTCTTTACAACAATACACCACCATTCACACCTCAGCCTTCTCTTCTCCTCCTCCTCCTCCTTCTTCTTCTTTTTCTTCTGCTTCAGCACAACAGCCATTGGTGGGCCTTGGCCTCCACAACAATATTCCCCCATATCTCTCTGTTCTCAGCTTTTTTCTTCCATCCATGGATCCCCATTTTGGCAAGGTCAGCCAGCACAATGCCCATCCATCTAGCTCTTGGTCTGCCCTTCCTTCTGGCGGAATGCAGTCTGGCATTCATTCATCCTCTCCACATATCCTAACCAATGTATTCTTTGAGATTTGTTAAATTTCACTATATCTTTTCCTTGTATAAGCTCCTATATTTCATGGTTGTATCTCACTCACCATAGGCCCATAGATTTTTTGTAAGATTTTCCTTTCAAATGCCCTTAGGCTGTTACTGTATGCTTCTGTCACTGTCCATGCTGCTGGTCCATATGTGACAACAGCTTGCACAAGGGAATAGTATACTCTCAATTAAGTTGTTCTTGTAATTAGAGTGTTCTTGAGTATCTTTAGGTTTGCATAATAGTCTTTGTTTCCTGCTTGTATCCTTTCTTTAATTCATTTTCTCATACTATTATCATTGGTCAGGAGAACACCTAAATAATGGAAGCATCTAACAGCTTTGAAGGATTTATCAGATATCTTCAGGTCCAGTGGTGTTCTTCTAGCTTCAGAATTGGACTTAGCTGTATATTTTGTCTTGATTTCATTTACAGTAAGTCCAATTCTTGTTCCTTCTCCTTCCATTTGTTCACATATTTCTTTAAATGATGTTACATCCCTTGCCACAATGGCAATATCATCTGCATATGCACAAATCTGGCTGGACTTTATCATTATTGTTCCTCTTTTATCTACTTTTTGTATGATACTATGCAGTGTTAAGTTAAACAGGACTGCAGAGAGGCCAACAGCTTGTTTCACTCCATCCTCAAAGTCACAAACTGCCTGGTCATCCTGTTATTCACTTTTATTTTTGCTTTTGCATCCTTCATTGTTAGCTCGATTAACCTTCTCAGTTTATCACAGATGCCCAGTTCTTTCAGCCCTTTATGCAATTCTGGTCTATTAATACTCTCGAAAGCTTGTTTCAATTCAACAAACAGGAAGTGGAGATGTAGATCATATTCATAAAATTTTTCCATTATTTGTCTAACAACAAACAACTGGTCAGATGTACCTCTGTTTGGTCAGAATCCACATTGGTATTCTCCAAGTCTCTTCTCAACACACTCCTTTATTCTTTCATCCAGCACTCCAGAAAAAATCTTATCTGCTGTATTCAGTAGGGTTATGCCTCTATAGTTTTCACAATTGAGCTTTTCTCCTTATTGTGCATATTATTCCCATATTCCATTCCTCTGGAGTGCTTTCATTTACCAATATGTCCTTTATTAGTTTAAATATTTCATGTCTTATAGGTTGCCCCCCCCCCCCCCCCCCCCCCCCCCCCGCCCCCACCACCACTATTTCCACTTCCAGCATTATTGGGTTTTGTGCCTCATCCCTTTCAATTTCTCTTGCCTCTGTGTTCTCTTCCTGTTCCTGTGTACCTCTTGGGGCCTGATCTGCATTTTTGTTGAGCAAACCTTCAAAGTATTCTGCCAACCTCTGCAATATTTCTTGTTCATCTCTTATTATCTCACGATTTCTGGTTTTTTTTCCATGCATTTTCTCTGGGTTGAAAATTTTTTCTCATGTTTCTCACAACATGATAGAATTTATTCGTTTCATTCTGTTCCTTTATTTATGTTTTGAAACACATAGCTGCCTCTGAAGAATTATTCTTTCACTTTTAGGTACATTTCTAAAACTCACTTTAGCACTGGCTCCATAATTTCCAGGTCTGCCACACAGTGCCTCTTGACAGATAGTCCACATCTTTGCCATATGGACTCATGGTGAGGCTGACTTTTTAAAATCTCTAAATATCTTCTCCTATTTCAATTTCACAAGGTTCTATTCTGAATCCCATGGCACTTTGTTTGATGTTGATCTCATCTTCACTTCTGTCCACATTAAACCTACTAACAAATAACAGTACTTACATTTTGACAGCTGCCATCCTTTACATGTCAAATGTTCCCTCCCATACAGCCTTGGCATTTGAGGCAAATACATTTGTTCAGATGCAGACTCTTTACAACACTACACCACCATTCACACCTTAGCCTGCACTGGATGTAATTATGCCACCAGCCAATCAGATTTCCTGGGCCATCACATACAATCCTGGTACTGTTGATCCCTCCAAAAAATAACTTTGAAGCACACCACTTGTTACTCAGTATTATCATCACTACTTTGACAAGGCCACGACTTCCTAAAATCATGCCGTGAAATGAGATCCACTCAGTCTGAGATATTAAAGACCGCAACTAGAACAGCTTTTTGTTGCCCTCTATAGCATTGCCTCCGATAAAAAAAAGGAGGAATACATTGCATTGGTTGAGTCTGATTGGTAGGGTTGGTAGCAAAAAGTGTTTCCACTGTAGGGACTGGGAGAAGGAGAGAAGGTCTTTAACTAGACCTGGATGGTTGAATTTGGGAGTGGGGGCAAAAGGTGAGGCCTTTGGAAAGGACTGATATTTCTGTGGGACTAAGGCTTCTGGAGGAAGCATTGCAGGTCTGTTTAGGTTCTGGGTTCTGTGTGGTGGTGGGAGGGAATTTTGGAGGCTGGAGTAAATGTAGTAGGTCTGTGAGACAGGGTTTGTCAGCTATGAGGGGGTGTGGGGGAGGTTTGGAGGTGGTTGTAGAAGTAGTGGACTGTGGTACTGTTATTAATTATTTTTATTTTTATTCTTGTATTTGTAGCACCGATGATGGCTGTTAATCAGTTGAAATCAATTTGCAAAAGTAAATAAAGAAAACATGATTTTGCAACTGGTTGCTGCTTATTTGGTAAACGCCTACAAATGTCTGCTTGTGACTGTGTATGTGGCAGATGGATGTGTGTGTGTGTGTGTGTGTGTGTGTGTGTGTGTGTGTGTGTGTGTGTGTGTGAGTGTATACCTGTCCTTTTTCCCCCCTAAGGTAAGTCTTTCCACTCCCGGGATTGGAATGACTCCTTACCCTCTCCCTTAAAACCCACAACCTTTCGTCTTTCCGTCTCCTTCCCTCTTTCCTGAAGAAGCAACCGTTGGTTGCAAAAGCTTGAATTTTGTGTGTATGTTTGTGTTTGTTTGTGTATCTATCAACCTGCCAGCACTTTTGTTTGGTAAGTCACATCATCTTTGTTCTTAGATATATATATCTAAAAACAAAGATGTAAATAAAATAGAAAGAAACTTCCACATGGGAAAAATATAATGAAAACAAAGATTCGAAGACTTACTAAGCGGGAAACCGCCGGCAGACAGGCACATGAACAATACACACAAACACACATGCAGAATTGCTAGCTTTCGCAACCGATGGTTGCTTCTTCAGGAAATGTCTGCTTGTGTCTGTGTATGTGCGGATGGATATGTGTGTGTGTGTGTGCGCGAGTGTACACCTGTCCTTTTTTTCCCCTAAGGGAAGTCTTTCTGCTCCCGGGATTGGAATGACTCCTTACCCTCTCCCTTAAAACCCACATCCTTTCGTCTTTCCCTCTCCTTCCTGAAGAAGCAACCATCGGTTGCGAAAGCTAGCAATTCTGTGTGTGTGTTTGTGTGTCTTGTTCATGTGCCTGTCTGCCGGCGGTTTCCCGCTTGGTAAGTCTTCGAATCTTTGTTTTCATTATAAAAACAAAGATGATGTGACTTACCCAACGAAAGCACTGGCATGAACAGGAATCTTCCTGGATGTACCCCATGCTTTTTATAGCTTCCAATTCAAATGTGTTAATCATGGGTTCTCGGTGTCACAAGTCTGCCTCTTCTGGACACATATCCAAAGACTAACATTCTACATGTGTGTACAGCAAGGGATCTCTTCAGTCAGCATGAGTGTTGATGCGTTGGAAGAGGCACTAATGGGGCCAATCCTATATTCTGTTACCACACCTAACATGCCTGTCAGAGACTGCATGCAGCTTACTCTCAATTCAGATGACACAGTGGTCTTTGGAATGACCACCACTGTGATCAATGCTTCCAAGATGAAACTATCTAGGTCCTGGAGTGGTTCTTGGTTTTCAACATAGACAAAGGCCAAGTCATTGTCATCAGCTGTCAGGACATCCCAACAAACCTGCAAACTATCATTATCATTGGAAACTGAGTGCAATGGAGAAGAACTGGATTTGCCTTGGCATCTTGTTGAACACTCAGTTAACATGGTGCCAGCACAAAAAGAAACTGCAGAGGAAGGTGCTGTGACAGCTGTGAAACCTTGACAATCTACTCATTACTAAAGACAAAATAAATGTTGCTAGAACACCTTGTTGTCATTATGCACAAGTCACTAATCCAATCAGTCATGGAGTACACCCCCCTCAGTGTGAGAACCTGCAGTATATTTACATTTCCAGCTTATACAATGTATTCAGGAACTAAAAGAATCATAAAAAAGAGAATCATACATAAAACACAAACCATGGACTAGATAAAATGGAAGAAATAACTGAAAGTTGTTGACACCATCTCAAAAAGAGCACACAAAAGGAGACTCTGCAAGAATCCCACTGCTTGCTTACCTCTTTCCATTTCCTTGTCCTCATCCTCCTACCCTATCATCATGCTGCTATGTCTCTGTAGATATCTTGGATATCTCTTGCCCCCCCCCCCCCCCTTACCCATGGCCCATGCCCCCATCTCCCCATGCACCATTGCCTGAGTTTGCAGATGGTTAGTTTATTCAGTCTTCATGTTTTGACTGCTACAGTCATCTGTCTGCTCCCCTCCTCTCTCCCATACCTCTCTATCCATTCCTTACCTTCCATAGAGATGAACATTCAGAGCTTATACGTATGTGTGTGTGTGTGTGTGTGTGTGTGTGTGTGTGTGTGCATGCATGCAGACCTGTGAGACAGAGACAGAACTTAAACTGAAAAATAATGATGGCTCTCTTGGAAGGTAGTGGAATTTTCATTTATACATGTGTTCATGTACCATGCACAAAATCAGTTGTAACAAGTAGTTGTCTTCACTTTTGACTTATTATTATACAATTCATTTCTAATTTCAAGTTATTTTAGTATGTTGAACCAAAGTAAAACACACATCTTTCAATTCTTTCCATATACCAGAGGGTTTCCTACATATAGTCTATAAAATATGAACAATGCAACTAAAAAAATATGAAGAAAGTGGAAATCACACTCATGCCCATAAAACTGCCCCCTGAAGAAAGCTATTATAGAATAAAATTGTGCTTTCCCATTAAAATTAATCATTGGAAGTTAGTAACAGCAAAAAAGTATTTTTATTATGCAGGGTGTTCAAAAAGAATCTCCGCAGTGCGTATTATTGTTAGGTTCCAATGCTCTGGCCAGACCACCTAAATTCAAAGACTCCATAACAATGATTAAGGTTGCAGGGGCAACAGTCTGGATGACTGACTGATCTGGCCTTGTAACACTAACCAAAACGGCCTTGCTGTTGTGGTACTGTGAACGGCTGAAAGCAAGGGGAAATTACAACCGTAATTTTTACTGAGGGCATGCAGCTTTATTGTACGATTAATTGATGATGGCATACTCTTGGGTAAAATATTCCGGAGGTAAAATAGTCCCCCATCTGGATCTCCAGGCAGGGACTACTCAAGAGGACGTCGTTCTCAGGAGAAAGAAAACTGGCGTTCTGCAGATCAGAGCATGGAATGTCAGATCCCTTAATCAGGCAGGTAGGTTAGAAAATTTAAAAAAGGAAATTGGATAGGTTAAAGTTAAATATAGTGGGAATTAGTGAAGTTCGGTGGCAGGAGGAACAAGACTTCTGGTCAGGTGAATACAGGGTTCTAAATACAAAATTAAATAGGGGTAATGTAGGAGTAGGTTTAATAATGAATAAAAAAATTGGAGTGCGGGTAATCTACTACAAACAGCATATTGAATGCATTATTGTGGCCAAGATGGACACAAAGCCCATGCCTACTACAGTAGTACAACTTTATATGCCAACTAGGTCTGCAGATGATGAAGAAATTGATTAAATATATGATGAGATAAAAGAAATTATTCAGATAGTGAAGGAGACGAAAATTTAATAGTCATGGGTGACTGGAATTCAACAGTAGGAACAGAAAGAGAAGGAAACATAGTACGTGAATATGGATTAGGGCTAATAAATGAAAGAGGAAGCCGCCTGGTAGAATTTTGCTCAGAGCATAACTTCATCATAGCTAACATTCGGTTCAAGAATCATGAAAGAAGGTTGTATACATGGAAGAACCCTGGAGATACTAAAAGGTTTCAGATAGATTATATGATGGTAATACAGAGATTTAGGAACCAGGTTTTAAATTGTAAGACATTTCCAGGGGCAGATGTGGACTCTGACCACAATTTATTGGTTATGAACTGTAGATTAAAACTGAAGAAAATGCAAAAAGGTGGGATTTTAAGGAGATGAGACCTGGATAAACTGAAAGAACCAAAGGTTGTACAGAGTTTCAGTGAGAGCATAATGGAACAATTGACAGGAATGGAGGAAAGAAATACAGTAGAAGAAGAATGGGTAGCTTTGAAGGATGAAATAGTGAAGGCAGCAGAGGATCAAGTAGGTAAAAAGACTAAGGCTAGTAGAAATCCTTGGGTAACAGAAGAGATACTGAATTTAATTGATGAAAGGAGAAAAAACAAAAATGCAGAAAATGAAGCAGGCAAAAAGGAATACAAACGTCTCAAAAATGAGATTGACAAGAAGTGCAAAATGGCTAAGCAGGGATGGCTAGAGGACAAATGTAAGGATGTAGAGGCTTATCTCACTTGGGGTAAGATAGATACTGCCTACAGGAAAATTAAAGAGACCTTTGGAGAAAAGAAAACCGATTGCATGAATATCAAGAGCTCAGATGGAAATCCAGTTCTAAGCAAAGAAGGGAAAGCAGAAAGGTGGAAGGAGTATGTAGAGGGTCTATACAGGGGTGATGTTCTTGAGGACAATATTATGGAAATGGAAGAGGATGTAGATGAAGATGAAATGAGAGATATGATATTGCGTAAAGAGTTTGACAGAGCACTGAAAGACCTGTGTCGAAACAAGGCCTCGGGAGTAGACAACATCCCATTAGAACTACTGACAGCCTTGGGAGAGCCAGTCCTGACAAAACTCTACCATCTGGTGAGCAAGATGTATGAGACAGGCGAAATTCCCTCAGACTTCAAGAAGAATATAATAATTACAATCCCAAAGAAAGCAGGTGTTGGCAGATGTGAAAATTACCGAACTATCAGTTTAATAACTCACAGCTGCAAAATACTAACACAAATTCTTTACAGACGAATGGAAAAACTGGTAAAATCCGACCTCGGTCAAGATCAGTTTGCATTGCATAGAAATGTTGGAACACGTGAGGCAATACTGACCCTACGACAAATCTTAGAAGAAAGATTAAGGAAAGACAAACCTACATTTCTAGCATTTGTAGACTTAGAGAAAGGTTTTGACAATGTTGACTGGAATAATCTCTTTCAAATTCTGAAAATGGCAGGGGTAAAATACAGGGAGCGAAAAGCTATTTACAATTTGTACAGAAACCAGATGGCAGTTATAAGAGCCAAGGGACATGAAAGGGAAGCGATGTTGTTCAATCTGTATATCAAGCAAGCATTAAAGGGGGAAAAAAATATGTAGTAGGAATTAAAACCCATGGAGAAGAAATAAAAACTTTGTGGTTTGCTGATGACATTGTAATTCTGTCAGAGACAGCAAAGGACCTGGAAGAGCAGTTGAACGGAATGGACAGTGTCTTGAAAGGAGGATATAAGATGAACATCAACAAAAGCAAAATGAGGATAATGGAATGTAGTCGAATTAAGTCGGGCGATGCTGAGGGAATTTAGATTAGGAAATGAGACATTTAAAGCAGTAAAGGAGTTTTGCTATTTGGGGAGCAAAATAACTCATGATGGTCAAAGTAGAGAGGATATAAAATATAGACTGGCAATGGCAAGGAAAGTGTTTCTGAAGAAGAGAAATTTGTTAACATCGAGTATTGATTTAAGTGCCAGGAAGTCATTTCTGAAAGTGTTTGTATGGAGTATAGCCATGCATGGAAGTGAAACATGGACGATAAATAGTTTGGACAAGAAGAGAATAGAAGCTTTTGAAATGTGATGCTACAGAAGAATGCTGAAGATTAGATGGGTAGATCACATAACTAATGAGGAGGTATTGAATAGAATTGGGGAGAAGAGGAGTTCATGGCACATCTTGACTAGAAGAAGGGATCGGGTGGTAGGACATGTTCTGAGGCATCAAGGGATAATCAATTTAGTACTGGAGGGCAGTGTGGAGGGTAAAAATCGTAGAGGGAGACCAAGAGATGAATATATTAAGCAAATTCAGAAGGATGTAGGCTGCAGTAGGTACTGGGAGATGAAGAAGCTTCCACAGGATAGAGCAGCATGGAGAGCTGCATCAAACCCGTCTCAGGACTGAAGACCACAACTACAATGCTTGCCACAGAGTTCCCAGTGCTCTGGCCAGTCCACCTAAATTCAAAGACCCCATAACAATGATTAAGGTTCCCAAAAAGGGTTACTCAGAAAAAAAGAGTTTTTTAGATTATTAATATTTGGGACTTGAAGTCCAGTAAGATCAATACAACCTACATAGAGCTCAATGATTGGGTCTTGTTTCCATGGGATTCTCTTCTCTAAAGTAATTTGAATTAATTTATTCCCTGATATCTTCTCAACAAAGATGTCCATGGATATTTGATATGAGTTTTTCTACAAGGAAGAAAGTCAGGTCCAGTCTAACAAATTACACAAAAGAAATCAATTTTTGAAAATGTAATACAATTGTGAAGATCTACTCACCCAGCAGGGGCGGGCGAAAACACACAAAAAAGTTATGGAAATGCGCAAGATTTTGGAGCCAGGGGCTCCTTCTTCTGGCAGAATGGTTGAAGGAAAAGGAAGAGGTTTGAAGGAAATGGAATGGTGAGGTTTATGAAATGAGAAAAGTCAAAGGAAAGTCGCCCAGAACCCAGATCAGGGGAACTTCATCAGATGGGATGAGAAAGAAACAGTGACATAAAAAGAGGAAAATCAACAATGATGTGCAGAGACCTTTCATAAGTATTTAAAAAGCCAATGCAGTAAGAAAAGATGATGAAACACTACAATGCACTGAAGAAGCTCAGCATAAAACTAGCTCTATCTAATAAATATTTTACCAACTATGTACACTAACATAGCAAAGTGGCACAAAAAACTGGCTATAAACAAGAGTTTTCGCTTCACTAATGTCACTCGAATGATTTTTTTTAACAAAACTCATAACAAATATTTGTACAAGAATTTACACACGCACACACACAGTATTTATAATGGCATTATGATGACAGAGTCACACTGTTGTCTTCTTGTGATTGCACTTGTATTTCTGTGTTTTCTTTTGGCATTACATTTTCCTTTTCAGAAGAGGGAATCTGAAAAAAAAAATTACATTAATCAGAAGAAAATTATGATGCTCATAGCTGATCACTATAAATTTCAGTATTAAACCTATTCAATAATGGATAAAATTCAGGAAGAAACATTCATTTAAGTTTTCAATTTGATGTACAGAAACAGCAAAAAATAATTCTTGAATCAAAATTTAATTCATTCCTTACAGATGAAAAATAAAATCCTGACTGTCTGCTCTATGTGCCATATTACTATTATTGCAGTATTGTTTTGTTTTCTGCACTGTTCTTAGGAATTATTCTGCCAAAGAGAAGAAATCGCTTGCCTCATTTATGGAAGTATATATTTTTGGCTTTAATTGTATGGAAATGTAAAGTAGTAAATTGACATGCCTCTCCAAAATGGTTTCTAGGGTTGAAGGACCTGCACAGCAGACTAATGAGATGCATATTGAGATTCAGTGAGTTCAGTTAAGAAGTAGTGCATAAGCCAGGGAAGAAACATAGAAATGCAGATGCTTTGCACGGAAAGGTTCTGTGACATGGCCTTTCTGAATGGCAGGCAGCGCAGATCACTGACAATAACTCAAGCTATACAGGATGAAGTTGATCTTGTTTGATGGTCTGTTGTGTAAGGTAATTATGTTAAGGATTTGGCTAGTGATGGTGGCCAAGTTGAAACAGGAAGTCTTGAGAGAGGCACATGACCAACTATTGTCTGGTCATGAAGGCTGCAGAGCAAAAAACCAAAGGAAGGCTGAGAGGTGCCGGTAGAAGGGAAGAAAGGGAAATGTGTATCAGTATGTGAAAAATTGTATCCAATGTACACAGCATGCAGATTTAAGTTATGTGTGAATACTATTACAAACATTGCCAAAGACATCAGAGCCACATGAAATGACTGGGATAGAGGTGCTGGGACTATTTACTTAGACTCCAGCTGGAACCATTTTGGTTTGACAATAATGGATCATTTTTCTCAGTATTTGGGGCTGATTATTGTGTCAAACCGTTGTTACAAGCAAAGGTCAATGGTTAGATACTTAAGCATGAGGTGCCCAAGATGCGATGAAATGAGGAAATCCACTCCCTGAACCAGCTCATAGAGTTGCAAGAAAGGCATATCTTGGTGGAAGTGATGCTACAGCATCTGCAGCAATATAGGAAGGCACAGCATCACACGGCTGTGACCTTAAGTGTCATGGTACCTGGCAGTATAGCTGCTCTGACTCTGTTCCACATTGCCTTCATCTAACTTAGGTAGGAAGCAGCCCCCTTGTAGACTGGGTCCCCAATCATGATTCAGGTACAAAGAATGGAGAATGAAATGTGATTGGATGTGACATTTTGATGTGCATGGCAGTAATAAATGCATTTGATCACATTTAAGATTTATAAGGCTATTGAGCAGACCATTATGACCTTGAAAGGTTGATGAGGTGATAAGCACTATATGGTGAGTTGTCAAGATGACATGGCTAGTGAGGTGCTAGTAGTTGTACACTATCTTCTCTTGAGAACTAATGGACTGCTAAGCCACATACCACTTTTGGAATGTGAATATTTATAAATATTATACATTGTTGTCCATGCATGTTGTGTTGTGTATTAGTCCAGGGTAGAAACCTGGGGACCACAGGTCTTCCAAAGGAGGGGTACTGCAATTTTTTGGTGGTTTTGTAGAAGCATGGCAGTGCAACACTGCAGAAGCCATAGGCAACTGGTGAGCACATGTCAGCATGCCAGTTATAGCAACTAGGCTGTTTATACATTGTGAGACAGACCAGACCTGGAAAGATAGGGGTATTACAGAATAGGCCAAGTGGTTTCCCCACCAGTGGGCAGTGGAAGTGTTATTAGGAATGTGACCAGCAGTGGCGCATCCGCCCAATAAATGATCTGCTATCCTGTATAAATAGCTGTAACCTTTTAGCTGAAATATTCACAGTTTGACAATGACTAGGGGCTATTCTAGGCACTGCTGCACCATGGGTCAGCAAGCAGCTATCATGATCCTGGGCAACTGCTACCATGGCAGTAATAGCTCCAAGACCTGCTTCCAGGACTTGGTGCTGCTTCATGGGGGGGAGGGGGGGAGGGGGGAGCAATCCAGGGTTGTCCCAGCAGGAGCACAACTCCTGTCCAGGGAGCGGTAAGTTTTGAATGGGATGGTACAATCCTCTCTTCTACACTGGTGCATGTAACATAGATCTCTCATCACCACTCACAGAGGTGGAACCTCCACTGGGAGGCTGGTGTCCTCTGCAAGCATTCCAATTGTGTACTGTGTCACTGATGGCACTTACAGAGCACAGCATGCCTAACTGGAACGTGTGACACTAGGAGGCTGGAGGTGTCAACATTCTAGGACACAAACATCAGAATGTGCTGGCCTGTCACCAACCAGCATTGTATCTTATGTACCTACCTCACCATATTCTGTGAGGGGCATGGCCACCACACCACAGTGTATGAATGTAGCTACATGAGTTTTAATGAAGTGATTGACTTGTTAGAATTGCTTTAATGAGCTGTCAATGACCTGCATCCTCACCATGTCCCACTGCCACCACCTAATCCTGCACAGAAGCGGCCTGCCACACTCGGGCCAACTTCACAGAACTCAGATAAGTCTTGGCAAAATAAGAGTTATAGAACAGCCAGAATAGTATACTGACACATTTAAATAAAAACAGAACAACTCTACTAACCAGATGGCAGCAAACTGACAGAGATATACAAAAGGTGAAATATTGAAAATCCTGTGGAACCCATGAGTCCTTAAATCAGTTCTCATTAAGATTCCGGTTTCCAAAAGCTACTGGTGATCTCTCAGCCTGTTGTAGCACTCTCTGCCTGTAATACCCTAAAACACCCTTGCTTATCAACATGTTTAGGAAGATAAAATAGAAAGAAACTTCCACATGGGAAAAATATATTAAAAACAAAGATTCCAAGACTTACCAAGCGGGAAAGCGCCGTTAGACAGGCACAATAAAATAACACACAAACACACACACAAAATTTCGAGCTTTCGCAACCAGCGGTTGATTCGTCAGGAAAGAGGGAAGGAGAAGGATAGATGAAAGGATGTGGGTTTTAGGGAGAGGGTAAGGAGTCATTCCAATCCCGGGAGTGGAAAGACTTACCTTAGGGGGAAAAAAGGATAGGTATGTGTGTACGAGTATATACCTATCCTTTTTTCCCCCTAACATAAGTCTTTCCACTCCTGGGATTGGAATGACTCCTTACCCTCTCCCTAAAACCCACATCCATTCATCTCTCCTTCTCCTTCCCTCTTTCCTGATGAAGCAACCGCCGGTTGCGAAAGCCCGAAATTTTGTGTGTGTGTTTGTGTGTTATTTTATTGTGCCTGTCTACCAGCACTTTCCTGCTTGGTAAGTCTTGGAATCTTTGTTTTTAATATGTTTAGAAAGATAGGTGGACAGTTGTAGTAATAGATGAAACAATTCACTTACACTTGTTTTGAAAAATCACACCTAACATTTATAATAAGTATGTGTACACCGCAGAATCAATAGTCAAAATATCAGGTATAAAAAGGTAAATAAAATGAACAAAAGGAAAATCCACTCAAGAAAACTATAAAATTATGAAACAGGCATGTAAAATTTCAGTACTGTTGATAGGAACATATGAAAAACCACAGCACTATCCTAGTTTCCAGAATTAACAGTTCCTTCCTTAGGAATGAGAAGGTTATTGGCTGAGGGAGGTTAAAAATGAAAGGACAGCTTGTTCAGACAAAGAATTGGAGGGACCCACATGTTGTGAGAATAGGTTCTGTCGATAGGCACATATAAAAAATCACATCATCATCCTAACTTTCTGAAGGAACTATTATTATTCCTGAAAGCTAGACTAATGCTGTTTTCTTTTTTAAACATGCCTATCAGCAATACTGAAATTTAGCCTCCAGAAGTTAATTACTTACCAGAAATTATGTTCATAATTCTAGAGATAAAAGGAACATTCTATGACAGCTGCTAGAAGTAAATGAAAGGATATTTTCTAACATTTAACTTGGGAGGCCATAGTTTCACTCTCTAAGAGTTGTCTTGATGCATAAGCCACAGGATGCTCCTCACTGTTGGCCTTCTAACTCAGGACACACCACAAAGCAGGAGGTTACATGCATCACACAACAGTATAAACTCCTTCTGAAAATCTAGAAAATTAAAACTGGATTTGACATTAACACTTTGTTCAATACTTTGACTCCGTGCTGACAGTCCCCCATCCAAACAAATTTTGGAGCTTCTTTCTACAGCTGTGTGAGTGGTTACATTATATCAGTGAGTGCCCCCACAAACTTTCTACAATAATTCGAGATTCCCGAGAATGACTGTAGCTCCTTACCCAACTTGGTAACTGGGAAATCTTTTACTGCAGATACCAATCTTGGAACTGTTTACACTCTATATTTGCTCTAAGTTATCTACTTCCTTCAAAGCAAAACAACACTTTTCCATGCTTAATGTCAGACATTCAACCTGCAATCTCTTAAATACTTCCCTCAGCCATTTCTTATGTTCCTCCAGGTCTTTTGAGAACACAATTATACCATTCACATAGAATAGACATTGCTGATTCTTCTGTTCTTTCAGCACTCCATCCAACAATCGCTGAAATGTTGCAGGAGCATTCTTTAATGCAAACAGTATTCTCCAGTATCCTGGGCTCCTAGGGTACTGAGAATACTGTCTCCAGTTGGTCCTCCAGAACCACCTCCAATTGTTGATGATTCCCACTTTTTAAATTCATGGCACACAAATACCACACTGCTCAAAGTTATCGATGGTCTCTATGATGTTGAGTGTGACATGCATCTGTCACTGTATTGCAATTAAGACTATAGTAGACACAGCAAAATCTGCACGTCTTAGAATCGTTTGTAGACTTCTTAGGCATGATGGTGATGATTTGTGGGGCCCTCAACTGCATGGTCATCAGCACCCAATTCTTAGCCTTGATCCAATGTCTGGACTACTACTTTCCTCTATCATGCCATCAGTTAACTGCTGGTTGATAAAATACTCCATAATTGGTTGTATATATCAAGGTATCCATTAAGGTTTCCAGTTCACTGGAGCTTCATTTCTCATCAGAATTCAGTGATGTGTAACAGGCATCACTTGTAATGGAACAAAAGGAAAATAAACAAGTCTCCAAACTCCAAAAATAGCTCCTCCATTCACACTCTTTCTGTTCCCTTCTAGATGCTCTGTCTTTTTATGTAATGCAGTCAAGTGATGGCCTTTGGCTGCACATGGTTTAGACCCTCTGTGCAAGAGTTCAGATTTGGTACTAACATCCCTTACGTCATTTTCATCTCTGTGGCATCTATTCAGATTCATGGGTATCACCTTCATGCATTATTTCCCTTAACAACACAATTTGCTGTATCTAACAGATCATTCCCCTCCATTGGCTGTTACACACAGCAGATTGGCCAGTTAGTCCAGCACCATACTCACCCAAAGTGACTTTCTGGTGCCATCTGGCACACAATCATATGAATTAAGACTTAGAGTATTTGTTCGCAGATTAATTGGATTACACAACATGACAGATGCACTTCACAACAGCTATATGCTGGCAAAAGCTTCTCCTAACTGGAATGTTATCCCATTAAATTCCACCACATATAATCAAAGGTCAATTTTGGCATGATGATGATAAAAAAATCCAATCACAGGATCTTGCAGTAATTTTCACTCACATGAGGAACTACTTCTACAAACCACTTAAACTGAACTGCTTCCACCTGAAAATATATCTCCATTAACCACAATGGTCCCATATTATTATTTCCCACCCCACGATACATTTAGCATGGCTGGTTCCATCACCTCCAACCCCCTGGGTCTCTGCTATTTACTAACACATGCACCCCTGTTGTCCAACTAAACTTATGCTTCTTGCCCTCTACAACACATTCTGTCTCTGCATATGTACTTGCTGCTTCTAAGTCTAAGAAGAATGCCTTATGGTGGACCTAGGGTTTCCTCATACATTTGAAAGCTACCCTGCCCACCCCTATTACTGTCACCAATATTCCATTGCTGTCATCCATCACCTTTAACCCACTGAGGTTTGCAGAACTGCTTCTGCACATGCGCTGTCCATCCACATCTGTAACATTTTATGTTTGCAGAGAACACTCCACACCTGTCATGTATACCTACTGACATATCAATCTCCTGACATTTCATAGATAACCTGACAGCAGAATATGGTTCATCTTGAGCACTTATGTACTCTTCTTGATATATCAGATGATAAATTCTTCAGGAAATCACAAAGTACTCTTTGCATGACTTCCTGCAGCTAAACTTTATTCGCTTCTCCATTTTCACTCCAGCAAATACATATGCATATTTACCTTCCATATCGTATCAGCAAAATCCTCCAGTGCTTCCCTGTGCCTCTTCATAACATTACTCTACCACTCCTGAAAGAACCTTACACTAATCTGTTTCTTATAACTCTGCAAAAGCCACTGCTTCAGGTGCTCAAATGTCTCTGCATTCTTCAATACCTGCATATTTTTCACAGAAGTTTTCACCTTTCCCATTAGACATAATTTTACCACACCTAACAACTGACTATTGGACCAACTACCCATACCTGCTGATTTTGTCAGATCCTCCATGGACAATACCACATCCTCAGGTAGCAGCCAGATCCACCTCATGCTCTGGCATCTGAAGCAATGCTATTTGCTCGTCCTTAACTGCAATTTGCCCTCGCAAATCCATGTTATCTGCCAACAGCCATGCTACCTTTTCAATCAAGAACCATACTGAGTCTGGTTCTGATATGCCCTGCATCCTCAACTTTGCCATTGTAAAACCTTTATGCCTCTTTCATATGGGAATGTTACTGGGTTAAACTGGTGAATGTGACTTACGCAATGTACAATCTGTCAACTGCCTGCATGTGTGTCAAATTTATCTCACAAATAATTTACAGTCACCATTCTTGAAGTTAACTGCATTAGTGGACCTGCTATGCAATGCCACTAAACCATGGCATGTGACTTCTTCTCCTCTGCAGTTGAGGCAAGTGCTGGAAGAGAGCTCTGATCTATTTAAGCAACTGAAATGACATAATCAGGCTTGCAATAACTCTTCTGTATTATAATAGTAGTGTTTCCACTGTACAATTATTTTTTATGATTGTGTGCGATGCAGTTCGCTCATAACTTGTAGCTCATGACAGATTGTAACACATATGTGTAATGCTTTGACATAAGAGATTGTTCAGGAGTTGACATTATTGCCTGTGCCTTTTTCTCTGTGACTTCCAAGGCATCATCAAGCCACAGTGCCAAAGCATAAGTAGGCCTCCACAGCAGGTGGACATGTGCACTCAGTGTTGCACATTGTCAATGTCCTTAGTTGACGGCTTTCCCACTCCATCTACGCACATGTTAAATCAAAACATGTGCAGTGGAATTTTCCATACTTAGAAACTACCTAAACACCGTTTTGAGTTCCCATGAACCTCTTTTGTCAGCCTAAGTGGTTAGAAGTGGAACATTTAATTCCCTGGAATTGACATGTTGCACCACAATACACACAGCAGAAATACGCAGCAGTTGACAGATGGAAAATTACCACCAAGTCTTGCATTATGACTGATCATGAACCTTGCAACATGACTATAACAGTGATATGTAAAAGTGACACTGATTCTGTGTATAATGCAGTATGCTAAGCAGACTGCACTGCAAACACCTATCAGGCACTGACTGCTACTCCCTGTGGTTACCTTGAAATTATAAAACATTAGCCAGTTTCTCTGGCCCAAAACAGTGTAACCTACAAATTACAGTGACATTTCCACCTAAATCCCATGTCTGTCACACACACCAAAAGTAACCAACTGTTCTCTCTGACTCACCCAACTATGATGACACTGCAGTATGATGACACTGCATGCCGTATTGTAGACATCACGCACGCTGTGTGGGCCATGAACCATGTGCTGCCCACTGAAGATGACAATATACCTTTTGACTCTAAGTGTAGTTGGCCCCAAGGTTGGTGTGGCAGCTATGGCGCAGGACGCTTGGGAGCAGAAGGCTGAGCTGGGATTGCTGGCCGGTGCTGCCCCAGAGAAACTTGGCTATTAAAATGGATACTTTATTGCACTCAAACATCCGTGCTCTGCTGGAATGGAATAGCAACCACATTGCCCACAGCATGTGGCTGTGGCAGAGGGCTAGTGAGGTGACAGCCTGCATGCAGCCAGCTGGTCACAATGTGCATACCCAGGATTGCTGATGAAAGTGCACAGTGTGCTGCATGTGACTTGGTTTCATGAGCCAGGCTACAAGCACCCTGAATGAGCAGCACTTGGAGACAGTTGGGAATCTTCCAGTGGTAACCAGCTCTGCAGACGATGACTGTGTCCCAGTGGCTGATGACATGAGGTATGGCAGTGCCCATGCTGTAATGATGGTACGTGTCTGCCATGCCCAGATATAACTTTATGGCTCCCTGGGCTGGGGTCTGCCTCACTGATGGATTGAGCCTGGCATGGCCATGCTGGACCATGGCACTAAGACTGGGAAGTGGACAAGTGGACAGGAGTCAGAACCATGAGGGAGACCGGAACTTATTGTTATTGTTGGCGGCTCCATATCATTGTGTTGGTTGATGTAACAGCCATGTCCAGGTTGAGCTGCTGGGCTGTAAATAAATCTGCCACCAAAATAACAGCTGTTTATACAGAAACGTAGTGCACCTATTATGCCAGTTTGCTCCTTCTAGTCACACTCTTGAGAGCACTAATGAAACCCATCCCCTCACCTGCACTGCAGAACTGCGTCTTTCTGCTGCGCTGGCAGATTTCATTGAGCCGAGCCTGGCCCATCTCAAAATAAATCTACAACCCTGGTGCTATAATTGGAATGCCAGCACTTTGCACTTGTCAGCTACCAGTAGCTGCTGCAATGCTTTACCACTATATTTCCAATTATTTGCCCATAAAATAGTAATGGCACTGCATCTCAGACAAACTTTACTGTAATTATTAATAGCAACTGCTTGTATTTCCTAGTTCATTCTTCTTTGTATTCATGTCATTTATAGCAACAAAGGATTAAATGTGGTCTTTCTCAATGCATTTTTGATGTGAATTCAAATTTATGGTAGGTCAGGTAGCAAAGTTGGCAAAAAGGTGACCACAAAAATTTGCATGGAACTTTTGATCATTGTACCACCTTGAGAAATCCCACATTTTCTCCATATCATGATAAAGAATTCTTGAACATTCAGGTAGAAATGGAATGGTGAACCATTTTGTTCGATGTTTACACTGCTGGTTCCAGCAGTGGCATGAGCAAGTTTTACAACATGTCTATGTGCACATGTACTGTAATGGTCTGTGAGCTATAAATTAGTGAAGGGCATTTCTGGGGTTCAGATTTGCCTATTGTATCTGTTGTACCAAAAGTATTGTTTTATCACAAAAGACAAGATTCTCATGAAAACCACAATTTTGTGTACATTGCTGCATTGTTTTGCAAACTTAGAAGTAACTTATTTCATCCTTGGCCATCAGAACTTGTGGAAATTACAAGTGGTATCAGCTCTGCTTCATTCATTTCTGAAAGCTCTCACAAATGGCCCTTTGTAGAATTTTCAGCTCTTGGCTTGCTCTGCTCATCAACTTCTTGAGTCATGATTCACACAAATCCACTTAACTGCTGGCTGACAGTAGAAGCTGCTGCATCACAACAAAACTTTTAAATTTCTCAATACGATTTGAGATATCCAATATAATGTGAAAAAAATCTAGTTTAAATGATTGTTATATTGTACTTCTGCACTTAGGACAAATACAAATTGTGAGAAGATGAAATGTGAAAATAAAGAACAGTAGAATAATGGCATATAAAAAAAATCAAAATAGGCTTGAATGTGAGAGTTTGTACTGACAGTTCCAGTCTACAGTAGGCACAGAAAGTAATTTATTTTATATGCTGAGCTTTCAAATAAGTTTCTGCTTACCACTGAGCCTTTTGTAGCCATTTTGCATGTTTGTTTTCATTAAAAATTCCAAAAATCTAAGAAACATTTTCAATCTTGTTTATGTGACTGCAGCCTGCTCAATGCCACAGCAATATTGTGAGTGTTACCTTCAATCTCATTATTTGTATTTGTATTCACCTCTGTTCAGTCAGATGACTTGACAGTTCTTGAGCACATTTCTAAGTGATTTACATTTCTTATTAGGAAACTATGTTTTTCTTTTCTTAACGTTAAATTTTTGTTGTATGGGATCAAAATGTACGGAGGTGATAGAAGCCATAGGATACCTCTGAATATCATGCTGGACCTCATTTTGGCCAGTGTAGTACAGCAACTCGACATGGTATGGACTCAATAAATTGTTGGAAGTCTCCCACAGAAATATTGAGCCACACTGCCTCTATAGCCACCCATAACTGCAAAGTGTGGCTGGTGCAGAATTTTGTGCTCGAACTGGCCTCTCATTTATGTCCCATAAATGTTTGATGGGATTCATGCCAGGCAATCTGGATGGCCAAATCATTTGCTTGAAATGTCCAGATTGTTCTTCATGCCACTTATGAACAATTGTGACCCAGTGAATGGCACATTGTCTTCAATAACAATTCCATCATTTTTGGAAACTTGAAGTCCATTAATGGCTACAAATGGTCTCCAAGTAGCCATACATAGCCATCTCCACTCAATGATCAGTTCATTTGGACCAGAGGAGGCAGTCCATTCCATGTAAACATAACCCACACCATTACAGAGCCACCACCAGTTTACGCAGTGCCTTGTTGACAACCTGAGTCCATGGCTTCAGTGGGTCTGCACCACACTCTAACCCTACCATCAGCTCTTACCAACTGAAATCAGGCTTCTCATCTGACCAGGCCACTGTTTTCCAGTCATTTAGGGTCAAACTGATATGGTCAGAAGCCCAGGCGATGTGCTGTTTGCAAAGGCACACAGGTTGGTCGTCTGCTGTCATAGGCCATTAATGCAGAATTCATCACACTGTCCTAATGCATATATTCATCATATGTCCCACATTGATTTCTGGGGTTATTTCATGCACTGACAACTCTACACAAATGTCACTGCTTTCAGTCGTTAAGTGAAGACCGTCCACCACTGCATTGTTCATTGTGAGAGAAAATGCATCAGATTTGGTATTCTTGGCATGCTCTTGACACTGTGGATCTCAGAACATACATTCCCTAATGACTTCCAAAACAAGGTGTCCCATGCATCTAGCTCCAGCTACCATTCTACATTCAGAGTCTGTTTATTGCCGTCATGTGGTCATTATCATGTTGGAACCCTTTTCATATGAATCACCTGAGTAGAAATGAGAGCTCTGCCAATGCACTGCCCTTTTATACCTTATGTACATGATACCACTGTCATCTGCATACATGCATATCACTATCCCACGACTTTCATCACCTAAGTATAATGCAAATACTGCTTGTCTATTTTTTCCATGTGATGCATCATTTTACATGAATCAGTGGTGTGCTGTATGCCATTTAATATTTTTATGTTATGTTAAAAATAAATTACAGCTGTGGTACTTACATCTTTCTTTATATTGTTGATTACACTAAGTCTGTCACTGAGAATGGCTAAGGCAAGTGCATCTTTTATAATCTGAAAAAAAACAAGGGTTTATTCACTAATGTAAATTTTTTGCAAATAACAAAATTTCAGATTTTGTTTGTAATTATCACTCAGTTGAAATGCAACTGCTCCAACATTTACAGTGTGATCAAAGAAGTACTTACAATTCATAGTCTGTCTGCGTTTTGAGTTGTTAACTAATTTACTTGCAAATCTACATGAAAGTGCAGAATTTCACACTGAAAAAGCTCATGCTCGAAAATTTACACATGTGGGTATCATGTGGCATGCTCTCTCTCTCTATCTCTCTCTCTCTCTCTCTCTCTCTCTCTCTCTCTCTGTCACACACACACACACACACACACACACACACACACACACACACACACAGAGAGAGAGAGAGAGAGAGAGAGAGAGAGAGAGAGATCTGCAATCAATTATGTGTAGCCTCTATTCCATATCGAAACAATCTAAAGTGGCACTGCATTTATGAGTAACCAAAATTTGAATGTGGAGCACATTGATTGCTTAATTTTCTTTTGTCTTCATGATACCTCTGGGCACAATACATAAGGGGTCGTAGTATATTCCTAGACTCACCCCTCCAAAGTTGGCACTTGGAACTTACTAAAAAGGATTTCATAGGTTAATCTGTGTACATCTTCAAGTGTCTGCCAACTCAGATATTGCAGCATTTTTGTGACACTCTCCCATTGGTCAAGCAAACCTGTGACTATTCATGCTGCCCTTCCTTGTATGTATTCATTATCCCCTGTTAGTGCTATGTGGTATGGTTTCCACACACTTGAGTAATATTGTAGGATGAGTCATGCAACTGTTTTTGAAGCAACCTTCTTTGTAGAGTGATTTCATATTGCTGGTTTTCTAGCAGTGAACTGAAGCCTGCTACCTGCTTTACATAACTGACTGTATATGATCATTCCATTTCATATTCACATTTTCAAAGTGCTACACTTGTTGAGTTGACTGATTCCAACTGTGATACATTTACAGTGTAGACCCAAAGAAACTAGGCACGCATGCCTAATATCATGTACGCCCCCCCCCCCCCCCCCCCCCCCCCGCGAGCAAGCAGAAGTGCCGCACCACAATGTGGCCCAGACTCGACTGATGTATGAAGTTGTGCTGGAGGGAATTGACACCATAAATCCTGCAGGGCTGTCCATAAATCTATAAGAGTGCGAGGGGGTGGAGATCTCTTCTGAATAGTGTGTTGCAAGGCATCCCAGATGTACTCAATAATGTTCATGTCTGGAGAGTTTGGTGGCCAGCAGAAGTGTTTAAACTCAGAAGAGTGTTCCTGGAGCCACTCTGTAGCAATTCTGGATGTGTGGGGTGTCGCATTGTCCTGCTGGAACTACCAAAGTCTGTTGGAATGCACAATGGACAAGAGCAGATGCAGGTGATCACACATGATGCTTACATACTTGTCACCTCTCAGTCGTATCTAGATGTATCAGGAGTCCCATACCACTCCAACTGCAAATGCGCTACATCATTACAGAACCTCCACCAGGTTGAACTGTCCCTTGCCGACAATGGATTCATGAGGTTGTCTCCATGCCTGTACATGTCCATCGACTCGATACAGTTTGAAACAAGATTTGTCCAACCAAGCAACATGTTTCCAGTCATCAAGTCATCAACAGTCCCATTTCAATATTGATGGGCACAGGTTAGTCATAAAGCTTTGTGTTGTGCAGTCATCAAGGGTAACGACTGGGCCTTCAGTTCCAAAAGCCCATATCAATGGTGTTTCATAAAATAGTTCACACGCTGACTCTTGTTGATGGTCCTGCATTGAAATCTGCAGCAATCTGCAGAAGGGTTGCACTTCTGTCACACTGAATGATTCTCTTCAGTCATCATTAGTTCTATTCTTGCAGGATCTCTTTCCAGCAGCAGCGATGTCAGAGGTCTGATGATTTACCAGATTCCTGATACTAATGGTACACTCATGAAATGGTTGCACAGGAAAATCTCCACTTCATCACTACTTCAGAGATGCTATGTTCCATCGCTCATGTGCCAACGATAACACCACATTCAAACTCGCTTAAATCTTGATATCATGCCATGCCACATCATTATGAAGTGTCATATTCATGATCTATGGAACAAGTACTAATCTAATCTCATCTAATCTAATGTACCATTGTAGCAGCAGTAACATACCTAACAACTGCGTCAGACACTTGTCTTATATAGGCACTGCCAACTACAGTGCCGTATTCCACCTGCTTATATATCTCTATATGCGATTATGCATGCCTATACCAATTTATTTGGCACTTCAGTACCCATTGTAGTCATAGGATACTATGTTTTTTTTCATTTTCTGAGATGAACAAGTTTACACTTCTGAACATTTAAAAAAAGTTGCCAATCTTTGCACCACCTTGAAATTTTAGCATGATCTGAAAAAAAGTGCAGCTTTTTTCAGACCTTACTTAATTATATATACCCTGCATCATATCCAAAAATTCTGAGGCTGCTATTAATAGTGCCTGCATGGTCATTAGTATACAACAAAGACATGAATAGCAGGTTGTTGTTGTTGTCTTCAGTCCTGAGACCGGTTTGATGCAGCTCTCCATGCTACTCTATCCTGTGCAAGCTTCTTCATCTTCCAGTGCCTGCTGCAACCTACATCCTTCTGTGCCCCAACACTATTCACTGGGACACATCCGAAGTTATTTCTACATCTGTCAATAACTCTCCATCTGAGATATCATAGTGCAGATATCCTACCAAGAAATCCTCAACTCAATTACAAATTATACTTTACACTCCATTAAATTTAACATTTGATAATAAGGGTAGGTGCAGTACTAAGTCAAATGTTCATTGGAAGTCAAGAAATACTGCATCTACCTCATTGTCTTGACTCATGGCATTCAGGACATCATGTAGGAAAGGATGCTTTGGATTTCATATGACTGACATGTTTGGAGGTCCTGCTGGTTGGGGTGGAGGAGGTAATTCTGTTTGAGATACATTATTACATTCAGACTAGAATATGTTCTAGGATTCGATAACAAATGAAAGTCAAGAGTGTGTGTGTGTGTGTGTGTGTGTGTGTGTGTGTGTGTGTGTGTGCGTGTGTGTCTGTGCGTGTGCTTGTGTCTGTGTGTGTGTTTTTCTGCATACATGCTTGTGTGAATTGCAACATATCAAATTAAAGCTAAATACAAGACAAGCATATAAACACAAATCATGCTGTAAATTGTGCACTAATGAACCTCACACAACTATTGTGGATTACTGGAGTTCAGGCGATGACAGATTATAATTTTGTATTTAAAATGAATATGCATCTTTTCTTCTGGGTCATTTTAATATGTCTGTAACATTATCCTAGAAATTCTACACACAGCAATAATGTATTAGAAGCATAAAATAAACATATTAAGTAATCTCTTACCTCCTTTCTTGCTTCATCTTGAATTACGGCAATATCATCAAGCTGAAAGATAAAGATGTCAAGCAGTATAGGAAAAATTTTTTGCTGTCTATAAAATAATTATGTGGTCTATGTAATTAAGTGGTTTGGGATTAGAGCACCCAACAACTAGGTTATTGAATGCTTACACAAAATTTATATAAAACAAATGTGACTACTGTACATTAAGTATAACAAAAATTACATTAAAATTAACAGTGAAAGTGCTCAGTATGTATTTTCTTTTTCCTGTCTTAATTACAATGTAGTGAGCACTAACACAGTTATCTCAGATCCGAAATTAAAATCAAATTACTCCAAACATGGGCAACACCAAAAATTTTTCCATGGGGGGGGGGGGGGGGGGGGGGGAGGAGGGGGGGAGCAGTGGCAAGATTCTGTTCTGAAATAGCCATTTTTCAATTGACTGGGGGATCCAAAAATGTCTCTTGCCCTAAGAAGAAAATCTGTTACAAGGTACACAAAACAAACTGTATCTCAAAGGCAGATTACACTGATACTTAAAGGATTAGCATATTTTAGTTCTACATGAAAAATCATTGCTTTATGTTATTAATATTGTTCACACCATAACTAGAACCAAGCCCAAATCCAAAAGAAGGGTTGTCAATGAAGTACAACACTTAGCACTTAAAACACATTTGTTATGAACACCACTTATCGCCAGAACCAAAATGAACTCTTGGATAGTGTGCTGCTATTTATACAAATGCCAAACACTCCAGAACATACAAACAAAAAAATTTCTAGAACTTCCCAAAAATGATAAATTCTAACTGCTAGTTGTTGGGTTAGAACTGACAACCTGCAGCACACTAGCCAGTGATGCTAACTGCTTTGCCACACTGCATACAGCACAGCTTATGGCAACATGGAGCGCATCACGAACTATGCTTACCTCAAAAGGCAGACAAATGGGGGCAGTTGACAATATTACACATACATACAATGGAAAGGCATAAAGACAATGTTATGAAAAGGGTAGATTGCTACTCACTGTATAGTCGAGATGTTGTGTCACTGATTTGCACAACAAAAAGACAGCTAAACAAGTAAGCTTTCAGCCAGAATGCCTTCTTCTGAAGCAGACAAAACACACACACACACACACACACACACACAAACACACACACATCAGACAGTGAGCAACTGGGTATAATGGGGAAGCACTCTGGATGGTAGGGGTAAGGAAGAAGCTGGAAGCAAGGAGTAGGAGGGGTAGCAGAGCAGGGATGGGGGGTGGTAAAGTGCTGCTTATGGAAGCACACAGAGATGAGATGGGGAGAGGGTAAGCCAGGAAGGTATAGTTTGGAGGTTAGATGGTGTGCGAGGTGGGTGGGGAGGGCAAGGGGGGAGGGGGGGAGGAGGATGGAAGGGAACAAAAAAGGAGAGAATTAAAAAAAACTGTGGTTGCATTGGTGAAATAGGGGGCTATGTAGCGCTGGAAGGGGATAGGTTGGTGAACAACAATGACTAATGAAGGCTGAGGCCAGGGGAACAACGCAAACATAGGATACATTGCAGGAAGAGTTTTCACTTTTGCAATTCAGAAAAGCTGATGTTAATAGGAAGGATCCAGATGAGACAGGATGTGAAGCAGTCATTGAAGTGAAGAATATTGTCTTGGGTAGCATGATCAGCAATTGGATGGTCCTACATTTATTGGCCACTGTTTGTTGGTGGACAGACAGCTTGTTGGTTGTCATACACATGTAGAACAGAGCACACAGCACACTGGTTGCAGCTTAGCCTGTACATCACTTGACTGCTTTTGCAGGTAACCATACCTTTGATGGAAAAAGTGATGCCTGTGAACAGAGTGTAATAGGTAGTGATGGGAGGATGTATGGGACAGGCCTTGCACCTAGTTCTTTTAGAGGGATATGGGCCAAGGGGTTGGGAGCAGGGGTGGAGTATGGATGTTGGTTCAGTGGGTGGCAGAATACCATTGTGGGAGGGATGGGAAGGATATTGAGTAGGACATTTCTCATTTCACAGGGTAGTTTAACCCTGACGGAGAAAGGGAATCAGTTGCTCCAGTTGTGGGTTGCGATGTAGTTGGTCATGGTGATTAGGAAGGAGGTAGTTGGTCTGGAATCCATTGGGTGCTGGGAACGGTAGTGTTCAATAGTGGCAAGGCCATGGGCATTAGGCCTATTAGTGTAAAGAGAAGTGGCAACAGTAGTGATGAGCAGTGCACCGTGTGGTAAAGGAACAGGATCTATGTCAAGTCAGTGGAGCAAATAATTGTGGTCTTTTATATAGAAGGGCAAGTTGTGGGTAATAGGCTGAAGGTGTTGGTCTAAAACAGCAGAGATTCTCACTGTGGGGACATAGTAACCAGCAACAATGGGACATGCTGGGGGGTTGTGTTTATCGACTTTAGGAAGCATGTTGAAGGTAGGAGTGTGGGGAGTGGTAGGGGTGAGGAGAGAGATAGAATCCCGGAAGAGATTCTGGGATGGACCTAAGGATATGTGGAGATCCTGTTGGATTTCCAGAATGGGATCACTGTGGGAAGGATTCTCAGGGGAACAAATCTGACCACTGCTGGAGTCCTTCTGCTAGGCAATTCTTGTGATGCAAAATCACAGTGGTCGAGCCTTTGTCAGCAGGTAGGATTATAAGGTTGGGATCAGTTTTTAAGTGGTGGACTACAGTTATTTCTGTAGATGTAACATTAGCTTGAATGTTGAGGGATTTGGAGAATGCTGGTGAGGAAATGTTCAAGTTTAAAAAATTCTGGAAAGCTAACAGGGGGCGACTGGGTGCAGTGGTAGGTCATGGTTGGATGGAGCAGTGAACTGAATCAGACACAGTTCAATGTTGACTGATAGGGCTGGTTGTGAAAAAGTGTTTGCACTGTAGGGACTGAGAGAAGGAGCCCAGTGTGATTAAGTTTGGGAGTGGGGCGAAATGTAAGGCCTTTGGTAAGGACTGATACTTCTGTGGAACTATTTTTTTTTTTTTTTAAGCTTTTGGAGGAAAGGTTCATGACTGTGTTTCGGGTCTGTTTAAGTTCTGAATTCCATATGGTGGTGGGAGGTAGTTTTAGAAGATGTGGTAAATGTAGCAGGCGTGTGAGGTAGGGTTTATCAGCTGTGAGAAGATGTGCAGGAGTTTTGGAGGCTGTTGTAGAGCTCATGGATAGTGGCAGTACAAGGCAAGAGTAAGAGGTGAAAAGGTTGCAGAGTTTTTTGAGGTGGCCTTCTGGAGGCTACTCCAGTTCCTGGAGAACTAAAATTTCAATGTGAGAGATGGGGTACAGAAATTTGGGATTGCAGAGCAGGGAGGGATATCAGAGCAGGAGAATTTTAAGGATGGAGAAGAAGTATTGCAAGAAGGTTTGGGCCCAATTTACATGGTTTTTTAGTACTATGTTGATGAGAGTTAAGGTCTGGTGCCGTCTGAACAGGTGGAGGTCACAGTGGAAAGAGGGGTTGCAGCTGGAGAAAATAATTTGAAGGTAAAGCCATTCGGAGGGTTTCCATTAGCCAGGCAAGAACAGATGAACGGTATGTGAGTCTGGGTTCTCATCAATGATAAGATAACTTTTCTGTATTGGCACAGCTGGAGAGAGCAAGGATTCAGAGTGCAGGCCAAAACTGTGTAAAAAATTTGTAAATAACATAGAAATACATGCAAAAAAATCACAAAAATATGCCAAAATATGTGGCAAAAATTGCAAAAAGGATGGAACGGATGATGTATGGGGAAACAAGATGAAATCTGATGGAGTAGGTCTGATAATGAAAGGTCACTTCCAACTTTTCACTGGGTGAGAGATTCTTGATAAATGTAACCTAGGTAAGGAGCCAATGCCTGCTTCAGATTCATCAATGACATCTTCGTGATCTGGATCAAAGGTGAGAACAACCTACCCACACTACTTCAGAACCTCAACACCTTCTCCCTCATTTTCTGCACCTGGGACTGCTTAATCCTGTAAGTCCCTTTCCTTGATGTTGACCTCCACCTCAAAAATGTTTACAACAGTAGCTCCGTCTATGTCGAACCTACCAACCACCAGCAAAGCTCAACTTCAATAGCTGCCACTCATTATATACAAAGAAGTCCCTTCCATGACAAGCAGACCCTACTAAAATATACCAAAGGTCTCACTGAGGCCATCACCACCCAAAATTACCCTGCCAACCTCATACAGAAACAAATCTCCCATACCTTTTCTCTCCATTCACCTAGAAACTACCAAAGTTCCACTGCCTGGCCACAGAGCAGCATTCCCCTTGTGACTCTGTACCACCCAGGACTGGAACAACAGAATCATATTCTCTGCCAGAGTTTCGATTACCTCTCATCATGCCCTGAAATGAGGAATTTGCTATCCACTATCCCTCCCACCCCACCGACAGTGGTATTCCACCACCCACTGTCCCACCCCACCCACAGTGGTATTCCACCACCCACTGAACCTATGTAATATCCTTGTTCATCCCTATGCAACCCCTGCTCCCGACCCATTGGCTCATGGCTCATGTCCCTGTAATAGACCTGGATGCACGACCTGTTTCATACTTCATCCCACCACTACCTACTCCACTCCAGTCACAAGCATCGCCTAACCCATCAAAGGCACAACTACATGTGAAAGCCGTCATGTGATCCACAAGCTAGCTGCAACTAATGTGCTGTATTCTACTTGTGCATGGGCACTAACAAGCTGTCTGTCCATAAGAATGGCCACTGACAAATTGAGGCCAAGAAACAGCTGGACCACCCAGTTGCTGAGCATGCTGTCCAATACAACATTCTTCACTTCAATATCTGCTTCACAGCCCACAGCCTCTGCCATCTTGAACCTTCCTGCCAACACCAGATTGTCTTAACTGCACAGTTGAGATTTCTCTCAGCTATATATCTTACGTTCCAGTAACCCCCCTGGCCTCAATCTTCATTAATCACATCCTTCATCCATGTATCCCTTTTCCTGTGCCCACTCCAGCACTACACAGCCATCTATTTCACCAACACATCAATAGTCGTTTTTACTTCTCTTCTTTTCAACTCCATTCCTGCTCCCCTCTGTCACCTCACACCCCATCTCACCTTCTGACTGTACCTAGCTGTCCCACTTTGTTCCTGCCACATCCCTGTATGCCCCCACAAGCAGTACTTTACCATCCCCCACCCCCATCTCTGTCTGTTGAGGCCTATTTCCGATTTCTGACAAAGTCCTTGTTGGCCAAAAGCTACTTTCTGACAGTCTTTTTGTTGTGCCTATCTGCAACTCAGAATCTCTGCTATGTCACTACAGTCATATGCTTTTCTACCCATCGTGTTTCAAACACGGAGACTACCTGCTTCATGAGTACGCCATTTTGTTTTGGTAAGGCTGCAAAAATTCCAATTCAGTTTTGCGCAAATTGCACATCAGAGCACTTAAAAATATAAAAGTTTAAAGAGCAATTAAAAGAAGATTCTTGAAGATAGACATAAAATATCTTGAGAAAGCCTACTTACAAAGTTTCAAGAACTGGCTTTAAATGATGACACTAGAAATATACTACAATCTCCTATGTATACTCCCATAGAAATGTACTACAGTCCCCTACATATTGCTCCCATACACAACTACAAATAATACAGAGGCATTTGAATAATCATTCTTCCTGTCATCCATAAGTGAATGGAATGGGAAAAACCACTTATGACTGGTACAATGGGACATACCCTCTGCCATGCACTCCACAGTGACTTGCAGAGTATGGATGTAGACATAGGTATACTGTCTGAATATTACTAAAATAGAAATGACAATAAATTTCCACAGAAATATTGAATTATGCAGAATGAAACTATTCACTTAATTTTATGATTGAATTTGGAGATACCCAAAATTCCTTAGGAACAGGAATAATTGAGCAAGTCAATTGATGGTTTTCCCAACAAACAATGATGTGTTGTTGTTGTGGTCTTCAGTCCTGAGACTGGTTTGATGCAGCTCTCCATGCTACTCTATCCTGAGCAATTTCTTCATCTCCCAGTACCTACTGCAACCTACATCCTTCTGAATCTGCTTAGTGTATTCATCTCTAGGTCTCCCTCTATGATTTTTACCCTCTACGCTACCCTCCAATACTAAATTGGTGATCCCTTGATGCCTCAGAACATGTCCTACCAACCGATCCCTTCTTCTGGTCAAGTTGTGCCACAAACTTCTCTTCTCCCCAAACCTATTCAATACTTCCTCATTAGTTATGTGATCTACCCATCTAATCTTCAGCATTCTTCTGTAGCACCACATATCGAAAGCTTCTATTCTCTTCTTGTCCGAACTATTTATCATCCATGTTTCACTTCCATACGTGGCTACACTCCATACAAATACTTTCAGAAATGACTTCCTGACACTTAAATCTATACTCGATGTTAACAAATTTCTCTTCTTCAGAAACGCTTTCCTTGCCATTGCCAGTCTACATTTTATATCCTCTCTACTTCGACCATCATCAGTTATTTTGCTCCCCAAATAGCAAAACTCCTTTACTACTTTAAGTGTCTCGTTTCCTAATCTAATTCCCTCAGCATCAGCTGACTTAATTCAACTACATTCCATTATCCTCGTTTTGCTTTTGTTGATGTACATCTTATATAATCCTTTCAAGACACTGTCCATTCCATTCACCTGCTCTTCCAAGTCCTTTGCTGTCTCTGACAGAATTACAGTGTCATCGGCGAACCTCAAAGTTTTTATTTCTTCTCCATGAATTTTAATACCTACTCTGAATTTTTCTATTGTTTCCTTTACTGCTTGCTCAATATACAGATTGAATAACATCGGGGACAGGCTACAACCCTGTATTACTCCCTTTCCAACCACTGCTTTCCTTTCATGTCCCTCGACTCTTATAACTGCCATCTGGTTTCTGTACAAATTGTAAATAGCCTGTCGCTCCCTGTATTTTATCCCTGCCACCTTTAGAATTTGAAAGAGAGTATTCCAGTCAACATTGTCAAAAGCTTTCTCTAAGTCTACAAATGCTAGAAATGTAGGTTTGCCTTTCCTTAATCTTTCTTCTAAGAAAAGTCGTAAGGTCAGTATTGCTCACATGTTCCAGTATTTCTACGAAATCCAAACTGATCTTCCCCGAGGTCGGCTTCTACCAGTTTTTCCATCCGTATGTAAAGAATTCGTGTTAGTATTTTGGAGCTGTGGCTTATTAAACTGATTGTTCGGTAATTTTCACATCTGTCAACACCTGCTTTCTTTGGGATTGGAATTATTATATTCTTCTTGAAGTCTGAGGGTATTTTGCCCATTTCATACATCTTGCTCACCAGATGGTAGAGTTTTGTCAGGACTGGCTCTCCCAAGGCTGTCAGTAGTTCCAATGGAATGTTGTCTACTCCGGGGGCCTTGTTTCGACTCAGGTCTTTCAGTGCTCTGTGAAACTCTGCACGCAGTATTGTATCTCCCATTTCATCTTCATCTACATCCTCTTCCATTTCCATAATATTGTCTTCAAGTACATCGCCCTTGTAGAGACCCTCTATATACTCCTTCCACCTTTCTGCTTTCTCTTCTTTGCTTAGAATTGGGTTACCATCTGAGCTCTTGATGTTTATACAAGTGGTTCTCTTTTCTCCAAAGGTCTGTTTAATTTTCCTGTAGGCAGTATCTATCTTACCCCTAGTGACATAAGCCTCTACATCCTTACATTTGTCCTCTAGCCATTCCTGCTTAGCCATTTTGCACTTCCTGTCGATCTCATTTTTGAGACGTTTGTATTCCTTTTTGCCTGCTTCATTTACTGCATTTTTATATTTTCTCCATTCATCAATTAAATTCAATATTTCTTCTGTTACCCAAGAATTCGTACTAGCCTTCGTCTTTTTACCTACAGGATCCTCTATTTCCCTCACTACTTCATCCCTCAGAGCTACCCATTCTTCTTCTACTGTACTTACTTCCCCCATTTGTGACAATTGTTCCCTTAGGCTGTCCCTGAAACTCTGTACAACCTCTGGTTTAGTTAGTTTATCCAGGTCCCATCTCCTTAAATTTCCACCTTTTTGCAGTTTCTTCAGTTTTAACCTACAGGTCATAACCAATAGATTGTGGTCAGAGTCTACATCTGCCACTGGAAATGTCTTACAATGTAATACCTGGTTCCTAAATCTCTGTCTTACCATTATATCTGATACCTTTTAGTATCTCCAGGGTTCTCCATGTATACCACCTTATTTCATGATTCTTAAACCAAGTGTTAGCTATGATTAAGTTGTGCTCTGAGCAAAATTCTACCAGGCGGCTTCCTCTTTCATTTCTTAGACCCAATCCATATTCACCTACTACGTTTCCTTCTCTCCCTTTTCCTACACTCGAATTCCAGTCACCCATGACTATGAAATTTTCGTCTCCCTTCACTATCTGATTAATTTATTTTGTTTCATCATACATTTCTTCAATTTCTTCGTCATCTGCAGAGATAGTTGGCATATAAACTTGTACTACTGTAGTAGGTGTGGGCTTTGTGTCTATCTTGGCCACAATAATGCATTCACTATGCTGTTTGTAGTAGTTTACCCACATTCCTATTTTCCTATTCATTATTAAACCTACTTCTGCATTACCCCTATTTGATTTTGTGTTTATAACCCTGTAGTGACCTGACCAGAAGTCTTGTTCCTCCTGCCACCGAACTTCACTAATTCCCACTATGTCTAACTTTAACCTATCCATTTCCCTTTTTAAATTTTCTAACCTACCTGCCCGATTAAGGGATCTGACATTCCACGCTCCGATCCGTAGAATGCCAGTTTTCTTTCTCCTGATAACGACATCCTCTTGAGTAGTCCCCGCCCGGAGATGCGAATGGGGGACTATTTTACCTCCAGAGTATTTTACCCAAGAGGACGCCATCATCGTTTAAACATACAGTAAAGCTGCATGCCCTCGGGAAAAATTACGGCCGTAGTTTCCCCTTGCTTTCAGCTGTTTGCAGTACCACCACAGCAAGGCCGTTTTGGTTATTGTTACAAGGCCAGATCAGTCAATCATCCAGACTGTTGCCCTTGCAACTACTGAAAAGGCTGCTGCCCCTCTTCAGGAACCATACGTTTGTCTGGCCTCTCAACGGATACCCCTCCATTGTGGTTGTACCTACGGTACGGCTATCTGTATCGCTGAGGCACGCAAGCCTCCCCACCAACGGCAAGGGCTATGGTTCGTGGGGGGGGATGATGGAAATATTATCCTGTGGTCATGGTGTGCCTGCCTGAACCATTCCAGTAGATTCTGTCCTGGCAATCAAAGTTCCTTGGGACCCTAACATTGTGTCATTGTTTTTGAGACAAAGCAGGAGGGCCAGCTCTGGTTTGGGACCACAAGGCAGGAGGAGGGGGGGGGGGGGGGACCAGTGGAGAGGCAGGTGGAAGGAGTGTCTAACAAGTCAGCTGGACATGTAATCCATTATGAGGAGTTAGAGTGAATGTGATCCTATGACAAAATGCACAGTCAGATCATTGCACTGAATTATCTGGCAGTAATTCTTACTGTGACTGTTTGACCCATGATGCATCACTGCTGTTCATCAAGTATAATGTCACAGCAGATCTAGGCCTATAATTGCGCAGGTGTCATTGGTGAAGATAAAGTTCCATTCAAAAGATCTCAGCAAGTCTAGGTTATGATTCAACGTCATTTACCCATAAGGTTGCTATGAGGTATCTGTTTGTTGCAACAAGTTGTTGTATGGCCTCCACTGCCCTGGGTATTCCCATAAGATACACAGAAAATAGAGTTGATGTCAACTAGAACCTGCAGCTTGCACTGGCTAGGGGATCTGCATCGCTGTGTCCTGCCCCCAAAATATCTATGGTAGAAACATTCCTTCTAATCTGGTGTGGGTGAATCACATGCACTGCCAGATTCCAGAGAATATTTTGCGTTTATATTTCCTGTGGGTGGGAATTTACGTCCTTGACACACTCCAAGAGACACAACCCAATGTGTATTATCATCTAGTTGTGATGTTATGTTTTCCACAAAATTTACATATGCCGCACCACATATGGTAAACATCTTAGGATCTGCAACCTCTGAAATTCTGTCAGTGGTTTCAGCTTCTGTTAATGTTGACAGTAAGGTGAGATTCTGGAAAGTATGACA
Organism: Schistocerca gregaria; assembly: GCF_023897955.1. Taxonomy (NCBI): domain Eukaryota; kingdom Metazoa; phylum Arthropoda; class Insecta; order Orthoptera; family Acrididae; genus Schistocerca; species Schistocerca gregaria. The sequence goes on along the minus strand of NC_064925.1, from coordinate 541,342,508 downwards.
TGCATATGAAGTAAAAGAATTCATTTGGCACTTCTGAACTTGTCAACAGGCAGAGATGAACAGGAATAAAATGATTTTCTGCCCTCTAGCTCCTCACTGAACAACTGCTGCAGACAGTGCTTGGTCCTCCCCAACTTCCATTTTGAGTTGATTCTTCCCACTCCATGTGAGATTCTGCTGCCTCGTGACTGCTGCTGACCAACCTTATTACTGCAGGCACATAGCGGTTGACTCATGTGGTTGTCAGTATGGTGACTGGTCTCATATCTAATGTGATACTTTGCTACTGGCTTGGATGCAACCAGGTTTGCTGCAATGTAGAAATTTTACCATGGTGACACTCTGCTGATATTACTGCTGATCTTGGTATTTCTAGTGTAAGGCTTGGTACCACCCCTTTTGATATTGGAAGAATTCTTGCTGCTGGTAGAGCAGTTGCTCCTTCTGTTCTCCTAACTGGTGAGTCTGCAGCTGCAGCACTGGTAAGAGTTGTAGCTGTGTCCTTATTTACTCAAAATTTGCATCTGATGATGATGTACTGTCAATGTTCACATCTCAGGATTGCTGGTACATGTTGCAGATTGCTGAGACTCAAATCTTACCCGCTTCCTGTGCTCATGCCACCTTCTTGTGAAGTTCATTCTCATGCCAGGGTTACCCCTTGGGGGGGGGGGGGGGGGTTGTAAATGCAATATTTGATACCACATAGATTTATTTGCATGCTGTTTGCTATGGTGCATAGAGTGTGGCATAGCGGTTAGCATTGCAGGTCGCCAGTTCAAGTAAAAAACCAGCAACTATTGTTTAGTATTTATCATTTCTGGAAAGTTCGTGAAATATCTTATGTTTGTAATGTTTGTATAGTCTGGAATACTCAGTGCTCATATAAATATCAGCATTCTGGAAGATTCAACATTTATGTAAATAACTGCACTCTCTGTCCAAATATTTAGTTCTGTTCTGGCTGTAAGTTGGTGTTTGTAAAAAGTGTCATATTTCATTGGCAACCCTGCTTTTGGATTTGGTCATGGTTATGGTTTCGACATGACATTGTTTGTTAGAGGCACTGGGTCTTTGATAACACATACGTCACTGTGGCTTCAAATAGGCAATGTAAAAGCCATCATCCACACTGACAGGAACTGGAATACAAACAGTATGTTGCTCCCAAGGTCCATGCATCAAGCAAAGCAATAGATTTCAACCCAGCAGTAAGTCAGCTGCCTATGAGACATAGATCAGTGTTTCCTGGAGATTCTGGTCAGGACCTGATGAAATGGCTGAAAAGAGTCAGTTGGGTCACCTGATACAACAGGTAGGATGACATGATGTGTTTGGCACTTCTGCGGCATAGCCCCAGCAATGGTTCAAGAACGACAAAGAGAGGCTCAGTAGTTTTAATAAATTCCAAGCTAAGTTGAAGAAAATGTTTTGCAACAATCAGCAGTAAGTCCACTTACCAGAAGAACAATAGAAAAATAAGGCCAAACATCATGAAACGAAATGATCGTATGGTATTGTTGGCCGGGAGGCCCCATGCGGGGAAGTTCGGCTGCCGTATTGCAAGTCCTCTTTAGTTGACACCACTTCAGCGACCTGTGACTCAATGATGATGAAAGACACACAACACCCAGTCATCATGAGGCAAAGAAACCCCTGACCCTGCTGGGAATCAAACCCGGGACCCCGAGCATGGGAAGCGAGAACGCTACCGCAAGACCAGAGCTGCGGATGCCAAACATCATGAAGAAATGATACAGACTTACACACAGAATATTTTTGCCCTTTGGACTACTGTGAATGACAGAATCCAACAAAATCTCGCATTTGATGAAAGGATCTGCAGAAGACATGTGGCAAGCTCTTCTGGGTATGATGTCATAACAGAACAATTCATCAAATGATGCTACAGCATCAAAGAAATGCAATGGAAGAGAGCTGGATGAAACTCCTGAATCTTTGTCCCTGTGTCAGTTGTGGAAGATCACTAGGACCTCATCTGCCTCATACAACAAGTTGTAAGAGAAGAGATACAGTGTTTTGTGGCAGCCAGAAGTGTCTAGACCGAGTATACAAGGGAGCACAGATACATGTCATGAGATAACAGAGAATGTTGAAGAATAGGTGTGTTGGGCTTTGGCACCAGACTGTGCAACTAATTCAATGTGCCATGAAGAATGTACTTAGCTTACTCAGTTTTGCACCACCACTGTAAAATGGCAACACAGCATCCGACCAACACAGGTACAACCAACTCCTCCGCCAAGTGTAATGCTCTGCAGGAGAACAGACTTATGTAGGACAGATGACTGTGGATGCACTTGACACATCATACACTACTGCAGAGAGAGAAGACTGACTAATACACTGCAAGACCATCACAACAGTCCTATTCATACCAGTCAACTGCAGATGAATATAGGCTGAAGCCCATCACCGTATGCTGGAAAAGGTTGCTCCCTAACATGCCATTGCCTTTCCTTGTTGCTGTACCAAGGTAACAGCAGTTCACCTAGCCTCTGAGTTCAGGAGAGTTAAGTAAAGTGACCATCTATGGAGGTGAGACTGTGACAGATTTAAATTGTCCAAGGTAGACAGTCACCAATATGTCAGGAAACCACATTTATGTCACCATCGATGCCCACATGTCCAGGTGGTAGTGAACTCAGTAGCTTCCATTTCTGTAATGTCAGATGCTTATTGCCATCAGCCAAAGAATACCACATACCACAATGCAAAAGTGATTGCACTGAAAGTTGCAAATGGGAAATACTTGCAGCTGACAGGAACATTTATTGCTGGAATAACTATCAATGACAGAAAGAACCCATTAAAAATTGTTGATTTAACAGAAAGTAGTCATAATGTTTTCTTGGATGGCACTTCTTACAGGCATCAGAAGCAGTCATATACTGTGGAAGATCATAGCTCCAGATTGATGAAGCTATTTCAACAAAGGCACATAACAAAGATTACTCTGAGATGCTGTTTGCTCTGAAGATGTTTTATCCCACCATCATCCATCAAACAAGTCTCAGTTTTTAATCACATGCTCACTTAAAATGTTGATTGCTAAAAGTTTTTCAGGCTCACAAAAGAAATCTACATGTCAGTCACAGTCACATGCATTGTATGTAGCCGAGGAGAACTTTGAACTACTAACTGTCACAAGCAGCCACACTCTTCCCTAAATATATGTGTGCAGAAACAACCAAACCAAGCCAGGAAGGGCACCTTAATGTTATCGATGAAGATTCATGCACCAGTACCTCTACAGACAACAGAAGAGTGGAAGATCCACCAATAGCCAGCATTCATATAGTGTATCACTAGCCAAATGATGGATAATCCTGGAGGAAGCGGATAAGATCCCATAGGACAACCTCAATGAGAGTCCTTGGTTCCCTCCTGAGGTACTTGTGAAGAAATATGGGACCAGGCATTGCTGTGTTGACTAATGATGCCTGAACAAAATCATGAAGAAAGATGTCTATTCATGGCCATACACTAGTGACACCCTAGACTGCTCAAAAGGAGCAAAGTATTTCTCAACGATGGGCATTCAGATGAGCTCCTGTCAAATCAAGGTTCATGGGGCTCACTGGGAAAAGACTGTCTTTTGAACTCCTAATGGTCTCTATGAATATAAAGTTTTGCCACCTGGACTCTGTAATGGCCCAGCCACCTTTGAATGCATGATGGACAACTTGCTTCAAGACCTTAAACAAACAACATGCTGTTACTTTCTGGATGACATTATAATTTTCTCAACATTTTAATATTTGTTTTGAGACTACACCAGACTTCCATCTGAATCAGAAAATTTGCCTTTTCACTGCCCAAGAAATAAAAATCTTGAGGCATATGGCCACTGATGATGGAGTCTGTCGAGACACAGAGAAAATAAGACTAATAAGAGCAGTCACAGATTTTCCTGCTCCTGATGGTGAAGTTTTCTGGAACTAGGTGAAAGAAAAATCTTTCATTGTCCTTAAGGAGATGCAAACACCTTCTTTAGCATTGTATGATAGGGATGCTGAGACTGTACTTCATACTGACACTAGTAATTATGGAATAGGTGCAACTCTAATAGAATTCAGGAAGCTGCTTGTGATTTGTGCCTCCAAGAGTACTCTTCAAGTCCTAGAGGAACTACTCCACAACCAAGAAACAGTGTCTGGCAGTTCTTTGGGCCATCAACACATTCTGGCTGTGTTTATTTGGCAATACATTTACCACTGTGACAGACCACCATTCTCTGTGCTTGCTGACTAGCCTGAAGGAGACTGGCAAGATGATCACAACAGTGCCAATCCACCAAACTGGAAGCAAGTTCTTGGGGGGTTCCCAAGGAGGGCAAACAGGAGTCAATGGATGATAGTCTGCACTGGCTACATCACCTGTATGCTGTCACTAAAGCTGTGCAAACTGCTGAAGATCCAGAAATTGCAAAAGTCATTGTAGAAGACATAATTTTGAAGCACGGATCACCCAGTGCAATGATCTCTGATTGGGAAGAAGCTTTCCAGCTGCGAATAGCATCGGAGGAAAATTTCACATTGAAAAATCACCCACAGGATGAAAGCTACCTATCATCCACAGATGCATGGCCTCACAAAACATTTTAATTAGACATTAACAGATATGCTCTCAATGTATGCTGATCAACAGAAATATTGGGATACAATGCTGCCTGTTGTCACATTCACATGCAACATGTCCTGCAGACATCTACTTAAGGATCTAGGGATCCTCACAGTAACCTCACAGTACTTGTATTCACTTATGAAATTTGTTGTTAATAATCCAGCCCAGTTCAAGAGTAATAGCAGTGTGCATAGCTATAACACCAGGAGAAAGGATGATCTTCACTATGCAGGGTTAAATCTGACTTTGGCACAGAAGGGGGTAAATTTTTCTGCCACAAAAGTCTTTGGTCACCTACCAAACAGCATCAATAGCCTGACAGATAGTCAACCAACATTTAAAAATAAATTAAAAGAATTTCTAGAAGACAACTCCTTCTGCACATTGGCTGAATTTTTAGTTATAAATTAAGCGAGAGAAAAAAACTAACTTAAGCATTAGTGTCATGCAATATTTTGTGTAATGTAATATCTTGTACAGACATCTTTCTTTAACCTGACACGTTCCACATCATTACGAAGTGTCATATTCATGATCTATGGAACAAGTATTAATCTAATGTAATCTAATCTAATCACATTGAATAAAGACTCTAAGGCTTCACACCATTTCTCCTGCTTCATGGTTGTGAGGCCGGACAACACTGGTACACTGGACCCATTCCAGCCCGATCACTGAAACGCTTCATCATCAGGACCAAAGAAGCTAGACAGCTGGTTTGCGTGTGGACCCTGGATGACCAGGAGAAAGACTGAGAGCACTATAAAGCCAAGCACTGGGCAATGAGATAAAGCCCGGGAGACCTGGTACGGATTTTTACACACATGTGGAAAGTGGGACTATCAGATGAAATACTAAACCACTACTTTGGGCTGTCTCATATGCCTTGCTGCTTGTCAAATGTCACATATGAAGTCAAGGATTATGACCCTCCATTAAGAAGACAGAAGTGAGTTTATCCCTGTCCTTTTGAAGCTGTACTTCAGTCTAGAGGCACAGATTGATGATGAGTGAGTGGTTCAAGGAAACTGATGACCCACTCAACAATTAGAAAGCTTCAGTGGTAGGTTTACCTTTGATGTTCATCACAGGTAATGGAATGTAACAACATGACCAGAATGCAAGTATCTGCTAGCATCACCATACAAAGGACTGTTGACAATATCGAGATCTGAATGCAGCATCAGTTCCTTTGAAAACTTTTGAAACACTAGGTCACTTCTGGGAGAGGGAGCAATGCAGCAAGCTGTGGTACTTAGAGTGTGGTATAGTGGTTAGCATTCTGGCTGGGCACGCTGCAGGCTGCCTGTGCAAACCCAACCACAAGAAGTTATTTGTTATTTAGTATTTATCTTCTCTGGAAAGTTCTTGAACTATCGTACATTTGTAATATTTCTGTAATCTGGAATATTTGATGTTAGCATAAATAACAGCATTCTGGAATACTCGATTTTTGTATGAATAGATGCAATTTTTGTTCAGGAGTTCAGTTCTCTTCTGGATGTATGTCGGTGTTTGTAATCAACTTGCTCTCAGTGCTAAGTTTTGTTTTTCATTAACAGTCCTGCTTTTGGTTCTGGAGCTGGTTTTAATGCTACAATATACAGACTAGCACTAACAAACCTGTCCATCACTGGCTAAATGCAGACTGGTATTCTTACCACAGGTAGTTTGCTGTAGTACCTGGTAAACCCCTGCACCAATGTTGCTGGTTTCCAAGCATGGAAGATGGAAGTATGGGGTGCTGTAACCATCATCACAGCTATGATGTACCATTTCTCAGGGAGACAATACCCAAAATTATGTGGACTTTAACTTTTGTTTGATGTGCTACTCTGCAGTTGAATATGATTGCATGTAGGTTCAATCAACTCACACAAGGAAGAGTGATACTACAGTAAATAATACTTGCAGGATTATCACTGGCTATCTTAAACTAACCTTAATCGAAAAACTTTACCTCTGAGCGTGAACTGATCCTCTAAACATCAGAAGAGGAGTACGTACTTATTTTGAACTTATGCGGAGCCTAAGAATCAGTAAGGATCATTTGTAACTGCAGATGGGAACTTCAGTCAAGGAGGAGCATTATGAAGAACACACAAGGGCTTGCACGATCACCAGAGGATATTCTTATGAACCAATGGAAAACAACTTAGGGTAAACCAAAGCTGCAAACAGCAATATGTTAGAAAAAATCAACACTGCCACATGCGTGTGTAAGAAGAGATTATCTGTGAATTTCGTAATTGAATGCCTGCAAAGAAATAAATATACAACTCATGGTTTACATCTAAACAAACAAGAAAAGATTCGCATTTGTAATAGGCTTGCTTCTTTCATAGACAACTGAAAAACCAAGTACCGGTACAGGAAAAAAGGATACGCAGATGGACAATCAGATAGAAAGTGCCAGTCTAGAAGTGAAATTGCCACCCACAAAAAAACAGTTATGATCCATTTAATAAAAAAAAATATAAAATAATAAATAAAATAAAATAAAATAATAAAAAAACAATGAAAGTCATAACGACCTACTTACTGGGTCAAATTTTAAGCCATCAAACGCAGCAACAAGGCAGTCGTTAATGGACAGATTGGTGAAAAAGGACAGAAAAAAGTGAAAATTGGAAACATTTCGACAGAACGTGGCAGAAACCCACAAAGGGTGAACCAGCAAGCCACACAGCAAACACCATGAATACCATCCTTGGTAAACATGAGGAGTTTTTACCACTAAGTACACTAGCTCAAATAGTGAGGTGAGTGGTCAAGCAAGAAATGATTCCCTCCCTGTCCCTAATTTTAAATTACTCCATCAAAATGTTCAGTCACTCCCCAATAAACTAAATGAAATAGAAATAGTAGTAAATGATCTAAATGATATTTCTGTACCATGCTTTACAGAACACTGGTTCAAACAAGGTACGTTAGAGCAAACATACCTTCTTCAGTTCAAACTTTAGTAGGAAAATATCGAGTCATGGGCGTACTTGTATATATGTTAAAGAAAATACTGAATTCAATGTAACTAAATACCATAAACTGTCCTGTGAAAAAGATATAGAACTCTCTATTGCTGAACTACCAGGGCAAAATACAGTTATTATTGGTGTATACGGGTCACCAGATGGAGACAAAAAAGTGTTTTACAATCACATGGAGGAACTCTTGGAAGAAATTCACTCTCCCAAGAAAAATATAATTATATGTGGTGACTTTAATATTGATTTCTCAAAATCCAATAAATTCAGAGATGACATAAATTTATTACAGTCATTCAACATCAGTCAAACGGTAACTGAATCAACTCAAGAAACACCTACCTCTGCATCTATTATTGCTCAGATCTTGAAAAATATGTGCAAATATGCCTATAACACAAATTGTAAACATGAGTTTTAGCAATCACTATACTCAAGTTCTTGCAATAAATGTTTCATGACACCAAATTCCCAGTCAAATACAACATATTGTAAGGAATTTCAGTATAAAAAGTGTGGAATATTTTTGTTCTCTCCTAGAAGGTGAAATATGGAAAGATGTAGATGACTGTAATGAGACCAAGGAGAAATATGATAAGTTTATGGCTACATTCAAACATTTTTTGAAATGACTTTCCCAAGAAAACAAATATGTTGAATCCTACTCAAAAACAAACAAGTGGATTACAAAAGGGATAAGGGTTTCATATCAAAATAAAAGGAGATTGTATGAGTACTCCAAGCATAATACCAATCCTGACTTTATTGCATATTTCAAAAGATACAAAAGAATACCAGCACAAGTTATTTCAAAAGTAAAAAAAAATAGAAAATTACAAAATATTGTGTGATTCCAAGAATAAAACTAAAGCAACCTGGCAAATTATATGGAAAGAAATGGGTACCAGGCCAGTTAATTGCAGTAATATAGAGCTGATTATGAGTAAAGATAAACTAACTGACCCCAAGCATGTTTCTAAAATATGGCACAGCAGTTAATAAACACACCATGACAAACAGCCAACCAGTCACACAGATCAAAACATTCTTTCAAACACATTATCCCTGTACCCAGCAACACCTGAGGAACTGTCAAGAATCCTAAACAAATTACCTAATAAAGGTACTAGATGTTATTATCAAAGCTAGTGCAGCAGTTATCGTAGAACCACTAATAGACATAGTAAATTCATGTTTTGAAAGTGGTGTATTTCCAAATAATCTATAAACTGCAAAAGTAACACCTTTGCATAAGAAGGGTGCAAAAAGTGATATTGCTAATTACAGACCAATTTCAGTTTTGTCAGGCTCCAGCAAAATTATGGAAAAAATGTTCCTTAGAAGATTAACAGTTTTCTTAAATAAAGAGAGGCTGATAGGTGACTCCCAACATGGGTTCAGAGCTGGAAAATCAACTCAGTCAGCAAGTTTTGCCTTCTTAAATGAATTATTAAAAGCAGTGGATGATAAACAACATGTATCTGGGACATTTCTGGATCTAAGTAAAGCCTTTGATGTAACTGATCATGAAATTCTCTTGTGTAAATTAAGTAATTATGGAATTAGTGGCCAGTCTGAAAAGCAGTAGTACCTCACTATTCATCAGCAGATTACAGAAATAAAACACAAAGATAGTGAAACACAAAAAATTTCTAGTTTTTTACAGTGATGAGCAGAAAAATCAAGTATGAAGTCCCACAAGGGTCAGTTCTAGGACCTGTCCTATTTCTGCTGTATGTAAATGACATGGCTAGTAAAATACATGATGGAACCACTGTACTGTTTGCAGGTGATACTAATATTCTAATTAAATCACAGAATGAGTAAAATCTGCAGGAGGCTGCAGTATCAGTTATGTATACCTTAGCACCAAGACCAATTGGCTCATAATAAATTCTGAAAAAAACTGTGGCAGTTAACTTTCATACCACACAAAACCTCCATCTTGCAAACCCTGTTTTCACTATCAAAGGAAAAAATGTGTTGAAGATCAATCATACAAAATTTCTAGGTGTACATGTTTAGGTAGATCTGAAGTGGGAGGTATCGGTACACCTAAACAATTTAAATAAGAGACTGAATTTACTAGCATATGCTGTTAGGATCCTCACTCAAAATACAAGCGGCTCATCAGTGCTGACAATGTATCATTTCAGTGTACAGTCACTACTTGTGTGTGGAATAATTTTTAGGGGGAATTCCACTTGTCCATGACAGTGGAGGAAGCGCAGCCAGCAGCTGCCAAGTGCACAGGATGCAACAGGCTGCAAATAGTGGCTCATGTCAGCAAAAATTACATCTACATCTACTTATACATGGTTACTCTGCAACTCACACTTAAGTGTGTGGCAGAGGGTTCATCGAACCATTCTCATATTACTTCTCTACCATTCCACTCTCAAAAAGTATGTGGGAAAAAGGAACACCTAAATCTTTCCATTCAAGCTCTGGTTTATATTATTTTATTATAATGATCATTTCTCCCTACTTAGGTGGGTGTCAACAAAATATTTTCGCATTCAGAAGAAAAAGTTGGTGATTGAAATTTCGTAAGAATATCTCACTGCAAAGAAAACCGCCTTTGTTTCAGTGACTGCCACACCAACTCACGTATCATATCAGTGACACTCTCGCCCCTATTGCACGAACACGAAATGAACTGCCCTTCTTTGTACTTTTTCGATGTCCTCCGTCAAGCCTACCTAGTAAGGATCCCATACTGCACAGCAATATTCCAGCAGAGGATGGCCAAGTGTAATGTAGGCTGTGTCTTTAGTGGGTTGTCACATCTTCTAAGTGTTATGCCAACAAAGCGCAGTCTTTGTTTCACCTTCCCCACAATATTATCTGTGTGCTCTTTCCAATTTAAGTTTCTCGTAATTGTAATTCTTAGGTATTCAGTCGAATTGACAGCCATTAGATTTGTGCAATTTATTGTATAGCTAGAATTCATTGAATTTCTTTTGGTGTGGCCTGAGCTCCCAGTTGGTGCATATCGACAGCACAGAAAGATAAGTATATAGCTTCTTTTCTGTGTTTACTTCGTAGATTCTTACTTAAATTGCATGTGAGATTCGTATAGGAGGTTTAATTTCAAGTTTCAGTTACTGTAATCGTAAATTCAGGCAGATTGTAGCACAGTCATTAGGCATTTGTACAGGTTAGTTCATAGATTCTTTGCATGTTTCCCTTGTGTTATCTAGGCACGGATTTATGTTTTAGTAACTGTTGTTCAACATTGATTAGAATGGACAGGAGCTGTGATTGCTGTGTTCGGATGAGGGCTGAGTTGGCATCCCTTTGCCCACAGCTGCAGGTGGTGCTGACTTCGGTCACGCAGATTGAAACTGTTGCCAATGGGCACCACAGTGGGGAGCCGGACTTGGGTATCACGGGAATGTCAACCTCGTCCCGTCTGTCCCCAGATCGGTGGTTGCCCCAGTTGCTGACCGCAGTGGGGCTGAGCCCTCACCTATGATTGATTGGGAGGTCGTTCCAAGGCATGGCAGCCAGCGAAAGATCAGAAAGCCTCCCCGGTGCGTCTGACAAACAGGTTTCAGGTACTGTCTCTGGCTGAGCCAGATGCAGATGCCTGCCCTGTTACAGAGGATGATTCTCAGCCTTCAAGGTCCAGGCAATTGCAGAGGGTGGGCTTATTGGTAGTTGGGAACCCCAATGTTTGGCATGTAATGGGGCCCCTTAGGGATATGGCGGCTAGGGAGGGGAAGAAACCCAGTGTGCACTCTGTGTGCATTCCGGGTGGAGTCATACCTGATGTCGAAAGGGTTCTTCCAGATGCCATGAAGAGTGCAGGGTGCAGCCAGCTGCAGGTGGTGAAACATGTCAGCACTAATGACGTGTGTTGCTTTGGATATGAGGAAATTCTCTCTGGATTCCAGAGACTATCTGATTTGGTGAAGGCTGCCAGTCTTGCTTACGAGATGAAACCAGAGCTCACCATCTGCAGCATCACTGACATAATCAATTGCGGATCTTAGGTGCATAGCCGGGTGGAGGGTCTGAATCAGAGGCTCAGACAGTTTTGCAACTGTGTTGGCTGCAGATTCCTTGACTTGCGCCATAGGGTGGTGGGGTTTCGGGTTCCACTGAATAGGTCAGGAGTTCACTACACTCAGCTGGTAGCTACACAGGCAGCGGAGGCTGTGTGGTGTGGACTGGGTGGTTTTTTTTTTAGGTTAGAAGGCCTCAGGAAAGTATGAGGTGGGCTGCGATCTCAAAGGGTGCATGACAAATACAGGACGTGCTTGGATCAAGGAACAGTCGGAATTGTAGTTGTAGATTGTTGTAGTTGTGCTGGGAAAGTCCCTGTGCTTCAAGCACTAATAGAAAGCACAGAAGCTGAAATCGTTTTAGGTACAGAAATCTCACTAAAGCCCGAAATAAGTTCTGCAGAAATTTTTCCAAAGTCTCAGATGGTGTTCAGGAAAGATAGATTAGGCAGAATTGGTGGTGGAGTGTTTGTGTCTGTGTTTATCTTGTAGTGAAGTCAAAGTAGATACTCCATGCGAATTGGTATTATACTTAACAGCTGAACTAAGTTAATAATTGGCTCCTTCTACCAACCCCCAGACTCCAATGATATAGTTGCTGAACAGTTCAGAGAAAATTTGAGTCTTGTAACAAATAAATACCCCACTCATACTGTTATAGTTGGTGGGGACTTCAACCTTCCCTCGATATGTTGGCAAAAATACTTGTTCAAAACCAGTGGTAGGCAGCAAACATCTTCCAAGATTGGCCTAAATGCTTTTTCCGAAAATTATTTCGAGCAGTTAGTCCACGAACCCACGCGAATTGTAAATGATTACAAAAACACACTTGACCTCTTCGCCACAAACAATCCAGAGCTAATAGAGAGCATCATGACTGATACAGGGATTAGTGGTCACAATGTCATTGTAGCTAGGCTCAAATCCACCAGAAACAAATGCAAAATAATTTTATTTAAAAAAGCGGATAAAGTGTCACTAGAAGCCTTCTAAGAGACAATCTCCATTCCTTCCAAACTGACTGTGCATATGTAGACAAGATGTGGCTCAAATTCAAAGATAAAGTAGCAACAGCAATTGAGAGATTCATACCTCATAAATTGGTAAGAGATGGAACAGATCACCCATGGTACACAAAACAGGTCCGAACGCTGGTGCAGAGGCAACGGAAAAAGTGTGCGAAGTTGAGAAGAACACGAAATCCCAAAGATTGTCTAAAATTCACAGACACGCGAAATTTGGCACGGACTTCAATGCGAGATGCCTTTAATAAGTTCCACAATGAAACATTGTCTCGACATTTTGTAGAAAATCTGAAGAAATTCTGGTTGTATGTAAAGAACATAAGCGGCAAGATGCAGTCAATACGTTCGCTGCGCAGTGTTGTTGGTACTGTTACCAACGACTGTGCCGCTAAAGCAGAGTTACTGAACGCAGTTTTATGAAATTCCTTCACCAGGGAAGATGAATAGAATATCCCAGAATTTGAAACACGAACAGCTGCTAGCATGAGTTTCTTAGAAGTAGATACCTTAGCTGCTAGCATGAGTTTCTTAGAAGTAGATACCTTAGGGGTTGCGAAGCAACTCAAATCACTTGATACAGGCAAGTCTTCAGGTCCAGATTGTATACCGATTAGATTCCTTTCAGATTACGCTGATACAATAGCTCCCTACTTAGCAATCATAAAGAACTGCTCGCTCACTGATAGATCTGTACCTACAGATTGGAAAATTGCGCAGGTCGCACCACTGTTTAAGAAGGGTAGTAGGAGTAATCCATCGAACTACAGACCTATATCATTGACATCGGTTTGCAGTAGGGTTTTGGAGCATATACTGTATTCAAACATTATGAATCACCTCAAAGAGAACGATCTATTGAAACGTAATCAGCATTGTTTCAGAAAACATCGTTCTTGTGCAACGCAGCTAGCTCTTTATTTGCACGAAGTAATGGCCGCTATCGACAGGGGATCTCAAGTTGCTTTTGTATTTCTAGATTTCTGGAAAGCTTTTGACACCGTTTCTCTCAAGCGACTTCTAATCAAGCTGTGGGCCTATGGGGTATCATCTCAGTTGTGCAACTGGATTCGTGATTTCCTGTCAGGAAGGTCGCAGTTTGTAGTAATAGACGGCAAATCATTGAGTAAAATTGAAATGATATCAGGTGTTCTCCAAGGAAGCGTCCTTGGACCTCTACTGTTCCTGATCTATATAAATGACCTGGGTGACAATCTGAGCAGTTCTCTTAGACTGTTTGCAGATGATGCTGTAATTTACCGTCTAGTAAGGTCATCCGAAGACCAGTACCAGTTGCAAAGCGATTTAGAAAAGATTGCTGTATGGTGTGTCAGGTGGCATGATCTGATGCTCAGATACCACACATTTTGCTCATCCTGTGATTGCCTACTACACTGTTGGCCACCACTAGATTTGAGGCCTATTCTACCATGTGACTTGCTGAGTTATTCAATGGACAGTGGAAACAGGAGCTAAAACTTCCTCATAGATTAAAACTGTGTGCCGTACCGAGACTTGAACTTGGTACCTTTGCCTTTTGTGGGCAAGTGCTCTACCATCTGAGCTACCGAAGCATGACTCTTGCCCTATCCTCACAGCTTTACTTCTGCCAGTATCTTGTCTCCTACTAGTCTCAGAGGTCCTGAGTACGAATGTCAGTTCAGCACACAGTTTTAATCTGCCAGGAAGTTTCATATCAGAGCACACTCCATTGCAGAGTTAAAATTTCATTTTGGAAACAGGAGCTCTTTGGCCCAATACTGCAGCTATTTCTTATTCAGTTGATCATTGGGGTACAAAAACAATTCAACACCTTAAAGGAAAACACCTGAATATTAGAGCCAATAAGGGGCTGAGGCATGAAAGGGCAAAATAACATTCCTTCTTCTAAATACACTACCGATTTGAAAAAGAATGAAATGATGGTACAAGCTAAGAAAAGACTGATCATACCTGCTTTGTAAGAGTTAATTTTGATTTAATCAGTTCCAGCATGTCATCATCCATTGTTCTTTCCTGAAATGGATTTTAGATTAATTTCAATATGAAGATCTGCCGAGTAATAAATGATTTCACGTGAAGAATGTCTTACCTCTTCTATGACTTTCAAGTCTTCCTCTGCTTGTTGCTCTAATGTTTCCTTGCCCCATACAACCTACAAAAATATTTGCACATCTCAGTCAAAATATGTAACTGATTCTGTGATTGTTGCATATCCCTTTGTTGCCTCTGTTATGTTATTTCGCCTTATTTTTTCTAGGATTAATGGAATTTGCCTTGAAGATTTATAATATGGATACACACATTTCGTTCATAAGGAAATTCACCTAGCTTATTGATGCAGTAATGTCACATTGCTGTTATATAATGTTTGACACAGATGCCATTATGGAAGGACAGAAGAATTTTTATATGAATAAAAGAATCTCTCACAGCAGACAGCATTTAATTCCTGGTATCTAAATAAGCAGTGAAACTATATAATTCAGCAGGTAGGTACAATGCAAGATATAAGTTCAATTTCAGGTTGTGGTAGTCCATGACTTATAGCAATAACAAAGTTGTTCAGAAGGTATGTTGCACGTCAAAGGCAACCTTCACTTGTCTCAGATCTTAAGAGTTAGTGTACAGCACAGACCTCTCAAGTATTGTTAACATGTCACAATTAATTGATGATGACTTTAGGTACAGAATTCATCTGATTCAAGTTTTTGTGATATGAGTATTTCTGCTTACCTTACCAGTGTGCATGGCATTGGATCTAGGAAAATGAAGGGCAGTGAAGCATAATGTTTCGTTTCAGCAGTTACACTGTTATTAAATTGATGTAGATTTCTGCAATGAGTAATTTAATAAAAATAAGCAAAACACACTCATTTTGTGATTGACTGACATTAAATGAAGTTGTAATTAAAGTAAGGTATATAAAATAAAACAGTAGTTATTACTTTTATACAAAAATCTTTCATTATAAATCTCTTGCAAACTCTACAACAAATCAAATGATTTAAAAATGTTATATTATGAGATAACAAATCACACACCACATAATTCCATGAAAGCTGCAAGTTTTATTTTATTTATTATTCCAGTAACAGTTTCAATCACACATCCTTATCAAGTGGCAAAGATAATCTAACAAACTTGGGTGTCATACTGGATCAGTCATTAATGTACAACAATCACTACAAGGAACCCATCATAAAGTTATTGTAAGAAATCAAATACTGAGGAATTTAGCTAACTGCAAACAAGGAGCTGGAACAAAGGTGCTGAGAACCATAGCCCAGACATTGTGATTCTCCATCTAAGAATATACTTGCCCAGTGTAGTCCAGATCTGTACACGCCAACAAGATTAACTAAAGCTTAAATCAAATATGGCAACTAACAACCAATTGCATGAAATGCGTGCCACTCGATAATCTATACAAACTTCCAAAGAGCCAGACATGAGCACACTTAGAAGCTTAAGCATACCTTCAATGAATGATGCTCCTTATTTTGAGCTTCCTGTGAACATGTAGGACTTAAATCAATCTTGGAAGAGATTCTTGAATAAACAACTTAAGGAGCCTCCAAATGACTATCTCTCACTACACAAGATATGTAGCACTTGAGATGGAATGTTTGGGAAAGAGTGAAATGCACCAGAATGGAAATAGCACAAGTGAATGTACACCTGATCAAGAGGGGCCTTACGAATGAATATGACAACAGATATGATTGTGTGCAAATATCAGAATATGGAGCATCTCATGACTTGTCCTGACTGTGATAGTTAATGTACCCTCACTGAATTATGGCAGGTAAGCAAAGAAGCAAGGTACATACGGTAGCCCAATTTTGGGCTGAAAAACTTTGATCACCGTTCACAAAAAAGTAATATTAACAGTAAACTCAGACTTTCTGAACATTTTCAGTTGGATGTTGATAAGATTTTGAAGTTCTGCAAAGGTTGACAAGTTGCTTTGTTGAGAAATGTAAAATTGTGCACTTCACAGTCTACAAAGGAGACTGCTTACAAAACATTTGTGAAACCCTCCTAGAATATTTCTCAAGTGTGTGGGACCCGTACCAAATAGCACTAACAGCAACAATGGGTATTGAACATATACAACCAAAAGGGCAGCACAATAGTCATATATTTCTCTGACTCATAGAATAGCATCAAGAAGATGTTTAAAAACTGATCTGGCAAATGGCTGAAGGTAGACACAAATCATCCCATGAAAGTTACTTAGAAAGTTTCAAGAAGTAAGTTTGTGATGGATCTAGGTACGTACTACAAACCCCCTCTATACATATCACAAGAAACAAGAAACATCACTGAGACAATTTCAGCCCTCATTGACCAGTACCTCCAACCAACTGCCCATAATCTAGCCTCCCATTACAAAGATGCCAACTGCTTCCATCATCAACTCTCCACCATTCTCACCCCTTCACCTCTTGGATTCTTACTCACCACGGTTGACGCCACCTCCCTATACACCAACATCCCTCAAGCCCATGTTCTTACCGCTACTGAACATACCCTTTCCCAGTGTCCTTCAGACTCCAAACCCACTATCTCATTCTGCATACATCTTACCAAATTTATCCTAACTCACAACAACTTCTCCTTTGAAGAGAAAGTATACAGACAAATCCATTGCACAGCCATGGGCACCTGCATGGCACCCTCCTATCTCAAACCATTTATGGGCCAACTAAAGGAGACCTACCTAGCCTCCCAAAATGTGAAACATCTAGACTGGTCCAGGTACATTAATGATATCTTTATCATCTGGACTTAGGATCAACACACCTCATCTTCATACCTTCGCATCTTCAAAACTTCTTTCCCATCTGCTTCACATGATCCTCCTCAACCCAGTGCGCCATCTTCCTAGATGTTTACCTCCTCCTCTCCATTGCTTGACACAGGAAATAAAGTCTTTCTCACTACCAAATGTTTTACCACGTAGGTGAATCTTCAGACAATGAAAGAGGTAAAAATCAAACAGAGCCAAATCTGGACTGTAGGGAGGATGAGGAACAGTTTTCCAACCCATTTTCCTGATTTTCTCCTGCATCATAGGGGCTGTATGGGGTTTGTCATTGTCATGGTGTAGTCTGATGAGCTGACCCTGAAGCTGTGGTCTGTGGATCTTGATGGCACATCACAGCTTGTCCAATGACAAACAGGAATGGCCCCAGTTAGTTGTGGAGCCAGGTTCAAAAAATTCAATGAAAATGACACCACACTGATCCCAGAAGAAGGAGGCTATGACCTTTCGGCCAGCTGTTCGTGAAAGTCTTGGTTTCTTCTTCTGAGGGGAACACGGATGATGCCACTCCATGGACTAGGTTTTGCTCTAAGGTTCGGACAAAAAAAAAAAAGTTTCATCCCGGGTAATGTCGCTGTCAAAACACTGTTTCCACTCTTCAGTAAAGGCCTTCATGAGAACCTTGCACACATTCTTCTTTATCGTTTTCATTTCTCTTGTCAATAATCTAGGCACTCAATGTGTACAGATTTTTCTGTACCCTAGTGACTGTGCCAGTGATACCACACTACCCAATGACAAACAAGTCATTTCAGCAAGCTGTCATGTCGTCACACATCCATCACATCTGTCAATGTGACAGAGTCATTGCCAGTCGTAAAGAGGAACTCCATCACCGACTGTTGTTGCAACCTGACATCTACTTCACTGTCCATTATGGATCACCTGTAAATAAAAAAAAATACTTTTATATACCGACTTATCGCTAAATGTTCCAAGCATGTTCACAAAAAATTTCATTCTCCTCCTGCAAAAAATAGAAAAAAATAGGGACGACTGTTCAAAACTTTTTGAACACTGTTTGTAGTACACTGGTTTTAGGCTCACATAACAGAATGCATGCTTGAAACTGTTATAAGCAGTTTCTCACATTTTCTACTGTTTTTGTTGCTGTGAGACAGGAGGCTACATTTTGTGCAGTGTTTGTAAGTATTATGAGTTCTCCATATTTAAGTACTACGTAATATGTTAACACTATTTGCAATACATTGTTAATTCTTCAGGTACAGTGATTTATGGTGATCAAAATTCAGAACATTATTAAAACTAATTGTTGGCACTAACTTATACCTTGAAATGGATGGTCTTCTAAAATGGAACACCAAGTGTTTGCAAATGAACTGTGTTTCTTAAATGTCTTAACAGTTCTACAGTACTGTAGAACACACACAATATTGATCTTTTCATTTACTATTATGTTGTCATGTCAACAAGTGATGAAAGAACCAGTTAAGATGCTCATACCACATTTTAATTTAATTTCACTTACTGGTTATTGGTATGTAGAAGATTAATAATGCAGCACACAAAGAATAGTATTGACAAGATTTTCTCAGTTGTAATATTTTTAAATTTGAATAGAATACTTGTTTTGTGGTGCATGACTGTGTTGTACCTCAGAACAGTTTTCCAAATTTGGAAAAGCCTTACATTTTGCAGTTGTTTTTGTAATTGCAGGAAAAGACGGTACCGGTAGCACATATAAAATGAATGCTTCCATTTCAACCTAAAATAAGTAAACATATTAAACGTTTATTACCAAACTGACAAGAGGCAAAGCCTGAAAAATGTTCTGAGGTACAATACTCTTCCCTACAGGTTATATTGTACTCAAAAGCATTTAAACAATCATTCTTCCCATGCCATGGGACACAGTGGACTGAAGAGTATTCTTATAAATGTAGATACAGATGAAGGAATGAAAATAATTTCAAAATGGGAGAACATAACATGTATGTCCCTCAAGGAAATGTACTCAGTCTCCTTATGTTCTTCACCTACATAAATGGCTTTCAAGGACTTTCATGAAGTGTTCATGGCAGATAAAAATTTTCCATCATTTTTTGGGCATGCATTAGACACATTAACATTTTATTCTCAATATTTCTGGTGTGTGTGTCGAAGCATGGCAATGTATACAGTCAAATGTTAGAAACATGTTCTTCAAAGCTACAGGCTACTGTGGAGTAAAATGCACGTGTATCTCACTTATCTTATTCATCAAAAATCGAAATGCCACAAGTGTCAAGTGCAAACACACTCAGAGTAGTGCAAACCACAGTATTTATGAATTACATGGTTAATAATTAAAACTAATGACAGATGTTAGAATAGAGGGTAATGAAAATTCAGAACAAAATTCATTTGAGGGGGCAGATATAGACTGAAGCACCAAAGAAACTGATATCAGCGCTCATATTCAAGTACAGAGATATGTAAACAGGCATAATATGGCGCTGCGGTTGGCAACACCTATATAAGACAACAAGTGTCTGGCACAGTTATTAGATTGGTTACTGCTGCTGCAGTGGCAGGTTATCAAGATTTATGTGAGTTTGAATATGGCGTTATAGTCAGCGCACAAGCAATGGGACACAGCATCTCTGAGGTAGCAATGAAGTGGGGATTTTTCCGTATGACCATTTTACAAGTGTACCATGAGTATCAGAAATCTGGTAAAACATCAAATCTCCCACATTGCTGTGGCCGGAAAAAGATCCCGCAAGAACGGGACTAATGACGACTGAAGAGAATCATTCAGTGTGACATAAGTGCAACCCTTTCGCAAATTGCTGCAGATTTCAGTGCTGGGTCATCAACAAGTGTCAGCATGTGAACCATTCAACGAAACATCGACGATATGCACTTTCAGAGCTGAAGCCCCAGTCGTGTACCTTTGATGACTGCATGACACAAAGCTTTACTCCTCACCGAGGACCATCAACGCTGACATTTTACTGTTGATGACTGGAAACATATTCCCTGGCTGGAAGAGTCTAGTTTAAAATTGTATAGAGTGGATGGACATGAACGGGTATGGAGACAACCTCATGAATCCATGGACCCTGCATGTCATCAAGGGACAGTCCAGCCTGGTGGAAGCTCTGCAATGGTGTGGTGCATTTGCAGTTGGAGTGCTATGGGACCCCTGATACGTCTAGATACGACTGAGAGATGACAAGTACGTAAGCATCATGTCTGATCACCTGCCTCCATTCATGTCCATTGTGCATTCCGACGGACTTGGGCAATTCCAGCGGGACAACGCGATACCCCACACGTCCAGGATTGCTACAGAGTGGCTCCCGGAACATTCGTCTGAGTATAAACATTTCCGCTGGCAACAAACTCCCCAGACATGAACATTATTGAGCATGTCTGGGATGCCTTGCAACGTGCTGTTCAGAAGAGATTTCCACTCCTCGTACTCTTACAGCTTTATGGACAGCCCTGCAGGATTCACGGTGTCAGTTCCCTCCAGCACTACTTCAGACATTAGTCGAGTCCATGCCACGTCGTGTTGCGGCACTTGTGTATGCTCGCGGGGGCCCTACACGATATTAAGCAGGTGGACCATTTTCTTTAGCTCTTCAATGTATAATAAAAGGTATAAATGGATTCTAAAAATTTTAGCCGTCATCTTGTATGAGAAGGTTTTCTCCCAGATGCATATCCACGGCTTCTTTATCACTGAATTCCTGTACAATGATGCCGTGGTCAGTATCACTACTTTTTCGTAATCCAAGGAATGGCTAGTGGCATAACTACGTGCGGAAAAAATAAGGATGGCTTAAACTGAAAGAAAAAAAAGTGAGTAAAGTCGATCAGTGGAGTGAAATCTTTCACTGTATTGAAATAGTCCTAATCAAAGATGTTTTTGAAAATCCTTAAGAAGTAAATTAAACGTGTGCGAATCATTTACCTCCTCCACTCAGGTCAGAGATCGGCCTTCAGACTCGAACATGAATTAGATGTATAAATAGAACGAATGGGCCTAGATGTGAACAAATGTTGTGGCCAAAGCCACGGCGAAAGATGAGTGCCCTATAAAACAGAGCGAAAAAAGAAAATCAAATCACATTTCAATTTAGTCCTTATGAGGGCTGTAGAGGCTAATCAAGGAACATCTCTTTCTTTCGAAAGAGTTGACAAGATCCATATATTGTTTGTCCACACCATGCTATAGTTGCAGGATTTAAAAATTTGTTCCATGAGTGTTTCATTGGTACACGGGAACACTAAAGGCACTAAACACAACGATCTCTACTGATTTAGTGCTAGGAAGTCGAAAGCACAAGTAAATATGAAAACACTGTACTGAGACTGAAGTCACGATATGAACTGGGACACAGACTATAGAGTTGATGCACTTTATTTAATTCTACGTCGGCAGAAACAATTTCAAATCGCATTTCATTCCATTTACGACTTCTATGATTTAAACGGTTAATCAACCTCATGACAAAAAGGCTTAATGCACTTAATGCATGTATAACGCGTCACAGATTCTTATTAAAAGCATTAAATAAATGTGTGACTAGGGCCTCCCGTCGGGCAGACCGTTCGCCTGGTGCAGGTCTTTCGAGTTGACGCCACTGCGGCGACCTGCGCCTCAATGGGGATGAAATGATGATGATTAGGACAACACAACACCCAGTCACTGAGCGGACAAAATCTCAAAATCTCCGACCCAGCCGGTAATCGAACCCGGGCCCTTAGAATTGACAGTCCATCACGCTGACCACATTTTTTTTTTTTTTTAATTGGACAGCTGGAAAAGTGTGCCCCGATCGGGACTCGAACCCGGGATCTCCTGCTTACATGGCAGAAGCTATATCCATCTTTTTTTTTTTAGATGGATCAGGTAGGGGCTGGCGGAGGCAAGGTGGGCAGGGGTCGCGACCCGAGGCCTGTCCACGATGTCTCCTCCCTCCCATCCTGGGGATATGATGTGGTACAAAGGATACAGTTGGTGTATTATTGTGTTTTTTTATTTATTCATTTATTTACTTTTAATTTTTTAATCTTTTATTTTTATTTTTTTTTCTTTAACAGTAAGGAACTGAAAATTAGTAAGTGCACTCGTTGCGTCGAGTTGGGGATGCACGTAACTAAAACCATGCTAATAGTTGTAGAAAAAGGCATAAAGAAAGAGAGCAAAGTGCGGGGCGAAGGAAACCATGAAACAAAACTGAAGGGTGGAATCCATACCACCATTAACCAGTGCTACATTTTGCACCGGATGGGAGAACTAAAACTGCGAAGACCTTTTCGCACCGGGGACAAAAAGAGGAAATGGGACAAATACTGCTACAGAGTGTGGGGGTTCACAACGAAACTCTCCATCTGCTGTATCATCCAGGTATCACTTGTCGTAATGATGAAAGTAGACCCCACGTTGTACCGTGTAGTGTTCTATTATCGTATTGTAATTTTAGCTTCTCTTACCCGTGATGTTCCAGCTTCGTGGAGGCTTGTGGAACGCACTCCACAAAAAAATTGGAAAAATATTGTCGATACTTTGGGTTACAGAAGATCTTGCAATGTCGTTCCTGCAAATAGTTCAAAAAGTCTAACGTGTCCTTAGTGCCATCTTGAAACAAATAATGCACTGCATGTCCACGAAGCCACGTCATTGCATTAGTTTTAGTGCGTGGGTAATATGTTTCATCCGGGAATAAGATAGTCTTGGGGTCGATATGATTCGGCGTTACCCGAAGGAGGTATGCTGACATTTGCCTCACTAAGTGCCACACTGCTGTAGACTCGCCACAGCTAAGACGGTGTTCGTCGTTGTCTTGAACGCCACAGCTCGTGCACGTGGGTGAGTCTACCATGTGGATCGCATGTAGCCTTGATCTGGTCACCTGCTTACCGTTGACAGTGATATACCACTTCGCCGTGACGTCAGTGTCCAGTGTTACGTAGTGCATTGTCCTCCACACTACTCGTCAGTTGACGTTCGGGTGCTTCCTCTCCACGACGTTATCGTGTCATCCACATTGCAGGATCCTATAAACTGTCGTTGCCGTCGCTAGTTGAGTTGCTGGTAAGGCAAGTCGAATGTAACTGAGTTCGAGGTAAAAGACACCGATGTAGAAGAGCGAAGAGGGGACGTGGTGTATCGGCACAGGCGGGAACAGGGAGGGCGGTGCTAGTTCTTCTATTAACAAACTGATCAGACTCTCCGGACGGCGGTGCCATAGTTTGACTAATGTGCTCACAAATAGGGCGACCGCTCTGTCATAAACGTGATAAAGGCCAAGCCCTCCCCGATCAGGGGGAAGGGTGAGAGTCTCATATCTGATCTTGAAAAGCATTCCAGAACTCACGAAGGACCCAAAAGTCGCAAGTATACGGCGAGCTAACATCACCGGTATAGGTAATATCTGGGCGATGTGCGGAATGCGTGACGCTAAATGTGTGTTGACATACTGGGTCCGTTGGACGATGTCCAGGGCTCGTAGGCGGTTGTTGGCAATTTCAGTCCGAACATTTCGTAAAAGCCGTCGAAAGTTGTAAGCAGTGGTCCGTTGTGTATCGTCTGTAAAATCAATGCCGAGACATTTCAAATTATCACTGAGCTGTAAGGGCATGACACTGTTCTCAGACAATCCGACCTCGACCCCGATGTTCATCGCCACCGATTTTGCGACGTTGATACGACTACCAGTGGCCATGCCATATTTCGCTATACAAGTTAGTGCGCTAGCGTTGCGGATGACAATCACCAGGTCGTCAGCGTATGCTTTACATCGGAAAGTGTGGCCTCGTAACGTCATACCCGTTAGTCGTTGGCGCAGGCCGCAGAGGAGAGGTTCCATGGCCACAGCGCAAAGTGGACTGAGGGCAGCCTTGGCGTATCGATCGAGAAATGGTGAGGGGCTGCGAAGGTCGGCCGTTGACAATCACCTTGGACGTCGCGCCACGGAGTAGTCGCATGACGACAGTGACGAATGACTGTGGGTACCGCATATGTTGGAGGACCTCTTCCAAATAGTTGTAGTCCATTCGGTCGAAAGCTTGACTAAAATCGATGGCCGCCAGTGCACCCTTCAGACGACATGCCCTCGCCAGTGATATCAAGTCACGATATTCGCTGAGTGCCGTTTGAATATTATTGTCGCCTCCTAATGACGTCTGATTGGGTGAGATAACATTGCGTAGGGTCTGGCGTATCCGCGCCCCAACAGCCGAGAAAAGATCTTAAAGTCGCAGTTCAATAGCGTCAATGGGCGGTAGTCCTGCAGTCGTGAGCCACCGGACGGTTTGTGAATAGGAATAATCATCCCTTCCACAAGGGCCGCAGGGAGCGGCACGTCCGGGGATAGTAGTTTGCGACAGATGTCCGTCCATCGGGAGGCTAATAAATATTGAAAAGTCCGGTAACATTCCAAGGGGAGGCCATCAGGACCCGGAAACTTGATGACAGCTCCTTTTCTAATGGCGTTGATCACTTCTCTTCCTCCTAAATTTTCTTCCATCAAGGTCGCTTCTATTGCCGGGGCGACGGTGCCATAAATCGTCTGAGAGACGTCCTTCAGTGCTGTCGGATCAGGGGTCTGAGCGGAATAGAGCTGGGAATAATGATTGTAGAACGCTGTGTTTATGTCTTGTTTCGTGGTGAGGCGATGACCGTCCTCCGTATCGATGAAGCGTATCAGCACTTGTTGGCGCGGTTACGTTCACGAAGGACGTGGAACATTGACGGGTGTTCGCTCGGTATCCGATCCTGCGTCCTCGAGCGGATGACTACCCCCTCTAGGTGGCGTCGCATATGAGCGAGGATCTGAGCCTTAGCACGGTGGACCGCCGTTTGTCGTTCCGGAGACGGCGCCATAGCATCGCAGTCGCGCAGGACCCACAAGTAAAAGTCGAGTGTATGTCTTCGCCAAGTAGCGTGGTCGCGACCGTAGGTTATCAGCGTTCGCCTCAGTGCCGGTTTGGCGCAGTCCAACCACCAGTGGATCGTTGTGGGATATGCACGGAGGCGATTTTCACACGAATGCCACGTATCCTCAACGGCTTGGCGGCAATCCGGGTACGACAGGTGAGCGATGTTTAATTTCCACGGGCTGCGGCTTCTCCACACTTGTTGCCGCCGCAGGGTGATGGCACAAATGTAAGCTGAGTGGTCCGAGAATGCTGCAGGCCACAGTTCCGCATCCTGTGTTCCAGCGGCGAGAGAGCGTGAGACATAAATCCGATCGATACGACTGGAAGAGTGACTCGTGAAGTGCGTGAATCCCGGTCGGTGGCCGTGACGATGTTCCCAAGTGTCCACCATCTGCAGGTCTCGTATTAGCGTCTCGAGTTCCGGGCACGGATTATGTCGTGGGAGTTGGTCTCTGGGCGCCAGTATCCAATTGTAGTCACCTCCAAACAACAGATGGTCGTGGGGGCCTTGGAAGAGCGGGGCGACGTCTTCCGCAAAGAATCGTGAACGTTCGCGACGTTTGTGCGTCCCGGAAGGTGCGTAGATTTTGATAAGGCGGACACCCAGTACTGTGAGTGCCATTCCTCTTGCCCCAGGCAGAAACAGGATATCGTCCACCACTATCCCTTCCCGAAGAAGTACAGCGACACCGCTTCCTGTTGGGGAAGCTGGAGAGACGCAAGCATCGTAACCGTACATGCCTGGGAAGTCGTCGACGTACACTTCCTGGAGAAGGGCTATGTCGATGGAAGCAGAGTTCAACATATCCTGAAGCAAGGATAACTTAAGGCGCGTCCGTATAGTGTTGATGTTTATAGTCGCAATGCGATAAGTTTGAGGTCTATCCACAACATCCGTGTTGGCCATCAGTACCCCTGTAAGGCTGTCTCGTCACTCTAACTGATGGCGGGAAAGGGTCAACACTGGTGGGGTAAATTTCCCCCCGTGTCGTACGGCACGATGGGCAAGGAGGGTGCCTCACAGTCGTCCGCCCAGTCGCCATAAAATACCATCGGCTGTTGGTGGCTGTTAGTGGCTGCTGCGGCACTCGGCGCTGACTCCATCGGCTCTTCTGGCTGGGAATCGGCAGCGGCTGTCTGCATGTGATCCTGCTGGTCTGTGGGGTCGGAGGGGCTGAAGCCGTCACCACGGCGATCTGTTGAGTTTGAAGTTACAGCGGCCTCTGTACCGCCGGTACCGTCGTCGAAATTTCCACAGTCCATGTCAGACGATCGCTGCAAACACTCGTCCCATGGAGCACGCCGCCGTCTCTTGTGTTTTCGCGGGGAACGCTGTTTACGGACGTGTGCTTCAGTATCTGAATGTGGGTGGATTTCTTCAGCTGCTCCGGTGTCTGGAAGAAAAGCCGCTGTCGGCACAACCCGTGGGCCAATGTCCATCCTGGCATCCACGCCTTGTTCCTAGGTCGGTCGGTGATTATCTTCAGGTGGGGGTGCCGTTGTAGAGGCCGGATCCTGTACTGCAGAAGCCATTATGATCTCGCCATCGGGGGCGGCTATCGGACTAATGTCGTCAGCATCGGTAAAGGTTGCTGCCCGTGTAACTTCGGCGTAATTGAGAGGAAGGGTCGTCACCTGTCGGGATTTGAGTAAGCCGTCGTCGGAGACAATCCGAACGGACGTGCCCTACTTGGCCACAACCACAGCAAGTACATAATGATCGCCCTACATCCGCCGATGACAAGATATGACGGAACATGTTTGGTCAGTTCAATTTTAATCTGTCGTACCCCGTTAAGAACGGGGTACGTTGTAAAGGTGGTCCATTTTTCGGCCATATGGCTGATCACTCTGCCGTAGGGCTGGAAAGCCGCGGTGACTACGTCCGGTGGTACTTCAAAAGGGAGTTCGAAGACGCGTATCGTACGTAAGCCAAGCCCCGCGTGATCGATAGGGACCGCCCCAATATGGCCATCAGAATGTTTGAATTTAAGATCGTTCGCATGTGCGCTCACGATTATGTTGCACACCTCGTCACTTAATAGCTTGACGAACACAACACTGCTCGTGATAGATGGATACAAATTATGTCTCGCGGGTCAATTTTAACGTCGTCGCGTAGGAAACGTTCCACTTCAAAAGCTCGCGGTCGTGAATGATCGGGTAGAAAACTGATGTTGATGGTGGTTTATCTGTATGAATGTGCCCTGGTGCATCGGTAGTGATGGACTGTAAACTAGCGACAACGCAGTAGTAAACAAGTACGGGCACTCGCGACCGCGCGGACGGGACGTAAACAAGACGTCCTCGCCGCAGCGCTGCGGAAAGCAGACTGACCACTCAGCTACCGGGGACGGACATTAAAAGCATTAATTGTTGTAGTACATTAATGGAAAACATACATTATTCTTTTTAAGACGCCATGGTGACGCACTTGACTCGTAGAGCATTATCTGCACAATCGAATGTGGAAGTGCACGTTGCACAGAAACTTCGAAGAAGAATGTATAGTATCTAATATCAAGATTTTTCCTGCAATTACGAGATTTATGAAACTCTAACCCCTCCGACAGAAGATGCTTTAGACAAAGTTTGGTACCGGTAAACAGTCTAGATGACTGGTCTTGCAAAATCAAATTAGTGGAACATCTACAATAACTGCCGTGTCAAATATCTCCGTATTCATACTTATACATTGCGGTATATGCTTGGGGGATATTTATGTTATACGTCCGCAGAAGGGTACAGTCATTTTCACGGCTGTACAGTGGGTGTCACAGAACGGCATAACTCAGATATCCGTTGATGGCTTACCTTCTGAGCCTGTCGTTGATTCGTGCTCTTCTGGCATTTCAAGATTTTGCTAACAGGGAAGGAGCATGTTGCTTGCTAATAGTCTTGTCTTAAACCGATGCTTAGCAACGACTTGGGCCGCTGCCGGAA
The DNA here is from genome assembly GCF_023897955.1 of Schistocerca gregaria. Classification (NCBI taxonomy): domain Eukaryota; kingdom Metazoa; phylum Arthropoda; class Insecta; order Orthoptera; family Acrididae; genus Schistocerca; species Schistocerca gregaria. The sequence continues at coordinate 541,314,175 of NC_064925.1, read as the reverse complement.
CACTTAATTGTTGAGAACTTCGTCACGTAGCCATTTGTTCACTCTTGTAGAACATGCGGAAAACAATCGCACGTAATTAAGGAAACTATTTACCGACAAGAGCAGGTCGTAACTTACTGTGGCACCTGCGGCAGTACTCGAGGATCCGTGAGGGCAAGGGGTACAATGGTCACGAAGAAAAGAAGGGAAAAAACGGATATATATATATATATATATATATATATATATATATATATATATATATATATATATATATATATATATATATATATATATATAAAGAAATGGTAACATCAGCGAGTCAGAAATCTTTCACTATTTCGTGAAGGTTGGCACAGATACAAGTAGCCCGTGTGAGTATAAGGGAAATGAAGTGAAATTACAGAAATGGATTTACCATTTATTTACAATGAAAAATACGTTTGTAGAAGATGTTGAAAGTGATCCCTGCAACATCAATACACAGCCGTGCACATCTAAGCACATTCAAATACAGCCGGCGTAAAGTACGGATATCGACGAGGGCAGCTTCACGGCTGATGCTGTCTTTCAGTTACTGTATTGAGTGTGGATTTGCTTCATAGACCTTGCTCTTCAAGTGTCCCCGCAGGAAAAAATTACATGTTGTTAGATCCGACGAAAGTGGTGGCCCTAAATGTTTGCTGACAGTTCGTTCTTCAGTGAAAACATCATGGACTCATCAGTGGGTTGAGCACAAAGTATACCAAAAATTTCCATATACAACCGTGTTGAGGGTGGTGTCAAAAAATATCGGACCAATGATGCGCGTACCTGTTACACCGGACCAATCGACGAGTTTTCCATCGTGGAGTGATTGCTGATAGTACATAATGTTGGGGTTCTCCGTTGTCCAGTACCTGGTATTCCGTGAATTCGCATGACCGGAAAAATGGAACTATGCTTTATCACCCATGATGTAATGGAAAGGGTCTAACAAATCACGGCTCATGTTCTTCAAAAGCCACGTGCACCAATCTACACGTTTCTGACTGTCATCCTTCCTTAACTGCTGCACCATCGTCACCCAATATGGCTTAGAATTAAGAGTTTTCAATATCCGCTGGCAAATCCTACTTACTTATAGACTTCTTTGGGCCCTGAATAATTATTCCGCGAGTGTCTGCAGTAACTTCTTATGTGCGAATTGAAGGAATTATTTGCCGTTTTACATTTTGCACGGATCTACTGGTGCACCTATTTTTATTGAGGCTATTTTGTTCTCTTTCCTGGTAGTCCTCTATCCGGATACCTGACCCCGAAAATTTCGAGTTTTCTTAAACGAACCTGTTTCCACATATGCTTCCACAATTTCTGTTCTTCCTTCTATAGAGAAAGTCATTTTTCAGACAGTGAAAAGAAACGTCTAACTTCAGTGATGAAATAAGCTAACATGTAGGCAGGGGAATGCTAACAATTGACTATTGTATAAAACTGTAGATTGCTGTAGCTGTTTACTACTTCAGAAATCTAAATGTTGCATTCGCAGAGGGGTGGCGGGCTGGTTTTAACTGAACCATCCTATATAGTCAGTTTGCTCTGAAAATCTTCCAGAGGTACTAATACCATGACGCAAGAAAACTGCAACACCAAGATGGAGTTGAGCACATGAAGGGACTAGTGAATTAAGTCATCAGTCATCATCAGAATGGGAAGAAATTACATGTGGTGTCCCACAAGGATCCATCTTAGGGCCATTGCTTTTTCTTGTGTACATTAATGATCTCTCATCAGTTACACTACCAGAAGCAGAGTTCGTTTTGTTTGCAGATGACACAAGTATTGCAATAAACAATATGTTGAGTGTAGTTCTAGAAAGATCTGCTAACGATATTTTCATGGATATTAATAAATGGTTTAAAGCCAATTCACTGACATTAAACTTCGAAAAGACTCACTATATGCAATTCAGAACCTGTAAGAGGTTTCGACCCAGAATATGCTGAAAGTATGAAGAAGAGCAGATAGAAGAGGTTGACGGTCTTAAATTCCTGGGATTACTACTTGATAATAAACTCAGTTGGGAGGAGCACACCACAGAACTGCAGAAACGCCTTAACAAATCTGTATTTGCAATTCGAGTGTTAGCAGACATAATCGACATAAAAATGAAAAAGCTTGCGTACTTTCAATCCATAATGTCATATGGTATAATATTTTGGGGTAACTCTTCAAGTCAAACAAAAGTGTTCAGAGTCCAAAAGCGTGTAATACATATTATTTGTGGAGTAAATTCATGGACGTCCTGAAGAAACCTCTTCAAAGAACTGGGTATACTAACTACTGCCTCTCAGTATACACTCCTGGAAATTGAAATAAGAACACCGTGAATTCTTTGTCCCAGGAAGGGGAAACTTTATTGACACATTCCTGGGGTCAGATACATCACATGATCACACTGACAGAACCACAGGCACATAGACACAGGCAACAGAGCATGCACAATGTCGGCACTAGTACAGTGTATATCCACCTTTCGCAGCAATGCAGGCTGCTATTCTCCCATGGAGACGATCGTAGAGATACTGGATGTAGTCCTGTGGAACGGCTTGCCATGCCATTTCCACCTGGCGCCTCAGTTGGACCAGCGTTCGTGCTGGACGTGCAAACCGCGTGAGACGACGCTTCATCCAGTCCCAAACATACTCAATGGGGGACAGATCCGGAGATCTTGCTGGCCAGGGTAGTTGACTTACACCTTCTAGAGCACGTTGGGTGGCACGGGATACATGCGGACGTGCATTGTCCTGTTGGAACAGCAGGTTCCTTTGCCGGTCTAGGAATGGTAGAACGATGGGTTCGATGACGGTTTGGATGTACCGTGCACTATTCAGTGTCCCCTCGACGATCACCAGAGGTGTACGGCCAGTGTAGGAGATCGCTCCCCACACCATGATGCCGGGTGTTGGCCCTGTGTGCCTCGGTCGTATGCAGTCCTGATTGTGGCGCTCACCTGCACGGCGCCAAACACGCATACGACCATCATTGGCACCAAGGCAGAAGCGACTCTCATCGCTGAAGACGACACGTCTCCATTCGTCCCTCCATTCACGCCTGTCGCGACACCACTGCAGGCGGGCTGCACGATGTTGGGGCGTGAGCGGAAGACGGCCTAACGGTGTGCGGGACCGTAGCCCAGCTTCATGGAGACGGTTGCGAATGGTCCTCGCCGATACCCCAGGAGCAACAGTGTCCCTAATTTGCTGGGAAGTGGCGGTGCGGTCCCCTACGGCACTGCGTAGCATCCTACAGTCTTGACGTGCATCCGTGCGTCGCTGCGGTGCGGTCCCAGGTCGACGGGCACGTGCACCTTCCGCCGACCACTGGCGACAACATCGATGTACTGTGGAGACCTCACGCCCCACGTGTTGAGCAATTCGGCGGTACGTCCACCCGGCCTCCCGCATGCCCACTATACGCCCTCGCTCAAAGTCCGTCAACTGCACATATGGTTAACGTCCATGCTGTCGCGGCATGCTACCAGTGTTAAAGACTGCGATGGAGCTCCGTAGGCCACGGCAAACTGGCTGACACTGACGGCGGCGGTGCACAAATGCTGCGCAGCTAGCGCCATTCGACGGCCAACACCGCGGTTCCTGGTGTGTCCGCTGTGCCGTGCGTTTGATCATTGCTTGTACAGCCCTCTCGCAGTGTCCGGAGCAAGTATGGTGGGTCTGACACACCGGTGTCAATGTGTTCTTTTTTCCATTTCCAGGAGTGTATTTACTCCTTTTTCCAACAAACCGCTCAGTTCATACGTACACCAGGAACAAAAATGATCTGTACAAGGACTTAAAAACACTTACTTTAGTTCAAAAAGGGTCCACTACTCAGGAACACTCATCTTGAATAATTTGCCAGCAAACATAAAAAATTTAGTTACAAATAAAGAACAGTTTAAAAGGAGCCTAAAAGACTTACTCCTTCTACTCCATTGACGAATTTTTTAATAGAAACAAATGATGTATTGTATATATTCGTACTATTAGTATTGTTATTTCAAGTTAAAAAAAATTGACATGTTCCACATCCACGAGGATCTCCTCAGTACGGATCTAAGGAACGAAAAACTAATCTAATCTAACGAAAGGTGGTAGGCATGTTTCCTGAAAGATGATTCCTATTCAAATTTCGCGCCAGTCGCGTAAGAGTGGCCTTAGTAGATGCAAATCAGGTTTTCTTCAAATATACGCTGCAACGGTCGTGAACGATGGTTGCCTTTGAGACGTGAGAATGCCTTTAAGGCGACAAAGGCGCCATTATCAACACCTCACTGAGTTTGAACGAAGTCGTGTAACACGATTATCAACACCTCACTGAGTTTGAACGAAGTCGTGTAACACGACTACGAGAAGCTGGATGTCCCGTCTGCGATATTGCAGAAAGACCCGACGGGAAAGTAGCCAGGTGGTCTTGAGAATGTAATATCGCAAGAAGACGGGGCTCCGGATGTCCACGTGGCATTAACACCGAGGGGGATGGCCATCGTGTTCGTCGTATGGATTTGGCGCATCGAACTGTAAGCTCCCTACTTAGCAATCATATACAACCGCTCGCTCACTGAAGGATCTGTACCTACAGAATGGAAAATTGCGCAGGTCGCACCACTGTTTAAGAAGGGTAGTAGGAGTAATCCATCGAACTACAGACCTATATCATTGACGTCGGTTTGCAGTAGGGTTTTGGAGCATATACTGTATTCAAACATTATGAATCACCTCGAAGGGAACGATCTATTGATACGTAATCAGCATGGTTTCAGAAAACATCGTTCTTGTGCAACGCAGCTAGCTCTTTATTCGCACGAAGTAATGGCCGCTATCGACAGGGGATCTCAAGTTGATTCCGCATTTCTAGATTTTCGGAGAGCTTTTGACACCGTTCCTCAAAAGCGACTTCTAATCAAGCTGCGGGCCTATGGGGTATCGTCTCAGTTGTGCGACTGGATTCGTGATTTCCTGTCAGGAAGGTCGCAGTTCGCAGTAATAGACGGCAAATCATCGATTAAAACTGAAGTGATATCAGGTGTTCCCCAAGGAAGCGTCCTGGGACCTCTGCTGTTCCTGATCTATATAAATGATCTGGGTGACAATCTGAGCAGTTCTGTTAATTTGTTCGCAGATGATGCTGTAATTTACCGTCAGTATCAGTTGGTATAGGTAGGAATGATCATCAAAATAAAATAAGAGAAATCAGAGTTCGAACAGAAAGGTTTAGGTGTTCGTTTTTCCCGCGCGCTGTTCGGGAGTGGAATGGTAGAGAGATAGTATGATTGTGGTTCGATGAACCCTCTGCCAAGCACTTAAATGTGAATTGCAGAGTAATCATGTAGATGTAGATGTAGATGTAGAAATGCAGCAGTAGTTTGAGGAGCAGTAGGCACCACAGTGACACAACCAACTGTTACAAGTTGGTTAGTTCAGTGACAGCTTCGAGCCAGACGCCATGTAACGTGCATTCCCCCAGACTTCAGTGGTGTCAGGCGAGAGTGCATTGGAGGGCAGGATGGGGGTCTGTTGAGTTTTCTGGTGAAAGCTGGTTCTGTCTCGGTGCCAGCGATGGCCGTGTTGGTTAGGAGGCGGCCAGGGAGATAACCTGTCTGCGCCCAAGACTCACTGGACTTACACCTGGTGCTATGGTTTGGAAAGCGATTCCGTATGGCAGCAGGAGAACTCTCTTCATTATCCCACGCACCCTGACAGCAAATCTGTACGTCAATCTGGTGATTCCACCTGCTGTGCTGCCGTTCTTGAACGCTATGCCAGAGGGTGTTCTCCACCAGGGTAACGCTCGCCCACAAGCATGTGTTGTAACCCAATACGCTCTACAGAGCGTCGACGTGTTGCCTTGGCCTGCTCGATCACATCAGTCTCCAGTCGAGCACGTGTGGGCCATCATCGGACGACAACTCAAGCGTCATCCATGAACAGCGTTAACCATCGCTGTGTTGCTTTCTGGGGGTACGGGTACATTAATATTAATGTTTACAATAGCTTATCTCGCGCTTACATTAACGTGTTGCGACGTAACGCGCTCCTTCGAACATCGATGGCGGTTCTGCAACATAAATTTACCACCTACCTCTATCCTTGGGTAACAGAGGACATATTGAATTTAACTGATGATAGGAGAAAATATAAAAACGCAGTAAATGAAGCTGGCAAAATATAATACAAACGTCTCAAAAATGAAATCGACAGGAAGTGCAAAATGGCTAAGCAGGGATGGCTAGAGGACAAATGTAAGAATATAGAGGCTTATCTCACTAGGGGTAAGATAGATACTGCCTACAGGGAAATTAAAGAGACCTTTGGAGAAAAGAGAACCACTTGTATGAATATAAAAAGCTCAGATGGAAATCCAGTTCTAAGCAAAGAAGGGAAAGCAGAAAGGTGGAAGGAGTATAAAGAGGGTCTATACTGGGGCGACGTTCTTGAGGACAATATTATGGAAATGGAAGAGGATGTAGATGAAGATGAACTGGGAGATACGATACTTCGTGAAGAGTTCGTCAGAGCACTGAAAGACCTGAGTAGAAACAAGGCCCCGGGAGTAGACAACATTCCATTAGAACTACTGACGGCCTTGGGAGAGTCAGTCCTGAGAAAACTCTACCATCTGGTGAGCAAGATGTATGAGACAGGCGAAATAACCTCAGACTTCAAGAAGAATATAATAATTCCAATCCCAAAGAAAGCAGGTGTTGACAGATGTGAAAATTACCGAACTATCAGTTTAATAAGTCACAGGTGAAAAATACTAAGGCGAATCCTTTACAGACGAATGGAAAAACTGGTAGAAGCCGACCTCGAGGAAGATCAGTTTGGATTCCGTAGAAATGTTGGAACCGTGAGGCAATACTGACCCTGCGACTTATCTTAGAAGAAAGATTAAGGAAAGGCAAACCTACGTTTCCAAAATTTGTAGACTTAGAGAAAGCTTTTTTGACAATGTTGACTGTAATACTCTCTTTCAAATTCTAAAGGTGGCAGGGATAAAATAAAGGGAGCGGAGGCTATTTACAATTTGTACAGAAACCAGATGACAGTTATAAGAGTCGAGGGGCATGAAAGGGAAGCAGTGGTGGGGAAGGGAGTGAGGCACGGTTGTAGCCTCTCCTCGATGTTATTCAATCTGTATACTGAGCAAGCAGTAAAGGAAACAAAAGAAAAATTCGGAGTAGGTATTAAAATCCATTGAGAAGAAATAAAAACTTTGAGGTTCGCTGATGACATTGTAATTCTGTGAGAGACAGCAAAGGACTTGGAAGAGCAGTTGAACGGAATGGACGGTGTCCTGAAAGGAGGATATAAGATGAACATCAATTAAAGCAAAAAGAGGATAATGAAATGTAGTCGAATTAAATCAAATGATGCTGAGGGGATTAGATTAGGAAGTGAGACACTAAAAGTAGTAAATGAGTTTTGCTGTTTGGGAAGCAAAATAACTGAGTATGGTAGAAGTAGAGAGGATAGAAAATGTAGACTGGCAATGGCAAGGAAAGCGTTCTTGAAGACGAGAAATTTGTTAATATTGAGTATAGATTTATGTGTCAGGAAGTCGTTTCTGAAAGTATTTGTATGGAGTGTAGCCATGTATGGAATTGAAACGTGAATGATAAATAGTTTGGACGAGAAGAGAATAGAAGCTTTCGAAATGTGGTGCTACAGAAGAATGCTGAAGATTTGATGGGTAGATCACGCAACTAATGAGGAGGTATTGAACAGAATTGGGGAGAAGAGGAGTATATGGCACAACTTGACAAGAAGGGACCGGTTAGTAGGACATGTTCTCAGCCATCAAGGGATCACAAATTTAGCATTGGAGGGCAGCATGGAGGGTAAAAATTGTAGAGGGAGACCAAGAGATGAATACACTAAGCAGATTCAGAAGGATGTAGGTTGCAGTGGGCACTGGGAGATGAAGAGGCTTGCACAGGATAGAGTAGCATGGAGAGCTGCATCAAAACAGTCTCAGGACTGAAGACAACAACAACAACAACAACCTCGATACTACTGCAGATCTGCACACGTAACTCCTAACTGCAGCTACTTAAGACATCTCCGAAAAGCAGTGTTGAAGAATCTGAGATTTCATAACTTTACGTCGGACGCCGCTATAAGTACAAAAAGCTGGAAATAGTCTCGTGATATCTAAAGAATAAATCGCAAATGGGTTGCTGTTCATATTTCTAAGTTAAAAGGCCATTTTAAACTTGCATTAGGATTTATTTATTGCTATTAAGCAAGGTCATCAGCCCACATGTGTTCAAATCATTAAAGTTCCTGTTCACAGTCCTCTTCACACTCAAACAGCCTGAACTTTTCCTATCCAATTCTGAAATCATTTACTAGAGTAAACTGCTATTTACTTTTGCACTCGGCATTCAGTGGTTGTCTTTAAATAAAGTTTTTGCTCGCCATAAATACTCAGTAAAAAAGAATTTACTTAGTACCGCCCACGCTTCTAGTTCAAAGTTTACACACGCTCTTTTCTCCAGAACAAAATATCTCTTGACTCTTAAAATTTCACAAATGATTAATAGTAAACACCAGCTACCTTTGTTACTGTACCGAAACGCGGAACTCACAATATCACTTCATTTTACACATAATGCGTTCGGACACTTTCAGCATGACCGGCTCATTCGAAAGCTAGTCCACTATTTCCTTCTTCTCTCTGCCTCTACAAGCACCTCTGTCTCATGCGTTAGGTGGCAAACCGTCTCACTTCTTATTGGCTGTACAGAATTACGGCCAATCAGAACTGACTTTCAGGGCAGGGCTCGCGCCAAAATCTAGCAAGAACCAACCACTGCTCTCAGCTCATTGACGTCATTAAAATAAGCAACTCAAAACTATTGTTAAACAAATAAAATGCAATAAACTTTAAGCTGTACTTTACTTCTGGAATTTAACTGTATAGTCGCGAACGTTCTGGCTGTCTCTTACATGTTTAAACATGCTTGGACATCCGTCATCCACTAGTAGGGTAACCACTGGTGGATTCGTTCCCACGATACAGAGCTGGAGCACTTGCAAGTTCCTATAGAGAATTACAAACTGAAAATTTAGTATTGGGGTATGTCCCACATACACTCACACAAGTACTCTCTTTCACACTCACCCTAACATAGAATATAAATATCTACTTGAAATTCTTAAAGTTATCACTACAGCAAAATTACGAAAGGTTTTCTAAAATGAGAACTTTCCAAAATTGAATCTAAACACTGAAGGTGTTATCATATATTCACAGTTGGTGATATATTATAGTTTTTTAAGTGTTGGATAATTACGTTTTTTACTGACTTTTGTTTTTTTTGTAACTTCCAAATTATGACAGTTATTGACTTCAGATTTTGACAGATTGTTGCTTTACACAACAGAAGGTTATGTACCTAACATGACGTTCCTGAGGATATTGCCAGATCAGTTACTAATTTTTATAGTTCCAGAGAATGTAACTACTCTGTAAGCGCCTCTCCGTTATTCTCACACCCTGCAGTCACGCCATATGGTCATGACGCACGTCTGCAGGACACAGCTCGCCCGTTGCAGATCGTATAAGATAGTGATGGGCTAAACTGCGATTTTCCGATATCAGTGATTTCTGTGAATGCTACTTTTCAGTATCTGCTATTCTTAACTGTGATTTGTCGCAGATAAGAGTCGCAGTTAAGGAACATAGGTCGCATATCCCTCCGCCACTGCTATTTCTGCGATTTCTGCTACTTCCGCGATTTCTGTGACTTCTGCTACTTCTGCGATTTCTGTGACTTCTGCTACTTCTGCGATTTCTGTGACTTTTGTGATTTCTGCGACTTACCACCGTATGAAAAAGTTACATCTGCCCACACAGAAAATTGCATCTCAACAAATCTGTCATTGGTAAGTAAGTTTTACGTTCGTTTTTCCGTTGGCTTTAATTATGTATTAAAGAAACAACTGTGAAAATATTAATAGTGTAATTAATATGTAAGTAGCCATACAGTAGCGTAATAGTTCGTGTTTAGAAAAAGAATTCTAACATATTGTTACGTTCACAGGTACCCGAACTACATTTCAGTCACTCAGTAAATTGATAACTCAAAATATCATTGTCAACAGATCTGGAGAAATTGCCACTGCGTCTTTAGACCGTTTTCGTCAGACGACAGGTTAGTTTCTAAGTGTTTCGATGGACTTAATTACTTCAGTGAGATCGTTCTTGCAAATGTGAAATATACGCCATTGGCTTTCATTACAGCAAATATTAGCAATCTACTCTGTCAATTATATTGCTTGTAATTAGTGACAGCAAAAATTGTTTAATAATCCTTGTGATTTTGCAGACACAGTTCTGACTCTTGATTACTGGTTGCTGTACGTATCTATCCACATCGAGGCTATTGAGAGAGACTCGTGAAGATTCAAGACAGCTCTTAGAGGATTTGCAGTTTAAAAGTGACATAATTGTGAAATAAGTGTGCAGATGAGTGATTAAACTGTGTTTTATTGAAGTTGTTATGCGATTTTAAAGGAATAATAAATGTTAAATACAGTGATTGAATAATAAAAATCTCATTTTCCACATATTTAAGCCGTCCTATACCCATAATTTTCCGCCACATATTTACTGGTAAACACTAGTTGAAGAGTGACATGCCGCCCCCCCCCCCCCCTCCTCCACAATCTTAGTGTGACACCGACCTGTAACATAGCCAGAGGTATAGAATATGCATTTTGAGGCTGTTGATATGAAAGTGGAAAGTACAGATCTTCCAGTTAATTCAGGAATAGCTTAAGGGCAGTACTTGAAAATAACACAGGAAAAGCTTACTTACGAAGGTGGTTGTAGTGTCGGCAAAAAGTTCGTGTGTGTGAAGTTGCCATGTAGAACACCAGGGGCAAAAATTTTATCCCGAGTCTTGAACTGTGCCGGAATAAAAGTGAGGCATTCATATGGCTCAGTAATGCTGGTTTCATTTCACTACACTTATACAGATGTCTGAGTTCTGCTGTGTTAACATTGCAAAGTCCTGTAGACATGTGGGGTATTAACCAAAATTGTCACATTGGAAGCAGAATCACATTTGTTACGTTACTTGATATTTTGAGGAGAAAAAGGCAATGTTGCTTCTTATTAATATAATACATTCAAAGTCACAGCCGTGTTTGACCAATCATAACTGATGCTGAATGTGCATGTCGTCATATAATGTGAAGGGCTTATTTCAATAGTGGTACAAGTCCATTACCTCCACTTTTCTGTCTATAATGCATCTGAAATTAATGATCCAAACAAACATTAATAAAGGTTCATTTCTAGCAAGAAGCCATATGCTTGAATATTTCTGGTATCTCAACTGTAGATTTTTCAGCGCTCATTTAACTTTACGACTCCGTATCTCAAAATGAACAAAAATGGACTTGTACCACTAATGAAATAAGTCCTTCATACGCACACACAGCACACCGATCTCGTGAGGCACAAGGCTCTTATAACGAAGTACGTACGTCGTTCAACAGATGGTACTAGGAAAAGAATGTTAACTGCGCTTTTTAGTTGCTACTTGTGACTCTTAGTTACGATTTGTCACGGAAATCGCAGTTTGACTCTGTAGCGAAGAGCATAATATGAGCTTTGCTCAACAGATGGCACTGCTAACTGCGCTTTTTAGTTGCTACTTGCGACTTTTAGTTGCGATTTGTCACTGAAATCGCAGAAAGCAGTATGGAATTCGGCCAACAGATGGCTCACGGCGTTTATTGTGAAATGCTACTTGCGACTGCTAACTGTGACTGAAATCGCAGTTAGATTTTGTAAAGTTGTTACTGTGATATCTGTGACTTCTCAATCACTGTGATTTCTAACAGATACGTGATTTCCTGCCCACCACTAGTATAAGATTCTGACTGCTTACACTGGAGCCCACACACATTCATACAAGAAAGCTTTAATAGACAAATTGGCGATCGCGCCCTAGTTGCGACGCCGCCATGTGATCTTGCAATGTTAATCTCTCAAATATGTTACCTAGGAAAAAGTATTCCCAAATTTTCATTACTCTACATTAATTATTTTTTGGTGTTTAGATTTTTTCTGACAGTGACTGAATGGACTGGTGCAAATCTCTGAATTGGACCCCACTTCGGCGACTGTGTGTCCGAATCTTATCCATTCGGGGAAAGGGGACCAAAGGTTTAACGTGAGGAATCTGAACCACGATTCATTATGGCGCATATTCACATCATTGAGGCACGGTAGTAGAATGAAAAGAAGAGGAAGAAGAAGAAGGAAAAGGACTGAATGGCACTAAAATGGAAGTGGGCAGGGATGTATGAAGGGAATCACGAGGAGATTCTGATTTCATTTTTTTGAGCAATAGTTCCATTTCCACTTATTAGATGGATCCATTCTCGTTATGAGAAGAGAAAAAGTATAAAAAGTTTATTTTACGTTTGTTATTTTGTTACGGCTTACTATTGATCAGTAGACCAGTAGACACCAAACCTCGCCTTTTTAAAGACTCGAATTCCTATGCATAAAACGTCATATATCCACAACTAAGTGTCGTACACTGACATAATTTTGCAAGTACATTAAGTAGTATATGTGGACACTGTCTCCAAAATATGTTGCGAATAGCGCTGACAGTAAGAGGTAAAAAAATTAGAACGTTAGCTGCAGTTATACTGCGTGAACAGCGAAAATGTAGGGATAAACTTTTTACCTTTCATCATTTTGTGAGGGGTGCCAACGAACAAAAGTTTCGTAAAAGTTTGAAATGATGTGTAAGTTTGTTGAAAGTCGCTAAGTGCTCTTATTCTCAAATACTGGATGAATATGCAACTTCCTGGCAGATTAAAACTGTGCCGGAACGAGACTCGAACTCGGGACCTTTGTCTTTTGCGGGCAATTGCTCTACCATCTGAGCTACCCAAGCACGACTCACGGCCGGTCCTCACAGCTTTACTTCTACCAGTACCTCGTCTCCTACCTTCCAAACTTTACAGAAGCTCTCCTGCGAATCTAGCACAACTAGCACTCATGAAAGAAAGGATATTGCGGAGACATGGCTTAGCCATAGTCTAGGGGATATTTCCAGAGCTTCCAGGAGAGCTTCTGTAAAGTTGGAAGATAGGGGACGAGGTACTGGTAGAAGTAAAGCTGTGAGGAGGGGGCGTGAGTGGTGCTTGGGTAGCTCAGATGGTAGAACACTTGCCCGCGGAAAGCAGAGGTCCCGAATTCGAGTCTCGGTCCGGCACACAGTAAGTTTCATATCAGCGCACACTCCGCTGCAGAGTGAAAATCACATCATCTATGCAATTTGGGCGACGTAAGTTATGCAGCCTCGAGACGATATACACAGTTTCTAACTGCACTACTTGGTTTATTGTGTTAAGCCTTCAACGTATGATTATAGCTCTTAATGAGCGGATTAGACAGCACTTAAAATTTTTAAATTCTGTCAACGAAATACTTAAAATCAAACTGTTTGGCGCTGGAAATGGTCAATAAGGTAAACTGCCACTGAGACCGTGCCCCGGGTTATTCAAAGTGGCATCGACGTCTGCCATACACCGTTGTCCGATAACATCGACCGAAAGATTGCTCACAGTACGTCCCATCCCCTCCGTCACTTTTTAACGTGGTAAGGAGACCGGGTTGCGTTACTTAGAATCTGTTCTGTGTATGAAGTAAGTCAGATTTCGGCCTAGGGTGGGATTAGATACCAGGGCGAGTGCTGCATTGCGGCTTTTGCCATTCAAAAGACGCCGAAAGCATTTAAATGAGTCATATCTGTCTCGTTAAGTAACGAGGCATGCACTGTACCCTCTGCCCTCAGTTACCGGAATAACCGGACAAGTTTTTCGAATATATGAGATGAAGGGAGAAACGTTCTGTTACACATTACACGTATTCGAGATGACTCATAATGACCTTGAAAAGCGCAATTACAAACACTATACTTCGCTGTATTTATTTGAAGTTGTGCAGACGTATCGGCACAGTATGTCAATTAACCTTCAATGACTTTTATTCAGCATACCTGTGAAAGACAAGCATAAACTTAAGAATAAAATACTTTGGTCACCAGAAGCACTGAAAAGTGGAAAAACAAAAACCATGTTTGGAAACCACTTCATATAACAATCACCGCCCTATGGTATAAAACGCCGTTAAGCAGTAATAATAATTTGTAGACTGCTAATACCCATCTACCACAACTCAAAAAAGATCCACTACACTAACTACCGTATAAGATACACCACCGTTCTCACATGAACAAATTATTTTTTTTTAGATTATAATTTACATCTAAAATTCGCCTACTGATAGTTTCCAATAAACTTAGGATTTCAGTCTGTAGTTTCCGAACTATATCCCGATTACGCTGTTTTTCATCGTCAGGATGCCAAAAACTCCCTCTTCCTTGGACTAAACTTAGCTTCTGGCAGTCCATATTCCGTGTTTAAAAGAACGTCGGTCGATTTGACTGAAGGAAACATACTGATCTGAATTTTAGTGATTGTCGTCCGAAGTCTGTACGTTCGGACGGTGACATCGGCTTCAGTGCCACCGCCCACGTAGTGGCAGACTGATTCCGAAAGATCAGCCGTCTTTGGCCGATGTCGGTCGTTAGCGGAATCTGCTAATACTGGTGCCACTATGAGTGCAGCGTTAACCGTTTAGTAATATCGATCGTCAACGAAACACGTATCGCGATACTGTTGCAAGCGCTGCGTCTTTGGACTGCACTTTGTTGCATCTTTTGAACTGCATTATACAAAAAAAAAAGTTACTGAAATTGTACCTTCTAGCTGATATGAATAAACGAACTAAGTCACGATGAATATTTATCATAAATAAAAATGAGGTGTTGTCGGTATAGTCGGTAGGGTGCGTGAGAAGAGACTTGGAAGAGGGGGGGCGGGGGGGAGGAGAAGAGGCGGAGCGAAGTCCCAGTTACCCTAGCTACGCCACTCCCATAGATATGCACCACAAACACGATCTAAAGACGCCGCGGGCTGAACTTAAAATAAGTGAAAGTACAACAGTATAGAAATAACAGTGACCTAGATTATTATTAATCTGATGAATAGCTGTCAGACTTTGGGAGTCTACCACCTGCAGTACTCAACGGTGTGTGCAAGCTGGGTTCCTTGCTGCTTAACAGAAAGACATAACGTGCAACAAGGATCATATATTGACTTGCTACTTACTGCAATGTTTGTATGATCTGCAAACAAAACGAACTTAGCATCTGGCAATGTAACAGACTAGAGGTCATTAATGTACACAAGAAAAAGCAACTGATCCAATATGGGACATTGAGGAACACCACATATTAATTCCAAATTAGATGAAGACTGAGTACTTAGTGCACAGGTTTGAAAGGACAACCATTGTTTTCTGTTAGTTGGGTCAGACTCGAACCATACTACAGCATTGTCGGTGACGCCATAATATTCTAATTTCCTTAAGAGAACTCTGTAATTTACACTGTCGATAGCCTTTGACTGCGATAATAAAATACGAGCTCCTGATGAGCTTACGAGCCATAGGCTATGTTCCTTTGTCCTGTATTAATCATTGATGCTCAGGCATCAGGCGACCCTTGTATTGACTCATTAGTTGAATGTAACATTATAGGACACTAAATACCTCCCCACCGATAGGACAATAGTAGATATTCTTCGTTTAGCTCCCCCTAAGAAGACACATAGCACCCCAAATAGAAATCTTTCATTTAGGTCACCTGTCAGGATATCCACATACGATGCCTCGCTGCACCCCCCCCCCCCCCCCCAATAGTAGATGTCTTTCATATGTAAGCATCTATCGACATGCGCTGATATCGAGTATGATAACATCGCTATGGTTGCTTCTTTGTTTTTTCGCGCCAGAACGACCCCCCCCCCCCCCCCCATAGTAGATGTCTTTCAATATGTAAGCAACTATCGACATGCGCTGATATCGAGTATGATAACATCGCTATGGTTGCTTCTTTGTTTTTTCGCGCCAGAACGAGCGAGAGTCAAGTGGTGGTGTTTCACCGTGTGCGTGGTCTGAAGATGTTAAGGAATCAGGCTAAGAGAACAAATACATTTTGTAACTATAAAGGTGTTTGATGCTGTGTAATCATTCGTGTACCTTGCGAGACGTAATCCGCGGTTCGCGAAGTCAAAACCACGAGAACAATCTCGAGAACATGATTAGATGCCCGCGAGCATCTCATCGGCGCCGGTAAATGAAACTTGGATTACCTATATTGCCACGAACGCCGCATCTGGATTGCAGTGTGGGATGATGTATTGTGATGTAGTGTTACTGTATGTACCAGTGTATCAACACGTTTGATATTTTGTGAAGAGTGTAACAGTGCAGCCCTGTGTAGTGCAAGTGTTAAAAAATACATCAATAGATTACACTAGGCTAAAACTTGAATTTTGGTAATTGGCACTCCTTCGTTCCCCTTGTTAGTTATCGTTTATTATAGCAATACTGAAGCTGCTGTTCCTAGACTGCAAGGAAAGAAGCGAATGACGATTGGATTTACGAGGTGAGTGGGTACAATTAGCAAACTCAGACGGAACTATAACTCCACCCTCCCCCATTCGCTTACAAATAGCTACACCGTAAGCAGAAACAAAGAAGTCATGGATCTCTCGGGAAATACTTGAGCCGTCATTTGATGGTAGAAGAATATATAAAAACCTAAGACTGTCATCGGAAGCCAGAAATAAGCTGCTTAGGAATGAAACTAACAGGAAATGAAATGGGAAGAGGCTGAATCAAAATGGAGCACTATCAGAATATCTGGAACTATACCCTCAATACCCTGTATATATGTAGCTGACGACTTCGGTTAGTCTTTAGTCCAGCGACAAGGGATCAATAAACCGACAAAATGATGTTGTTGTTGTTGTGTTCTTCAGTCCTGAGACTGGTTTTATGCAGCTCTCTATGCTACTCTATCCTGTGCAAACTTCTTCATCTCCCAGTACCTACTGCAGCCTACATCCTTCTGAATATGCTTACTGTATTCATCTCATGGTCTCCCTCTACGATTTTTACCCTCCACGCTGCCCTCCAGTACTAAATTGATGATCCCTTGCTGCCTCAGAACATGTCCTACCAACCGATCCCTTCTTCTAGTCAAGTTGTGCAACAAACTCCTCTTCTCCCCAATTCTGTCCAATACCTCCTCATTAGTTATGTGATCTACCCATCTAATCTTCAGCATTCTTCTGTAGCACCACTTTTCGAAAGCTTCTATTCTCTTCTTGTCCGAACAATTTATCGTCCATGTTTCACTTCCATACATTTCTTTTAGAAAGCACAGCTCGTGCGAAACTCAGCTTGCCCTTTTCTCACGTGATATACTGAGAACTATGGTTGAAGGGAAACAGGCAGATTCCATGTTTCTAGCTTTCCGGAAAGCATTTGACACGGTGCCCCATTTGCAGGCTGTTAATGAAGATACGAGTATATGGGAAAAGTTCACAGATACGTGAGTGGCTCGAAGACTTCTAATAGAACCCAGTATGTTGTCCTGGAATGCGAGTGTTCATCAGAATCAAAGGTATCGTCAGGAGTGCCCCAGGGAAGTGTGATAGGACCGCTGTTGTTCTCTACATACATACATGAGTTTACGGACAGGATGGGCAGCAGTCTGTGGTTGTTTGCTGATGATGCCATGGTGTACAGTTAGGTGTCGAAGTCGAGTGACTATAGGAGGATACAAGACGAGTTAGACAAAATTTCCAGTTGGCGCGATGCGTGGCAGCTAGCCCTAAATGTGGAAAAATGTAAGTTAGTGTGGATGAGTAGGAACAAAAAACCTCTAATGTTCGGATACAATGTTACTAGTGTCCAGATTGACACAGTCAAGTCGTTTAAACATCTGGGCGCAACGTTGCCAAGCGATATGAGGTGGATCGAGGGAATGATAACCGTGTTAGGGAAGGAAAATGGTCGACTTGGGTTTATTGGGAGTATTTTAGGAAAGAGTGGCTCACCTGTAAAGAAGACGGTATATAAGGAAGATGGTGCAACCTATCTTAAGCACTGCTTGACTGTTTGGGATCCGTGCCAGGTCGGATTGAAGGAAGAAATTGAAGCAATACGAATGAGCGCTGCTACACTACGGGCCATTAAAATTGCTACACCACGAAGATGACGTGCTACAGGCGTGAAATTTAACCGACAGGAAGAAGATGCTGTGATATGCAAATGATTAGCTCTTCAGAGCATTCACACAAGGGTGGCGCCGGTGGCGACACCTACAACGTGCTCACACGAGGAAAGTTTCCAACCGATTTCTCATACACAAACAGCAGATGACCGGCGTTGCCTCGTGAAATGTTTTTATGATGCCTCGTGTAAGAAGGAGAAATGCGTACCACCACGTTTCCGACTTTGATAAAGGTCGGATTGTAGCCTATCGCGATCGAGATTTATCGTATCGCTACATTGCTGCTCGCGTTGTTCGAGATCCAGTGACTGTTAACAGACTATGGAATCGGTGGGTCCAGGAGTGTAATACGGAACGCCGTGCTGGATCCCAACGGCCTCGTATCACTAGCAGTCAAGATGGAAGGCATCTTACGCTCATAGCTGTAACGGATCGTGCAGCTACGTCTCGATCCCTGAGTCAACAGATGGGGACGTTTGCAAGACAACAAATATCTGCACGAAAAGTTCGACGACGTTTGCAGCAGCATGGCCTTTCAGCTCGGAGACCATGGCTGCGGTTACCCTTGACGCCGCATCACAGACAGGAGCGGCTGCGATGGTGTACTAAACGACGAACCTGGGTGCACGAATGGCAAAACGTCATTTTTTCGGATGAATTCAGTTTCTGTTTACAGCATCATGATGGTCGCATCCGTGTTTGGCGACATCGTGGTGAACGCACATTGGAAGCGTGTATTCGCCGTCGCCATACTGGCGTATCACCCGGCGTGATGGTATGGGGTGCCATTGCTTACACGTCTCGGTCACCTCTAGTTCGCATTCACGGCACTTTGAACAGTGGACGTGACATTTCAGATGTGATACGACCCCCCCCCCCCCCCCCCCCCCATGAACCATGGACCTCGCCGTTGGTGGGGAGGCTTGCGTGCCTCAGCGATACAGATGGCCGTACCGTAGGTGCAACCACAACGGAGGGGTATCTGTTGAGAGGCCAGACAAACATGTGGTTCCTGAAGAGGGGCAGCAGCCTTTTCAGTAGTTGCAGGGGCAACAGTCTGGATGATTGACTGATCTGGCCTTGTAACACTAACCAAAACGGCCTTGCTGTGCTGGTACTGCGAACGGCTGAAAGCAAGGGGAAACTACGGCCGTAATTTTTCCCGAGGACATGCAGCTTTACTGTATGATTAAATGATGATGACGTCCTCTTGGGTAAAATATTCCGGAGGTAAAATAGTCCCCCATTCGGATCTCCGGGCGGGGATTACTCAGGAGGACGTCGTTATCAGCAGGACGTCGTTATCAGGAGAAATAAAACTGGCGTACTACGGATCGGAGCGTGGAATGTCAGATCCCTTAATCGGGCAGGTAGGTTAGAAAATTTAAAAAGGGAAATGGATAGGTTAAAGTTAGATATAGTGGGAATTAGTGAAGTTCGGTGGCAGGAGGAACAAGACTTCTGGTCAGGTGACTACAGGGTTATAAACACAAAAACGAATAGGGGTAATGCAGGAGTAGGTTTAATAATGAATAGGAAAATAGGAATGCGGGTAAGCTACTACACACAGCATAGTGAACGCATTATTGTGGCCAAGATAGATACGAAGCCCACACCTACTACAGTAGTACAAGTTTATATGCCAACTAGCTCTGCACATGACGAAGAAATTGATGAAATGTATGATCAAATCAAAGAAATTATTCAGATAGTGAAGGGAAACGAAAATTTAATAGTCATGGGTGACTGGAATTCGGTAGTAGGAAAAGGGAGAGAAGGAAACATAGTAGGTGAATATGGACTGGGGCAAAGAAATGAAAGAGGAAGCCGCCTGGTAGAAATTTGCACAGAGCACAACTTAATCATAGGTAACACTTGGTTCAAGAATCATAAAAGAAGGCTGTATACATGGAAGAAGCCTGGAGATACTGACAGCTTTCATATAGATTATATAATGATAAGACAGAGATATAGGAACCAGGTTTTAAATTGTAAGACATTTCCAGGGGCAGATGTGGACTCTGACCACAATCTATTGGTTATGAACTGTAGGTTAAAACTGAAAAAAACTGCAAAAAGGTGGGAATTTAAGGAGATGGGACCTGGATAAACTAACTAAACCAGAGGTTGTACAGAGTTTCAGGGACAGCCTAAGGGAACAATTGTCACAAATGGGGGAAAGAAGTACAGTAGAAGAAGAATGGGTAGCTTTGAGGGATGAAGTAGCAATAGAGGATCTTGTAGGTAAAAAGACGAGGGCTAGTACAAATTCTTGGGTAACAGAAGAAATATTGAATTTAATTGATGAAAGGAGAAAATATAAAAATGCAGTAAATGAAGCAGGCAAAAAGGAATACAAACGTCTCAAAAATGAGATCGACAGGAAGTGCAAAATGGCTAAGCAGGGATGGCTAGACGACAAATGTAAGGATGTAGAAGCTTATCTCACTAGGGGTAAGATAGATACTGCCTACAGGAAAATTAAAGAGACATTTGGAGGGAAGAGAACCACGTGTATGAATATCAAGAGCTCAGATGGCAACCCAGATCTAAGCTAAGAAGGGAAGGCAGAAAGATGGAAGGAGTATATAGAAGGTTTATACAAGGGCGATGTACTTGAGGACAATATTATGGAAATGGAAGAGGATGTAGATGAAGACGAAATGGGAGGTAAGATACTGCGTGAAGAGTTTGACAGAACACTGAAAGACCTGAGTCGAAACAAGGCCCCCGGAGTAGACAACATTCCATTAGAACTATTGATGGCCTTGGGAGAGCCAGTCATGACAGTTTGGATTCCGTTGAAATGTTGGAACACGTGGGCAATGCTGACTTTACGACATATCTTAGAAGAAAGATTAAGAAAAGGCAAACCTACGTTTCTAGCATTTGTAGACTTAGAGAAAGCTTTTGACAATGTTGACTGGAATACTCTCTTTCAAATTATGAAGTAGGCAGGGGTAAAATACAGGGAGCGAAAGGCTATTTACAATTTGTACAGAAACCAGATGGCAGTTATTAGAGTCGAAGGGCATGAAAGGGAAGCAGTGGTTGGGAAAGGAGTGAGACAGGGTTGTAGCCTCTCCCCGATGTTATTCAATCTGTATATTGAGCAAGCAGTAAAGGAAACAAAAGAAAAATTTGGAGTAGGTATTAAAATTCATGGAGAAGAAGTAAAAACTTTGAGGTTCGCCGATGACATTGTAATTCTATCAGAGACGGCAAAGGACTTGAAAGAGCAGTTGAACGGAATGGACAGTGCCTTGAAAAGAGGATATAAGATGAACATCAACAAAAGCAAAACGAGGATAATGGAATGTAGTCAAATTAAATTGGGGATGCTGAGGGAATTAGATTAGGAAATGAGACACTTAAAGTAGTAAAGGAGTTTCGCTATTTAGGAAGTAAAATAACTGATGATGGTCGAAGTAGAGAGGATATAAAATGTAAACTGGCAATGGCAAGGAAAGCGTTTCTGAAGAAGAGAAATTTGTTAACATCGAATATAGATTTATGTATCAGGAAGTCGTTTCTGAAAGTATTTGTTTGGAGTGTAGCCATGTATGGAAGTGAAACATGGACGATAACTAGTTTGGACAAGAAGAGAATAGAAGCTTTCGAAATGTGGTGCTACAGAAGAATGCTGAAGATTAGATGGGTAGATCACGTAACTAATGAGGAGGTATTGAAGGGGAGAAGAGAAGTTTGTGGCACAACTTGACTAGAAGAAGGGATCGGTTGGTAGGACATGTTTTGAGGCATCAAGGGATCACAAATTTAGCATTTGAGGGCAGCGTGGAGGGTAAAAATCGTAGAGGGAGACCAAGAGACGAATACACTAAGCAGATTCAGAAGGATGTAGGTTCCAGTAGGTACTGGGAGATGAAGCAGCTTGCACAGGATAGAGTAGCATGGAGAGCTGCATCAAACCAGTCTCAGGACTGAAGACAACAACAACAACAACGACCCGTGGCTGTATCCCTCATTCGATCCTTGCGAAACCCTACATTTCATCAGGATAATGCACGACCGCATGATGCAGGTCCTGTACGGGCCTTTCTGGTTACAGACAATTTCGACTGCTGCCCTGGCCAGCACATTCTCATCAACTGAAAACGTCTGGTCAAAGGTGGCCAAGTAACCGGATCGTCACAATACGGCAGTCACTACTCTTGATAAACTGTGGTATAGTGTTGAAGCCGCATGGGTAGCTGTACCTGTACACGGCATCCAAGATCTGTTTGACTCAATGCTCAGGCGTATCAAGGCAGTTATTACGGCCAGAGGTGGTTGTTCTGGGTACTGATTTCTCAGGATCTATGCACCCAAATTGCGTGAAAATGTAATCATATGTCAGTTCTAGTATAATATAATTGTCCAATGAATACCCGTTTATCATCTGCATTTCTTCTTGGTGTAGCAATTTTAATGGTCAGTAGTGTAGATTTGTTATTGGTAGATTCGAACAAAACATAAACGTTACGGAGATGCTACGGGAAGTCAAATGGCGATCCCTGGAGAAAAGGTGGCGTTCTTTTCGGGAAACACTATTGAGAAAATTTCGAGAACCGGCATTTGAAGCTGACTGACGAACGATTCTGTTGCCGCCAATATACATCGCGTATGAGGACCACGAAGATAGGATACGAGGAACTAGGGCCCATAGGGAGGCATACAGGCAGTCGTTTTTCACTCGCTCTGTTTGCGAGAGGAACAGGAAAGGAAATGACAAGTAGTGGTGCAGAGCATCCTCCGCCACTTGGGGAATGTCTGGATAGGAAATGGTTCAAACGGCTCTGAGCACTATGGGACTTAACATATGAGGTCATCAGTCCCGTAGAACTTAGAACTACTTAAACCTAACCAACCTAACGACAGCACACACACCAATGCCCGAGGCAGGATTCGAAACTGCTACCGTTGCGGTCAAGCGGTTCCAGACTGAAGCGCCTAGAACAGCTCGGCCACATCGGCCGGCTGTTTGTGTAGATGTAGATGTAAATGATGTTGAAGAAATACGAGTAACTCCGTTATCCATGGTGTTAGGGAGGGGTTAGATATGTACTAGAATTAATACGTGCACCAGGCATGTTAACAAGCAAGTCAGTGGTAACACAATATTCACTGTAAGAAACGCTGTGTCCCGGACGCGAAAGAATTGAAATGAAAATTTAAAACTCATGACCATGGCTGTTATGTGGTTCTAAATTAGTCGCAAGGTTCCTGAAATTCACACGATGCCGATGTCTGTCAGATCCTAATCCTGTAGCGAGATTAGGGCTACTCAGCATTCGGGCTGGCCGAGCGGTTCTAGGTGCTACAGTCTGGAACCGCGCGACTGCTACGGTCGCAGGTTCGAATCCTGCCTCGGGCATGGATGTATGTGATGTCTTTAGGTTAGTTAGGTTTAAATAGTTCTAGGGGACTGATGACCTCAGACGTTAAGTCCCATAGTGCTCAGAGCCATTTTTTGAACCATTCCGGCTGCAGCCTCGGATCTCCATCGATCTGAGATGAGAGTCTTCTCTCTACCGCTCTCCACAACAGTATGCTCTCTATGCCGCTGCCAGAAACCAATTGTTCTTCCTGCTTTGCATTTCTCTAACTGTGACATCTCAATACGAATAATTCTGCCAAAAATTCTCATCAGCCAACCAAGGTTCATGCTTATTTGTTTCACCTGTCACAAGAAAAAATATTTTCCACTGGACTCCCCTCCTCTCGTCTTATGAATCTCGGACTATGATCAAAACATAGTAGCAGCCAATGAGAGCTCTAGTCTTGGCGTTAACCTATCAGAATGAGGAAATACTCATTTCTCCTCCTACCAACTGAATATTTTTTGAAAGCATTTTGCTTGGAGTAGTGGCGTACTCCTGTAATCCAAGCTTCCGGGAGGCCGTTGTTGTGGGAGAGATCTGGAAACAACTACAGATTCGGCCGTTTCATCAGCTCAGGAACCACCGCGATGCCCTCATCGAACTCTGCACATTGACAGATTGCAGTGTGGAATTTTCGGCTAGTGGTGGCTCGGGGCTAAGAGAAGACGAGAGCAGTGAGCAAAACTACATCGGGAAACCGAAGCAGACGACTCATAACGAAGAGATTGCGGAATGTACTGCAAAAGCAAAACTTCGAGAAAACGATCTCTGAAACCGTCGGTGCCTTAAAATCATTCCGTGCAGCAACGATAGTCTTGGAAGAGCGAGGCGTGGGTGTCGCTCGACCACACAACATAGGGGGATACAAAATGACTTGGACAGGATTTGTGACTGGTGTAAAGAATGGCAGCTAACTCTAAATATAGATAGATGTAAATTAATGCAGGTGAATAGGAAAAAGAATCCCGTAATGTTTGAATACTCCATTAGTAGTGTAGCGCTTGACACAGTCACGTCGATTAAATGTTTGGGCGTAACATTGCAGAGCGATATGAAGTGGGACAAGCATTAATGGCAGTTGTGGGGAAGGCGGATAGTCGTCTTCGGTTCATTGGTATAATTTTGAGAAGATGTGGTTCATCTGTAAAGGAGACCGCTTATAAAACACTAATACGACCTATTCTTGAGTACTGATCGAGCGTTTGGGATTCATTCAGGTCTGATTGAGGGAGGACATAGAAGCAATTCAGAGGCGGGCTGCTAGATTTGTTACTGGTAGGTTTGATCATCACGCGACTGTTACGGAAATACTTCAGGAACTCTGGTGGGAGTCTCTGGAGGAAAGGAGGCGTTCTTTTCGTGAATCGCTACTGAGGAAATTTAGAGAACCAGCATTTGAGGCTGACCGCAGTACAATTTTACTGCCGCCAACTTACATTTCGCGGAAAGACCACAAAGATAAGATAAGAGAGAATAGGGCTCGTACAGAGGCATATAGGCAGTCATTTTTCCCTCGTTCTGTTTGGGAGTGGAACAGGGAGAGAAGATGCTAGTTGTGGTATGAGGCACCCTCCGCCACGCTCCGTATGGTGGATTGCGGAGTATGTATGTAGATGTAGATGAAGTCTTTATTCGGCTGAGGCATACGCCTGTGGTGTAGGTGTGTCTGCTGGGGACGTGACTCACTACTTAATGAATACGCCATTAATTTTCAATTGGAGATAGAATGTCGCCCTCGACGTACAAAGTCATCAGTTTCCGAGCTGTGTTTTCGGAGCTTGAGCCATCGCGTCTGCAAGAGACACGTCTGCAACGTTAATCAGTTAAATGAGCTTCCGGTGCATTCTGCCGATAATGGACCACTATGAACCCCTACCGAAAACGTGAAGTGACCGCCCTGGGCAGTGCCTCCTCTGAATGCGTTATGCGGAGGTCTGCATTGTCTGAGAGACACGAGGAGGGCAGCCTTGTTGTTAAGGGCGCACGTCTCACGTATGGATCTCGGCCATCTTAACATTACCTCATACAAACGAAAAAGACTTGATTTGTTTCATCCTTGACATATTAAGAGTTGCATCAAATCGTCTACCTAGATTCTATTAAAAGGGGTTAATTACAAGACTGCTCTGAAACTGGTGGCGGAACTCAACACTAACCGACCTCTAATCAAAGAAGGCGGACGTCTCTAACAAAATGCAAGTAGCGAGACACATCCCAGCGTCTTCCATGGCCCTTTTAATGATCTACCTCTTTGTAGTTTGTTGTCAGACGGGATTTCCATATTAACTGGATTAGGAAGGACGTGAGCAGCGCGGACGCAGATTATCATTTATCAAATCAAACATACAGACTTAAAGAAAACAGTGTCACTTCTTTCTGAGAGGTCGTTTTTTCTTGCAGACATTTAGCAAGTGACAAGAGACAACGAACAGTTTAGAAAAGCAGAAAGGTAGAACGATCTTACAGGTCTCTCTCTCTATGGGTTCTATACTGCCTTAATAACATGGTTCAGTCAGATTAATGTGATCACTGCCTATCTTCGACGTTAAATTGCAGTAATCACTCACAGATTATAGGTGAGAGCTTTAGCAGTGGGGAGTATATTATGCGTGTGAGGAGGAAATGGAAAACATCGCAGTTGTTGGAACGCTGAAGTGGCCATTAAAATTGCTACACAAAGAAGAAATGCAGATGATAAACGGGTATTCATTGGACAAATATATTATACTAGAACTGACATGCGATTACATTTTCACCCAATTTGGGTGCATAGATCCTGAGAAATCAGTACCCAGAACAACCACCTCTGGCCGTAATAACAGCCTTGATACGCCTGGGCATTGAGTCAAACAGAGCTTGGATGGCGCGTACAGGTACAGCTGCCCGTGCAGCTTCAACGCGATACCACAGTTCATCAAGAGTGGTGACTAGTATATTGTGACGAGCCAGTTGCTCGGCCACCATTGACCAGACGTTTTCAATTGGTGAGAGATCTGGAGAATGTGCTGGCCAGGGTAACAGTCGAACATTTTCTGTATCCAGAAAGGCCCCTAAAAGGACCTGCAACGTGCGATAGTGCACTATCCTGATGAAATGTAGGGTTTGGCAGTGATCGAGTGAAGGGTAGAGCCACGGGTCGTAACACATCTGAAATGTAACGTCCACTGTTCAAAGTGCCGTCAATGCGAACAAGAGGTGACCGAGACGTGTAACCACCCCATACCATCACGCCGGGTGATACGCCAGTATGGCGACGGCGAATACACGCTTCCAATGTGCGTTCACCACGATGTCGCCAAACACGGATGCGACCATCATGATGCTGTAAACAGAAACTGGATTCATCCGAAAAAATGACGTTTTTCCATTCGTGCACCCAGGTTCGTCGTTGAGTACACCATCGCAGCCGCTCCTGTCTGTGATGCAGCGTCAAGGGTAACCGCTGCCATGGTCTCCGAGCTGATAGTCCATGCTGCTGCAAACGTCATCGAACTGTTCGTGCAGATGGTTGTTGTCTTGCAAACGTCCCCATTCCATTTGTTGACTCAGGGATCGAGACGTGGCTGCACGATCCGTTACAGCTATGCGCGTAAGATGCCTGTCATCTTGACTGCTAGTGATACGAGGCCGTTGGGATCGAGCACGGCGTTCCGTATTACACTCCTGGACCCACCGATTCCATATTCTGCTAACAGTCACTGGATCTCGAGCAACGCGAGCAGCAATGTAGCAATACGATAAATCTCAATCGTGATAGGCTACAATTCGACCTTTATCAAAGTCGGAAACGTGGTGGTACGCGTTTCTCCTCCTTACACGAGGCATCGTAAAAACGTTTCACGAGGCAACACCGGTCAACTGCTGTTTGTGTATGAGAAATCGGTTGGTAACTTTCCTCATGTCAGCACGTTTTAGGTGTCGCCACCGGCGCCACCATTGTGTGAATGCTCTGAAAAGCTAATCATTTTCTTATCACAGCATCTTCTTCCTGTCGGTTAAATTTCGCGTCTGTAGCACGTCATCTTCGTGTTGTAGCAATTTTAATGGCCACTACTGTATTTGACGTTCATAAGAGCATGAGCATTTGCTTTTGGCCCAAGGGTGGAAAAATTTATGAAACGACAAAGTTTGTAAACAGCTCGAACGCCACCGTTCTTAAAAATATGTCGTCTATGGCATTATCGGAAACTGGCGCCGAGGAAACTGTGGTGCACATGGGTCATAGACGACAGAAGTAAACGAAGACTGTGGAGATATGGAAGAACGAAAAGACGTACAACTGTTCAGCAACTGATCCCCCGAAGAACCAAGGAGATGCTAAAACTGTCTCCTCAGTGACCTTTCGGTGAACGTTGCTGCCTATGAGGCTCCGTGGCAGACACCTGGTTCATGCACCCATACTGACCGATGTTCATCAGCGACGAAGGCTGGAATTTGTACGCCAAAACCGCAACTGGATGTTCACTTGCACTCAGACAATGTATAAGTTTCAGGTCTGTTTATGCGTTTGAATATGGAAAATTTGAGTTATCCACTGTGATAAAAATATAAGGACTCCTTGAGATTACTCGGGAGAGAGATTTCAAAGAATGGGAGGCAGGTGAAAGTTCTATAATGCCACTGCGCAAACAAACAGAGAGATCAAGCGTGCAGCTGAGGCGAGCGCAACAATGCCATGTCGGTACAGAGCCTCTGGGGCGCTGCGGCGTCCTTTTGTAAACACGGACTTAGAGCGCGACGATTTTCTATTCAGCAAAACTAGTGTAACGCTTTGATGTAAACATTTAAGTTCTATCACGACGCTTCCTTGAAACACATGAACTCTCATAATGAGAAATGCAATCTGTTAATGACTGTGATATTTATGAAAAATTATGTAAACTGAACCTTGTAATTAGTTAATAAATAACTTAATAATAACTTAGTAATAACTTGTTTCTTATCCTTTTGTGTACCTTTAACTATGTTACTTACGTTTTCTTGTACGACCCTGACATGGCATTTTCGTAAACATGGACCATTCCAAACGTAATGACTTTATGAAAGATGTAATTTTGTTTTTAAAAATGTGTTATGGTACACTATTATGTTTTGAGCTCTAATGATACAGTGTTGTCATGCTAATTACGTCTCCATACATATTACGATAATTAATGAGAAGCTTAATGAGTGATTAAAAAAAAATGCACATAAAATAAGGATCCGGCAATAAAACTTCCTGCATGTGACGTAGCCGGCTTGCGAGTTGTGAAGACACTGATGAGGAGTGCGTTTTGTTTGACAGCGGTGTACGTGCCATTTTCAGTGTGCGACATGGCGTGGCTTGGTGAGCATCGTCCCAGATCACGTAAATTCTTACGTGATCTGGGGCATCGTGATTTGTTGTGGAGCAATTTATTCGTAACGGTGGTTCTGTGATTAGTACTCAGCGAACGGTTCGGAGACGATTCGAACTTGGCCACATGATCGTGTCCTGGGTAGAAAAACTATTCAACCGTGGGTGTCAACCTTTAAAAAGACAGATTGAGCCCTAAAAAAAAAACTACTGGCCGTCCTCGGACTGCAACAAAGCCGGAAAATGTGGCGCGTGTCAGAGTGTCTGTGCAACAATCACCAATGCGTTCAGCACTATGCAGCTGCCCTGGAATCATCTGATAGGAGTGTAACAAGAATTCTTCATACAGAACTTCATATGCATCCCTTCAAAATGATGATTGCCCAGGAAATAAGTGAAAGAGATTTTGAAACTCACAGACCTGCGTCTGAGGAAATTCTTCAAAACATTCCACCTGGCGCTTTGTTTATTTCTTCGGATGAGGCCCATTTCCACTTATTAGGAACTGTAAACAAACAGAATTTCCGCTACTGGGCTGCACAAAACCATCGTGAAATTCAACAGCAACCACTACACAGCCCTCAAGTGAGAGTTTGGTGCGCCTTTGCTGAATTTTGTGTGGGGACCGTATCTTCTCGAAGAAGGTGGCGACACAGTAACGGTTAATTCAAACCGTTATTGTCACATGCTAGAGACCTTCCTCCAACCTAGGCTAAACCAGTTTGTTTCAGATCATGAAGAGCAAGAAATGTGGTTCCAATAAGACGGAGCAACATCCCACACCTCTCAGGCTTCTATGGGAATGTTGCGCGAGTTGGTTCATGGCCCTCTTGTCTCTTTGCGTGGCCCTCAAAGTCGGCTGATTTATAGCCTTGCGAATTTTTCTTTTGGGGGAACTTAAAGGCTCTAGTGTACAAAAATCGTCCCACAACACTGCAAACACTTAAAGAGACAATTACCCAAGACGTGCCAGGCATTCCAAGAGAAATGACGAGAAATGACACAAAGGTGTATTCGGGATACACTTCGTCAATGTGTCAACAATGGAAGACGTCATTTAGCAGATATAGTTATTAAAACCAAATAATCCAAAATGGCAAAGTATGCATTTTTCATATATTAAAGTAATTTTTCTCTATCATATTTAGTTTTTCTGAGACAACCTGCTAAAATGAGGGAGGTTTTATTGCCGGGCCCTGTACCTTCTGCACCATCCCTAATTTTTCGCCGTTTAATTTCTGTTGATAACTTGTAATTCTGAATCTGTAAACTTTATTACAGAAACTGTATTTAACACGTAATGGGTGTAATAATCTATTTATTTGTGAATGTATATAATTGATTGTAATTATGAAGTAAATGTTGTAAATTGTTGTGTAATAGTCAAGGGAACTTTATGTAAACGTATCCTTATGAGGAGAATTTGGGGAGCAAAATAACTGATGATGGTAAAAGTAGAGAGGATATAAAATGTAGACTGTCAATGGTATGGAAAGCGCTTCTGAAGATGACAAATTTGTTGACATTGAGTATAGATCTAAGGGTCAGGAAGTGATTTCTGAAAGTATTTGTATGGAGTGTAGCCATGTATGGAAGTGAAACGTGGACGATAAATAGTTTGGACAAGAAGAGAATAGAAGCTTTCGAAATGTGGTGCCACTGAAGATTAGATGGGTAGATCACATAACTAATGAGGAGGTATTGAATAGAATTGAGAAGGAGATTGTGGCACAACTCGACACGAAGAAAGGACCGGTTGGTAGGACATGTTCTGAGGTATCAGGGGATCACAAATTTAGCATTGGAGGGCAGCGTGGAGGGTAACAATCGTAGAGTGGGACCAAGAGATGAATACACTAAGTAGATTAAAAATGATGTAGGTTGCAGTAGGTACTGGGAGATGAAGAAGCTTGCACAGGATAGAGTAGCATGGAGAGGTGCATCAAACCAGTCTCAGGACTGAAGACCACAACAACAACAACATCCTTGCGTATAGAGAGTATCTGTCGCACTGTGAGCAGAGAGGAAGCAGAAAGCTTCTGTGATGAAAGAGTGTGGATGACGAAGTGTTTGTTGGGCGCTCCAACAGACGCGGGGAGCAGCTATGGTCGCGCCTGTGTAGGCGCAGCTAATTCGTTAAGCCGCAAGTATTGAGAATACACTAGGAGTGAACAGGCGGAAGAGGCTGCAATTCTAATTATTGCCTGTCCCATAATTATCCGTGGCTCTGGATACGACTCGGGGTTCTCTCCCAGCAGCAGCAACAACGGCAGCTCAGCATTATCGTCGGTTACATTCTTTGTCGTCCGCGCAGCTACGACACTGAGAGACTGTTAACTGACGGAGTGCAACTGACACTGAACAGGCATAACCGAGTGCCACTTCTTTTCACAACCTTTGACTAACTTTCTTGAATAGTAACCAGCAATAGTTACAACTTGTAGGACACGTGCGTTGTTATTGTCCTCAGGCTTTATTACCAAGAACAGTCACTTTCCGTTCCATGCAGTCACCGAGTTTCATAAAACATGAAAATTGATTAACTGTTTACTACCAATTTTGTGTGTTTGCTAATGACCAGATTCGGTCTAAATTTTGTTGCCTCTAACTGTGTAAGCGTATTGTCATATCGCTGGCTTAGTTGTGGAGTGTCTTTGCGGGCAGTCGCGTCTGTAGTGAGTCGAGCACGGTACACGGAACTATTATGTTGTGTAGTGTGTAGCTCTGCATGTAGAAGCATTGTTAGTATTCATGTTGAAATGTTGCTACAAGTGCTATTATAGTAAAGTGATGACATATGGAAATGGTTCAGAGGAAAGTGCGTCAAGAAGTAATTGAAAAAATGAGCAGTGCCGTCGATAACGTATTTGTGTTTCCTCTCGTTGCGTGTCGCACAGCATCGATCATCCGCGCCGTGTTCGGTCTCCCAGAATGAACCAATGTGAATCACTAAAAATTAGTTACTATAAAAGAGTGCATTCAAGTGCCAGTGTTTTGTAGCGAACTGAGGACGTGCGTTCGATCATCGCGTTCCGCATTATCAACAATTAGCCGGGCCGCGACGGTTACGCGCACGCTCGTACAAGTGAGAACTGAGAATTGAGAAATTAACTTTACGAACAGCGTTATATCATTACTAGTGATAGGGAGTACTATTACCAGATATCTGTAAGTGTGACGAGCGTAAGAACTTTCGTTCGATCATTCGGCTTCCGCATCATCAACAATCACCCGCGGCGTGTCGGTTACGCGTACGCTCGTCTGAATTATATTTTGGACTTTTAATCATTAAGATTGTTGATTGGGATAAACATTTACGATTTAGAGTGTAAACAGTGCATCCTGTGGTTTCCATATCGTCTCAGAATACAGATGTTCATACCAGACATACGACTGTTGTGTTTTAACGTTGAGTGGCTCCCCTAAATCCGCTTACATTTTTTCGATAGATATTTCAGGCAAGCCAGCCGCGACTACAGAGCAGACCGCCGCGGGATTACCAGGTATATGGTGTGGACAGGGCGCACGGTAACGGAACGAGAGAACAGTTTAAGGGCCCCCCACCCCCATTCGTACTCCCGGGGGTGTTACAACTGTTCTTTGTTGCGTTGCAATTTTGAGTATTAACTTCACTCGCTTAAAGTAACGCAAAGTTTCATTAACAAAACTAATAACTAGATACAATGAATTGGCAACTCTGGTAACTTCAGTCACTTAAAGTAATGTAAAATTTCACTGGTAAAACTGACACCTAAACATACAGCACAAATTAAGACTGCGCAATTTCATTTATTCTATGGTTTAGTTTAGCAAGTGACTTCTGCTGGCTTGGTACGTACCTTATTGTTCTTATGTTAAAAGTAAAACCAGTTGTGCATTTGCTTAAGTAAACACACTTCAGTCTTTCAATAATTAAAAGTAACATTGCATTCCCTTTTTCCAAATTTTGCATTGCGTTATGCTGAGATTACTAAAACTAATTTTTTATGTAACAAAGTTTCAGTTACAATCAGTCATTTATTTAACCAGTAACTTCATTTATCCGGCCGCGGTGGCCGATCGGTTCTAGGCGCTTCAGTCCGGAACCGCGCTGCTGCTGCGGTCGCAGGTTCGAATCCTGCCTCGGGCATGGTTGTGTGTGGTGTCCTTAGGTTAGTTAGGTTTAAGTAGTTCTAAGTTCTAGGGGACTGATGACCTCAGATGTTTTAAGTCCCATAGTGCTCAGAGCCATCTGAACCATTTTTTGAACTTCATTTAACTTTGGTTCCAGAATTTAGTATTTTAGTTTAAGTAACTAAAAAACTCAGTGCTTTCTGATTGATTTATTTTCTTCTGAACTGTTATGTTGCGGAAATCCGTGGCAACATTTTGTTGCCAAGCCAGTGATTATTTGCCGAATTTTTTTGCCGTTATTTTTCTTATTACTCTGGATATTCATTGCCTTAGTGGGCTGGCGACCGCTTAATTATCCTTTGTTTGCTAACCAGTACTTTTTTTGTATTAAATATTACGTGGTACATTTCTTGTCCCTGTGTGGTTCATGAGCGATTGGACTAAATTCCACCCATTTCAAAATTATTATCAGTATTTAGGTTAGGTTTGGAATAGATTCTACCTTCAGCAGGGTCTGTTGTACACTTTTATCTTACTAACCGGTACTAATTTCCCTCAGTAACGATAGCCTTACTCACAGTAAAATCTCATTAGGCATATGCGATCACGTTAAGTTATATCGCAATCCAATAGGCCAATTAGGAAGGAGGAGGTTACACACTGAGTGGCCACAATTGGCCTTTTCGTATGAATGACGTTTTATGCTCCGTGAAACGTATGGCCGTTGGCTTGAAGGGTGCGAAACGTCTTAAAGCAAGCACCCTGCATGCATTATGGTATGGGGAATGTTTTTGTGGCACTCTCTCGGTGATTTCATCAGTCAGGAAGACAGAATTGATCAACACACATATGCATCTATCTTTGGGGCCATGTCCACCCCTACACGCAGGTTATCTTTCCTCACCTCAGTGGCTTCTACCAGCTCGACAATGCAGCTGACAGTGAACGTGCGTGGTTCAAAGAGCACCAGGACGAGTTTAGCCTACTCCCCTGACCACCAAACTCGCCGGAACTAAACCAAATCGAGAATCTGTGGAAGCATCTCGATTGGGGTGTTCGCGTCATGGTTCATCAACCGAGAAACCTGGTGCAGTTAGCCACTGCATTGGAGTCACCACGGCGCCACATATCTGCCAGTACCTCGTATAACCTCACTGCCTCATTTCCTGAACGTCTCGCAGTGGTACGCGCTACGAAGGTGGATATGCAGGCTTCTTGAGAAGTGGTCACATTAATGTGATTGGACAGCGTATTTCTTTCGTATACGAGTTTGTAATGAATGTAACAAGTTTGTTATTTCATATTATTGTATTTGCTTTTTTATTATTTTTGGAACTGATACTACCTGGCTGGCACGATACTGATACATGAGCATTTGAAAATGACGTACCTACACTGAAGAGCCAAAGAAACTGGTACGCCTGCCTAATATTCTGTAGGGCCCCCGCAAGCACTCGTACGTGCTGCAACACAACGTCGCATGGATTCGATTAAAGTCTGAGGTAGTGTTGGAAGGAACTGACTCCAGGCATCCTGCAGGGCTATCCATAAATCCATAAGAGTACGAGGGGGTGGAGATCTCTTCTGAACAGCACGTTGAAAGGTATCCCAGATATGCTCTACATCTGGGAAATTTGCTGACCAGCGGAAGTGTTTAAAATCAGAAGAGTGTTCCTGGAGCCACTCTGTAGCAATTCTGGACGCATGGAGTGTCGCATTGTGCTCCTGGAATTGCCCAAGTCCGTCGGAATGCACAATAGAAATGAATAGGATGCTTACGTACGTGTCAACTGTCACAGTCGTATCTAGACGTATCAGGGGTCCCATATCACTTCAACTACACATTGTACACGCCCCACACCATTACAGAGCCTCTACCAGCTTGAACAGTCCCCTGCTGACATGCATGGTTCATGGATTCATGAAACTGTCTCCATACCCGTACACGTTCATCCGACTGATATATTTTGAAACGATACTCATTCGACCCGGCAACATCTTTCCAGTCATCGACAGTCCAATGGCGGTGTTAACAGGCCCAGGCGAGACGAAAGCTTTGTGTCGTGCAGTCATCAAGGGCTGCGAAAGCCCATATTGATGATGTTTTGTTGAATGCTTCGGACGCTGACACTTGTTGATGGCCCAGCATTGAAATCTGCAACAATTTGCGGAAGGGTTGCACTTCTGTCACGTTGAACGATTCTCTTCAGTCATCGGGCAGAATCTTTTTCCGGCCGCAGCGATGCCGGAGGTTTGATGTTTTACCGGATTCCTGATACTCAATACTTCAGAGATGCTGTGACCCATCACTCGTGCGACGACTATAACACCACGTTCAAACTAACTTAAATCTTGATAACCTTCTGTTGTAATAGCAGTAAGCGATCTAACAACTGCGGCAGACACTTGTTGTCTTATATAAGCGTTGGCGATCGTAGCTCCGTATTCTGCCTGTTTACATCTCTGACTTGAATACGTATGCCTGTGCCAGTTTCTTTGGCGCTTCGATGTACGGGGATTGGAACTGTAATACTGGAAAGTATTTATTTACAGCTAGTACGAAATAGATACGTCTTTCAAACTTTTACTGACCTTCAAAGTAGTCACCAGCATTGTGTATAGCCCATTGCCAGCGATGTGGAAGTCGTAGGATATTCTCAGCAGTGCCAGTTGTGTTGACAGTTCGAGCGGCGCTGTCTATTGCCCGACGAATTTGTAGCAGTTCTGAAGCGAATGCCAGGAAGTACTTCCTTCAGTTTAGAAATCGAGCTGAACTTACGAGGGCTGAAGTCAGGGGAGTGCAGAGTACAGCAGGTGGTATAGCACTTAGCAGTCCCATCAGTCAAACAATTCAGTAACAGCTTGCACTGTACGTGTACGAGCATTGTCCTGCAAAATGATGGTCAGGTCCTGCAGAAAGTGTCATCACTTCTATCTCTATGCTGTTCATTTTTGGAACACAACCTACTACCATCTTAGAGACAGAAGTGATGACACTTTCTGCAGGACCTTACCATCATTTTGCAGGACAATGCTCAAGCACGAACAGTACAACCTGTTACTGATTTGTTTGACGGAGATTCGAATCCTCCCTCGGGCAGGGGTGTGTGTGTGTGTGTGTTTGTCCTTAGGATAATTTAGGTTAAGTAGTGAGTAAGCTTAGGGACTGAGGACCTTAGCAGTTAAGTCCCATAAGATTTAACACACATTTGAACATTTGTTTGACTGATGGGGCTGCTAAGTGCTATAACACGTACTGCACTCCCCTGACTTAAGCCCTTGTGAGTTAAAGTCGATTTCTAAATTGAAGGAAACACTTCATGGCATTCGCTTCAGAACTACTACAAATTCGTCGGGCAATAGACCGCGCCGCTCGAACTGTCAACACACCTGGCACTGCTAAGAGTATCCTACGACTTCCACATCGCTGACAACGGGTTATACACAAAGCTGGTGACGACTTTGAAGGTCAGTAAAACTTTGAAGCACATATCAATTTTGTACGAGCTGTAAATAAATAGTTGCCACTACTAAAGCTCCAACCCTCGTACTTTGTAGCGCATAATGATTGAACAAATTTTGTAACTAGTGCAGCTTTCTTGTTCATAATTATCGACTACAGAATCATGTCGTCAACCTGATGGAAAAACTATGAAAAATTGAAAGCAGCTGACTGTCACGGAAGTCTTTTACTGTGTACGTCGGCAGTTTTAATATACCGCCCGGTTTACAAAATCAGTCCACACAAAAAAGAGCTAGCGGAATGTCTCTTCCGCACCGTTGGAGATACTTAAACGCCACATACTACTTCGCTGAATTGTTTCATCCTTCACATTGGCAAAAAATTCAATACTCCTACAGGAATTTTCCTTTGCCCTCTACTGGCTTTGGTTGTCGTTGCCTTTTGCAAACGAACTCTGTATCATCTGTCCCAAGCAATTGCTCCTAATAGCAGAGTGAATGCATTCGGCTCTATGCAGACAGTAGCCAATTGGGCTAGCGACAATGTCCAATTGAACACTGGAAAATCACCGGCCGGAACATGCACGCAACTACGACTTCAGAGAGCTACAGGCAACATATTCCCTCGACAGAATTCACTTTGCGTCCGTTAATTGCACTACGAACACAATGCTGTTTCGGGCGGCATTAACCACCGATTCATCTAGATAGCGAGCGTCGAAAACGTTGCAGTTGTGGGGCTGCACACTCTCCATCTGCTTTCTATAAGTTTTCCTCAGATTGAATTGCCGTCGACGATTTGATGTTTCGTATCACTTGAAAGCCACATAAATTTTAATTTACCAGTCTGGGAGGTGATATATACAGACCAATTTTAAAGTTCCTCTGAATAAAATGTGGAACTGTATTTCATTCAGCAGAAATGAATTTAATATCTTTAACGTAGTGTAGCCTCTTTTCCATTTCGATTTCGTTACTTGGTAGCTGCTCCGAATTTCGGTACAATGTTGTAAAGTGTCGAAGATGTGGAACATGCCAGAACAACAAAATAAAGGAAATAGAAAAGAATCTATGCACTAATTTTTGTTCAATCCGCAAGTGAAGAGTTCTTGAAGGAAGTCGAATAAGTAAAAACAAAAAACAAAAAAATTTACAATCACAAATTGTTGCTAAATTCACCACTATGTGTACGAAATAATTCCTACGCCACTGTAGCCAACCACTGTCAAAAGGGTACAGACAGGTACGAAACTCGGATACTGCATAGAACATTCATTATGTGGTATAGTTAATAACAATTACATCGATTGTTTCTCGTAAGAAATTCGCCAAAGGAAGGAAAGAGTTGGGCACCAATAAATCACTAAGGTACCTGTCAAATACTACTTTGTGCGTAGCTAAGCTTTTTAAGATTGCTGACAGACTTTTGAAAATGTATTTTCCTTACTAATAAATACGTCTATGGATTAAAATGAGTGACTTCATGTAAACACTTCTTATTCCCGATATTGATTCCGTGAACTGAGCTACTGGTTTGAAAGAAAGATATATTTTTTACCAGGAATTTTATTAATATATTGACAAACAGTCGTTAGTACATCCACTTCTTCGAACAGACCTGGGCAAGACATTTATGAATTCCCACAGCAAGTAATTTGTCGAAGCCGCCTTTGGGCTCATAACATCTCATCCTGGCTTGATAAGTTACCTCAAACCACGAAACTCTGTTGGTTCATTAAATGAAGCTAAACAAAATACACCAATCCTGTCTCTTTCTTCATCAATCATGTCTGCAATCTGCTAGAAAAACGAAGACATCCGGAAGATGTTCGACATTGAGCCATATCGTCAAATACTAACGAAAATATGATCACATGGAAGATCTTCGCAAATAGTGATTGGCTGGAGGAATGTTTAACAGACCTCGATATATATACTGGACTGTGAAAGCTTCACAGAAACGAAAGTACCAGCGGTGTGCGCCAAGGAAACGTAATATTACTTGTATTGTGCTCAGTATATACATACGATTGAACAGATACGATCAACAGCACTATGAGATTGTTCGCTGACGGTACTAGCGGGTAAGGAATAGCAGCAAGACTTAGACGAAATTTACTTGGTGTAATGAATGACATCTCTCATCGAGAATGAATAAATGCAAGATATAACATGTAACAAAAAATAACCCGAATAATATACGATTACGCAGTTAGTGCTAGATATCTTGATCACGTCATATCGTGCCAGTCTTAAAGGGTAACGCCAAAAAATGATATGAAACGCAATGATCGTATTGCGAGCTAACATCCCAAAGATGTTCGCGTTCACATGAGGTTCCTCTTCGTCGAAATGTCTTGGCTCAAACTCGTCTAAGGGTTGAACCGCACATGTCGCATTACTCGCCATAAATTAGACACTTGCGACTCTTTGGTTAAATTGTCTGGCTGATGGCAAGTTTGCGAAATACAAAGTTAACATAACATAAAACAATAATAATAATACCGGGAACTAAATTAACGGCCCATAAATGATGTAGACCACACAGTTTCGATTTGGTTAGATTAATGTTTATTCATAAAGCAAACTAATAGCGAAAGTGGTCGTATTTAGAATTACTGTTACACTCGAGAGCATGTCCATTTGACGCAGTTCGATCATTCACAATCTCATCGCGGATTACAAGACCATCTCCTTAACTACGCGAAATGTTAAAAGTTCACACCAGGCGCGCGGCTGCTCACCGCTCAGAGACTTTACATTTTAACATATTTAAATAATCAAAGCTTGACCACTTTCACGTTCTAAATAAAATAACAATAATATCCATTACATAATAAACAATAAATTCTTTTACATAAAACCAGCACAATTTCCTTCTTAACTTTGAAGGTCACGGCCAGTAGCCTTGCACCAATGTGCTTTCGGACAAATAAATAAAGAACAAAAGTAACTATTATGCACTAAACTTTACAACAAATATTGTATTACCTAATGATTCAATAAGGTGTCATGCTGTAATCGTTCAGTGTGTTTTGTGTGGAGGAAATGATGGTCTGCCGGCCGCTGTGGCCGAGCGGTTCTAGGCGTTTCAGTCCGGAATCGCGCTGCTGCTACGGTCGTAGGTTCGAATCCTGTCTCGGGCATGGGTGTATGTGATGTCCTTAAGTTACTTAGGTTTAAGTAGTTCTAAGTCTAGGGGACTGATGAGCTTATATGTTGAGTAACATAGTGCTTAGAGCCATTTTGAAATGATGATCTGATGCTTAACTGTATAGACTGATAGTTTAAGTTTACTATATCTTTTAAACAAATAAAGTTAAAGAGTTGATATTTACAACGTTGTCATTTCAATGATGCCCTTATATATGAAATGTCGATCGTTATGGT
Organism: Schistocerca gregaria; assembly: GCF_023897955.1. Classification (NCBI taxonomy): domain Eukaryota; kingdom Metazoa; phylum Arthropoda; class Insecta; order Orthoptera; family Acrididae; genus Schistocerca; species Schistocerca gregaria. The sequence goes on along the minus strand of NC_064925.1, from coordinate 541,274,292 downwards.
CGACCAAAGCGTTCAGATTTTAGCATTCTTTGTTACAAAACTTGTGAAATTCACTTTAACAGTAAGTCCTAAACTATTACAGATATTCATCAGGTTACCCTCCATACAGAGGCTGTTACACGCAGCGACCGTTATTTTGATTTGTAAATAATAGATTTCAGCTAACAGTCGTCCTTTGTAATATTTATTGGACAGATCTAGATTTCGGCTAGCAACTAGCCATTCTCAGTGCACTATCCTTTTTTTTGGTCAATGCATGTAATGTCTGTTGGTCTGGCTTTATACACAGTTCTTGGAATACTGTGTACAAAGCCAGACCAACAGACATTATATGCATTGACCAAAAAAAGGATAGTGCATCGAGAATGGCTAGTTGCTAGCCGAAATCTAGATCTGCCAATAAATATTCCAAAGGACGACTGATAGGTGAAATCTATTATTTACATATTACAGATATGATCACCATGAAAATTTATGGAGGATGGCAAATTAAAATTACTGTGACTTGATTCCCTACACTACTATAGAGTTACATAGTTTTCATAAATGCTTCCCTTTATGGCTCATCTTAGGTCCGCCATATTTATACACTGGTACGTCTCCTTGGCCGCAAAAGCCTTATATTGGGTTTCCCTTTCACTTAGGTTCTCGTTTGTCTCACTCGCACACTACAGCGCTTAGGCTTCAATAGGCAACAGACGCCTATGAGTTTCCCCATCTCGTGGTGAATCTGCGCCTCTTGTGGCATCTGGTACTACACGATAGGATTCGTTTCACAGTTCTGAAGGCTGGCTCTTTCTGCCATATACTTAAATGAGAGCGAAATGCTCGTTACCTCACAGTATGAAACAAGTATTAAGGAGTGTGAATGGAAGTCTTGGATTTTGAAAAATCATGATTTTTACGGTCACTGTAGGTCACTTTATTGCAAACGACCAGCGTCGGTCACACAACGGACCATCCTCAGGTATTTACGTGCACTGAACGAGACCATAATTTGCCACAGCGATCACAAACAAAAGCAATCATCACATACCTATTTAACATTCCTCACAGAATACAAAGTGTCTAGAAATTAAGAATCAATTTTGAGGAAAACTGTGATGCATGAAAAAGATGGACACTCTAAGAAAAGAGAAAAAAGAGCGTTACGCAACGAAGGAGTTATGCAAAGAGGTCACAAATTGATATTCATACAGGTGTGGACGGTAAATGAAAAATTGTAAACTTTGGCGGTCGATGGATGAATGTGTGACGCTGGAGAGCAATTTCACTGCGCGACTGGCAATGATAGTGAACAGGGGATATGTTAATACCAGAATATAAAGCCTTGGCGAATTTCATTCCGTATACTCAGTTGGACAGTAACTATGCCTCGCTGACAGGCGCGTGAACAATATATGCAATGTAAGCATTTGAGAGAGGACGTGTTGTTGGGATCAAAGAAATCGGCTGGAGTAATTGGCGGATCGCTCGACATTTGAATAAGAACGATGCCGCTATTCGACGATATAGACAGGAACGGCTGAACTGTGGCCGAATGGCATCTGGTCCTGTACAACAGGATTCGTTTCACAATTCCTGAAGGCTGGCTCTTTCGTCCATATACTTACATTTCACTTCAAAGCAAACATAAACATAGCCAAAGCCTTGCAGACAAACAAAAATTACACGAAGCGAAATGTAGTGTGAGGAGGACTATGCGCGAGGCGTTCTATGTAATGACTTGGCAGAAAATCAAAAATGGTTCAAATGGCTCTGAGCACTATGCGACTTAACTTCTGAGGTCATCAGTCATGCACGAGGCAGGATTCGAACCTGCGACCGTAGCGGTCACGCGGTTCCAAACTGAAGCGCCTAGAACCGCACGGCCACACAGGCCGGCTGGCAGAAAATCCTAAGAAATTTTGGTCTTATGTCAAAGCGGTAGGTGGATCAAAACAAAATGTCCAGACACTCTATGACCAAAATGCTACTGAAACAGAGGATGACAGACTAAAGGCCGAAATACTAAATGTCTTCTTCCAAAGCTGTTTCACAGAGGAGGACTGCACTGTGGTTCCTTCTCTAGATTGTCACACAGATGAGAAAATGGAAGATATCGACATAGATGACAGAGGGGTAGAGAAACAATTAAAATCGCTCAAAAGAGGAAAGGCCGCTGGACCTGATGGGATTCCAGTTCGATTTTACACAGAGTACGCGAAGGAACTTTCAACCCTTCACGCAGCGGCTTACCGTAGGTCTCTAGAAGAACAGAGAAGTGCACAAGTCATCCCAATTTTCAAGAAGGGACGTCGAACAGATGTGTAGACTTATATCTTTAACGTCGATCAGTTATACAGTTTTGGAACACGTATTATGTTCGAGTCTAATGACTTTTCTGGAGACTAGAAATCTAAGCTGTAGGTATCAGCATGGGTTTCGAAAAAGACGATCGTGTGAAACCCAACTTGCGCTATTCGTCCACGAGACTCAGAGGGCCATAGCCACGGGTTCCCAGGTAGATGCCTTGTTTCTTGACTTCCGCAAGGCGTTTGATACAGTTCCCCACAGTCTTTAATGAACAAAGTAAGAGCATATGGATTATCAGACCAATTGTGTGATTGGATTGAAGAGTTCCTAAATAACAGAACGCAGCATGTCATTCTCAATGGAGACAAGTCTTCCGAAGCAAGTGTGATTTCAAGTGTGCCGCAGGGGAGTGTCGTAGGACCTTTGCTATTCAAAATATAAATATATTTAAATGACCTTGTGGATAATATCGGAAGTTCAATGAGGCTTTTTGCGGACGATGCTATGGTATATCGAGAGGTTGTAACAATGGAAAAATTGTACTGAAATGCAGGGGGATCTGCAGCAAATCGACACATGGAGCAGAGAATAGCAATTGAATCTCAATGTAGACAAGTGTAATGTGCTTCGAATACACAGAAAGAAAGATCCTCTATCATTTAGCTACATTATAGCAGGTCAGCAACTGGAAGCTGTTAATTTCATAAATTATCTGGGAGTAGGCATTAGGAGTGATTTAAAATGGAATGACCCAATAAAATTAATCGTCGGTAAAGCAGATGCCAGACTGAGATTCATTGGAAGAATCCTAAGGAAATGCAATCCGAAAACAAAGTAAGTAGGTTACAGTTCAGTTGTTCGCCCACTGCTTGAATACTGCTCACCGGTGTGGGATCCGTACCAGATAGGGTTGATAGAAGAGATAGAGAAGATCCAACGGAAAGCAGCGCGCTTCGTTACAGGATCATTTAGTAATCGCGAAAGCGTTACGGAGATGACAGATAAACTCCAGTGGAAGACTGCAAGAGAGACGCTCAGTAGTTCGGTACGGGCTTTTGTTGAAGTGCGAGAACATACCTTCACCGAGGAGTCAAGCAGTATATTGCTTCATCCTACGTATATCTAGCGAAGAGACTATGAGGATAAAATCGGAGAGATTAGAGCCCACACAGAGGCATACCGACAATCTTCCACACAGAGGCATATTTTCCGCGAACAATACGAGACTGGAATAGAAGGGAGAACCGATAGAGGTTCTCTAGGTACCCTCCGCCACACACCGTCAGGTGGCTTGCAGAGTATACACTCCTGGAAATTGATCACACTGACAGAACCACAGGCACATAGACACAGGCAACAGAGTATGCACAATGTCGGCACTAGTACAGTGTATATCCACCTTTCGCAGCAATGCAGGCTGCTATTCTCCCATGGAGACGATCGTAGAGATGCTGGATGTAGTCCTGTGGAACGGCTTGCCATGCCATTTCCACCTGGCGCCTCAGTTGGACCAGCGTTCGTGCTGGACGTGCAGACCGCGTGAGACGACGCTTCATCCAGTCCCAAACATGCTCAATGGGGGACAGATCCGGAGATCTTGCTGGCCAGGGTAGTTGACTTACACCTTCTAGAGCACGTTGGGTGGCACGGGATACATGCGGACGTGCATTGTCCTGTTGGAACAGCAAGTTCCCTTGCCGGTCTAGGAATGGTAGAACGATGGGTTAGATGACGGTTTGGATGTACCGTGCACTATTCAGTGTCCCCTCGACAATCACCAGAGGTGTACGGCCAGTGTAGGAGATCGCTCCCCACACCATGATGCCGGGTGTTGGCCCTGTGTGCCTCGGCCGTATGCAGTCCTGATTGTGGCGCTCACCTGCACGGCGCCAAACACGCATACGACCATCATTGGCACCAAGGCAGAAGCGACTCTCATCGCTGAAGACGACACGTCTCCATTCGTCCCTCCATTCACGCCTGTCGCGACACCACTGGAGGCGGGCTGCACGATGTTGGGGCGTGAGCGGAAGACGGCCTAACGGTTTGCGGGACCGTAGCCCAGCTTCATGGAGACGGTTGCGAATGGTCCTCGCCGATACCCCAGGAGCAACAGTGTCCCTAATTTGCTGGGAAGTGGCGGTGCGGTCCCCTACGGCACTGCGTAGGATCCTACGGTCTTGGCGTGCATCCGTGCGTCGCTGCGGTCCGGTCCCAGGTCGACGGGCACGTGCACCTTCCGCCGACCACTGGCGACAACATCGATGTACTGTGGAGACCTCACGCCCCACGTGTTGAGCAATTCGGCGGTACGTCCACCCGGCCTCCCGCATGCCCACCATACGCCCTCGCTCAAAGTCCGTCAACTGCACATACGGTTCACGTCCACGCTGTCGCGGCATGCTACCAGTGTTAAAGACTGCGATGGAGCTCCGTATGCCACGGCAAACTGGCTGACACTGACGGCGGCGGTGCACAAATGCTGCGCAGCTAGCGCCATTCGACGGCCAACACCGCGGTTCCTGGTGTGTCCGCTGTGCCGTGCGTGTGATCATTGCTTGTACAGCCCTCTCGCAGTGTCCGGAGCAAGTATGGTGGGTCTGACACACCGGTGTCAATGTGTTCTTTTTTCCATTTCCAGGAGTGTAGATGTAGATGTAGATACAGCGTCAAGGAAGGAATTGGTCGACCTAGAGAGACGAAAGAACGAGAGGACCGAACGATCATCAGAGACGCACTCAGAGCTCCGGTTTCATCATTATCATTGATCCGATGTGCAACTGGTGCTTCAGTGACCAGAAGGGCCATTAATGGCGGCTCACAGAGAGGGGGGCTGAGCTTACGGTATCCCCTGCTACAAATACTATTGACCTCAGTACACCGACAAGCCCGTTTGCAGTGGTGTCGGACATATTCGGCCTGGAATTTCATTGGCTGTACTGTAACTGCCTTCACTAACGCGTCCCGCTTCGAAAGGAGCCCCGATCACCAGCAGAGACGTATCGGGAGACGCCCACGTGGCGGTGGGTTAACAACCGCGCCCGCCATATTGCCTGGCAATCAGGAGTGACGGTTTGTGGTGCCATTCCATTTCACAGCAGAGTCCCTTTGCTTGTCCTCTGCGTTACCCTTACAGCACAATAGTACGTCGACGATATTCTACGCCTCGTTATGTTGCCGTTCATGAGAAGCCATCCTGGGCTTACATTTCAGCAAGATAATGCTCGCCACATACTGCGCGAGTTTCTACCGCGTGTTTTCGCGCTTGTCAAACTCTACCTTGGCCAGCAACGATGCCAAAGCTCTCCCCAAATGAGAACGTTTGGAGCATTTTGCCCAGGGCGCTCCAACCAGCTCGGCATTTTGACCGTATAACGAGCGAACTGGACAGAAATTGTCACAATATCCCTCAGGAGTACGTCCAAAACTATCATTCGGTGGCAAGCGTAATAACTGCTTGCATAAAGGCCAGAGGTGGACCAATGCGTTATTGACTTGCTCAATTTGTGAAGTTCTTTCTTTTGAATAAACCATCCAATTTTTCTTAAATGTTTGTTTGTACATGTACATCACATTTTCCGATTTATGTTCCATTCGGTTAATTCCTTAGTTGTGCGTCGTATGTCTTGTCTTAGAGTGTACATAACTCGTGCACTGTACGTGCATTGTAGGCGTAAAAGTTGTAGTTGTTGCTGATGGACTAGCTTCATGGCACCGCTAAAACATGTGTTTTGTCGCTACAGGTAGCTGAACAAGCTTGATGTTAAGTGCTCTGGAGCCGGCCGCTATGGCCGAGCGGTTATAGCTGCTACAGTCCGGAACCACGCGACCGCTACGGTCGCAGTTTCGAATCCTGCCTCGGGCATGGATGTGTGTGATGTCTTTAGGTTAGTTAGGTTTAAGTAGTTCTAAGTTCTAGGGGACTGATGGCCTCAGAAGTGAAGTCCCCTAGTGCTCAGAGGCATTTGAACCATTTTTGAACTGCGCTGGAGAAGACAGCCAAGTGGAAGTTGCACAGGATGTCGTATGGTGAAATTCGGACGCCTGCTGGTCGTCGATTGCATAAATCTGGTGTGAGGTAATGGGCGAGTCGTGGCGCCCTGAAAATATTGTAAGTTCGGAGTTGGTGTGGCTGCACGGCGCTCGGCAGAAACACGTGTTGCCGGACGTTAGCCGGGGTCCAGGAACCGCGTGGCTTGGAATTCCATGATGGTGCTGTGTCAATGAAAGAGACTTGTATGCCGGGAGTGCCAAAGATGGCGGACTTTGTGAAAACTTAATAGCAGACATTTCACACTTCTTACAGAAATTAATAGTAGCCAGAGGAATCATGATACCTCAAAAAGAAACACGTAAATTACCATTATTTGCACTATGATTCTGATGGTGTAATCAGATTATCAGTATCTTTACTAGTTTAAAGATTAGGCTCTGACGCTAAATTATACAAGTAACACCCAGCAAAAAATTTCCAACGTCTAAATGGCTCATCCGATTTTGTCGATCGACGTGTATTTAGAAAGCTATTTGTGTAAACCTAAATTGGTATGAATTACAGGTATGTAACTTGAATAGTACATGAGTTATTGGAGGTCAAAGTGGCTGATTACTATCGATCGCGTCAGGCCGTAAGTACTCCACAGTTACACGAAGAAACGGTAGCAGCGTGCTCATAAATATATTTATTCATCAATGTCTTTGGTTGTATCAGATATATAACATACATAAGAAATTTGTTAAATATTTACTGTGTTTTAGAAAGCACAGAGACATTAGGCTACTGGCGTACCTTTTGTTTCCATCCCATTGATATATGTTTATTTGATTTGTTTATATATTTAATAATGTGTGTTAGAGCTTGTTTGTGGTCCAGCAGTAGGAATATTTATTTACTTTCAAGTTATTTAAATGTAAATCCAGTATTTCGTATGTGTTTCAATACGTTTGCGAGTGTGCGCTGTATTGAAGACATGGCAGGAGCGCTCTAGCCAATCACAACACTTGTTAATGGGGACACTGTATGGAAGTGGGAGAGTACTGGACCGGACGCAGGGAGTGCTGAACGGGAAGGCAGCGGCGGCCGGTCACAGGAACTACACTACTGGCCATTAAAATTGCTATACCACGAAGATGACGTGCTACATACGCGAAATTTAACCGATAGGAAGAAGATGCTGTGATATGCAAATGATTAGCTTTTCAGAGCATCCACACAAGGTTGGCTCCGGTGGCGAGAGCTCAAATGGCTCTGAGCACTATGGGACTTAACATCGATGGTCAACAGTCCCCTAGAACTTAGAACTACTTAAACCTAACTAACCCAAGGACATCACACAACACCCAGCCATCACGAGGCAGAGAAAATCCCTGACCTCGCCGGGAATCGAACCCGGGAACCCGGGCGTGGGAAGCGAGAACGCTACCGCACGACCACGAGATGCGGGCAACCGGCGACAGCTACATCCGCATGGCTGTAACGGATCGTGCAGCCACGTCTCGTTTCCTGAGTCAACAGATGGGGACGTTTGCAAGACAACAACCATCTGCACAAACAGTTCGACGACGTTTGCAGCAGCAGGGACTATCAGCTCGGTGACCATGACTGCGGTTGCGCTTGACGATGCATCACAGGCAGGAGCACCTGTGATGGTGTACTCAACGACGAACCTGGGTGCACGAGTGGCGAAACGTCATTTTTTCGGATGAATCCAGTTTCGGTTTTCAGCATCATGATGGTCGAGTCCGTGTTTGGCGACATCGCGGTGAACGCACATTCGAAGCGTGTATTTCTTAATCGCCATACTGGCGTATCACCAGGCGTGATGGTATGGGGTGCCATTGGTTACACGTCTCGGTCACCTCTTGTTCGCATTGACGGCACTTTGAACAGTGGACGTTACATTTCAAATGTGTTACGACTCGTGGCTCTACCTTTCATTCGATCTCTGCGAAACCCTACATTTCAGCAGGATAATGCACGACCGCATGTTGCAGGTCCTGTACGGGCATTTCTGGATACAGAAAATGTTCGACTGCTGCCCTGGCCAGCACATTCTCCAGATCTCCCACCAATTGAAAACATCTGGTCAATGGTGGCCGAACAACTGGCTCGTCACAATATGCCAGTCAGTACTCTTGATGAACTGTGGTATCGTGTTGCAGCTGCATGGGCAGCTGTACCTGTACACGCCATCCAAGCTCTGTTTGACTCAATGCTCAGGCGTATCAAGGCCGTTATTATGGCCAGAGTTGGTTGTTTTGTGTGCTGATTTCTCAGGATCTATGCACCCAAATTGCGTGAAAATGTAGTCACATGTCAGTTCTAGTATAATACACTCCTGGAAATTGAAATAAGAACACCGTGAATTCATTGTCCCAGGAAGGGGAAACTTTATTGACACATTCCTGGGGTCAGATACATCACATGATCACACTGACAGAACCACAGGCACATAGACACAGGCAACAGAGCATGCACAATGTCGGCACTAGTACAGTGTATATCCACCTTTCGCAGCAATGCAGGCTGCTATTCTCCCATGGAGACGATCGTAGAGATGCTGGATGTAGCCCTGTGGAACGACTTGGCATGTCATTTCCACCTGGCGCCTCAGTTGGACCAGCGTTCGTGCTGGACGTGCAGACCGCGTGAGACGACGCTTCATCCAGTCCCAAACATGCTCAATGGGGGACAGATCCGGAGATCTTGCTGGCCAGGGTAGTTGACTTACACCTTCTAGAGCACGTTGGGTGGCACGGGATACATGCGGACGTGCATTGTCCTGTTGGAACAGCAGGTTCCTTTGCCGGTCTAGGAATGGTAGAACGATGGGTTCGATGACGGTTTGGATGTACCGTGCATTATTCAGTGTCCCCTCGACGATCACCAGAGGTGTACGGCCAGTGTAGGAGATCGCTCCCCACACCATGATGCCGGGTGTTGGCCCTGTGTGCCTCGGTCGTATGCAGTCCTGATTGTGGCGCTCTACCTGCACGGCGTCAAACACGCATACGACCATCATTGGCACCAAGGCAGAAGGGACTCTCATCGCTGAAGACGACACGTCTCCATTCGTCCCTCCATTCACGCCTGTCGCGACACCACTGGAGGCGGGCTGCATGATGTTGGGGCGTGAGCGGAAGACGGCCTAACGGTATGCGGGACCGTAGTCCAGCTTCATGTAGACGGTTGCGAATGGTCCTCGCCGATACCCCAGAAGCAACAGTGTCCCTAATTTGCTGGGAAGTGGGTCTGACACACCGGTGTCAATGTGTTCTTTTTTCCATTTCCAGGAGTGTATATTTCTTCAATAAATACCCGTTTACCATCTGCATTTCTTCTTGGTGTAGCAATTTTAATGGCTAGTAGTCTACTTGGAGAGTGGAGTAGTTTGCGCGTGACGCGAGAGATAGAAATATTTCGTAGTGCCGACTTCTGCACTTGTGAGATTTCCGTGGCTTCTGCAGTGAAGACGTAGTACACGTTTGGAAGTAAATACCTCATGAGCTATGTTGTTGTTCATAACTAATTACGTGGAGTAGGACTCTATTGTTTCCCTGTTATTCAACTTATATTTTATTTAATTGCTGGACCATCGACACCAATAAGTGTTTTGCAGAAATATACCGCATTCTCAGAAGTACCTTTACTATCGTACGTCAAATTCGTTAAGATAGTACCTGCAGAATTTATTCAACTGCCATTTTTCATTTATAAAATACGCAATTACCGAGTGATAGGAACCTTCGACCATTCGATTCATGTGTATATTCTTATTATATGCTGTAGACTCAGCAGTATTTGGCTTGTAATGCGGCAAGTACGTATCACATGTCCTAGACAACGAAACTGTCCAAAACTTTTAATATTTCAACATTGAGTCGGAGGGTACGTAGTTGAGGGCCACACCGTATCACCATTTCATATTATTTGAAAGCCCCCATGGACCTACTGATAGGGCAACTTGTCGTATGGTATTATTTTTGGGGTAATTCTTCAGATTCAAAAAGGGTATTTTTGGCTCAAAAACGGGCTGTTCGAGCTATATGTGGTGTAAGTTCGAGAACCTCTTGTCGACCCCTATTCAGTAGTCTGGGAATTCTGACATTGCCCTCACAGTATATATTTTCTTGAATGTCGTTTGGTGTTAGCAATATTAGCCCATTCCAAAGAGTTAGCAGCTTTCACTCAGTTAATACTAGGCAGAAATCCAATCTGCATGTGGAATGCACTTCCTTGATGCTTGTGCAGAAAGGAGTACAGTATTCTGCTGCATCCATTTTCAATAAGCTATCACAAGAACTCAAAAATGTTAGCAGTAGCCCAAACTCTTTAAGTCTAAACTGAAGAGCTTCCTCATGGCCCACTCCTTCTATTCTGTCGAGGAGCTCCTGGAAGAGCTAAAAAATTAAGCAAATTCCAGTGTTACATTGTTGATTTTCTTTATTTAAACTTACGACTTGTCACCTGATTATGTTTTTTTTTTATATTTCATTTTATCTGTTTCTAATATCGTGTCATAATTTCATGTATTGACTCGTTCCATGACCATGGAGACTTCTCCTTAATTTGGTGCCACGGAACAATAAATAAATAAATTAGTGAGCAAGATTAAGCGCACTGCTACCGTTAACAAAGATCCCGGACAAGGCCATCCATCGACCTCTGCTGACCAAATTAAAGGCACTACAACACCCACAGAACGCAGTCCGAAATCGGTGAGGCGACTGTCTGTAGAAGTGGACATCCCACGCTCGATTATGCATGAAATGTTACGACATACGCTAGAAAAAAAAAAATCGCCGTACCATCTGCAGGTTATCCACCAATTACCTGAGAATTTGGCAGAGCATATAAACATGTGCCAGGATTTCTTTGAATTAGATTCCCGGCCGGTCTAGAGATTTTCTCCGCCCGTGGGCTGGGTGTTGTGCTGTCATCAGCGCCGACGCGTAAGGTGCCCAGTGTGGCGGTACCTGAAATAAGACTTGAACCAGGAGGCCGAACTTCCCCGGACGGACGGGCACTCGCGGGCAACCATGCCACGCGGTCATTTCTACATCAACATGGATACTCCGCAAATCACATTTAAGTGCCTGGAAGAGGGTTCATCGAACCATCTTCACAATTCTCCATTATTCCAATCTTGCATAGCGCGCGGAAAGAATGAACACCTATATCTTTCCGTACGAGCCTTGATTTCCCTTATTTTATCTTGGTTATCGCTCTTCCCTATGTAAGTAGGTGTCAACAAAATATTTTCGCATTCGGAGGAGAAAGTTGGTGATTGGAATTTCGTGAGAAGATTCCGTCGCAACGAAAAACGCCTTTCTTGTAATGATGTCCAGCCCAAATCCTGTATCATTTCTGTGACACTCTCTCCCATATTTCGCCCTTCTTAGAACTTTTTCGATGTACTCCGTCAGTCCAATCTGGTAAGGATCCCACACTGCGCAGCAGTATTCTAAACGAGGACGGACAGGCATAGTGTAGGCAGTCTCCTCAGCAGATCTGTTACATTTTCTAAGTGTCCGGCCAATAAAACGCAGTCTTAGGTTAGCCCTCCCTCACAACATTTTCTATGTATGTTTTCCTTCCAATTGAAGTTGTTCGTAATTGTAATACCTAGGTATTTAGTTGAATTTACGGCTTTTAGATTGGACTGATTTATCGTGTAACTGAAGTTTAAGACGTTCCTTTTAGCACTTTGAAGTACTATGATACAAAGGTTTTCCGTGATACATTTCATTCCATTGCTGTAATCTGTAACACCTGAGGATATAATTACATTAATCCTCAGGGGGGTACACGCTTACTTTGTGTATCATGTGTTTGGCAAGCACAAGGAGCCCTAACTAATATGGTATTTGCTTATACAACTTTACACATCGGTACCATATTTCTCTAACACATAAATTACACAGCTATCTGATCATTTAACTGAGAGATAAACATTTTTTTTACTACATCATCAGTGACATATGTTTACGCAATTACACAGTTGGATGATTTAACACCTATGAAATTGTATTTTGTCTGTACTTTGTGAACTGTTCATATTTTTTTTTTTTTTTTGGAACCATTGTGATACTATGAGAGATTTGAATGATGTGTTTGGTATGGGGTCATGATTTTTAAAGTACGTTTGAGGTAGATGACACTTTTGAAATGAGCAGAGAATTTTTTTTTAGGTTTTGAAATTATTGCAGAAAGCTATGACGTTTTTGAGAATTTGACTGAGGTGTTATGATGTTATTGTTACGACGACAATGTGAATTATGCTGTTGCGGAATGTTTATGATCAATAAGCTGATGCTATATGAGTTATTTTATTATGCTACGTATCTGTTATGATGAAATATTGAAGAAGTGTCGACGAATAAGGTAAGGAATAATGAGTAGTGGTTACGGACCCTGGTTTGTGAAAAAGGTTGTTGGAAACCAAGAATCGTACTTTAAGAGTTATGAAATGTATGTAAGTGCGTGAATGTATTACAATGCCCGACGAAAATTTTTTGGACACTGTTATATTTATAGGATTTTATTTTCTACACGTTTGTAACGCAAATTCTCAACCTGTGAAAATATTTTTATATGAGACTGCCACTGTAGCGGAAACTGGTGTCGTAAATATTTCGATAAGACAGTTAAGTGACCACCTGCACGTAATGCGTCGTGGGCACCCAACTGCGCGACAACCACCTGACAAAAAGAAAGCCATTAGTGTGTGCCTTTCAGAGACACAGGTAAAAAAAAGAGGCCATTATCCTCCCTATTGACATTCATTCCTTTGTAGAAAGCATCGCAAATACGACACGCTCAAACTTGAAAACATATGATTATACTGTGGAGCTCTTAATTTATGATATTTACTAAAATGCCTAATGAAACGATGAGAAACATTACACAGCTATTGTCTTGCTAGTTGAGAGAAATGCCATATGGATTGCTTTATATGTTTATTTACTCATTTTGTTTAATATCTAGTTTCTATCTGCACTGCAGCATTGGTTAAAATACAATTTAATAGATGTACTAATGTAGTTATTTTATGCCTACAAATGCAGTAAATAATAACTTTATGATGTACTTAAAGAAAAAAATGAAGGAGCACAAAAAGACTTCCTTTCACAGGAACTGCATACATAATTTTCTTTTCAAGTACTTGGTAATTTTTATGGTAGGATAACTTCTTGTGGTGCACCACTTTAATGACATAGATATTAATATGTGAATAGACATTTCCCTTTTCTGCATTGTTGTCTTTACTGTAATATTTTTTTCTGCTTGAGCTTTGTCATGTTTGGTTATAAGCTATTGCATTTGCTGCTGCTGTGTGCCAGGCGTAGTGTTATTGAATTCGACTTTGTATTACTCTGTTAAGCCAGTTTTACTAGGGATTTGTTTTTCTTGTTTGCTGCACAGCGCCTTATATTAGTTGTAATATTGCAATTGCTTTACCAATTTCCATTTTTTTGGGACATTGCTGTTTGTATTAATTTGTTTTGTGCTGCTGCTTTGCCTCGTCCCTTAGTTTTGCATCTGAGCTCAGTAGATTTAAGTTAGCTTAAGAGGGGGTAGACTATATAAGAATCTAACTATGATGAATTGGAAGAAAAGCATTGAGAAGCTGTAAGAAAATGGTTTGGCCAAAAAAGTAGTGTATAGTGGAGAAAAACTATTTTTGAAAGAGGATGTGAGCATAATACAGAAAGCAGGCTTCGATATGACTTTTTGGAAATAATGAAGAATGAAGGGAGATCTCTGAGAAGTAAAGAAAGTTTTGTTTGCAAAATACTGCAGTAAAACAAACCCTGTCCTTTCTTTGTGTTATCCCACTATGCGTTTGTGTACCCTTGTGTATTTGTTTTCTTCCTGTCTCTGTGTACTGTTTCATAGAATTTTTTCTCTTATAATACTAAGCTACATTCACTATGATGAGGAATACTGTTATCCTCAAATATAATTTGCATTAATAACATGTTATTAACTTTGTAAAGATGTTTACACATTATTTATTCTGTTTTGTTCTAATGCTCATGTGTGAAGTTGATGTTTCAAAAGTTATTCTCATCTTTTATATATGTACTTATAATTTTTGTAACACTGATGTATGTGCTATTTCGATTCTTTTGTAAAGCCTGTACTACTGCAAATGTTATCTGTATTTTTATGTTCTTTAAAGATGTATTTTGTACCTTTGTTATTGTATTCTTATGTTATAAAATTGTAATTGACACCAGTTCATCAAATTAAGTAACTTGTAAATTACATTTCACTACACATGTTTCTGTTGGTCATAGTATATGGACAATATGTGAAAGTAGGGACTGATAGTGTTTGCACGTGTGTTAATAATTCAGTAAGGGACGGGATAACAGCATTGCTGGTTCTAAGGACATTTCAAAAACAATTTTTGTGAGTGCACAAGTGGTGGTTATGGACTTGCTATATTATCCGCAAGACTCTTCAATGGTGATTGTGCGCCTGCACAGTCAAACAGATGGCTGCTGGCCATCTCTACAAGGACTACAGTGGGTCTACACCTTTGATGACCCACCAATACCATTATTTCTACAAGGTCTACAGTGGGTCTGCATCTCTGGTGACCCACCATTACCGTAATCTCTACCAGGACTACAAGGGGTCTACTCTGTGATGACCTACCTACCAATAATCTTCAAAACTTCGACTGACTCTGCTGTGGGTTTGCTCTGTTGTGGCCCATTACCTGTCTCCATGTCAAGAGTCAGCACTATCTTTCCGGTGGAAGGACAACATTACTTCTTCAAGACTGCATGGAAATCCACTACTTCCGTGTGCATTTTCTTTTACTACTCAGACTTTGAGAAAAACACTGCAATTTTACTTTGATGAATAATCAGGACTGTCTTTATGGACTGTGAGAAAATTTTAGCTTTTGACCAACATTGTATCGATAAGTGTGTGCATTTCATTTCTTTGTCATTGTAATTATGAAAAAATTTTTCAAATTTGTATTGGCCACTGCCCAAAACAATTTGTAAATTTTTTTGTGGGTAGCATGGGGGCTATGTAAGTAGGCTGCTTAGGTTTTTTTATTGGTAACGCCGCCGCCACGTAGCGCTCTGTATAAAAATCACTGGCTGTGCCGTGTGCAGTCTGTGGCTGGTTTGCATTGTTGTCTGCCATTGTAGTTTTGAGCAGCGGCAGCTGGATGCTAACAGCCCGTAGCGTTGCGCAGTTGGAGGTGAGCCGCCAGCAGTGGTGGACGTGGGGAGAGAGATGGCGGAGTTTTGTAATTTGGAAGACTGGATGTCATGAACTATGATATATATTTTGACTATTAAGGTAAATACACAGTTTGTTCTCTATTAAAATCTTTCATTTGCTAACTATACCTATCAGTAGTTAGTGCCTTCCATAGCTTGAATCTTTTATTTAGCTGGCAGTAGTGGTGCTCGCTGTATTGCAGTAGTTCGAGTAACGAAGATTTTTTGTGAGGTAAGTGATTTGTGAAAGGTATAGGTTAATGTTAGTCAGGGCCATTCTTTTGTAGGGATTATTGAAAGTCAGATTGCGTGGCGCTAAAAATAGTGTGTGTCAGTTTAAGCACAGTCTTGTATAAATTTTTCTAAGGGGACGTTTCAGCACTCATGTGGATGACCTCACACTTTTCGTTATTTAGGGTGAACTGCCACTTTTGGCACCATTCAGATATCTTTTCTAAATCGTTTTGCAGTTTGTTTTGATCTTCTGATGACTTTATTAGTCGATAAACGACAGCATCATCTGCAAACAACCGAAGACCTTTGCTCAGATTGTCTCCAAAATCTTTTATACAGATAAGGAACAGCAAAGGACCCATAACACTACCTTAGGGAACGCCAGAAATCACTTCTGTTTTACTCGATGACTTTCCGTCAGTTACTACGAACTGTGACCTCTCTGACAGGAAACCACAAATCCAGTCACATAACTGAGACGATATTCCATAAGCACGCAATTTTACTACGAGTCACTTGTGTGGTAGAGTGTCAAAAGCCTTCTGGAAATCCATTTCATTTTATTTCTTTCAAGCTGATACAAATCGCAACGTCGTCAGTCATATCCTACACAGTGACGAGACAACAGGCAACCTTTCACAGTTACGGGAGGGTTAACCGACATCCAGACTGACGCATCACCCGCGGAGCACCTGGAATTCCAACGAGACTCCCCCAAAAGGTAACGTGTGGAGGGGAATACCTATCGACAAAATGTAAGGCCTGTTCATTTTCGTCGAAAACTACATCGATGGGGCAATGTACCTCGATATGCTCCTACAGTTTCTTTTACCACAGCTTGTGAAGGATGGACACGAGCATTATGTTTACTTCCAACAGGACGGGGCGCCGTGCTGTTATGCCATAGATGTGCGTACGGCTTTGAACGAAATGCCTCCTGGAAGACAGACTGGAAACACAGGATCCATGATCCTGGCAGCACGTTCTTCGTATCTTACACATACGACTGGTGATGTATCAAGGGACATGTGTTTCACCGACACCGTATCAAATCATTGGCGCAGCTCCGAGCCTGAATTAGACAAAGTGCTGCAGTTGTAACACCATAAATGCTGTTGAATGTCTTTCATACCACAACCAGTAGATAGGAGTTTACGGGATGCGAATGGAGTTCATGTTGAATGTAACATGTGATAAACATATGCCATTACAAATAATAAGAATGCAACAATTATTTCAACAAAATCGATACTTAATTTCGGGCAGCTTGTACACGGATTGAAAATTGGCTAAGTGAGAGTAGAATTTGCGCTCTGAAGGTTCTTACATACAAACTCCATTATGTATATAGACAGGTTCATCCATCCCTAGAATCGATACTTCTACTTTTTTTGCCTTTTGTCAACACTGATACTGGTAAGAGGTCGGTCGCAGGAATTCCAAGACTTTCGATAATATTCTAAATTTAAGTTTGAAGGCGGATAATAAATGACAAATGAAATATTTTTTCGTATGATATAATTACAATTTAAGAATTTTCTGATTTTTCACCCTTACTTGTATTGTGAAAACTTGCTTCTTTCAAATTCAATTATTCTAGTTAATGGGAAGTATCCTATATGTTTTACTGAGTCAGTTTGAGAGAATCAAAATATGTGGTATAAATGGCCGTATATTTGGGGTTGCATTGACTTAGAAGCTTACATTTATTACACCATCTAGGGATAATAGACCTCAGTATCTGACAAAAATTTCAGCTGGATACCCATTCCTGAGGAAAGGGGTGTTTAACATTCGGACAGACATACACAGGGACAACAATGTGAACATGTAACGATTTTGTTTCTACCAGTTGAGATATGTTGTTGTTGTTGTTGTCTTCAGTCCTGAGACTGGTTTGATGCAGCTCTCTATGCTACTCTATCCTATGCAAGCATCTTCATCTCCCAGTACCTACTGCAACCTACATCCTTCTGAATCTGCTTAGTGTATTCATCTCTTGGTCTCCCTCTACGATTTTTACCCTCCACGCTACCCTCCAATACTAAATTGGTGATCCCTTGATGCCTCAGAACATGTCCTACCAACCGATCTCTTCTTCTGGTCAAGTTGTGCCACAAACTTCTCCCCAATCCTATTCAATACTTCCTCATTAGTTATGTGATCTACCCATCTAATCTTCAGCATTCTTCTGTAGCACCACATTTAGAAAGCTTCTATTCTCTTCTTGTCCAAACTATTTATCGTCCATGTTTCACTTCCATACATGGCTACACTCCAAACAAATACTTTCAGAAACGACTTCCTGATACATAAATCTATATTCGATGTTAACAAATTTCTCTTCTTCAGAAACGCTTTCCTTGCCATTGCCAGTCTACATTTTATATCCTCTCTACTTCGACCATCATCAGTTATTTTATTTCCTAAATAGCAAAACTCCTTTACTACTTTAAGTGTCTCATTTCCTAATCTAATTCCCTCAGCATCATCCGATTTAATTTGACCACATTCCATTATCCTCGTTTTGCTTTTGTTGATGTTCATCTTATATCCTCCTTTCAAGACACTGTCCATTTCGTTCAACTGCTCTTCCAAGTCCTTTGCCGTCTCTGACAGAATTACAATGTCATCGGCGAAGCTCAATGTTTTTACTTCTTCTCCATGAATTTTAATACCTACTCCAAATTTTTCTTTTGTTTCCTTTACTGCTTGCTCAATATACAGATTGAATAACATCGGGGAGAGGCTACAATCCTGTCTCACTCCTTTCCCAACCACTACATCTACATGACTACTCTGCAATTCACATTTAAGTGCTTGGCAGAGGGTTCATCGAACCACAATCATACTATCTCTCTACTATTCCACTCCCGAACAGCGAGCGGGAAAAACGAACACCTAAACCTTTCTGTTCGAGCTCTGATTTCTCTTATTTTATTTTGATGATCATTCCTACCTATGTAGGTTGGGCTCAACAAAATATTTTCGCATTCGGAAGAGAAAGTTGGTGACTGAAATTTCGTAAAAAGGTCTCGCCGCGACGAAAAACGTCTATGCTGTAATGACTTCCATCCCAACTCGTGTATCATATCTGCCACACTCTCTCCCCTATAACGCGATAATACAAAACGAGCTGCCCTTCTTTGCACCCTCTCGATGTCCTCCGTCAATCCCACCTGGTAAGGATCCCACACCGCGCAGCAATATTCTAACAGAGGACGAACGAGTGTAGTGTAAGCTGTCTCTTTAGTGGACTTGTTGCATCTTCTAAGTGTCCTGCCAATGAAACGCAACCTTTGGCTCGCCTTCCCGACAATATTATCTATGTGGTCCTTCCAACTGAAGTTGTTTGTAATTTTAACACCCAGGTACTTAGTTGAATTGACAGCCTTGAGAATTGTACTATTTATCGAGTAATCGAATTCCAACGGATTTCTTTTGGAACTCATGTGGATCATCTCACACTTTTCGTTATTTAGCGTCAACTGCCACCTGACACACCATACAGCAATCTTTTCTAAATCGCTTTGCAGCTGATACTGGTCTTCGGATGACCTTACTAGACGGTAAATTACAGCATCATCTGCGAACAACCTAAGAGAACTGCTCAGATTGTCACCCAGGTCATTTATATAGATCAGGAACAGTAGAGGTCCCAGGACGCTTCCCTGGGGAACACCTGATATCACTTCAGTTTTACTCGATGATTTGCCGTCTATTACTACGAACTGCGACCTTCCTGACAGGAAATCACGAATCCAGTCGCACAACTGAGACGATACCCCATAGCTCCGCAGCTTGATTAGAAGTCGCTTGTGAGGAACGGTGTCAAAAGCTTTCCGGAAATCTAGAAATACGGAATCAACTTGAGATCCCCTGTCGATAGCGGCCATTACTTCGTGCGAATAAAGAGCTAGCTGCGTTGCACAAGAGCGATGTTTTCTGAAGCCATGCTGATTACGTGTCAATAGATCGTTCCCTTCGAGGTGATTCATAATGTTTGAATACAGTATATGCTCCAAAACCCTACTGCAAACCGACGTCAATGATATAGGTCTGTAGTTAAATGGATTACTCCTACTACCCTTCTTGAACACTGGTGCGACCTGCGCAATTTTCCAATCTGCAGGTACAGATCTATCGGTGAGCGAGCGGTTGTATATGAGTGCTAAGTAGGGAGCTATAGTATCAGTGTAATCTGAAAGGAACGTAAGCGGTATACAATCTGGACCTGAAGACTTGCCCGTATCAAGCGATTTGAGTTGCTTCGCAACCCCTAAGGAATCTACTTCTAAGAAACTCATGCTAGCAGATGTTCGTGTTTCAAATTCTGGAATATTCCATTCGTCTTCCCTGGTGAAGGAATTTCGGAAAACTGCGTTCAATAACTCCGCTTTAGCGCCACAGTCGATAACAGTACCATCGGCACTGCGCAGCGAAGGTATTGACTGCGTCTTGCCGCTTGTGTACTTTACATACGACCAGAATTTCTTTGCTTCCCTTTCATACCCCTCGACTGTTATGACTGCCATCTGGTTTCTGTACAAATTGTAAATAGCCTTTCGCTCCCTGTACTTTAACCCTGCCACCTTCAGAATTTAAAAGAGAGTATTCCAATCAACATTGTCAAAAGCTTTCTCCAAGTCTACAAATGCTAGAAACGTAGGTTTACCTTTTCTTAATCTTTCTTCTAAATTAAGTCGTAAGGTCAGTATTGCCTCACGTGTTCCAGTATTTCTACGGAATCCAAACTGATTATCCACGAGGTCGGCTTCTACCAGTTTTTTCCATTCGTCTGTAAAGAATTCGCGTTAATATTTTGCAGCTGTGACTTATTAAACTGATAGTTCGGTAATTTTCACATCTGTCAGCACCTGCTTTCTTTGGGATTGGAATTATTATATTATTCTTGAAGTCTGAGGGTATTTCGCCTGTCTCGTACATCTTTCTCACCAGCTGGTAGAGTTTTGTTATGACTGGCTCTCCCAAGGCCGTCAGTAGTTCTAATGGAATGTTGTCTACTCCGGGGGCCCTGTTTCGACTCATGTCTTTCAGTGCTCTGTCAAACTCTTCACGCAGTATCTTATCTCCCATTTCGTCTTCATCTACATCCTCTTCCATTTCCATAATATTGTCCTCAAGTACATCGCCCTTGTATAAAGCTTCTATATACTCCTTCCACCTTTCTGCTTTCCCTTCTTTGCTTAGAACTGGGGTACCATCTGAGCTCTTGATATTCATACACGTGGTTCTCTTCTCTCCAAAGGACTCTTTAATTTTCCTGTAGGCAGTATCTATCTTACCCCTAGTGAGATAAGCTTCTACATCCTTACATTTGACCTCTAGCCATCCCTGCATAGCCATTTTGCACTTCCTGTCGATCTCATTTTTGAGACGTTTGTATTCCTTTTTGCCTGCTTCATTTACTGCATTTTTATACTTTCTCCTTTCATCAAATAAATTCAATATTTCTTCTGTTACCCAAGGATTTCTAGCAGCCCTCGTCTTTTTACCTACTTTATCCTCTGCTGCCTTCACTATTTCATCCCTCAGAGCTACCCATTCTTCTTCTACTGTTTTTCTTTCCCCCATTCCTGTCAATTGTTCCATTATGCTCTCCTTGAAACTCTGTACAACCTCTGGTTCTTTTAGTTTATCCAGGTCCCATCTCCTTAAATTTCCACCTTTTTGCAGTTTCTTCAGTTTTAACCTACAGGTCATAACCAATAGATTGTGGTCAGAGTCCACATCTGCCCCTGGAAATGTCCTACAATTTAAAACCTGATTCCTAAATCTCTGTCTTACCATTATATAATCTATCTGATACCTTTTAGTATCTTCATGATTCTTCCATGTATACAACCTTCTTTTAGGATTCTTGAACCAAGTGTTAGCTATGATTAAGTTATACTCTGTGCAAAATTCTACGAGACGGCTTCCTGTTTCATTTCTTAGCCCCAATCCATAATCACCAACTATGTTTCCTTCTCTCCCTTTTCCTACTGACGAATTCCAGTCACCCATTACTATTAAATTTTCGTCTACCTTCACTACCTGAATAATTTCTTTTATTTCATCATACATTTCATCAATTTCTTCGTCATCTGCAGAGTTAGTTGGCATATAAACTTGTACTACTGTAGTAGGCATGGGCTTTGTGTCTATCTTGGCCACAATAATGCGTCCACTATGCTGTTTGTAGTAGCTTACCCACACTCCTATTTTTTTATTCATTATTAAATCTACTCCTGCATTACCCCTATTTGATTTTGTATTTATAACCCTGTATTCACCTGACCAAAAGTCTTGTTCCTCCTGCCACCGAACTTCACTAATTCCCACTATATCTAACTTTATCCTATCCATTTCCCTTTTTAAATTTTCTAACCTACCTGTCCGATTAAGGGATCTGACATTCCACGCTCCGATCCATAGAACGCCAGTTTTATTTCTCCTGATAACGACGTCCTCCTGAGTAGTCCCCGCCCGAAGATCCGAATGGGGGACTATTTTACCTCCGGAATATTTTACCCAAGAGGACGTCATCATCATTTAATCATACAGTAAAGCTGCATGTCCTCGGGAAAAGTTACGGCTGCAGTTTCCCCTTGCTTTCAGCCGTTCGCAGTACCAGCACAGCAAGGCCGTTTAGGCCTCTAAAACTGTCAGTTAGAGGCTCATAAAAACCTGTATAAACATCAGTGTTAAACAACTTCTAAATCACTACTTCCTTCAGGTATTAAAAACTGGTATTTGTTGTAAGTTTTCTGGAAAAATGTAGTGCAAGTGTACACGAAATCGCGAACAAGACACTAGTGCGAGCAATTCTGGAGAAGTGTTGCAGCGTTTGGAGTCCTTACCAAGCAGACATGACAGAAGACGTGGAACGAATTCAGAGGTCGGTACATCTCATACGGAAGTGTAACAAATACTCAGGGAATATAACTGGGAATCCTTGGAAGAAATACCACGAAGGTCTCGCGAAAACCTGTTGTGTAAATTTAGAGAACCTATATTCGAAGTGTATAATTACTCTCCTACCGTCATCTTATATCTCTCCTGTGGGGATCATGGTGGGGGGGGGGGGAGGTAATAGAGATTAGGGGGCGTTAAAAAACAGTCATTTTCCATTTTACCTTCGCTCAAAATGCAATAGAACAGAAAATGGATAAAATTGGTGTGATATACTCTCGGCACGCACTTCACAAAGGCATACCGAGTATACGGGGTGATCCGGAATTCCTGTTATATAGATATAAGTGTTGTAGAGGGAACTCAGGGTAGTAATGTTTGGTATTGAATTCATGTTACGAAATGCACCATTTGGAAGATACACGATTCTGAACGGTGGAAGGCAATACACACTGACAGAGGTTGGTGTCTCGTGTCACTTATGTCTTGTGTAACGTCATGTCACGTGTCATCAGAGAATAACCCAATAAATTGAAGCTCATGTACATGAGATTTCACTGACTGATCGAGAAAGACGGTGCATTACAGAGTGGCAGACTACCCTTTTTCCCAGTACACCGACACGTTGCTGTTCCATGGTGAATCTGGACGGAATGATCGATTAGGGAAACGCCTGTATCACGAACGATTTCCTGGTCGTGTGCGTCAATGACATGCCATTTTTGCAAGACTGGAAGAACGGCTTCGGGAAACCAGCACCTTAAAGGCTACTAGGACCGTTTGTGGTCATGGCCGGACGCATCGTACTGTTGGTGTGGAAGAGGAAGTACTTCAACTGGTCGACCAGAATGCTCTTCGAATGGTCGCAACGTCTCAGGTTCCCTGGATGTACCTGAAGCAGCGTCTGGCGAGTTCTCCATGAACAGCCATTTCACCCATAACACTTCCAGATGGTACAGGCATTGGCTGCAACTGATTTATTGCCGTACCAATTACTGCACATGGTTTCTACGCCGTTGTGTCGAAGTTCCAAAATTTTTTCGGATCATTCTTTTCACAGATGAATCGCATTTCACAAACGAAGTTCTTCTCAACCGTCATTACATCCACATTTGGTATGAGGAAAACCCTCATGCGACACACCTCCATCAATCGGTGTTAATGTGTGGGCTGGTATTAACCATGGTCGTCTGACTGGCCTGTGGGTTCTACCACCCTGTCTAGTGGGTCATAACTACTTGGTCTTCCTGCAAGTTGTGCTGGCACAGCATTTGGAGGATGTTCTACTGCAAATCCGTCAGGCGATGTGTTCCAGCACGATGGCGCGCAAGCCAAATTTTCATGTGACGTCCATCAGCATTTCACCAAACACTGGGGGACAGGTGGATAGATTGCGGTTGACCGATTCGTTGGCCACCACAAACACCCGATTTAATACATCCGGTCTTTACTTGTGCGACTAAATGAAGATTATTATTTACGAGACTCCTGTGGACTGACAGGACGAATTCCTTGCCTAAGTAATGGCTGTAGCGGAGATCCTTCAGGACACTCCAGGACTTTTGGACTATGTGTATGTGAACATTGTTCGCAAGTAGACATTGTATAACAGACGTCGTGGTCGCCGCTTCGAGTATATGTGGTGCATGTGGGTTGATGCACGTGCAGCGTATATTTCAAAGTTTCTCCGAAGTTGTTCACTTCCAAATGGCGCATTTCTGGACGTTGGTGTTCTGTGTCCTCTCTACAACACTTAGAACTTTGTAACAGGAATTCTGAATCATGCTCTATACAGTATGTAGATGTAGATGTAAAATGATTTGTTTCTGTGGAACGGTCATTCAAACTGAACTTACCACCACGTTGTAAAACACTGTTTACCACCTGTGCCTGCATTTCCTCCTATTTTACATATAGGCTGTGTGGAAACGTTCCGGAAGTCTTGAACGTAACACAGAATAACATTCGTGCAATCACAGAGCTGCATTACAGCATTACAGGCAGTTTATGAGACATTTTGATGTTACAAATTCCATTTTTGTGAGTGCAGAGCGTTTTAAATGGACCTGTTATAAGCTTCACACGGTTGTCTGGCTGGCGAGGGCCTGCCTGGTTCGCAGAGTGCCGAGGTGACTTGCCGGCTCTGTCCTCACCTCGGTGAGGAGCTTTAAAAGCGCTTTATGACCTCCTATTTTCTACTATACGGGCACTCTTGTGCACAAAGAGCGCGCCGCATCCCTGTGAGCCGCCCAAGTTACGGAACAAACTTTGCCGCCGTGGCGACACGCACTTCGCCTCAAGTAAGCAAGAACATATGCGAAGACAGTCTCACCCTCTTAGGAGCAGTTTCCCAAGGCACTGCCTCAGTGATTCCCAACAACTTTCTGTTGTTGCTTCAGCGTGCTCGGACATGCTTGTATTTTCTTCACAAATATACTCTAATGGCCATTAAAATTGCTACACCAAGAAGAAATGCAGATGATAAACAGGTATTCATTGGACAAATATATTATACTAGAACTGACATGTGATTACATTTTCACGCTGTTTGGATGCATAGATCCTGAGAAATCAGTACCCAGAACAACCACCTCTGGCCGTAATAACGGCCTTGATATGCCTGGGCATTGAGTCAAACAAAGCTTGGATGGTGTGTACAGGTATAGATGCCCAAGCAGCTTCAACACGATACCACAGTTCATCAAGAGTAGTGGCTGGCGTATAGTGACGAGCCAGTTGCTCGGCCACCATTGACCAGACGTTTTCAATTGGTGAGAGATCTGGAGAATGTACTGGCCAGGGCAGAAGTCGAACATTTTCTGTATCCAGAAAGGCCCGTAAAGCACCTGCAACATGCGGTCGTGCATTATCCTGCTGAAATGTAGGGTTTCGACTGCTAGTGATACGAGGCCGTTGGGATTCAGCACGGCGTTCCGTATTACCATGCTGTAACCACCGATTCCATATTCTGCTAACAGTCATTGGATCTCGACCAACGCTAGCAGCAATGTCGCGATAAAATAAACCGCAATCGCGATAGGTTACAATCCTTTATCAAAGTCGGAAACGTGATGGTACGCATTTCTCCTCCTGACACGAGGCATCACAACGTTTCAAAAGGCAACGCCGGTCAGTAGCTGTTTGTGTATGAGAAATCGATTGCAAACTTTCCTTATGTCAGCACGTTGTAGGTGTCGCCACCGGCGCCAACCTTGTGTGAATGCTGTGAAAAGATAATCATTTGCATATCACAGCATCTTCTTCCTGTTGGTTAAGTTTCGGGTCTATAGCACGTCATCCTTGTGGTGGAGCAATTTTAATGGCCAGTAGTGTATATTGGTGTGCAAAACATAAGAAAGAAAGTTACTTTCGCATGATGTCTCGCTGACCAGTAACATAGCTCTGTAGAACTTGGACCAAACATAGAAAGAACTGCTACACCATAGAACATAAAGGAACAAGCAATGAGACCAACAGAAATGACATTTTTATTCTAAGACTACAGTTACACTGAAGTCGCCGCGATTCACCATGGTTCCCTGGACATTACAAAAGCGGGACATGGTTCTTAACATGGTATGTGATCACCAGGGACGGCAATGAATGCTCTGCAATGTGCTCCCATAATGACCACAAGGTTGGCAAGGAGTTCTCGTGGCAGGGCATTCCAGTCCTCCAACAGGGCGGTTCACATCTACATCTACATGATTACTCTGTAATTCACATATAACTGCTTGGCAGAGGGTTCATAGAACCACAATCATACTATCTCCCTACAATTCCACTCCCGGACAGCGCGCGGGAAAAACGAACACCTAAATCTTTCTGTTCGAGCTCTGATTTATTTTATTTTATTTTGATGATCATTCCCACCTATGTAGGTTGGGTTCAACGAAATATTTTCGAATTTGGTAGATAAAGTTGGTGACTGAAATTTCATAAATAGTTCTCGCCGCGACGAAAAATGTCTTTGCTTTAATGACTTCCATCCCAACTCGCGTATCATATCTGACACACTCTCTCCCCTATTACGTGATAATACAAAACGAGCTGCCCTTTCTTGCACCCTTTCGATGTCCTCCGTCAATCTCACCTGGTAAGGATCCCACACTGCGCAGCAATATTCTAACAGAGGACGAACGAGTGTAGTGTAAGCTGTCTCTTTAGTGGACTTGTTGGGTCTTCTAAGTGTCCTGCCAATGAAACGCAACCTTTGGCTCGCCTTCCCCACAATATTATCTATGTGGTCTTTCCAACACCCAGGTACTTAGTTGAATTGACAGCCTTGAAAATTGTACTATTTATCGAGTAATCGAATTCCAACGGATTTCTTTTGGAACTACTACATGGTCGTTGGTGTATGTGGACGTGGTGCGATACACCTCTCCAACCCACACCACTCGTCCTCGATGGGATTTAATTAGGCGGACCGGCAGGACGGCCCATACGCCGAAAATTCTCTTGATCCAAGAGTTCGTCCACCTGTTCTGATCGATCGCGCATTGTTATCCATTAAAATGAAATCAGGGCCAAATGCACCCCTGAAAAGAGGCACATGGCGAAGGTGTAAAGTGCCGCAGTAACTTGGACTCGTCAGAATACCGCGTTTAGTCAGTACCCCCCTTGCTACGTTATGCCTCCCCACACCATATCACACGGACCACTAAAACGATAATGTTCGACAATGTTCCTGGATCTATTATGACTTCCCACCACTCGTCATGCGAGGGTACATCCAGGATCTCTACTCAAACTGAATTTGCTTTCATCCGAGAAGAGCACGTGGCCGCACTCTTCTTTGGTCCAGTCCTTACGTTCCTGACACCACTGCAGGCGGTGCAGCCGGTGGGCGAGTGGCAACGGAACACAACGTACTGGTCGTCTGGGAAAGAAACCACCTCCATGCAGTCGCAGTCCATTTGAGATTCCGTGCCTCACAGTCCTGCTATGTGGGGTTGCAGTTAAACTCCCGATTCGTTGTGGAACACTTCTTGCATGTTCCACAACGTAGTGGGCAGCAATGACTGTGGTTCGGAACGCCTCCTACGCGCGTGAAGCAATGCTGTCAGCAATACCAAATCTTGGGCTACACTCTTCACGCTTCGTCTTTCTTCCAGTTTCCTGATGCCTTTTCTCCTTGTGAAGTCATTCAAAGGTTGTCGCCGCAGTATGATTACAGTAGATTTTAGCATCCTCAAGCAAAATAAAACCAAAACCAAACGCTCCTTCAAATGACTCGTGTTGCATGGCCAGCCCAATTTGACGCGATAGTCACGTTGACCCCATCCCATGTGACGTCCAGCTTTATGTGCACGACTGAGAACCTTTGGGAATGTTTACAGAGTAGTTAATATGTTATGGAACTTCGTTTATCCCATCCTTACGGTTTTGAGAGCAGTGTGTGTAACAAATTAATGTAAGCGTGATTTGTACGTGCGTGCCGCTGTAACTGCGCAACCTACTCTGAAGCGCCATGGCGTTATATGTATAGTAGCCACCCCCCTCCCCCCATCCATGAAGGTTTCGATTTTTGAAACTGCACGGGTTGGGTCGGAAGCTTTAGGTGTCAAAAGAGGGCATCACATCGCTGAACTTCTTATGAGAAGTCGGTGAAGCAGCTGGGAATCGAATGAAGTGGTCGAAACTGGCCAGAATGTTCCTTCTGGAATGCTCGAGAATGTTGAAGAGCGTTTCACAATGTTCCAAATGTTATAGAATCTTATTGATAGTTCAAGAATGTTATTCCTGAATGTTCTTGAATTTTCCAGAATGTTCGCGAATGTTCCTGGATGTTCGACAATGTTTCGGAATATTTCGTTATCCTGTTGTGGTGGGGATACGTTTTCCCTTAAAAGGGTATATGAATTGCAAGCGATGGCGAAACACTCGCACCAAAATACTTCTGGGAATCGATTCGAGTGAATCAAGAAAAAGAGAGAGTGATAGAACTTGAAATAAACTCAAGTGGAAGTGAACTGCATGGGATAGAGAACAGTGTATTCAGTGGAACTTTAGTGTGCTAAGTAATGATAAAATGCGACAAGATGGCGAAACTTAAAAGAGAAGTAGACCTTGGCAGTAGTGAACTGAGAAGAAAGAAACAGAACTAAAAGTGAATAAATGAAACACATGAGGAGCGGGAAGCACGTTAAGTTTCGCAACGAAAGGATACGAATAGGTTCAGAGAAAACACACAAACAACAAGATGAAATTAGAGAAGACGATAGAGTAAGACCCTCAGCAAACAGACGCAAAGAAACTGCACGAAAAACAAGAATACGAAATGAACTAAGTAGAATTGCAATGAGTGACAGCCATGAGAAACATCGATTGCAAGCGCACGAACAGAACTTAAGTGTACAAGGAGTGCAAAGCAGAAGAAACAGAGATTATAGTTTGGTAGGTAACGCATTCCGTTATGATCACTAAAGAGTACAACAAACACAGATACGTTGTCATTGGTAAAATGAATCAAGTGGGTCAGTTCTCTGGTGCTTAGAGATCCAACAGAGAAACACCAGGAATGTGTTGCATGAGTGGAAAAATTCATTTAACGCCATTGGAAGTTCCTCCGCCAAAACAATTCTATCGCGTCACTGAGAAACCCTTGAATCAAATCATTTTCTACAAAGTATGAAAGCGTACAAAGCTTGTTCTCAAATGATGCCTTCTGGTGCTACTTTCCTGAACAATGAACACCTGTTTTTTACGATTAAAGAACAAGCCTGTCATAGAGGGCAATCTGTGTCATCATTGCGGAGCGAATCTTATAATTTTTTCCAAGTATCTTTCACTGGCGACGAACAATGGACGTCGACCGACGTTGCGTAGTTGGAAGGACATGGGAAATCATTGAAGGTACCAGTGGATTTTGCATAAGTATAATCAAGTGGTACAGGTATTCAAAACGGCACTAGATCAAATGGTAACCGCTGAGTATAATGTTGTGATTCGAGTCGATGCAGTTGCGGACAGTGGCCACACAAGTCGTAATACAGTGGTTCAACAAAGAAGACAAGAATAACAACGGATCGCAGAAACAAATCGTTCTTACGATATACATCAGTACCCGTTAATTTTTATAAGAGGAGATAAAGATCACCATTTCAGTTTCAAACATGTGAACCTTAACATAGGGGCAGAAGCAAATAGAAGTTCTTCGAAGGCATTTTATGCATATCGCACTAGGAACAGGTATTGGATTACCTGCGCGGTCCAGATTAAAATTTCATCTCCGGCACTGACAATGTTGAGCATCAGCAGACAACGTTCAAGACCATTGTACAATATACATCAGACAGGCAAATGCAATGAAAAGTTGTGAGGGATGGAGAAAACTCACTGCGGTTCGGCAGCCATGTTGGAAAGCTGATGCGAAAGCAAAGAGAACTTCACTGCAAATTTAAACGTATCCAAAGCCTCAGAGACAAACATAATTTGAAAGCTGAATGCAACGAAAATGCGTGAAGCGTTCAACGATTTCGAAAGTAAAAATCGGCCAGAAAATCCGAAGAAGTTCTGATCTTGTGTTAAACCAGTAAACGCGTCGAAATCACCTGTCCAGACACTCTGTGACCATAATAGCATCGAAACGAGGGATAACACAGAGAAGGCTGAAATACCAAACGTCTTTTTCGCACATTGTTTTACCGAGGAAGATCGCACTGCAGTTCGTCCTTTACATCGTCGCACGCACGTTATACTGACACACGTCGAAATAAGTGACTGTGGGACAGAAAAACAACTGAAATCGCTTTACAGAGGAAAGGCTACTGGACCTGACGGGATACAGTACCAATCTACACAGAGTATGTGATGCAATGCGCTCCTCCTCTAGGAGCAGTGTACCGTAGACCGCTGGAGGAGTGAAGTGCAGCTAATGATGGGAGAAAAGCGCAAGTCGTTCCCATTGTCAAGAAAAGTCGTCGAACAGAAGCACAAAATAATAGGCCTATACCTCAGGCGCTCGTCTACTGCCAAATTTTTAAGAATATTTTATGTTCGCGTACTATGACGGTTCTGGAGACGGAAGATCTCTGTAGGAATCAACATGGGTTCCAGAAACAACAGCCGTGTGCAGCCCAGTTCGATCTGCTCATTCACGAGACCCAGAAAGCAGTAGGTACAGACGGTCAGGTTGATTCCCTGTTCCTTGACTTCCCCAAGGTATTCGATCAGTTACGCATTGTTGCCTAATGAACAAAGTACGAACGTGCAGAATATCAGACCAACTGTGTGATTGGACTGAAAAATTTGTACCAAACTTAGCATGTCATTCTAAACGGAGAGAAGCCTTTAGACGTAAGTCTGGGCATACTCCAGCGGAGTGTTATAGGACCACTAATTTTTTTAATAAAAGTTAGGACTCCACTGTTTTTCTGAGTGGTAACGTACTTCTCTATCATGCAGCAGGCCCGGGTTCGATTCTGCGCCTGTGGACGGGGCCTGGTGTTATCATCATCTCATCATCACCGATGTGCAAGTGGCCCAAATGTGGCGACATCTGAAATAAGTCCTGTAGCCAGCGGCCGAACTTACTCGGACGAGGCCTCCCATTTTATAATAGGGTGTAAGGGGTATAAGTGGAGAAACTTGTACTGGTGACGAGGACAGTGTACTGAACAACATTGCATCAGTATTTATGTCATTGGAGACTAATAATTATAGCGGTTAGGACTAGTATGTTTTTAGGTTTGTTAATACTCCCAAGAACATGTGTCAAGAGCAAGCCATGAATGCTTATTTTTCCCTGGTCCGGTGTTCAAGTGTGGATGCATGGACACAGATCGGTTAGTTTGTATTGACAGGCGTAGTCTATGCAGTTACAACTGTGCAGAAAACATCAAGTAGTAAATTATATGACGTATCTGTGGGATGACTGTTCTTTGCATCTAATAAACAACCAACACACTGATGCGTGTGCACATTGAGGTGCACATGTAGAAATATATGCAGTTTATATCCGTAACATACTGTGTATAAATGCCCTAATGGATCATGTCTGTAGTTCCTTGAGAACATTGCAATTAAGACCTGCCAAGGAACAACGTTTGGTGCAGGCAATGGCAGTTGACCCTCAACATAAATAAATATAGCGTATTACGAATAAATGGACGAAATGACACAGTATTGTATAATTACACTAGTGCAGGACGCTCACCGAAAGTAGTTACATCCATAAAATATCTAGAAGTATAAGTACGGAGCAATTTAAAGCGAACGACCACCTAAATCTAATCGCAGGTAAGGCAGATGACAGATTCAGTGATTCTTTAGAACAATACTCAGGAATTGCAGCCCACCCACAAAGGAGGTAATTTACAAGGCCCTTGTTCGATCAGTACTTTAAGATTGCTTGTCAGTAAGGGATGCATATAGGAAGTACAAAGAAAAGCAGCGCGTTTCGTTACAGGTTCATTTAGCAAGCACGAATGCGTCACTGAGATGCTCAGCCAACTCCAGTGGGAGACGCTGCCAGAGAGGCATTCTGCGTTACAGTGAGAAGTTGTTTTGGGTTTTGGGAACGTTCGTTCCTTGAAGAGTCAATCAATGTACTGCTTCCTCCGATGTACATCTTGCGAAAAGAGTATGAAGTAAAATTTGAGAGATTACAGCTTACACGAAGGCTTGCCAACAATCGTTCGTCCTTCCTGCAAATTATTCGAGACAGGAACAGGAAAAAAGGGGAGTGACAATGATACACAAAACACCCTCCACTACATATCGTTAGGTGGCTTGTGGGGTATAGACGCACTAGGAACAACGAAGAATACAAGTATACTACTAATTCCCGTAATTTATTTCGAGAGTTTTTAGTTGATATATATGTAAAACTAGAGGCAGAACAAAAGACGCAATAATGAATGACGCCATCGTTGACCTCTTAAGAAGACAGCTGGTTTTACCATCGACTTACGTAGGAACTCTTCGCCACACTCACGAGTACACCCAAGATGCTAAGCCCTATGTAGAAAACCATGGTCGTCCTGGCTTATTTGTAACATTCTTTTGCAATCCGCCATGGCCGTAGATCAAAGAAAATATGAAGACCTTATTGTGGCACACCTCCAGTTTTGTTCATTCCGAGATACTGAGGCTTAAACATAATTGCGTGATGACAGTTCTCTGACTGAGACACCTGAAATATTGCAGTCCATTGCCTGTTTCAAGGGATTGCCATTTCTTTCTGCTGTCACCATTCAATTATGTTAAAGCCGCTGTATCGTGAAAGTGGAGGTGTACCATTACTGAAATCTGATTTGTGGACACGGACCTTCGTGGCATAACAAGTCTAGTTCTTCGACAGAACAAATGAGAGTCATGGATGTCATCAAAAATTACTATATTTCTGGTACAGTAAGATGCTGGAAGTACTCAATCGAGTATTAGAAACGTGGATTACCTCATTCACACAATTTAGTTTGCTTACATGAAAAATTACATCCAAATCAATGTCATCAGGTCATTCGAGGTGAGTTTCCGACTCTAAAAGAGGCCCCAGAACCAAATATTATAATAGTGAAAAGAACATGAATCATGGTCTAAATGAAGATTAAATTCACCATGTATGAGCGAAGGCAGTTTGTACAAACAGATTTTAAAGACCCTATTTAAATGTGACATAATCTGGAGAAGATCTGGAGAAGATGAATATCCTAAATACCGAAGACGATCTCCGGAAAATTGTTTCTGTGCCAAAATACGAATTCTTGGCGACAAAGAGATAGAAAAAGATAATCAAAAGGTGGTGCTATGCAACCCGCTCCTCTAAAAAATATTTAAAGCACACGTAAATGTGGAATACTGAAACTCAGTGAAATCAATTAAATATTAGCAAAGGCAGTGATAAGGCTGTATTTGCAATTGCTAGAGGTAACACAGGACACCATCCGAAAGATGAAATATTTCGGTGTTAAATGGGCAGATGTATAAATTGTAATGAAGCGGCTTGGCTAATGTTGAGTTTCCAAATTCTTGGTAGAGAACCATTAGTTGCTCATTTGGTTGCGAATTTAGAAAATGCTCAAAGAATATATTTTACAAGAGAAACTCCACAGAGAGTAGGCAGTGATGAATACGACACTAACTTCATCTTTCCAGCTTTGTCGGAGTGACCCATTTGCAAGGACGTTGCTACATAACGATGTTGTATTACAAGACGAATCATTCAACAAAGAAAGCAATGAGCTTCCTTCAGAATGGTGAACCACTGGCACGAGTGTAGCCGATGTGCACAAGAGATGCTCAGTGTTTCCATTCCCGAACTTTACTACACGAAATTTGTGGAGAGACTTGTTTCACAGATTTTAAAGAAAATCGTTGAATATTTATGAGAAACGTAAAGAGAAGCATGTTAAAGTTTAAGATTACTGGGAAATGATAACTATTGGGAGTTGGGACTTTGAGCATCTTCATTGATAGCAGCCACAGAACAAATGATGTAGCTATCTGAGATAATACTGACACTATGTAGTCCAACGAATCCAAATAGATTGCAGGAGAAATTTTAAAAAAAAATGTTCAAATCTGTGTGAAATCTTATGGGACTTAACTGCCAATGTTATCAGACCCTAAGCTTACACACTACTTAACCTGAATTATCCTAATGACAAACACACTCACCCATGCCCGAGGGAGGACTCGAACCTGCGCCGGGACCAGCCAAGAAATTCAAAAGAAAGTGTCAGCGATGACATATTGCATGAAATGCGAAAAGTCCACCAACAATTACATATAGAGTTCAACGGCTCAAATGGTTCAAATGGCTCTGAGCACTTTGGGAGGTCATCAGTCCCCTAGAACTTAGAGCTACTTCAACCTAACTAACCTAAGGACATCACACACATCCATGCCCGAGGCAGAATTCGAACCTGCGACCGTAGCGGTCGCGCGGTTCCAGACTGAAGCGCCTAGAACCGCTCGGGCACACCGGCCGGCAGAGTTCAATGAATAGATCTTTAATCAAGCACTTATTCATTAAGAAGACAAACGCTTGACAATCAAACTTTAGTTCAGCTGGGAACGAAAGCGCCACAAAAACATGGAATCGATGCACTGAATTCCGAAATATTAAAAGAGAAACGTTTTAGTGTGGATGAATTATTGCAGTACATTGATCAAAATAAACCACTGTTAAAATTCAAACGGAGGCTTATGATTTCATCATGTGTCGTCTGAACGGTGATACTGGTGGAATAACCTATCTGGGGGCGCCAGGAAGCACCAGAAATATGTTTTTCATACGTTTAATGTCGGCTGAAATATGAGCCAAAAAGATATTACGCTTTCATTGACATAATCTGGATTGCAGTAACATTAATGCAGTGAGAACGTACTGCCCATTCTGCCTTGGAACTGACATGAAATGTTGCAGAACAAAACTTTCCAGTCTATCATGTACAATGAGCATCTGGACCAGGTCACCTTTTAAAACCGTGTAAAGTAATCATTTGAGACGAATGTACGGTGGCGCCTAAAAGTTATTCGAGGCGTTAGATAGGATTGTACAAGATATTCGAGGTAATTCACAATTAATGGCAGATGCATTAATTATACTTTCTGGAGATGTTTGGTAAATGCTTCCAGTTATTCCAGAATCAACGTCAGCAGATGAAATCAGTCCTTGTTTGAAGCAATCATTTCTTTGCCATGAGTGTAAAAGTAAAATTAAGAGCAAATTTGAGAGTTCAATTTTCCAATGTTGAAGAAGCGATACATTTTACCGTAAAACTCTTAAGGATTGGTGAAGGTAATCACCCAATTGACGTGTAACTGGCCAAATTGAATTTATAAATGATTTAGGTATCATGTCAACAGTCCAGATGAGTTAATAGATAAAGTTTATCCACACATCATTCAAAATTACACAACGTCAAATTGATTACTTAAAACAGCAACAATTCCTGCAGAAGGAAGAATGCATAAATCAGTCGATTCAATGGTTGATATGAATGAAAATGTAATTTCTCACACCGAATTTTTGAATTAGATGCAGATGCCAGGAATATCT
Organism: Schistocerca gregaria; assembly: GCF_023897955.1. NCBI lineage: Eukaryota > Metazoa > Arthropoda > Insecta > Orthoptera > Acrididae > Schistocerca > Schistocerca gregaria. The sequence continues at coordinate 541,238,588 of NC_064925.1, read as the reverse complement.
CTCGTTTATTTTACTGGGAAATTGAGATTCAGCAGATTATGTATGGAAAAGGAATGACCATGAAGGACCTGTTAAACAATGTAAATAATGTTGTTGTTGTTGTTGTCTTCAGTCCTGAGACTGGTTTGATGCAGCTCTCCATGCTACTCTATCCTGTGCAAGCCGCTTCATCTCCCAGTACCTACTGCAACCTACATCCTTCTGAATCTGCTTAGTGTATTCATCTCTTTGTCTCCCTCTACGATTTTTACCCTCCACGCTGACCTCCAATACTAAATTTGTGATCCCTTGATGCCTCAAAACATGTCCTACCAACCGATCCCTTCTTCTAGTCAAGTTGTGCCACAAACTCCTCTTCTCCCCAATCCTATTCAATACCTCCTCATTAGTTACGTGATCTACCCATCTAATCTTCAGCATTCTTCTGTAGCACCACATTTCGAAAGCTTCTATTCTCTTCTTGTCCAAACTATTTATCGTCCATATTTCACTTCCATACATGGCTACACTCCAAACAAATACTTTCAGAAACGGCTTCCTGATACATAAATCTATATTCGATGTTAACAAATTTCTCTTCTTCAGAAACGCTTTTCTTGCCATTGCCAGTCTACATTTTATATCCTCTCTACTTCGACCATCGTCAGTTATTTTACTTCCTAAATAGCAAAACTCCTTTACTACTTTAAATGTCTCATTTCATAATCTAATTCCCTCAGCATCACCCGATTTAATTTGACTACATTCCATTATCCTCGTTTTGCTTTTGTTGATGTTAATCTTACATCCTCTTTTCAAGACACTGTCCATTCCGTTCAACTGCTCTTCCAAGTCCTTTGCCGTTTCTGACAGAATTACAATGTCATCGGCGAACCTCAAAGTTTTTACTTCTTCTCCATGAATTTTAATACCTACTCCAAATTTTTCTTTTGTTTCCTTTACTGCTTGCTCAATATACAGATTTAATAACATCGGGGAGAAGCTACAACCCTGTCTCACTCCTTTCCCAACCACTGCTTCCCTTTCATGCCCCTCGACTCTAATATCTGCCATCTGGTTTCTGTACAAATTGTAAATAGCCTTTCGTTCCCTGTATTTTACCCCTGCCACCTTCAGAATTTGAAAGAAACTATTCCAGTCAACATTGTCAAAAGCTTTCTCTAAGCCTACAAATGCTAGAAACGTAGGTTTGCGTTTCCTTAATCTTTGTTCTAAGATAAGTCGTAAGGTCAGCATTGCCTCACGTGTTCCAGTGTTTCTACGGAATCCAAACTGATCCTCCCCGAGGTCCGCATCTACCACTTTTTCCATTCGTCTGTAAAGAATTCGCGTTAGTATTTTGCAGCTGTGACTTATTAAACTGATAGTTCGGTAATTTTCACATCTGTCAGCACCTGCTTTCTTTGGGATTGGAATTCTTATATTCTTCTTGAAGTCTGAGGGTATTTCACCTGTCTCATACATCTTGCTCACCAGCTGGTAGAGTTTTGTCATGACTGGCTCTCCCAAGGCCGTCAGTAGTTCTAATGGAATGTTCTCTACTCCGGGGGCCTTGTTTCGACTTAGGTCTTTCAGTGCTCTGTCAAACTCTTCACGCAGTCTCCAGAATGAGATTTTCACTCTGCAGCGGAGTGTGCGCTGATATGAAACTTCCTGGCAGATTAAAACTGTGTGCCCGACCGAGACTCGAACTCGGTACCTTTGCCTTTCGCGGGCAAGTGCTCTACCAACTGAGCTACCGAAGCACGACTCACGCCCGGTACTCACAGCTTTACTTCTGCCAGTATCCGTCTCCTACCTTCCAAACTTTACAGAAGCTCTTCTGCGAAACATGCAGAACTAGCACTCCTGAAAGAAAGGATACTGTGGAGACATGGCTTAGCCACAGCCTGGGGGATGTTTCCAGAATGAGATTTTCACTCTGCAGCGGAGTGTGCGCTGATATGAAACTTCCTGGCAGATTAAAACTGTGTGCCCGACCGAGACCCGAACTCGGGACCTTTGCCTTTCGCGGGCAAGTGCTCTACCAACTGAGCGACCGAAGCACGACTCACGCCCGGTACTCACAGCTTTACTTCTGCCAGTATCCGTCTCCTACCTTCCAAACTTTACAGAAGCTCTTCTGCGAAACATGCAGAACTAGCACTCCTGAAAGAAAGGATACTGTGGAGACATGGCTTCGCCACAGCCTGGGGGATGTTTCCAGAATGAGATTTTCACTCTGCAGCGGAGTGTGCGCTGATATGAAACTTCCTGGCAGATTAAAACTGTGTGCCCGACCGAGACTCGAACTCGGGACCTTTGCCTTTCGCGGGCAAGTGCTCTACCAACTGAGCTACCGAAGCACGACTCACGCCCGGTACTCACAGCTTTACTTCTGCCAGTATTCGTCTCCTACCTTCCAAACTTTACAGAAGCTCTTCTGCGAAACATGCAGAACTAGCACTCCTGAAAGAAAGGATACTGTGGAGACATGGCTTAGCCACAGCCGGGGGGATGTTTCCAGAATGAGATTTTCACTCTGCAGCGGAGTGTGCGCTGATATGAAACTTCCTGGCAGATTAAAACTGTGTGCCCGACCGAGACTCGAACTCGGGACCTTTGCCTTTCGCGGGCAAGTGCTCTACCAACTGAGCTACCGAAGCACGACTCACGCCCGGTACTCACAGCTTTACTTCTGCCAGTATCCGTCTCCTACCTTCCAAACTTTACAGAAGCTCTTCTGCGAGACATGCAGAACTAGCACTCCTGAAAGAAAGGATACTGTGGAGACATGGCTTCGCCACAGCCTGGGGGATGTTTCCAGAATGAGATTTTCACTCTGCAGCGGAGTGTGCGCTGATATGAAACTTCCTGGCAGATTAAAACTGTGTGCCCGACCGAGACTCGAACTCGGGACCTTTGCCTTTCGCGGGCAAGTGCTCTACCAACTGAGCTACCGAAGCACGACTCACGCCCGGTACTCACAGCTTGCCCGCGAAAGGCAAAGGTCCCGAGTTCGAGTCTCGGTCGGGCACACAGTTTTAATCTGCCAGGAAGTTTCATATCAGCGCACACTCCGCTGCAGAGTGAAAATCTCATTCTGGAAACATCCCCCAGGCTGTGGCTAAGCCATGTCTCCACAGTATCCTTTCTTTCAGGAGTGCTAGTTCTGCATGTTTCGCAGAAGAGCTTCTGTAAAGTTTGGAAGGTAGGAGACGGATACTGGCAGAAGTAAAGCTGTGAGTACCGGGCGTGAGTCGTGCTTCGGTAGCTCAGTTGGTAGAGCACTTGCCCGCGAAAGGCAAAGGTCCCGAGTTCGAGTCTCGGTCGGGCACACAGTTTTAATCTGCCAGGAAGTTTCATATCAGCGCACACTCCGCTGCAGAGTGAAAATCTCATTCTGGAAACATCCCCCAGGCTGTGGCTAAGCCATGTCTCCACAGTATCCTTTCTTTCAGGAGTGCTAGTTCTGCATGTTTCGCAGAAGAGCTTCTGTAAAGTTTGGAAGGTAGGAGACGGATACTGGCAGAAGTAAAGCTGTGAGTACCGGGCGTGAGTCGTGCTTCGGTAGCTCAGTTGGTAGAGCACTTGCCCGCGAAAGGCAAAGGTCCCGAGTTCGAGTCTCGGTCGGGCACACAGTTTTAATCTGCCAGGAAGTTTCTTCACGCAGTATCTTACCTCCCATTTCGTCTTCATCTACATCCTCTTCCATTTCCATAATATTGTCCTCAAGTACATCGCCCTTGTATAAACCTTCTATATACTCCTTTCACCTTTCTGCCTTCCCTTCTTTGCTTAGGACTGGGTTGCCATCTGAGCTCTTGATATTCATACACGTGGTTCTCTTCTCTCGAAAGGTCTCTTTAATTTTCCTGTAGGCAGTATCTATCTTACCCCTAGTGAGATAAGCTTCTACATCTTTACATTTGTCCTCTAGCCATCCCTGCTTAGCTATTTTGCACTTCCTGTCGATCTCATTTTTGAGACGTTTGTATTCCTTTTTGCCTGCTTCATTTACTGCATTTTTATATTTTCTCCTTTCATCAATTATATTCAATATTTCTTCTGTTACCCAAGGATTTCTAGCAGTCCTCGTCTTTTTACCTACTTTATCCTCTGCTGCCTTCACTTCTTCGTCCCTCAGAGCTACCCATTCTTCTTCTACTGTGTTTCTTTCCCCCATTGCTGTCAATTGTTCCCTTATGCTCTCCTTGAAACTCTGTACAACCTCTGGTTCTTTCAGCTTATCCAGATCCCATGTCTTTAAATTCCTACCTTTTTGCAGTTTCTTCAGTTTTAACCTACAGGTCATAGCCAATAGATTGTGGTCAGAGTCCACATCTGCCCCTGGAAATGTCCTACAATTTAAAACCTGATTCCTAAATCTCTGTCTTACCATTATATAATCTATCTGATACCTTTTAGTATCTGATATCTTTAGTAAATAATACAACAAAAATATAAATAATGTTAGGGAAATATAAAGGAAAAACACTATTTATCACGAGGATATCGCTCATATCTACTGAACTGTGGATTTCAATTCAAAAGTCTGTAATTTACTGTGAGATTAATATTTAATGTGACTATAAATAAAGCACAAGGAGACACGTGAAGATATACTAGCGTCAGTTTTAAAGAATTACGCTTGTCTCACGCTGAGTTATATGTAGCTTGCTCTAGAATGGGAAGCCCAAAGAATCTGTACATTTATTTACGAAATAATAAGATGACAAAATGTAGTTAATAAGCAAGTATTATAATAAAATAACTTAAGTATGACATAAAACAGAGTTTTCTTTCATTAAATTAGATAGTACTCATAGCACTGTAATTATTGTACTTAAAGGTAAATTTTATAAAATCATATTTACTGGTGCCAGCTGGCTTTGTCCGGACGAAGAAAGGGCCAGCTATGGATGTCTATAACTACGTTATAAAAAGGTATCTATATATGTACGTTTCACATTTTCTTTTAAATCATTGGACCAGTTTCAACCAACCTTCGTAAACACGCCATTATTACCTACAAACAACTACCTCATTGTTAAGAAACACCTCCTGTTGGAGTGGGGTCACATAGGAAATGGGCAGAGAGAGGGGGAAACAGAAGATGTGTGTGTAATATATATGGCGTACACGGAGACCATCAAAGCCGCAGGTTAAAAATTGGTGTAGATATACCTAAAATGATGATTCTGTTGGGGAAGTTTGCGATACCTCCAAATATAACAACCGACAATCACTGGCTTTTTCTTCTGGTGCTACCCTTAGTTTCCCTGTTGTGGAATATAGTGGTCACGAGGTGGTAGCAGTTGTGGTTGTGAGGATGTGAGTATCTGAAGCGATTGTTATCGCATCCTGGTGGTCACCACGGCATCTTACGTCTCTTTACGTATCACTATGTATTTCAAGGGGGAAAAATCGAGATTTCCTATAATGTTCTTAGGCTTTTATGAGTAGTCTCGAATGCTGACGAATGTTTTCGAATGTGCTAAAATATTCTCGAAAAAATGAATAAATGAAAGACACAGTATTTTAGTTCTGATTAGTTCATCGTTGAATACTTGAGTGGATTTCAATGTACTTAAGGATGTTTTTGACCATTCGAGGGTATTTTTGAACATTCGTTTTTACAGTGTTTTCCAGTGATCTGGCATATTCCCAGGAGACAAAAGAGAATAAAGACCATGTGACGCGGAACTGTTTCACCTAACGATAAATAGAAATACGAAGTTCGTCTGGAAAGAACACCCTGGTGTACACAAAAGTAAAGAAAAAAATTAGTTATTAAAGTCATCAGTCTCGTGACTGTCAAGATATTTCCCGAGGTTTCCTGTCCTGTGTGAGTATCCATCGCAAGGTATAACTTACGAGGTTTGCCCAGAAAGTAATGCACCACTTTTTTTTCTCAGCTAAAATCAATGCTACGAATGCGAAACGTTACGTATCCATTATTTGAAGTCTCTTGAGTGAGCGCAACAAGTTTCCGTCACTTTCGACAGAAAGCGGAGCCGCAGGACTATTTCAAAATGGTGTCTATAAATTATGACGTTACAAGCAACATGCTGTCATTGAATTCGTCACTGCATAGAAAGAAACGGCGAGGGAATATTGAGAAACGTTTGTGCAAAGTCTATGGAGCATTTGCTGTGATAGAAGTACCGTTAGTCGCTCAGCGGTCGGGGAGACCATTCACGACCGGAGAAGACATTTCCAGGACTATGAGGATGTGATTCACACATTGAAGCACTGGATCCGCCAGCAGGGCAAGCACTGGACCGACACGGCATACACGCTCTTGTTTCGCGCTGGAGGAAGGCCACAGAACATGACGGAGATTGCGTGAAAAAATAGGGTGTGTAGATAACCATGTGTGTAATTCTCATTATGTTCAATAAAGAATTGTTGAAGGAAATAAATGCGGTGCCTTACTTTCTGGGCAACCCTCGTAACCTCAGTTCTGTGTTGCCCAGAAGCTCATCAGCGGCGTCTGTTCTTCCGGACAATCCCGAGAAGAACAGACACCTCACTTGATCCAGATCCAGCGGCCATACAAATACATTGCCCACGGATTTCAATGACGCTAGCCGCATTTGGTCATTGAAATGAATCGTGGTAAGAGGTGAAAATTTGTGTCGGATAGGAACTCGAACCCGGATTTCCCACTCAACGAGAGCTCTTTCCTTAACCGCCTTAGCTATCCGAGCACGCTTTCCATCTGATTCCATTTCACGCCTGTTACAGACTACTTACTTATCGTTACGTACCCATGAACCCTTTAATCGCAGTTCCTACTTCCCGTAAGAGGTGGGGCACGGTATGCATAAATATAACGTTGGCCGATCTGGGGCACTACAGAGGCAGCCACGTAATCCTCCACGGCTGACAAGTGATGTCAGTGACGTGGTACGTATGTACCAGTCTGTTTTATAGAGTCTGCAGGGAAAGATGGGTAGATGCGGAGGTATGACAGAACCGCAGAAAGCAGCAATCGTATTTTGACGTGCCTAACACCACACAGTGAATGAAGTTGTTCAGTTTGTTGATGTATTGAAGTAGATTTTATTTCAGGACAGATGTGATTTGGTGATGTTTTGGGAATTTTTTATCGCAGTGTGACTTGGGCAGGTTATCGTGAACATGAAACTGGATGTTTATTTCAACATTGTCGGTCCTTCGACGAGACTTGTCTCACAGCTTGAATGGAAAATTCTCTCTTAACTACGCACCATCCGTTCACTGACTATCCCGTCAGCGTAGGACAGTGAGCATTCACAGCAAGAATCACTGCCGAATGTGAATGCCGTCTGAACTCTGCTCCTCTTTGTAAACATTCCTCATCATCATTAGTAGGGCACTGTTTAGTGTGGAAGTGGAGGGCTAGTGCAGGAATCGGATATAGCCAACTGTACCTTAAGTCATTACGACTGGACAGATATCTGATGTTCAAACACACGAATACGGATATATTCCCACAACCCTGCGACATTATGTGCACTACATTCTAATATATGAGATCGTTGTTTTTCACTGTGACGTTCTTGAATAAATTCTGTGTGGAGTTCTTCCCACATTAAATTTGACAGTTTCTAACTTTAGACAACTACTTCCAACATCATCGTCAGGAGATTAGATTTCAATAGGCCGTTAGGTGCCTTATGCAGTTAGCCGAATTATGTCTTGGAGAAGTATTCGAAAGCTCAAAACTGAAAATCTAACGCGGCATGGACTCCACGAAGAATTTATTCAACATTCCAGTATGGTTAGAAATAAACTAGACTGAACATTGCAGAGATATAAACTAGACTAAACACTGTAGCGACACTGCCGTAAATGGCATCAACCTGCCGACCTCTGCTTCAAGCTGTCGTAATAGGAGACGCGGACGTGTATTAGGGCACGGGTGTGGAATTGGGCATGTTTAGAAACGTGTACACGTAACTGCAGCACTCCTCGGCGGCAAGTGCTCACTACAACTGGCGCATCAGCCATACACCTCCTGCTTCCGTAAAATGACACACGTCAAATAGCTGTGTTTGCTTCGGCAATAATTTCTTGAAACACAGGCTGTTAAATTTTTGACTGATGTCATTTCCCTTTATTATTAGACAATAGTCAATTAGTCATGATCAGGTGGTTTCAACCCCTATGCCCGTTCTCAAGTGCTTAATATCTATAGATAACATATAAAAATTCATTTGAAAACTGAATTATACATCTATGTGTACAGAAATACAACAGCTGCCCGCACAGTCTTGAAATACATTTGCCAGTAAACAGAGGTGTTTCATATTCAGTCATATATACAAACGTATGCAACATTCTGATCACAACAGTATGTTTCACTTTACGAATATGTCATGTTAATAGCTGTGTTCGTTTAATGATAAAAATCTCCAGTACTAGCTATTGTTACTTGGATTAGCGTATCATTTTATTTTTACTTCTGCAGATATTCGACTGCTTAGCCATTTTCAAGTGTGCCAAATGGTAAGCAACGGTATATGGTTAATCATAAGTACCTCAGAGGTTTCACATGACGATAGCGTGACAACCGTAGAACATCCAGAAAATAGAAACATATCTGTCGGTAGAACGCCTCTCTAGGTTTCCAGTCAACATTACACTCAGTATCGGCACCTATGTGACACGGTAAATGTCAATACGTGCATGCACTTGACTGGAGTCGCTGACACACACTGCTCGGCAAACTTTGAACTGACTATTTAGTCGCGAACAGATTCAGTGTTTCTTTGAGGAACGGATGACTTGTCTACATGTCCAGACGAACCTTCCCCATAGTGCAACTGCGCCATAGCGCGTATTATGAATCCAATCTTGGAGAGGTGTTTTATGCCTTGTACTTTCTCCAAAGTCGACGGCTGAAACCTCGGAAGTGGCTACTTATGAATAACCCTATACTGCAAGTAGAATGTTATGTCAAAGCTATTCTTGGAACACTTGATGTGATGTCGTTACAAGGGCTGGATAAAAATATGGAAACACCAAAAACACAACACATTATAATGATAATCCGGTGGACGAAAACTGTTGGCATTCATAACAGCTTTCAGTCGACTCGGAATGTATAAATACAGGCCCTGCTTAGTTTTCAAAGGAACATTATAGCATTCTAACTCTTCTGGAAACTATGGGTCAAATTAAACAGAGCTCACACTGGGTTATGGACGATGCGCAGCCTCTCTTTACAAATGGGGTGCTGCATAGTCTACGGTATGTGACTGTGGGACTCCGAAACAGACAATTAAGTACTTTAGAGATGAATGCCTCTTGCGTTCCTACCATGGGAGTTGGAGCGACCTCTTGAAAGCTGATGATGCACCTCTTATATGGATTAGGAACCTAGATACCGACATTTAGTTAGTTCAAGTGGCTTTAAACACTATGGGACTTAACATCTGAGGTCATCAGTCCCCTACACTTAGAACTACTTACACCTAACTAACCTAAGGACATCACACACATCCATGCCCGAGGCAGGATTCGAACCTGCGATCGCAGCAGCAGCGCGGTTCCGGAATGAAGCGCCTAGAACCCCTCGGCCACAACGGCCGGCATTTAGTTGGTTCTAATGTAGTTTTGTATTTTCATATTCCTGTTATATATAGTATTACTGATGTCATGCACCTGTAATTTTACTCTGCATGTGAACCATACGAATAAATAAATAAAAAAATAAAATAACTATTATTCCTGCAAAATAGTGGCAATTTTAGGTAACAACGATAGAGGCAGATAGCGATCACGTAACCTCGGAACACTTTATCTCCACTGGAGAACAAATATTGTAAAAGAGGCTGAACCTCATCAGCCAAATGGTCACATAACCTCTGGCAGCAATGTGACCTTGCAGAGTAGTCGTGGGAACCATGGAATAGAACGATGTGGCTGCAAAATCGTCACCGAATCTCCGGAAAATTTGATTCTTGACAGCAAGCAGGCTGCAGCGTATGGTTGGGACGGTGTACGCCAGACGTAAGCTCGGTCAGAAATTGGAAACGGCGTGAAACAACAATAATAGGTCCAAATAATTTCCATTGCTCCATAGACCAGGCTTCATGGCTGTGGCACCACGTTTTCCTGTTAGAGGCATCTGAATGACTGATGCGCCATTTTGGAATTCCACCTGTCCCTGCAACTCCTAACCTTGGGAGCTCCCTTCGTGTTGTTTTGGCGCAAACCGCGTTCTTGAGTGCGACACTCAGTTCGGCAGTGACGTCTGCAGCTGTAGGAATCTTTTTGTACATAACAATCCAATGACTGTCACGATCACTCAACACTTCCTTCCGCCCGCGTTGTGACTTAGCAGATGATATTTTACCGCTTTCCCTGTATGCGGAATAATCTCCGATAAGATGCCTCTTTAAAACCGAATACTTCGGCTACCTTGGTTACGGACGCACCTCCATAGGAGCAACAACAATTTCTCCAGGCTCGTATCCACTTAGTTCCGATGTGACGCACACACAACCTCGCAGAACACTGTTCTGATCGCGTCCTACACTTGCAACGTATTGAGTATCAAATACAGCAGCACCACCAGCAGGTTTGGCTAGCATCTGAATTTACGTTCAAGCGTACTTTTCTTGCGATGTTTCAATATTTTTGTCCAATCGCTGTATTTAAAAGTCAACTCACCCAATAGCATTTTGACAACGTATGATAAACGTAAATTCTGAGTGTAACTCGAATATGTTTGGTTATTTCACACACTTTGTGGTGTCACCGCCAGACTCCACACTTGCTAGGTGGTAGCCTTTAAATCGGCTAAATCGGCCGCGGTCCGTTAGTATACGTCGGACCCGCGTGTCGCCACTATCAGTGATTGCAGACCGAGCGCCGCCACACGGCAGGTCTAGTCTAGAGAGACTCCCTAGCACTCGCCAGTTGTACAGCCGACTTTGCTATCGATGGTTCACTGCCTGCATACGCTCTCATTTGCAGAGACGACAGTTTAGCATAGCCTTCAGCTACGTCATTTGCTACGACCAAGCAAGGCGCCATATTCAGTTACTATGTATCCTGAACAGATAATATTGTGAATCATGTACAGTCAAAAGGGACGTTTATCGTTAATGGCTTAAAGTTAAGTATCAAACTAATCACGTCCGCTTTTTGAATTCTAATTCCTTATCATGTTCCAGACCTCGCGTCAGTATAGTTATTCCCTCCTCACGCCAGCATGCATGAGCTAAAACGCGTGCATTTCTGCCTCCACTTGTTAACACGGTGTTGGCTCTCCAGCCAACACAACACACTCCAAAATGGCTACACAACCGAAACTGCAATATGAAAATAAACAAATAAAAATGATATTCTAATCAACGTAACAGGAGCCCGCGCGGAAGGTTAACGTCATTCAAGAAATTTATTTCGACTGTGGATCCCACTGCAATTAAAATATTAGTTTCCTCTGTGTTTCATTATACACACATCAAAAAAGTTTTGCATCACCCCGGTTTCCGGAACTCCTGAAGATAGACGTTGACTGTGGGTGTTGTATCACAGACACAGTCCCTTTGACTGTTCGGGGATGTCACTAAACCCACCCAAAGATATAAACAACCATGCATGAGCAGTGACTATTAGACGGAGGGGATCCGACAACCGACCAGTTCCAGTCATTTCACCAGGAAGGGGGTACATGGCTCGTGTTGTCTGTAGTTGAACCATGCCTAGACGGTCAATACCGCGATTCTATCGCATACGCATTGTTACTTAGTGCCAGGAAGGGCTCTCAACAAGGGAAGTGTCCAGGCGTCTCGGAGTTAACCAAAGCGATGTTGTTCTCACATGGAGGAGATACAGAGAAACAGGAACTGTCAATGACGTGCCTCTCTCAGGCCACCCAAGGGTTACTACTGCGGTGGATGACAGCTACCTATGGATTATGGCCCGGAGGACCACTGACAGCAACGCCACCATGTTGAATAATGCTTTTCGTGCAGTCACAGGACGTCGTGTTACAACTCGAACTGTGCGCTATAGGGTACGCAACGCGCAACTTCACTCCCGACTTCCATAGCGAGGTCCATCTTTGAAACCATGACGCCACGCAGCGCGGTACAGAAGGGCCCAACAACATGCCCAATGGACGGCTGAGGACTGGCATCACTTTCTCTTCACCGATGAGTGTCGCGTATGCCTTCAACCAGACAATCGTCGGAGACGTGTCTGGAGGCAACACGGTCAGGCTGAACGCCTTAGACACACTGTTCAGCTAGTGCGGCAAGGGGAGTTCCCCCGCTGTTTTGGGGTGGCATTATGTGGGGGCGACGTACTCTGCTGGTGGTCGTGGAAGGCGCCGTAACGGCTGTACGATAGGTGAATGCCATCCTCCGACCGATAGTGCAACCATGTGGGCAGCATATTCGCGTGGCATTCGTCTTGATGGACGACAGTTTGGGCCCCCATCGCGCACATTTTGTGATTGCCTTCCTTCAAGATAACGACATCGCTCGACTAGAGTGGCCAGCATGTTCTCCAGACAACCCTATTGACCATGCGTGGGATAGATTGAAAAGTGCTGTTTATGGACGACGTGACCCACCAACCACTCTGAGGGATCTACGCCGAATCGCCGTTGAGGAGTGGATCAATCTGGACCAACAGTGCCATGGTGAACTTGTAGATAATATGCCATGGCGAATACAGGCATGCATGAATGCAAGAGGACGTGCTTCTGGGAATTAGAGATACCGATGTGTACAGCAATCTGACCCACCAACTCCGAAGTTCTCGCTGTTTGGTGGTACAACATGCAATGTGTGGTTTCCATGAGCAATAAAAGGGGCGGAAATGATATTTATGTTAATCTCTATTGAATTTTTCTGCACAGGTTCCGGAACTCTCGGAACCGAAGTGACGCAAAACTTTTTTTGATGTGTGTAGTTAAGGGATAATCAGTTTGAGTCGGTTACAAAATCTTAAATAAACAGTAATATTCGACAAGTCCTGTAATTCATATTCTGTTAACACCGCAAATCTAGTTTATCAGGTCATCGAAACTACGAATGTTCTAGGAAAAATAATGATGCTCTCACCGCCATGACAGTGACGAACATTACAATCATGATAGCCACCATGAGAACAGCGGGCGCATCTTCAAAGTTGGTCTCCACCCATTCTGAAGCATTTCTGTCCACTTCTTGCACCATCTCTATCTGGAACGAAAATAAAGGCTTATAGTTGGCTTGTATCCAGTGAAATAGGTGAATGATGAGTGAATAATAACCAAGTGCCACTGTTCAGACCGAATTGTACTATGGATTTCGATTTACTGCTAAATATGTACAGTTTAGAACTTTCAATACGGCATTTTTTAGAACATAGTTATTAGTAGCTGTATATTTTTTTATTATTCGCGTATCTGGAAGATAAGTGTTATTAACAAAGAAGGAAAAAAGTCTCACATATGAGCTCGAAATAATATTTTTACGCTTTATCCCAGACTCCGCATATATCACATCTTAACACTGCTCAATTCCAGATACGCTGCTGGCCATTAAAATTGCCACACCAAAAAGAAATGCAGATGATAAATGGGTATTCATTGGACAAATATATTATACTAGAACTGACATGTGATTACATTTTCAAGCAATTTGGGTGCATAGATCCTGAGAAATCAGTACCCAGAACAACTACCACTGGCCGTAATAACGGCCATGATACGCCTGGGCATTGAGTCAAATGGCTCCGAGCACTATGGGACTTAACATCTGTGGTCATCAGTCCTCTAGAACTTAGAACTACTTAAACCTAACTAACCTAAGGACATCACACACATCCATGCCCGAGGCAGGATTCGCACCTGCGACCGTAGCAGTCCCGCGGTTCCGGACTGAGCCCCTAGAACCGCGAGACCACCGCGGCCGGCGGGCATTGAGTCAAACAGAGCTTGGATGTCGTGTACAGGTACAGCTGCCCATGCAGCTTCAACACGATACCACAGTTCATCAAGAGTAGTGACTGGCGTATTGTGACGAGCCAGTTGTTCGGCCACCATTGACCAGACATTTTCAATTGGTGAGACATCTGGAGAATGTGCTGTCCAGGACAGAAGTCGAACATTTTCTGCATCCAGAAAGGCCCGTACAGGACCTGCAACATGCGGTTGTACATTATCCTGCTGAAATGTGGGGTTTCGCAGGGATCGAATGGAGGGTAGAGTCACGGGTCGTAACACATCTGAAATGTAACGACCACTGTTCACAGTGCCGTCAATGCGAACAAGAGGTGACCGAGACGTGTAACGAATGGCACCCCATACCATCAAGCCGGGTGATACACGCCAGTATGGCGAGACAAATACACGCTTCCAATGTGCGTTCACCTAGACGTCGCCAAACATGGATGCGACCATCACGATGCTGTAAACAAAACCTGGATTCATCCGAAAAAATGACGTTTTGCCATTCGTGCACCCAGGTTCGTCGTTGAGTACACCATCGCAGGCGCTCCTGTCTGTGATGCAGCGTCATGCTGCTGCTGCAAACGTTGTCGAACTGTTCATGCAGATGATTGTTGTCTTGCAAACGTCCCCATCTCTTGACTCAGGGATCGAGACGTGGCTGCACGATCCGTTACAGCCTTTCGGATAAGATGTCCGTCATCTCGACTGCTAGAGATAAGAAGCCGTTGGGTTCCAGCACGGCGTTCCGTATTACCCACCTGAAGCCACCGATTCCATATTCTGCTAACAATCATTGGATCTCGACCAACGCGAGCAGCATTGTCGCGATATGATAAACTGCAATCGCGATAGGCTACAATCCGACCTTTATCAAAGTTGGAAACGTGATGGTACGCATTTCTCCTCCTTACACGAGGCATCACAACAACGTTTCACCAGGTTAACGCCCGTCAACTGCTGTTTGTGTATGAGAAATCGGTTGTAAACTTTTCTCATGTCAGCACGTCGTATGTGTCGCCACCGGCGCCAACCTTGTGTGAATGCTCTGAAAAGCTAATCATTTGTATATCACAGTATCGTCTTCCTGTCGGTTAAATTTTGGGTCTTTAGCACGTCATTTTCGTGGTGTAGCAATTTTAATGGCCAGTAGTGTTCATAAAAGGGCAGTCAAACGAAAACTGAACATCCACCACAATTGGTCGTTGGAGTTGCTTCGTTCAAAAGTAATCACCATAGACGAAAAGCACTTATGCGACGATCACTTCCCGTTTCACAGAACTCGGTCGATCGCTGACAGATCCACAACCGCACCCACTACTACACTTCCTCGCCCGACTGAAACCGGCATCCACGCGTGTCTTTCTTCAAGTCGCCAAAGGTGTGAAAACCACATAGTGTTAGGTCTGGGGTGTGTGGAGGATTCCGTCCGACAATTCGTCTAACGTGGAACCACAGTCAGTGCACAGCGCTATGAAGACATTTTTCAGAAACTGGGTCGCGCCAGAGGTCTAAGAATGTTGTTGGATTGAATCATCCTGCTGCACGATAACGTCCGGCCTCACATTGCCAACCGGACGATTGCTACGCTTCAGCCATTTGGTGGGGGAACACTCCAACATCCTTTGTACAGCCCGGATCCTTCACCGTCTGATTTGCACGTCTTTGGCAATCTGAAGAAAGACATGCATGGACGTCGGTTTAAGTTGGACGAGGAAGTTCAAGAGTGGGTGTGATCGTGTATACGTCAGCGGCCGACCACGTTCTACGAAACAGGGATGGATCGTCTCGTCTCCCAATGGGACAGATGTCTTAACGCGTGTGGTGATTCTGAATGTAACCATTCCATGGTACCGTTGTGGCAGGTGCCCGGTTTTCATTTAACCGCCCTCCATAATGTGTTTTGGTACACATCCTTCATCGGATACTGTTAATAAAATGAGAGAGCATAAATGAGAAGCTTGTAAACTATCAATCACGTGACCACATACACCGATGAACCAAAACACTCGGAGCATTATCCACGGCGAGACTAAGCACCGTCTGGTGGCGTTGCTGGCAACTGACGCCGTAACGAAAGCAAATAAACAGAGCGGAGAAGATTGGGGAATCATTCTAGCGTCTATACTAGTCGCAAATCGGAGAAACACACCACTGCGTTCAAATGGTTCTAATCACTATGGGACTTAACATTTGAGGTCATCAGTTCCCTAGACTTAGAACTACTTAAATCTAACTAATCTAATGACATTACCCACATTCATGGCCGAGGTAGGATTCGAACGTGCGACCGTAGCAGCAGCGCGGTTCGGGACAAAAGCGGCTAGAACCGCTCTTCCACAGCGGCTCGCCACACCACTGCCATAAGCGACATTTACAAAGGGTATATACACTCCTGGAAATTGAAATAAGAACACCGTGAATTCATTGTCCCAGGAAGGGGAAACTTTATTGACACATTCCTGGGGTCAGATACAACACATGATCACACTGACAGAACCACAGGCACATAGACACAGGCAACAGAGCATGCACAATGTCGGCACTAGTACAGTGTATATACACCTTTCGCAGCAATGCAAGCTGCTACTCTCCCATGGAGACGATCGTAGAGATGCTGGATGTAGTCCTGTGGAACGGCTTGCCATGCCATTTCCACCTGGCGCCTCAGTTGGACCAGCGTTCGTGCTGGACGTGCAGACCGCGTGGGACGACGCTTCATCCAGTCCCAAACATGCTCAATGGGGGACAGATCCGGAGATCTTGCTGGCCAGGGTAGTTGACTTACACCTTCTACAGCACGTTGGGTGGCACGGGATACATGCGGACGTGCATTGTCCTGTTGGAACAGCAAGTTCCCTTGCCGGTCTAGGAATGGTAGAACGAAGGGTTCAATGACGGTTTGGATGTACCGTGCACTATTCAGTGTCCCCTCGACGATCACCAGAGGTGTACGGCCAGTGTAGGAGATCGCTCCCCACACCATGATGCCGGGTGTTGGCCCTGTGTGCCTCGGTCGTATGCAGTCCTGATTGTGGCGCTCACCTGCACGACTATCATTGGCACCAAGGCAGAAGCGACTCTCATCGCTGAAGACGACACGTCTCCATTCGTCCCTCCATTCACGCCTGTCGCGACACCACTGGAGGCGGGCTGCACGATGTTGGGGCGTGAGCGGAAGACGGCCTAACGGTGTGCGGGACCGTAGCCCAGCTTCATGGAGACGGTTGCGAATGGTCCTCGCCGAGACCCCAGGAGCAACAGTGTCCCTAATTTGCTGGGAAGTGGCGGTGCGGTCCCCTACGGCACTGCGTAGGATCCTACGGTCTTGGCGTGCTTCCGTGCGTCGCTGCGGTCCGGTCCCAGGTCGACGGGCACGTGCACCTTCCGCCGACCACTGGCGACATCGATGTACTGTGGAGTCCTCACGCCCCACGTGTTGAGCAATTCGGCGGTACGTTCACCCGCCCTCGCTCAAAGTCCGTCAACTGCACATACGGTTCACGTCCACGCTGTCGCGGCATGCTACCAGTGTTAAAGACTGCTATGGAGCTCCGTATGCCACGGCAAACTGGCTGACACTGTAAGCGGCGGTGCATAAATGCTGCGCAGCTAGCGCCATTCGACGGCCAACACCGCGGTTCCTGGTGTGTCCGCTGTGCCGTGCGTGTGATCATTGCTTGTACAGCCCTCTCGCAGTGTCCGGAGCAAGTATGGTGGGTCTGACACACCGGTGTCAATGTGTTCTTTTTTCCATTTCCAGGAGTGTATTTATGGCCCGCTGCCTCGGTGAAACCTCTAGCAGACGACAAGATACTGAGCTTGCACGTGTCATCACAGAACGTGAACGTGGAGGTCGGAGGTATCCCGCTCTGAAAAGCAGGGTAGGCGGTTACCTGCGGCAAGTGTGACGACAGTGTACAGCGGTGTGCTGGCCCAAGTGTTTCAAAGCGCACCCTTTAGCACACGTTGGTGGTGGTGGGGTTCCTTAGCAAACGGATCCTACATGTTCGCATTTTCACCCAACTAAATCGTCAATTACCATTCCAGTAGGCACTGAATGATTGAGACTGGATCGCGGATCAATAACATCTTGTTGCGTGGTCGCATAATCACGTTTCTTGCTAAACGAGATCGATAGCAGTGTCTGCATATGCCGTCATCCAGGCGAATGGCTGCGTGCAGGCCGGTGGGTGCAGGATTTTGCTGTGGTCAACATTAATCTGGACTTCCATGGGATCTGTGGTCGCAGTCGAAGCCACCATCACAGCTGTGGATCACCTGTATGCCTTCATGCTTAATGTCTTCCCCGGCGGCGATGGAATCTTCCAGCATGGTAACTGCCAGTGTCACAAGGCCATAGTCGTGCTGCAGGGATTTGAGGTGCTTGGTAGTGAGCTTACGTTGGTGGGTGACCATCAGATTCATCTGATTTGAACCAAACGGAACACATCTGGAACGCTATTGGCCGCTACCTCCGGACCCGCAAACTATCGGCCCATAATTTACGGGAATTGCGTTTCCTGTACGTAGACATGTGATGCCACATACCACCGGAAATCTACCAAGGACTTGTAGAACCAATGTCACGGAGAACTGCCTTTGTTCTGCGTTCCAAAGGTGGACGAACATACTGTTAAGTAGATGGTGATAAAGTTTTGGCTTTTCAGTTTAAATGAAGTTATTCATACAAAACTGACGGCACTGTTCAATGTGTAGTGTCAAGTCATAGACGTAGCGATCTTGTATTTGGAAACGAGTGATAACTGCCATATATGGGTGCGGAAATTATACCGAAGTGAAGGGCGCGGATTGGAGCTTCATGTTTTTTCAATTCTTCAGAAGCTGCCGGCATAAGTGAGGACTAGTGCTACACGGCCCCTGTTGTACTATCCATTTTTCTAAGAAATAGACACGAAAGGTATTCTCGAAAACGTTGTGATCGACACTATTTAAATGGCAGCGCATTGCTACGCTGATTCATAAAGGTTCATCATGGAGATGTGGGTGAAAGCTGGCTTCTGCCTGCAAGCAATCTACAGGGTGGTCAGAAACAGTTTTAAAATGTTGAGCTGAGGAATAATTATCAAGAAAAAATTCGGTAAGTTGCACCAGTTCCGAGTTAATTAGCACTGACGTTAGCCAATGAGGCTGTCGGGCGCAAATTCAGGCGGCCTGTCAGAGACGGTGTCACAAACGTATCCTTTGTTCGGTTTCCTAAAACCGAACAAGAGAGCGATACAAAAATTGGACATTGGACAGTAGTAAGTATCGAACGCGAACTAAAGGCTGAGCACTATCTTGCGCTGTCATCTACGCTATGAGAGCAGTTCACAATATTTGTATCTTATCGGGCCACTTGAATCTGTTCCATAGAACAGCTTGATGGGCTAAATTCAATGCTAATTAATACGGAAATAGATGAGCGTAATAATTTTTTCTTAACAGTTATTTCTCAGCACAACGTACACTGCAGCCCCTGCACAAGTTTTTCAGACTACTTCTGTCCATTCTGCATATTTGTGTGTATGTGTGTGTGTGTGAAAAATGATTAAAATTGCTGCGTTCTCCAAACAACCTTAGCAATATGCACTTCTTTGTCCAAAGCAATTTGACGGCCATGAATGTCGTTCTCTGGGGCTTCAAAAATATGGAAATTGCAGTGGGAGAGATCGGGTCTATGTGTGGGATGTGTAAAGGTATCCCCACTGAAACTTATGCAGCATAGTCGAAACAATCGTGGCAACATGTGGGCACGCCCACATCGAAACATCCGTAATCGACATGAATACTTATAAGATGTTCCAGATCACGACATACCTCGACAGTAATACAACATTTGGTTGGAAGAAATTTCCTCATTTTCTAACAGTACTCATTAGCCCGCCAGTAATTTCCGACTTTTGTTCTTGCGGTAACATGTTACTAGTTCGGTATCAAGAAAGGTATCAGAATTCTACGATGACTGTGCAGAAAAACTCATAAATCAGACAACTGTCTTGCTAATGTGTAAGCAAACGGAGATGGCTGATCTAATTTTAACAGTAAAATTAACCGAGTGTTCAAATGATGACCTAGGCTTGTTTTTTTAATGTTGCGATATGAATACATTAGTGAAAACTGATGTAATACCATGAATAACACAACAAAACAATTGGTTCAGAGCACTATGCGACTTAACTTCTGAGGACATCAGTCGCCTAGAACTTAGAACTTATTAAACCTAACAAACCTAAGGACATCACACACATCCATGCCCGAGGCAGGATTCGAACCTGCGACCGTAGCGATCGCTCGGTTCCACACTCAACAAAACAATGATTTACTGTCCAACTCATGTACTGGGGCTATACTATTACACAAAGAGCCAAACAGTTCGTCACTCACGAAAACATACTCTCAAAAAATTCCGAATTTATTCTTTCGGTAAGGTAAAGGTGAAGTTCCCCAATGGTCCAATCGAACTCGACCGACCACCGTGTCATCTTCTGCCACTGATATCATCACGTGCGGTTTTAGGGGCATGTGGTCAGCACGCCGCTCTCTAGCTTCTTGTTGTTCGTTGACCTTGCAAACAACCACTAATCTATCGAGTAGCTCCACGCTTTGCCTCACGAGGCTGAGTGCACTCCATAACAGTCCTCTCACCAAGGAAAAATGTCAAGCATTACGGGGAATGGAACTCGTGTACCAGGCATGGCAGTCGGCCTCGCTGACCACTCATCTGCGGAGGCGGACGAACTTCTTCCTTAGTGGCATTAAATTTAGTGACCCACAGCCATATTGCATAAAGTACCCAACCTGGGCCTAACATTGGGGAATTAGTTCTGCCTGTCACGAGCCAAGAAAAGGATGAGTTATACAGGTTAACACCAGTTTAAAAAAAACTTGGTCCAGGTGTTAGTAACTTGTAAGGGTCCCCTGCCAGGATAGCAGATGAAGATAGTAAACGATTTTTAAGGCGGAATAGGACTATGCTTCCCAAAGGCGAATAAAGCGGATCAGCATCTCAAATTCACTAGACAGCGTCTGTTCCCACCTTAGAGGCGGCTACTAACAGCGTTGGTTCCCTAAGTTAAGGGCGGATGAAATAATCTCCAAAGCTGGTCCAGGAACAACAGCGTGGCAGCCCTTTCACTGAACTTGCTTCTTACCGGCTAGCAACCTTCATGCTTTCAAGTCTAGACCAGGAAATACTCGGATTGACAGCCACGTTGACGACTGAGCAGCGAAAAAGTAATGCATTAAAAACGCAAAGTATTATAAATATTGCGATATGCAACGAACAGGTAATATCCCATAAAGAAGACCAGGTAGACGACTTATTAGCAAAAAAGGGATATTCAGTAGCAACAATTTTGGAAACAAATGGGAAATTAAGGGGTTCAAATGACATTCAGAATTACTTACAATTCTACAGTGGAGTCGATCAGAAAACAAGAGCAAAAGCTGGTGTTATGCTGATGGTACAGGAACGCCTCAGGTCAGTAATCGATGACTAAATTTTCTAGAACGAAAGGCTCCTTCAGCTGCGACTAAAATTTCACGAGGCTACTCCACAGCGATTGGTCTCTATGTTCTGCTTGAAGGTGAGAAAGGATAAACTGACAACTTCTGTTGCTAGTTACAAAAGATCATCAGCGAGATTAATAAGTCCGATATGACCATAACAATGTTGGAATTTAAAGCTCGCGCAGAGACACCAGAGTTGAACAATATGTAGACCCTCATGAGGGTCTAGTAACCAACCCAGAGTTTTGAACTCAAAGTTACAGCATATAGCAAGCCGCAAATTCACTTGGGAAAGCAGGGCCTTCAGTTCTATGGCAAATTATGTTCTTTGTAATAAAAAATGACTGATATGGTATTGGACATAAAAGTTTTTCAAGTTTCTTCTACTATGCCTCATACGCATAACACCAAGATGATATATAAAAAAAGTACACGGAACTGCCAATGAATAAACAACTTGCCTTCTGATAGACTGCACTATAGTTTGCTTATGCCAAAAAAATACTTAAGTTAACGCAAATATCACCAATGATAGTGAACTCAGAGGAAGAATGGGAGGCTCTCCAATACATTCGAAGAGAAGCTGCCAATCGGAGCATTAGCAGAAAAGCAAAGGAAAAGACTGACAAAATGGGATGCTGACGCCGAAAAAGCTGTAAAGGGCAAACGAGAAGCATTTGTGAAATATCTGTCAAGAAGGAATCATGAAGATAAAATAGATTACCATGGGAAAAGAACAATCGCGAAAAGATAAATACGATGGAAACACAGAGTTGGGAAGTTTTTCTGGCCAGTTTAGAACATAATATTTACAGACCGCAACTACAGGCGTTCAAAATGATTAAAAAAGCTAAACAGAGAGAATGTGAAAGTGACTCGCATCCGCTTACCTAAATGATGGCAGTACTTTAAGAATCTGTGGTCTCAAATATCAAAGCGTCTTAGAATCCAAGTCTCGCAGAACCATTCAAGAGAAACCATCGCTAAGTGCGAACTTAAAGAATTGTTAAGCAAAACATAAAAAGCTAATAAAGTTCCAGAAGAAGTTTTAATCAATATAGAGCTATTTAAATATGCAAGCAAGTCGTTTACAGAAAAATTCCTAAACTTCTTAAATATGATCTGGTCAAAAGATGATATTCTTGAGAGGTGGACAAAGCCAGTTGCCATTCCTGCCTTTAAAAAGCGAGACCTGACAAATTGTGATAGCTTCCGAGGAATAATTTTATTGAAGTCCGCATATAAAATCTTAGCCAGCACCATGAAAAGTAAATTGTATAGACGCTATGAAATCATTGTGGGTCATGAGAAAAATGGTTTCCTAAAAGAAAGATCATGCTGCGATTGCTATTTTCCATTGAAACTGCCAATATAAAAACACAGTCAGTCTAGAAACGAATATTACCTTTGTAGACTTCAGAAAAGCTTTTGCTAAAGTCAGAGGAAACAAGTTATTGCAGATGATCATGTTCTGAAGTAACTTTTCGAAAATATGTACAAATTTAATCTTTGTCAAGAAAGAGAACAAATTAGCAAGTGGAGCACAATCTATTTTGGAATACGACATGGATGCGGCTTTTCACCATTATTTATTATTTAAATGAATAGTACCATACAGGTGTGGAAACAATCGCCATACGGCTTCATCCAAATCAACAGAAACACGAAGCTACCTGCTTTATTTTTTGCAGATGATGTAGCTCTTTTAGCATGTTCAGAGAAAGATCAGCAGTATTCAAGAAATAAAGTATAGACATCAACACCGAAGAAAAGGATACTATGGACTTCTGTGGAGAATACCCAAAGGAAAGAAAGTTTTTTATGAAAAATAAAATTCTGCATAGGGTGGACACATTAACATATTTAAGCTGTAAACCATCCCTCCTGGGAGGAATAGGCCCAGCTGCAAAAGCCACCAGATACAGAAAAACAATAGGAGTCATTTATAATGCAATGAAACCTTTCTGAGACGAGAATCACACAAGAATACGCATTTGTAAGACCTTTGCTGTAATATGGCAGCGAAGCCTGGATAATACAGGCAAAAGATACGAAAAGCCTTAACAGCCTTTGAAGTGAAATTCTTATAACGAACAACTGATTATAACAAATGTGTGCACAAAATAAATGACGATGTTTTGGAGGAACTTAAAATGGAACCAATCACACATTACATACTGAACTACCAAAATAAGTATAGAAAATATTTACAACGAATGAGCTCAAAGAGAATCAGAAAATCCTTTCTACATTTCGTCCCCAACGTTGCTAGATGGCTAGGATGACCGGTGAAAGGATGGCAGGAGAACTTTTTGACGAGACCGTAACAGGTCAAAATGGCTAACACTTGAAGGAATGGGAAAAAGAACACGATATCATGAACCCCCAAGGGCGTTAGCTTATGAGAAAATATTGATTATGTAAAACTAAACAAGTTGAGGAAAAACATAAACAAAAGGCCATGACACATGTTCACTATCTAGTTTTTATACCGCGCTTATTGCAGCCCTCAGACGATGAAATCAAACAACAGCGCACATGCAGTATAACGGTGGACAGTAAGTTTCATCAACAAATGTTCAAATGTGTGTGAAATCTTATGGGACTTAACTGCTAAGGTCATCAGTCCCTAACCTTACACACTACTTAACCTAAATTATCCTAAGGACAAACACACACACCCGTGCCCGAGGGAGGACTCGAACCTCCGCCGGGACCAGCCGCACAGTCCATGACTGCAGCGCCTTAGACCACCTTTTTTTTCTTTTTTTCCATTTTGTTCTATATAGTTCGTTGTGTTTGGTCTGGGCGGACGTCACAAGACAGCCGTTCAATTTGATCGTTGATTCATTGACTCAGTTTTTTTATTACAGAGAGAACGCAGCCCTCTGACCGAACACGCTGAGCTACCGTGCCGGCTAAATGGAGACCGCTCGGCTAATCAGGCGCGGCTAAGTTTCATCACTTCAGATTTAGAAACACTCACTGCAGACCAACTTACAGCCTAGAGCTCTTGTAATTTACATTTAATAATTTCCAATGGATGTGGGAACTTTTAAAAAAATATTCTCAAAATCGTTGCTTAATAAATAATAGAAAATAATAAGTTCGTCATGCTCCTTGTTTACGTAACGCATTATAACACAGACAATTAACCAGCGATTGCAATTTATCAGTATCAGTTTGGCAGCTATTTGCGGAACAATATCAGTTTTGAACGAAGTTTCGATACAGTATTACATTAATGACAAATAGTTAGTAATCTATGTTACTGACGGAATTACATTTACACACTAGCAGAGTTATTATTTGTCAGTATTGAATTCCGAAACAAAATAGATTTTAGCCAAACTGATAAAGTAAATTATTACCCTCTTTGACTCATCGCTAAATGAAATAATTAGCAACCATTACATAATAACGACAGAGGAAGATGAAAGGAACTTCGTTAATGATGAAAGCAGCAATGTTTACACACAACTTTTGATTTATTATCCGTACAAAAGAAATACCTTTCAATTTCAAATAGGGAGTAATTAATACACAATTTGTACGTATGAGTGCTTGCTTTTCATGACAGTGAGTCACAAAAGTCTCTGCGCTGACTGTGTTTTAGCTACTGGATGGATTCTAATATTCTCTGACGACAATTATATTGAAGTTGAAGATGATAACTTCAGATTGTTTTTCCGTCCGTATCGACTACTATACTCTTAGACTGTCGAAACTTTAATATTATAGGCTTCTGGTTTGAATACGTGTACTTCGTCGTCAAGTGCCACATAATTAATTACGGATCATATAGCCATATTTGTCCACTCGAATATATAACACAGTTCACGGTTTATTCGTTCTTAATCACAGTCGTCATGCCATACATACAGGGTGACAATTACTGAACTATATAAAATAAAATCGTCATAACTTCTGAATGGTTTGCGTTAGGACGTTCAAAGTGCACTGCTGGGCGCGGTGCATGATGGGAATTAGTATGGGCTATATGGCTTGGTTTAACGACGGAGCCTACTTTCATTTGGATGGGTTCGTCAATAAGTAAAACTGTCGCATTTGGGCGACATAGAATCCGCATTTCGCGATCAAGAAGTCTCGTCACCTTCAACGGGTGACCATGTGGTGTACAATGTCCAGGCACGGAATAATCGGTGTGATATTCCTTGATGGCACGGTGACTACCGAACGGTACGTGAAGGTTCTGGAAGATGATTTCATCCCCATTATCCAACGCGAACCCTGATTTCGGCAAAATGTGGTCCATGCGAGACGTAGTGCGACCACATCGAAGTAGGAGAGTGTTTGATGTGCTGGAGAAGCACTTTGGGGACCCCATTCTGGCTCGGGGGTACCCAGAGGCCACTGGCATGGGCTTCGATTGGCCGCCATATTCTCCGTATCTGAACACATGTGGGGCTGCATTAGAAACAAGGTTTAGAGCAATAACCCCAAAACCATTGCTGAGCTGAAAACAGTCATTCAGGAGGTCATCGACAGCATCGATGTTCTGACACTTCAGCGGGTCATGCAAACTTCCGCTTTTCGTCTGCGCCATATCACCGCCCATGATGGAAGGCATATCGAACATGTCATAACCTAGATCCGAATATCTGTGGTGACGTTTTACATGTTGAATGAAGTGTGTGCTCGCCGTAGTTCGTAACTAATTAAATTTTTTTCATATATTTCAAGAATTATCGCCCTGTATCATTGCTGCAAACACACACACACACACACACACACACACACACACACACACACACACAAAATCTATTGGAAGTGTACGAACTCTGTTCTTGTTATGTACGAAGCAATTATATTTTATCTATTTATTCACATAAGGCATTCCACAATTTATTCACAGGTACTCACGGTCCTCGTGTTGTTCTTATTAATACCATACAATCAATGTTTTTCTGCAAGTCTGCGATTGCTGTCCACAGTCCACTGAGTATTTATCGTTAGTCACTGTCCTTATGCTGTCCGTATTAATCTGGTACACACGGAATTTTCGATATTTGCACCACTGCGACACACGAAAAAAAAAAGAAAAAGAAAACCATGAGCAGCAACACGATACCATCTCCAATCCGTATGGGCTCTCTACTATCGATAGATCACTGTCGACTTACTTAAGTGTTCTCATAACAAATATTATCCAACGATGCATCGTTACTACATACATTTGGAAGTAATCTGAAACGACGGTACTAACAGCTAACATTTATAAAATGAAATAAAGAAAAAGAAAAAAAATATCCCTTAGGCTCTTCGTAGCTATATCATTAGGCATGGATTCCGTTGCGAAGAACTGTAGTGCTAGGTGTAGTGAAATATCGTTATTGCCGTTTCTTCTTATTTTGCACGTCACATTGGATATTTACGTATGATGGTTGTGTTCGCAATAGTCTACGTTGCTCCTTAGGCGGCACGAAGACATAAAACACGGTGCGGGATAGTGTTTTTTCCATGTTCAGCGATCGAGGGAGGTGATACTGTTGTTAAAAAGCTGGAGTCATTTGCTGGAGAAATGAGGTTGAAATTACTATAAGGCCATCCAGATTTGACATATGAGTAGTAACACTGTGGGGCCTGTGAAACACTTTGATGTTCACACACTGAGCTATGTACAGATTGCAAAACGCCAAGAGTAATGACGTCTCACAAAGGCGTTGGGGGCGAAATTGAAAAACGCAAGATGGTGCTGGCGGGAAATTATAAAATTGCATGGTGGTAGGGATGGAAAAATTTTAAAAATACAACATGGTGGTGGTAAGGGAAATTTAGGAGTTTCAAGATGCTAGTGGGTGAGAAATTTTAAAAATGATTGATGGACGTTGGTAGGAAATTTTAAAAATGTAAGGTGGTGGTGGTGGTATGGGAATTTTGAAAATTGCAAGATGATGGTCTGTGAGAAATTCTAAAAGTGAATTTTAGTACGAGGTGCTTCATAACTTGGTCCAACCGATAAGAGGTGACAAGGGCAACTTCACTGATGTTGTGTGAAATTCCATCTCTCTCTCTCTTCTGCGTGAAGTACAAGTTCGGGTATATTACAGAGGGAATGGGGGAAAGACCAACAAAATATTCTAGATACAAAATTTATTGTACAGAAAATTATTACATTCCTAAGAAAAGTAGATACACATTTACATAAATCGTTCAGCGTAGCATGTAGCTATGACAAGGATATTCTGTTGAAATTACACAACGTTTTTACACATTTTCACACATACGGAATAAAATAATATTTCGTGTTTACACACCCACCCACCCACCCACCCACACACACACACACACACACACATATATATATATATATATATATATATATATATATATATATATATATATATATATATATATATATATCCGGCTTGAGTGGCCGTGCTAGGCACTACAGTCTGGAACCGAGACACCGCTACGGTCGCAGGTTCGAATCCTGCCTCGGGCATGGATGTTTGTGGTGTCCTTAGGTTAGTTAGGTTTCATTAGTTCTAAGTTCTAGGCGACTGATGACCTCAGAAGTTAAGTCGCACAATGCTCAGAGCCATTTTGAACCATATACAACGACCACGAAGTTCAGCCTACCAAGAGATTTGCCGGTTGATTGTCTTCGTTGGCCTTCTTCATCTCTGATTGGGTACTAGCCACTGAATCCCTTCAATTACTGCTCAGTCAGGGTACTAGACTGTAGCTGCTTGTAGACTCCCGATTGCTCTGACTGGATAACAGACGACAGTCGATGCTGAATCGGATACTAGGCAGCAGTTGCTTACAAATTCTGCAATACTGAATGAAACATATCCCAGAAAGCAGATGAATTTATGAAAGGCATTATACACTATGTGACCAAAAGTATCAGGACACTTGGCTGAAAATGACTTACAAGTTCATGGCGCCTTCCATCGTTGATGCTGTAATTCAGTAAGGTGTTGGCCCACCCTTAGCCTTGATGACAGCTTCCACTCTCGCAGGCATACGCTCAATCAGGTGCTGGAAGGTTTCGTGGGGAATAGCACTCCATTCTTCACGGAGTGCTGCACTGAGGAGAGGTATCGATGTCGGTCGGTGAGGCCTGGCACGAAGTCGGCGTTCCAAAACATACCAAAGGTGTTCTATAGGATTCAGGCCAGGATTCTGTGCAGGAGAGTCCATTACCGGGATGTTATTGTCGTGTACCTACCCCGCCACAGGCCATGCATTATGAACAGGTGCTCGATGGTGTTGAAAGATGCAATCACCATCCCCGAATTGCTCTTCAACAGTGGGAAGCAAGAAGGTGCTTAAAACATCAATGGGCCGGCCGATGTGGCCGATCGGTTCTAGGCGCTTCAGTTTGGAGCCGCGATACTGCTATGGTCGCAGGTTCGAGTCCTGCCTCGGTTATGGATGTGTGCGATGTCCTTAGGTTAGTTAGGTTTAAGTAGTTCGTAGTTCTAAGTTCTAGGGGACTGATGACCTCAGATATTAAGTCCCATAGCGCTCAGAGACATTTAAGCCATTTGAAAACATCAATGTAGGCCTGTGCTGTGATAGTGCCACGCAAAACAACAAGGGGTGCAAGTCCCCTACATGAAAAACACGACCACACTACCACACCACCGCCTCAGAATTTTACTGTTGGCACTACACACGCTGGCAAATGACGTTCACCGGGGATTTGGCATACCCACAGCCTGCCATCGGATCGCCACATTGTGTACCGTGATTCGTCACTCCATCCAACGTTTATGCAACGTTTATGCTCCGTACACCAAGCGAGGGGTCGTTTGGCATTTACCAGCGTGACGTGCAGCTTATGAGCAACTGCTCGACCATGAAATCCAAGTTTTCTCATGTCCCGCCTAACTGCCATAGTACTTGCAGTGGATCTGATTCAGACTGATGGTCTGGATAGATGTCTGCCTATTACACATTACGACCCTCTTCAACTGTCGGCGGTCTCTGTCAGTCAACAGACGAGGTCGGCATGTACGCTTTTGTGCTGTACGTGTGCCGTCATGTTTCCACTTCACCATCACATCGAAAAGAGTGGACTAGGGATGTTTAAGAGAGTGGAAATCTCACTCACACCCAATCACCTGACCATGTTCGAAGTCCGTGAGTTCCGCAGAGTGTCCCATTCTGCTCTCTCATGATGTCTAGTGGCTACTGAGGTCGCTGATACGGAGTACCTGGCAGCAGGTGGCAGCACAATGCACCTAATATGAAAAACGTATGTTTTTGTAGATGTTCAAATGGCTCTGAGCACTATGCGACTCAACTTCTGAAGGTCATCAGTAGTAGAACTAATTAAACCGAACTAAGCTAAGAACATCACACACATCCATGCCCGAGGCAGGATTCGAACCTGGGACCGTAGCGGTCGCTCGGCTCCAGACTGTAGCACCTAGAACCGCACGGCCAATCCGGCCGGCCTTTTGTAGATGTCCGGATACTTTTGACTACACAGTGTAGCTGCATTCATAGATACAGCAAGGTCTGAATAGGCTGGGAACTGTCAAAGGAATGCAACTCAGAATCAGAAACATGTATCACAAGTGCCTGAAGGTGGAAAAAAAAATGGAGGAGGATTTATGAGTAATCCGTAAAAGAAGGATCGTTACAGGAAAAATAAATAGCACGTGGAAGATGTAAAATTATTAAATATTAGTACAGAAGTCAGACTGATATTTTTTGGAGAAATGCTGTGTCATGTACAAAGACTGCGAATTTTCCTCAAGATCGCGTTTTTGCCAACAGTCGCTGTAGTTCTTCAATGACTGTACTGTACTACAGATGACAAGCAGCACAGTTTCTGCAGAGTTGAATGAGCATGTCTGAGTTACAAGTAACCAGTAGATGAAAGATATAAGATCGCTGAGAGGAAAATGTATGTCACACATAACAGTTTTGGAGAGCTGCTCGCATGTTACAAGAAAGTTTTGCGATGTTTCAGCAACACTAATTTGCCATGAGCGGATGCTCCCGATTTTACAACCACTCCCAGATGATATAGCAATCGCTGACGTCTGCGCATGCACACTGATACAATATCCAAGCCCATCATACTCCACTGTCTCGAGAAGACAGGAAAATTTGTCGTTTGTTCCAAGAAGAAAAATGCTTAGTCAACAAGTCGAGGCTTTCCGATGCCTGCCGAAGTGAATTAGCAAGTGAGTGAAATTGTGCCGAGCCGAGAGTCAAATGCATTGGTGAAAAGCGTGAGCTGCATGACGAGTTCTACATCTACATCCATACTGCGCAATCCACCTGGCGGTGTGTGGCGGAGGGTACCCTGAGTACCTCTATCGGTTCTCCATTGTATTCCAGTGTCGTATTGTTCGTGGAAAGGAAGATTATCGGTATGCCTCTGTGTGGGCTCCAATCTCTCTGATTTTATCCTCATGGTCTCTTCGCGAGATATACGTAGGAGGGAGCAATATACTGCTTGACACTTCGGTGAAGGTATGTTCTCGAAACTTCAACAAAAGCCCGTACCGAGCTACTGAGCGTCTCTCCTGCAGAGTCTTCCACTGGATATTATCTATCATCTCCGTAATTTCATATGGTCATTACATTTTAAATCACTCCTAAAGCCTGTTGTTGTTGTTGTTGTTGTTGTTGTTGTTGTTGTTGTTGTTGTTGTGGTCTTCAGTCCTGAGACTGGTGTGATGCATCTCACCATGCTACTCCATCCTGTGCAAGCTTCTTCATCTCCTAGTACCTACTGAAATCTATATCCTTTTGAATCTGCTTAGTGTATTCATCTCTTGGTCTCCCTATACGATTTTTACCCTCCACGCTGCTCTCCAATACTAAATTGGTGATCCCTTGATGCCTAAGAACATGTCTTACCAACCGATCCCTTCTTCTAGTCACGTTGTGCCACAAACTCCTCTTTTCCCCAATTCTATTCAATACCTCCTCAATAGTTATGTGATCTACCCATCTAATCTTCAGCATTCTTCTGTAGTACCACATTTCGAAAGCTTCTATTCTCTTCTAATCCAAACTATTTATCGTCCATGTTTCACTTCCACACAAGGCTACACTCCGTACAAATACTTTAAAAAACGACTTCATGACACTTAAATCTATACTTGATGTTAACAAGTTACTCCTCTTCAGTAACGCTTTCCTTGCCATTGCCACACTACATTTTATATCCTCTCTACTTCGACTTTGCTCCCCAAATAGCAAAACTCCTTTACTACTTTAAGTGTCTCATTTCCTAATGCAATTCCCTCAGCATCACCCGACTTGATTCGAACACATTCCATTATCCTCGTTTTTCTTTTGTTGATGTTCATCTTATATCCTCCTTTCAAGACACTGTCCATTCCATTCAACTGCTCTTCCAAGTCATTTGCTGTCTCTGACAGAATTACGATGTCATCGGCGAAACTCAAAGTTTTTATTTCTTCTCCATGGATTTTAATACCTACTCCGAGCTTTTTTTTTGTTTCCTTCACTGCTTGCTCAATATACAGATTGAATAACATCGGGGATAGGCTACAACCCTGTCTCACTCCCTTCCCAGCCACTGCTTCCCTTTCATGTCCCTCGGCTCCTAAAACTGCCATCTGGTTTCGGTACAGATTGTAAATAGCCTTTCGCTCCCTTTATTTTACCCCTGCCACCTTCAGAATTTGAAAGAGAATATTCCAGTCAAGATTGTCAAAAGCTTTCTCTAAGTCTACAAATGCTAGAAACGTAGGTTTGCCTTTCCTTAATCTTTCTTCTAAGATAAGTCGTAGGGTCAGTATTGCCTCACGTGGTCCAGTATTTCTACGGAATCCACACTGATCTTCCCCGAGATCGGCTTCTACTAGTTTTTTCATTCGTCTGTAAAGAATTCGCATTAGTATTTTGCAGCTGTGGCTTATTAAACTGATAGTGCAGTAATTTTCACATCTGTCAACAGCTGCTTTCTTTGGAATTGGAAATATTATATTCTTCTTGAAGTCTGAGGGTATTTCGCCTGTCTCATATATGTTGTTCACCAGATGGTAGAGTTTTGTCAGGACTGGATCTCCCAAGGGCTGTGAGTAGTTCCAATGGAATGTTGTCTATTCCCGGGGCCTTGTTTCGACCCAAGTCTTTCAGTGCTCAGAGTGTCAATACGTTCCAACATTGCAGGAATCACAGCTGCGTGCAGCCGGCCAGCGCGCTGGAGATCGGACAGGTCTGCGCGACGTTGTTGCGATGATGAGAAACGCCTCGCACCAAGCGAGGTGGCGCAGTTGTTAGCACACTGGACTCGCATTCGGGAGGACGACGGTTCAATCCCGTCTCCAGCCATCCTGATTTAGGTTTTCCGTGATTTCCCTAAATCGTTTCAGGAAAATGCCGCGATGGTTCCTTTGAAAGGGCACGGCCGATTTCCTTCCCAATCCTTCCCTAACCAGAGCTTGCGCTCCGTCTCTAATGACCTCGTTGTCGGCGGGACTTTAAACACTATCCACCACCACACCACACAAACGCCTCGCCGAACGATACACCGTGCTTATGCCCACTGCCAGGTCTCTGTAGACATTCTGCAAACATCTATGAATAACTGAGACGAATTGGTTTTCCAGGAGAGAAAGAGAGAGACAGAGAGAGAACCCTCAGTGACAGCTCTCTGCCTGGAACGCACCACGGTTGCTGACGTCATTTTGAAGGCTATGTATAGCGTCACCACCTATCGGAGCTTCATGAATTATAGAGACCGAAGTGCGAATATTCCACGATGTTTCGCAACAGATTATGCATTTTTCCAACCGAAATCGGTCGACAAAAATATGTATTGTATTACCTATTGTACGGCCCTCGTATATTGCAACCCGCTACGTATCTTTCGGCAGGAACCTCTAAGAGACGATTAGATTAATTGTAGTGTGCATAGACGCATTTAAACGGTTACTTTTCTCGCATAATATATTTGCAAATGGAACACTGCAGGATAAAAGTAGTTCGCTGAAGTGCCGACTTTCAGGCGGTTCATTCTTTGTTGAGTTCTGAGTCACGTGTCTGTTAGTCAAATCAAAGCTAAACTACCATGAGACAGTGTTCTATTTCCAGATTATGCTCTACGCAATTGCCACATTTCATGCTTTTGTGTGGACAGGTATTACGCTTTCAGTGGAATGTTAATATTCTCATTGCATGCGGTGTGCGTCCATGGGAGATCACAAATGCACTCGCAAAACATGCTGAGAAACTTTGAGATATTGAATTTGTTCAGATATTCATTCACGTCCCCATTCCTTCCGCTGCCCAATGAAAACATCCTATTCTCTTGAATACATTTACAAAACCATCCTCAGATGACATTAACAATTATTTCTTGGGTAAAAATGGGTGAGGATTCAGAGAGGGGTATTCCAAGGCTCCAGTTTGTTATCGTATGTATTCAATCTGTGTGCGAAGCACAATATGAGGAATGCCAGGTTAGGCGAAAGAACTGGAACTAAAATTACTGTGATAAATATAATTAATCATAGATATGCAGATGATACCATCCTGATAGGAGAAAGTAAATAAGAGTTTAAGATCCTCTTACTAAAGATAAAGAAGAAAGTGCAAGGGCTGGTCTGATGTTGAATGTCAAGAAAACGTAAATTACGGCAACTTCACCTGTCACTTCACGGTATATAGAAGGAGGAACAGTGAAGGTAGTTTCTACGTTCCATTATCTTTGCTTCCAGATTGATGATGATGCTGACTGCAACCAGGAAATCAAGAGAAGTTTAATACTTTTCAGAAAGGCAATGTCGAACCTTGATAACGCTTTAAGGAGTAGAGAGATAACTTTAACAATAAAGAATTGGACCATTAAGAAAGGCTGAACGGCATGGAGTAGACAACTTTAAATTGCTACTGACGTAAAAACTGACCTACTTTGGTCACCAGTGTATACAGTGTCGACCATTGATCGTGACTGGGCCAAATATCTCACGAAATAAGCGTCAAACGAAAAAACTACAAAGAACGGAACTTGTCCAGCTTGAAGGGGGAAACCAGATGGCGCTATGGTTGGCCCGCTAGATGGCGCTGCCATAAGTCAAACGGATATCAACTGCGTTTTTCAAAATAGGAATCCTCATTTTTTATTACGTATTCGTATAGTACGTAAAGAAATATGAAAGTTTTTGTTGGACCACTTTCTTCGCTTTGTGATAGATGGCGCTGTAATGGTCACACACATATGGCTCACAATTTTAGACGACCAGTTGGTAACAGGTATGTTTTTTTTAAATTGAAATACAGAATTTAGGTATGTTTGAACATTTTATTTCGGTTGTTCCAATGTGATACATACGCCTTTGTAAACTTATCATTTCTGGGAACGCATGCTGTTACAGCGTGATTGCCGGCCGCGGTGGTCTCGCGGTTCTAGGCGCGCAGTCCGGAACCGTGCGGCTGCTACGGTCGCAGGTTCGAATACTGCCTCGGGCATGGATGTGTGTGATGTCGTTAGGTTAGTTAGGTTTAAGTAGTTCGAAGTTCTAGGGGACTGATGACCACAGCAGTTGAGTCCCATAGTGCTCAGAGCCATTTGAATCATTTTTGAACAGCGTGATTACCTGTAAATACCACATTAATGCAATAAATACTCAAAATGATGTTAGTCTATCTCAATGCATTTGGCAATACGTGTAACGACATTCCTCCCAACAGCGAGTAGTTCGCCTTCCGTAACGTTCGCATATGCATTGAAAATGCGCTGACGCATGTTGTCAGGCGTTGTCGGTGGAACACGATAGCAAATATCCTTCAACTTTCCCCACAGAAAGAAATCATGCGACATCAGATCCGGGAACGTGCTGGCCATGGTATGGTGCTTCGACGACCAATGCACCTGCCATGAAATATGCTATTCAATACCGCTACAACCGCACGCGAGCTATGTGCTGGACATCCATCATGTTGGAAGTACATCGCCATTCTGTCATGCAGTGAAACATCTTGTAGTAATATCGGTAGAACGTTACGTAAGAAATCAGCATACATTGCACTATTTAGATTGCGATAGATAAAATGGGGGCCAATTATCCTTCTTCCCATAATGCCGCACCATACGTTAACCCGCCAAGGTCGCTGATGTTCCACTTGTCGCAGACATCGTGGATTTTTCGTTGCCCAATAGTGCATATTATGCCGGTTTACGTTACCGCTGTTGGCGAATGACGCTTAGTCTCTAAATAGAACGCGTGCGAAAAATCTGTCATCGCCCCCTAATTTCTCTTAAGCCGAGTGGCAGAACTGTACACGACTTTCAAAGTCGTCCCCATGCAATTCCTGGTGCAATCGATGTTGATGTAGAATTCTCAACACCGACGTTTTCGAGATTCCCGATTCTCGCGCTGTTTGTTTGCGGATTAGCCCCGACAGCAGCTGAAACACCTACTTGGGCATCATCATTTGTTGTAGGTGGTGGTTGACGTTTCACATGTGGCTGAACACTTCCTGTTTCCTTTTATAACGTAATTACCGGCGAACGGTACTGACACTTGGATGATGTCGTCCAGGATACCGAGCAGCATACATAGCTCACGCCCGTTGGGTATTTTGATCACAATACCCATACAGCAAGACGATATCGACCTTTTCCGCAATTGGTAAACGGTCCATTTTAACACTTGTAATGTATCACAATTGACAGGAATGGGGTAAAGAAATACAGTAGAAGAAGAATGGGTAGCTTTGAAGGATGACATAGTGAAGGCAGCAGAGGATCAAATAGGTAAAAAGACGAGGGCTAGCAGAAAATCTTGGGTAACAGAAAAAATATTAAATTTAATTGATGAAAGGAGAAAATATAAAAATGCAGTAAATAAAGCAGGCAAAAAAGAATACAAAGTCTCAAAAATGATATAAACAGGAAGTGCAAAATGTCTAAGCAGGGATGGCTAGAGGACAAATGTAAGGATGTAGAGGCTTTCTCACTAGGGGTAAGATAGATACTTTGGAGAAAAGAGAACCGCTTGTATGAATATCAAGAGGTCAGATGGAAACCCAGTTCTAATCAAACAAGGGAGAGCAGAAAGGTGGAAGGAAGATACAGAGTGTCTATACAAGGGCGATGTACTTGAGGACAATATTATGGAAATGGAAGAGGATGTAGATGAAGATGAAATGGGAGATATGATACTGCGTAAAGAGTTTGACAGAGTACTGAAAGACCTGAGTCGAAACAGGGCCCCGGAGTAGACAACATTCAATTAGAACTACTGACAGCCTTGGGAGAGCCAGTCCTGACAAAACTCTACCATCTGGTGAGCAATATGTATGAGACAGGCGAAATACACTGAGACTTCAAGAAGAATATAATAATTCCAATCCCAAAGAAAGCAGCTGTTGACAGATGCGAAAATTACCGAACTATCAGTTTAATAAGTCACAGCTGCAAAATACTAACGCGAATTCTTTACAGACGAATGGAAAAACTGGTAGAAGCCGATCTCGGGGAAGATCAGTTTGGATTCCGTAAAAATATTGGAACACATGAGGCAATACTGAGCTATCTTAGAAGAAAGACTAAGGAAAGGCAAACCTACGTTTCTAGCATTTGTAGACTTAGAGAAAGCTTTTGACAATGATGATAGGAATACTCTCTAACAAATTCTGAAGGTGGCAGGGGTAAAATACAGGGAGCGAAAGGCTATTTACAATTTGTACAGAAAGCAGATGGCAGTTTTAAGAGCCGAGGGATATGAAAGGGAAGCAGTGGTTGGGAAGGGAGTGAGACAGGGTTGTAGCCTATCCCCGATGTTATTCAATCTGTATATTGACCAAGCGATAAAGGAAACAAAAGAAACATTCGGAGTAGGTATTAAAATCCATGGAGAAGAAATAAAAACTTTGAGGTTCGCCGATGACATTGTAATTCTGTCAGAGACAGCAAAGGACTTGGAAGAGCAGTTGAACGGAATGGACAGTGCCTTGAAAGGAGGGTATAAGATGAAATGTAGACGAATTAAGTCGGGTGCTGCTGAGGGAATTAGATTAGGAAATGAGACACTTGAAGTAGTAAAGGAGTTTTGCTATTTGGGGAGCAAAATACTGATGATGGTCAAAGTAGGGAGGATATAAAATGTAGAGTGGCAAAGGCAAGGAAAGCGTTTCTGAAGGAGAAAAATTTGTTAACATTGAGTATAGATTTAAATGTCAGGAATTCGTTTCTGAAAGTATTTGTATGGAGTGTAGCCATGTATGGAAGTGAAACATGGACGATAAATAGTTTAGACAAGAAGAGAATAGAAGCTTTCGAAATGTGGTACTACAGAAGAATGCTGAAAATTAGATGGGTAGATCACATAACTAATGAGTAGGTACTGAATAGAATTGGGGAGAAGGGGAGCTTGTGGCACAACTTGAATAGAAGTAGGGATCGGTTGGTAGGACATGTTCTGAGACATCGAGGGATCACAAATGTAGTGTTGGAGGGCAGCGGGGAGGGAAAAAATCGTAGAGGGAGACCAAGAGATGAATACAGTAAGCAGATTCAGAAGGATGTAGGCTGCACTAGGTACTGGGAGAGGAAGGAGCTTGCACAGGATAGAGTAGCACGGAGAGCTGCATCCAACCAGTCTCAGGACTGAAGACTACTACAACAACAACAACAACAATGTATCACGAAGCAAATACCGTCCACACTGGCGGAATGTTACGTGATGCCACGTACTTATACGTTGGTGACTGTTACAGCGTCATCTATCACAAAGCAAAAAATGTGGTCCAACTAAAAGATTCATATTTCTTTACGTAGTTGACGAATATGTAATAGAAAACGAGGGTTCCCATTTTAAAAAAAAAACGCAATTGATAACCGTTTGACCTTTGGCAGCGCTGTCTAGCGGGCCAACCATAGCCCCATCTGGTTTCCCCCTTCAAGCTAGACGAGTTTCGTTCTTTGTAATTTTTTCGTTTGATGCTTATTTCGTGAGATATTTGGCCCGGTCACGATCAATGGACCACTCTGTATATAATTAACTGACCAATTCGTACAGTACAACAGGTGTTTCCCTATTAGTATTAAAGATGTTAAAATATAAAAGTGAATGAAAAGTCTAACAGTCCGCTGTAGCTATATTTATTTAAGTCTATTAGAGACTCACGCAACTGGTATCGCAACGATTAAGTTGCATCTTCTGGTGTGTATAATGCTGTCTCATATTGCGTAAGGAGTTATTAAGAAACGCCGCTAAGTTTACGTGACTAGGCAAAGTTATCAGCTTTTTTACATAGTAAAAGCCGTCAACAACGATGAATGTACAGTTTGTGCTAAGATCACAAATTGTCACCACTCTAATGATCAAAATATGTTGCTGTGGGCCTCCGTCAAGCAGCAGGCGACGTCCCTCGTAAATGTTTTCCAAACAAATATTGCATCCGGAAGCCGATTTGCTTATGTGTGTTTGTGACCAAAATAATAGTAATCGTAGCAGCTGATAACAGAAGCTACGAGGTGTCAAATGTGTTGCCGGAGATTGTGCGGTGGCTGCCGTCTAGACACTCAGTCATTTGTACTTAGGTCTCAGTATGAGAAGACGTGGTTCGTTGTAAAAGACATTACTTCTGGGGAAGATCGGAGGCACAAGGAGAAGAGGGCGGCAAAGTACACTATTGGCCATTAAAACTGCTACACCACAAAGATGACATGCTACAGACGTGAAATTTAACAGACACGAAGAAGATGCTGTGATATGCAAATGATTAGCTTTTCAGAGCATTCACACAAGGTTGGCGCAGGTGAAGACACCTACAACGTGCTGACATGAGGAAAGTTTCCAACCGTTTTCCCATACACAAACAGCAGTTGACCGGCGTTGCCTGGTGAAACTTTGTTGTGATGCCTCGTGTACGGGGAGAAATGCGTACCATCACGTTTTCGACTTTGATAAAGGCCGGATTGTAGCTTATCGTGATTGCGGTTTATCGTATCGCGACATTGCTGCTAGCGTTGGTCGAGATCCAATGACTGTTAACAGAATGTGAAATCAGTGGGTTCAGGAGGGTAATACGGAACGCAGTGCCTGATCCCAACGGCCTCGTATCACTAGCAGTCGGGATGACAGGCATCTTATTCGCATGGCTGTAACGGTGCAGCCACGCCTCGATCCCTGAGTCAACAGATGGGGACGTTTGCAAGACAATAAATATCTGCACGAACAGTTCGACGACGTTTGCAGCAGCATGGCCTATCAGCTCGGAGTCCATGTCTGCGATGGTGTACTCAACGACGAACTTGGATGCACGAATGGCAAAACGTCATTTTTTCGGATGAATCCAGGTTCTGTTTACAGCATCATGATGGTCGCATCCATGTTTGGCGACATCGCGGTGAACGCACATTGGAAGCATGTATTCGTTATCGCCATACTGGTTACACGTCTCGGTTACCTCTTGTTCGCATTGACGTGTCTTTGAACACTGGAGGTTACACTTCAGATGTGTTACGACCCGTGACTCTACCCTTCATTCGATTCCTGCGAAACCCTACATTTCAGCAGGATAATGCACGACCGCAAGTTGCAGGTCCTGTACGGGCCTTTCTGGATATACGAAATGTTCGACTGCTGCCCTGGTCAGCACATTCTCCAGATCTCTCACCAATTGAAAACGTCTGGTCAATGGTGGCCAGCAATTGGCTCGTCACAATACGCCAAGTCACTACTCTTGATGAATTGTGGTATAGTGTTGCACTTGCGTGGGCAGCTGTACCTCTACACGCCATCCATGCTCTGTTCAACTCAATGTCCAGGCGTATCAAGACCGTTATTACGGCCAGAGATGGTTGTTCTGGGTACTGATTTCGCAGGATCTATGCACCAAAATTGCGTGCAAATGTAATCCCATGTCAGTTCTAGTATAATGTACTTGCCCAATGAATACCCGTTTATGATCTGCATTTCTGCTTGGATCCACGGCGTCGTAGAAGTAGGGTGCCAACCTGTAGAGTCCGTGGGAGAGAATGCAGAACAGAAGAAACTGGCGTTCTTTAAATCCACAGGTTACGGAGAATTGGAATCGACTAAACGAAGAGAGAGGGAGGGAGAGAGAGAGATGTAAGTAATGATACCTGGCATGGTTGGTAACTTTTAAGTACGTTTTATTGTTGCGTTAAGCTGACGCGTCTAATGGCATTGCAAAATAATTATCTCGTGCCAGTCGACGTATACAGGAGTCGAGCTGCCTTAGCGGCGAGCAACGACCAGGGTCAGGTTCTTGAGCGCCGTTGGCAGCTGCCGCTGGGCGGGCGCCGGTTGCTCTGTTCGGCTGGACAAAAGTGCCATTGACAGAAGTGTTAACAGCTTTCGAGGGCCCAATAAAGCCTCATTATTAGTTCCTCGGCATCATTAAGGCCCTCTGAGATCGACCCGCCGGCTGCCTCTTTCCTCGGCTTTTGTTATTGTGCGACTGAGGGCGAGGGGTTTCGAGCACGTAGCTAATTAGAGCGGACAAGAAATGGTTCCAGTGAACTCGCAGAATGCTGGACGTTTGAGAGATCGCGAGAGAGAGATCAGGGCGAAGGAAGAAACGTGCAAGTTCCTGACCAACAAGTTGTCGCTGTCCCCGGCTGTCCCGGCTGTCGTAATTAAGCCTCTGATGCAGAAGCGTTAAAACACAGTTCGGACCGGCACGCTTTGTCAATGACCGGCAGCCGGTAAAGTTGACAGTAAAGGAATTTTACTGTTATGCGATTCTTCTGCAGCTACTATATCATTATTAATTAACATGAGGTAAACATGTGTAGGATAAAATAACGATGCGTGTATATGCAAGCAGTCTCTCACACGTTCGTTACAAACACGTACCACTCTGTAAATTGCCTATGCTTTCGAGTGTTGTTATCTCGTGCAAACATACTGTATGCAGTCTGCTTCTACATCCGTAGCCTGCAAGTAATTCTGAAGTGGCCGGTAATGGATGTTTTGTATTGCAGTACAGCTCTGACTGACACGATGTTTCTTGACTTTCATAAAGCTTTAGAAACTTTTTCTCACTGTCGCCTATTAAACACAACACGTGCGTGTGGAATACCTGAGCACAAACTCGTCTGGATCGAAGACTTCCTACCGGTGCCATTATATATATGGTGTCTGTTCTTTCGGACATGTGCGAAGAGCAAACATCCACGATCGACTTAAACGGCCTTACATTCGTAAGAAATCTGTATGACATAGCTGATTTGGGCGCTGAAATTATTCAACAGCTGCAACTGAAAATTTGTGACCAGACCGAGACTCGAAACTGGAATCTCCGCTTCTTGAGCGCGTCGGCCATCCAGACACGCCCCCGTCCAAATCAAATTCCCAGGTGCTGCTGCCCACTGATGTTTTGATCCCGTTCATTTTCCTTGTTCCTTGCAGGCTCACTGTATTCCACAAGCAGTGAACAATGGTATGCAACTGCAGTGAAATGATCATATATCCGTCGAGGCACATCTATAAAATCTTACCCAGTCTTACATTTATAACTAAAGGGAAAATTGTATGATTTAGCTGCTTTGGACCTTGAAATATCTAACAGCCCCACCTGAAAATTTGAGGCCAGACCGGAACTCAAACCCAGATTCTACACTTCTCGCAAACGGTTACCTTGGTCGCTTCTTTTTACCATTTTTTCTTTCTTACATAACAATGTTGTTCCGTCCGGATGTTGCCAAGGTTGTTTAGACTACGAGAGGTTCTCTCGATTTTTAAAATTTTTTTGTATTTTTTCCTTATTCCTCTCCTTAAACCACCATTTTCTATGATTTTTTGCAATGAACTTAATTTTTATTCTTTCATTTTTACAAAAAAGGAATGTACGAGAAATATCGTAAAACAGTTTCAATCATTATGTGTGATCATTATCAAAATAACAAACAATAAATATCAATTAGGACGTCATCCAGGCGAAAAATAATGATGCACAATACAAACACAACATAAAAGGAATTAAAAACGCACTCCTGGCGAAACGAACACAATGACATCCGCGCATCACCGACTTATGGGTAGATGCAGTCAGAATCACAAGTCAGTCAGTCATGTCCCGGGCACATCCTCTCGAAGAATATTCCATTTTGCTGGTACATTGGCCCAAGTCCTGGTATTACACACTCACACTGAAATCACCTTCTCATACCCGGGAAACCCCAGCTGAAGGGGGGAGGGGTGCGAGAAGGCACTACCCAAATAGTTAGCACAGTACTGACGGTATTTCTGATTGTGCGTGAAAAAGGTAAAGCAATCTTGAAGGAATGACCAAAGATCAAGAACAATCTGATCTCTTTAATGAAACAAGTAAGAGATCGATAGGCCTTTTATCCATTTCACTGCTTTGGTCTTCGTGCGTGGGAAATAAGTTTCATCTAAGAACAGAAGTGTCTTCGGTGCAATGGTAAGGGGAGCCGTACGCAGAAGAAAGGCAAGCATTTTCTGAATCAGCTGACACACCTCCACCGAAGATCCACACATCAGTCGATGTTCATCCATGTCAAGTGTGTGACAATGGGGGCAAAGCGGTGAACCTGTCAATGGCATGTAGACGAAGTTGTGTCATGTATTCCCATAGGCAAACAGATAACAGGTCGCAAGAGCGTTCGTGTCGAGGAGGACATGGTATACAGAACGCAGCATAATGGGCCATGCGACCGTAGGATATTGGCTTTTCACCACATTCTGAGCATGATCTATCATCGTCATGTGACAAATATCGCGTGTCGTAGGGTTCCTGGTACAACGCAAGTCGGTATGGACATAACTGTATTCAATGAAACAGATTCGGACATGTGAGAGAAAGGCAAAAGTACGTGCAACTGCAATGGGCGGCACTCAGTTCATCAGCCAGGCTTTCCGTTAATCCGGCTCGGTGGCAGGTCCATGATTTAACCATCGTACTTACATAAAGGGGAGCGGCTCTTGCATGGACGTTGACAAGACCAAGCTCACCATCTCGAGAAGGAAGAGTTAGCGTATGGTAGCGGACTTCGATGGTAAGACCCGCACTTATACAGTAGTCAAACGTCGCCTGCATACTGGGCCATCGGTAAAATGAATGTCATTCGCGAAGCCGGATGAGTGTTCACAAAATCCACTCATTGTATCATGTTCACTGCTCGCAGAAGGTTGCCACGAACGTTCGTACAGATAACACGAAGGAGGACTTGATAGTTAAGTGAGGCCGTGCACTGTATGTAACGCGTGAATGTGATTCCCAAACATTTGACCTTGTCCAGTGAAGGCAATGGGACCATATTCCCTGCTGGAAGGCCTCTACCAACGAACGTAGCATCAGACTTCGTCAGATTCACACAGCTTCCTGCAGCAGTTCATCCATTCCAGTGCCTCTCGCACTTCATCCCTTGACAGAACCAAGAACTCCAAGTCGTCCGCATACGTACGACAGATGAAAGCATGCCCCCTCATTGTGATTCCAGTCAGTCGGCGCCGCAAACCACGTAACAGAGGCTCAAGGGCAATGGCATAGACGAGCATCGACAGCGGACATCCCTGGCGGCATGATAGTAGCAGCGCCTGCCACACGGCCATTGACCAGCACTCGCGACGTGGCACCTCGGAGGAGTCGCAAGGTGGTGTGTATAAATGTGCTGGAAAGGCCATCCGTCGCAGCACTTTCTCTAGAAAGTCATGGCTCACTCTATCAAAGACATGGTCGAAGTTCACTATTTTTAAGGCACCACAAATGCGACAGGTCGCTGCCTGGGCTATGTTGTCACGATAATCGCTGAGCGCCGTCTGAATGTTACTGTCAGCACCAAAGCACGTTTGATCAATAGAGATGACTTGAGACAGGACGCGCCAAAGGCGGGCGGCAAGAATCCGGTAAAAATCCTGAAGTCATAATTAACGTGGTCAACGGCCGATAATGTCCAGCTCCCCAACCACTGGAAGATTTGGGGACCGTGATAAGCAGGCCTTCTACGAATTAAGGTGGGAGAGAAAGATCACGATTCATCAGTTCTTGATACAACGCAGTCCACCGTAAAGTCGCGATGTCATGGAATGCCCGGTAAAACTCCAACGGAAAACAGTCAGGACCTGTGGCTCTAATTGCCACACCCTTGTGAAGAACACCAGAGACATCATCAGTCACAATTGTCGCTTTGAGAATCTCCACATCTCCACAGCAGCCTCGTCACATGTTCCTGTCAATGGGTGGAGGACATCATCATTGCTGTGGTATTCTGACCCTGTGACGCATAGAACGGTTTGTAGTGGTCCACAAAGGCGCTTGCTGTATCATTCTGGGTCGTCAACCGACGACCAACTGGCATGTCGAGGACGTTGATTGGCGTTCTCTGACACTCTCTCGGATAATATGTTGCATGGACGGAGGCTTTCATCGTACCCAGTCTTGACATCTCGCACGTACTATTATCCACTCGTGGCAGTGATGCATAATCGAAATTATCTTCGCCTTAATCAAAAATGGTTCAAA
Source organism: Schistocerca gregaria (assembly GCF_023897955.1). Classification (NCBI taxonomy): domain Eukaryota; kingdom Metazoa; phylum Arthropoda; class Insecta; order Orthoptera; family Acrididae; genus Schistocerca; species Schistocerca gregaria. Next base: position 541,193,728 of record NC_064925.1, on the reverse strand, counting down.
AGGTTCTGAGCACTATGGGACTTAACTTCTGAGGCCATCAGTCCCCTAGAACTTAAACCTAACTAACCTAAGGACATCACACACATCCATGCCCGAGGCAGGATTCGAAACTGCGACCGTATCGGTCGCGCGGTTCCAGACTGTAGTGCCTAGAACCACTCGGCTACTCCGGCCGGATCACCTTAATCCGTTGAACTTCAACCTGTCGTTGAACAAAGGGGGTATGGCCTGAGAGTCTGCGACGTTGCCACAGCATTTTGTCGCGACCGTAATTCGTCATTTGAACCACCACCAGAGTGTTGTAGGATGTGCTGGGAGGCGTCTCACACGGTTGTTCCTCATCGCCTATATGACCAGCCTGCGTTCTGGATCCTTGAGATGAGCGACACTCTGCTTCCATGGGCCTCAACCGTTGGAGGGAAACAGCCCAAAGGGGATATGGTCGGTGAAGGCTGTAGGCCACAACTCAACATCAAGCGTGGCAGTTATGAGTAATTGGGAAACACAGACACCGTCAAGGCGACTAGGTAATAGCAGGTGACATACGTTTATCCAGGCTGATCACTATGCACCCAGTCCCAAGTATCGGTGAGGTTCAGTTTATGCACTAGCAGCTTGACTTCGTGGCAAGTGGTAAAATGGGGATGTTCGTCCTTCTAGGATAACACAATTCAAGTCGCTATCAAGAATATTGCCTCGGCCATCCGGACACGCTTCCTGTCCGACTCAAAATGCTAGTTACCACTGACGTTGTGACCCCGTTCGCATTCCTCATTGCTCATAGCTTCACTGTATTCCCGCAAGGTTACAAACAGTAGATGAAACTGGGGATGAAAAGGAAGCATAACTCACGAGGCGCACATAGCCAGACCCTGTTCATCCATTATTTCAGAATGAGAGCCCTTAGAGACAAACTTATCGCATAATATAAAATCCTTACAAGACTTTTTCTCGCTGTCATATCCCACAAAATGGTGAAAGGAAAAACCCTTTTATTGCTTATTACATTTTCGCTGTTTATGCAGTGAAATTGACGCATCAGACAGGGCCATTTAATTTATTACTTCTTTACTACTAACTGTATTCGCAACACATTTTGTATACAGTATTTACATATACCACTGAATGTACCTGCAGAAATATATCATTGTATGAGACGTACTCTAAGAGATATGACGTCATAAACGAAGAATTGTGAGTAAAACTGCCGATCTCGCATGACATTTTAATTTATTTCTTCTTAACCACTAACTCCACTCGCAGTACATTTTGCAGAGAGTGTAAGACGTCCAGATTTTACGGACCTTACATGAGCGTGATCCATAACGACAGTACAATACAGTAAGAGATCCTCAGAACATAATAATTATATCAACAAAAGGCAATTGCAGTAATCTCATGTACCGAAAACTAACAAAACAATATCTACCAATATATGGACAGGTGCATGAATAAACAAATTAAAGTGAAATGCATTTTCAAGACGAACCTAGCATCTGGTTAATGGCATCGGGAAACCCCACTTAACAAGAGAAATGCGAGCTTCAGCGCAGAAAGGGGGTAAGGCCAGAACAATGCATTATTCCTTTTAACGTAAATACGGCCAGGACCGAGGGTAAGTGGCTGGTTGGCTTTAAGAGGGCTAGGCTACGACCTGACAAGAAATATAAAATTCATCTCTAGAGAGACGGTGATTGACTGAAGTCATACTGTTCAATGCAGACTCGACACGGTGGAATACCCCATTATATAAAAGCATTTTGAGAACTAAGATTTCTAGATATCTCTCTCGTCTCGCAGCAGACCGCACAAGCCTGTGGAAAATAGCGAGGGCGCTGAGAGCTTCGCTTGCTGAGAAATGTGGATGATACACTTCACGTATCGTGCGACACATAGCAAAGAGGTAGTTAATTATTCCTGCAGGAATTTTTGCGGGGAAAGAAATTGTGCACGTCGCTCCAACCCTTAGCCAGTGTGCAATAGCCATTATTTTGCCTAGGGAAAAATTAACATTCTACGGAATGCAGGAAAGTTGAGACTGAATGAATTCAGTCAAGGCGAAAGTAGGGAATTAGCGTTCCAGATCCAGCACGGAGACAACGCCGTTTCAGATGCCACCTGATAAATTACCATCAGGCTTTAGGTCACAGTAAATGTTGAGTCGAGATTTTGTTCAGTCCAACTTGCGTACACTTTGGCCATTGAATATCAAAAGCTATGATACTAACCTACCCCCACATTGAGTACATAAGAGTTTTTTCATTGGCTCAAAAAGTAAATTTATTCTCCACCAACTCAGTGCATCGACCAGCTATGACATCGTAGATGTAAATGAGCTAATGAAGACTTTAATCATTCTTTCCTGTGATAATTTTTTTTTCATATGTAGAGATAAAGATCTTAATAATCGTCAATGCAGTATCTCCAAGAGTTACATATTTTTTTATTGAGTGTTGAAAGTAATTGAACATGATTTTTGTGTATCACTTGACCCCTGAAAGCACAGTTGATAAATTATATGTAAAAAAAGGGAATAGCTGTTTTGTATTTCACTTTTATTAATTCATTTATTCTAGTTATTTGACAGCATCATTTCTAATTAATTTTGTTATGATCCGCACCTGATATTAGCTGGTAAGCTACCACTTAGCGTGCAAATGGACATTACACCTGAACTGTCTTCTCAAGCCCAGGGTGTTAAACACACATTCTATATAAATATGAACCGGCCTTGTAAGTCAGCTAGTATCATGTGCAGATCATGACAAAAATCATTAGAAATGCGGCTGTCACTTAATTAGAATGTATGAATTAATAAAAGTGAAAGTTTGGAGTCTATTCTATAAAGACAAAACAGCTATTCCCTTTTTTATTCTGCATATAATTTATCAACAGTGCTTTCGGAGGTAAATTGTGCTGACCACATGCCCCTCTGCATCCACACCCAGTGGCGCCTGTAGGCTGAGGATGACACGGCGGCCGGTCGGTACCGTTTTAGCGTGAGACTTTTTTTGCGTCTCTGTTACGTTGCAAACTTTAAAAACATTGTCCCACCACGAAAAGTATAACGTTTCTCATTGGATGGACAGAATTTTTGTAGGAGGAGCTTAAGGTTAACATTGAGACCATGATTGGTCAGATGAAAACACAGCCAGATAGTTATTTTTAAACAAACTTCGGTAAATTCTAGTAAGGAGAAGTTAGAAAAGAGTTGCATCGGAGGCGGCGAGATGCATGGAGCTGTGCCAGCCGCCACCCCCTGACGAACACCGACAAGGTAACGAACGCACGCAATGCCGCATTTTTGAGCGCATAAGGCTTCACTCAGAACTGCAGAAGTCTCATCTGTTACATCCCCTTTCTACGTAATACTAGTGTCGATCGTCAATTAAATCTCATGGTATTCACATTTGCTACATAAGTTAAAATCTGAAACGCGATGATTTTTCTGTTATATAATTATTGAGAAGCCACATCACACACTGTAACTTACGACAAGTTAGATAAGTAATTAAAGATAATTGAGGGTCACTATAGACCATTTTGATAGTTTTCTCTTTTGTGAAACTTAATTTAAACCTAGATTGTAGATGTGAAATGGCATAGGTCATCCTTTGATCCATTGTAGAACTTGGAAACCCATTCAGGGAATATTCGTCCACATTTTTGTTGAATGCAGTTGGTTTTTATCATCGTGTATTAAAATATTTCCTTTTATCAATAGTGCAATTTGTAAACAATGTTTTGTGAGTAGAATAAAATTTCCAATGGTAAACTTACCTGTTTTTTCGACATTATTTTACCAGCTAACTAAAAATAGGAAAGCCTTGAACCCCTTCCACTAAATTTAGTTAATATTAAGTTTCTTTTACAGGGAGTGCAGTGGAGCTGATGCTGAAATCATTAAGTATTTGGTTATATCATCGCTAGTCTCACTGAACTCTTCTGAACTCTACATGTCATGTGGGGTCTGGCGTCTCCTCACCAGCAACAGGTCCCAGGTTCAAACGAGTCAATTCCCTAAAAAAACACGCTCAGAGCGTCGTTGCGCGAAAGTGGTAGGGAGACACGACATTGAACAACAGGCACCATGCAGAATGTTAGAAAGGCACTAGGGATGCTCTAATCTGTTAATTACATGTAATGGTTTACAATGTTCCCTCCCAACCTGCTAACAGCTTCTGGCGAGTTAATTATTCTTTAGGTCCCATACATGCCGCGAAGTACTCTGGAATTACAGAATAGTTCGCAATACTGTAGGACATGGTTATCATTTTCAGTTTTCATTTAATTCAGGTTCTAAACATTGTATTTATGCTTCCTTCAACAAAGTAGAGATTTTTTAAATGGAAACTATCCTTTTGTACAACTTTCTTGCTCAATTCATTACGGTGACAATACTGTCAACTGGTAAATTTATTGTTACATACCTTTCCTCCAGATGTTTTCCCAGGTTATTCATGGTTATTCATTATCATTTGGAAACAACATTTGACAACAAAGAGCGCAATGAGGAATTTTGCTACTTTGGTCTTTTACAGAACAGTAGCCCTACAAGTAGCTAGAATTATGTTTTCATTAATTGCTGACAACTGTACGTAAAATAAAGTGTATGTTTTCTATGCTTTACTTTTCTATAGTAGATGACATTTGAATAATAGGCGAGTACAGAAATGTAGTCAAGAATGCACAACTTGCTTGGAACTGTTAATACACCTTCTGCGTTGGAACAGTGTCACTGCTCGCTTAGTGCGATAATTCTCTACTCTGCAGCCCACCTGTCATGTGTTACCGAAGGGAGTAACGCGCTCCGGCCGCAGGTTACGGCTAGTCAGTAATGAATCACGTCCGTTCAGAGGATCGGTTGCAATTGGAACTTTGAAAGCACACCTATAACAGCTAGACTGCATTTAACTATCTGTTCGTAATAGGCTGCAGAATGGAACTCCCAGGCTCTCAATTACAGCTACGAGGCAAGAATGGCAATTTTTTTAAAGATTGTTGAAATTTTATCAGCAAGAAGTAAAGCAATGTTATAAGAACTAAGTAGTTTTATTAACAATTGCTATGTCGATGTACTCATCTATCGAAGAACTTGCTTCAGTATCTTAAGGAAACTAACAGTGGAACAAAACTGTGTACTCTCATGTGTACTATTATTGAAGAAAACCTTGTTTCGAGGTCATGAAGCTTACACGAAATGACAGTGGTGTTAAATATCATGACTCGCCCTGATTAAGAGTGGAAATCAGCGTTCCTTTCTCAATCTTAGGTGATTTCTCGCTGAGTTCATCTGAATGGGGTGACAGTTAAACGAACCTTTGTATGACGCTATACTGGGTGCGGGGAAACAACGGGAGAAACTATTCACATGCTAAGCTTACGCGGAAGTGACGTCAGAATTAGCTGTATGTGTCCAGCAGGACGTTTCGAATAAGCCGAGCGTGACACTGACATCAGATTATCCTATGGGCGAGTGGATCCTAGGAAAAAGCACAAACAACATCTAAATCTTTCACTCGCAGCAATTAAAGCTGTTCTCTTAGGTTCCCACTAATCACACTCTTGGAAATCGCGATATATTTGGAAGAAACGGCTAAATATTTAACCAAGCTTGATTTCATAAGGAACCGTTGTGCTCAGCGACCGGAGACTATTCATTACAAGGAACCACAAGAAGTTACAAAATCGGAGAACTCATCCTCAGTGAGCGAACTATTTTATCGTTTTCCATGGATCTCTTGGACAGGAGTCTCCGGATTGAGGAAAGAGTCAAAGCTTTTTTTTACTCAGATACATGGATATTGTACAATTCTAATGCAAAGACAGAGCTGTGAGCTATAATCCATGTGAAGATATTCATCGATGGAGTAGAAGAAGTTCGCCAACAGGAAGTTCTTTAATTCACTCTGAAACCGATCTGTATCACTTACAAGACCTTTGATATACTCTGTTAAGTTATTGAATATATGAGTACTCATGTACTTGACTCCTCTTTGTATTAATGTTAAGCTTTTATAGTCCTTATACAGACTGTTTTTGGTTCTGGTATTGTAATCATGTTTTACACTATTTTGTGTAAAAGGAGATTTTTGAAATGACAAAGGACATCAATGAGTATATGTACTGAGAAGTAGTAGTTAGAATACCAAGTTTATTAAAGAGATCTCTGCATGGTGATCTAGGACTGACAACAGATATAATTCTAATGACTCGTTTCTGAATTTTGAAAATGTTCTCTTTGTGAGAGGGGCTTCCCAAAAGACGATTCCATAGCTCATTGGTGAATGGAAGTAGGCCGAATAAACTAACTTCTTCATTTTTAAATCACTTATTTCTGTTATCATGAGTACTGCAAATGTAGCTGAACTAATAAGTCTAGAGTGTGAGTTTTCCAATTTAGGTTGTGGTCAGTTTGTAGCCCATAAAATTTGACACTGTCTACAGCTTTAATTTCATTGTTTGAATACATAATACTTATAGGGTCAGGTAATCTTTGTGAGGCACTAAATTGTATGTACTGGGTCTTGTCAAAATTCAGTAACAATCCATTTGCTGTGAACTGCTCATTGATACAAATATTTCATTAGCTGATGGCTCAGTGAGATCACGCTTCTGTTTTTATACCAATACTTGCATCATCTACAAATAAGACAAATTTTGCATTTTGTGACACTGCATATGGAAGGTCATTAATATATAAGAGGAACAACAAGGAACCTAAAATAGAGTCCTGGGGCACACCTTGTCTGCTGGTTTCATATTTGAATGACTATTGTTATGTGGCAAGCCTCATACAGATGTACACTGTTTTCTATTAAAAAGACAGGATGAGAACCATGAGCCTGCTACTCCTGTTATCCCATAATATTTTAACTTTTGTATAAGGATATCATGCTTAACACAATCGAAATCTTTAGCCAGATCACTGAATATTCCACATGGTAATAACTTTTGATTTATTGATTCTAGTATATCATCTGTAAAAGTGAATATAGCTTGATTAGTTAACAATCCCTTCCAAAATCGAAACTGCTTGTGAAAGAGAATATTTTTCTGTAGTAAGTGTTTATAAAGTCTATTGTAATAACCCTTTCAAACACTTTTGAAATTATTGCCAATAATGAAATGAGATGGAAGTTCTCCACTGAAGATTTGTCTACTTTATTGTGTAATGGTTTGACAACAGCATATTAAAGCCTATCTGGAAACGTACCACTGTGGAGGGATTCATTACATAAGTAACTCAGTATGTCACAAAGTTATGAGGAGCAACATTTAATTATGGTAGTCCTGATTTCATCTTAAACACTAGAACATTTGTTTTTAAGAGAGATAATAATATTAGAAATCTCTATCGGTGAGGTATGATATAGTTGAATTTTGTCAAACTTCTGTAGAAATGAATTTTTTAAATATTTTAAGTTGTCTTCTGAGGAACTATGCAAACCTAAGTTGTCTGCTACTGAAAAGAAAATGTTGAAAGTGTCTGCAATATTGGATGTATCTCTAATTAACTCATTATTTACATTTAACATAATTTCCTCATTTGCCTGATTAGGTTTTCCTGTTTCACTTTTAACTATGTTCCATATAGTTTTTATCTTGTTATTAGAGGCATTTATTTTTTCTTGAAAATAAATGCATTTTGAGTCTGATTATTTTGTTTAGAATTTAACAATATAATTTGTAATGTGATTTAGCTCTGTAGTCATCGTTTTCCCTTGACATTAAGTAGTCTTCCTTTTGTTTTGCGAGATACTTTTATTCCATTTGTAATCCAAAGTTTTGAAACATTTAATCTATTTGCTTTGATTACTTTCTTGGGGCAGCAGTTTTCAATGTGACCTGTGACTCTATTAGAGAAACAGTTATATTTTTTATTTATCCTGGGTGAATTGTGTACACCTTTCCAGTCTGTATTCCTCAAACAGTTTTTTATACCTTCAATTCCTGTTTCATTTATTATTTGTACAGTTCCCCACTTTCTGTTATTAGTTGAATCAGACCCCACTATATTAAATGTAGGCAACTGGGCAACATGATCTGAAAGGCCATTAAATATTGTATATATACTATAATTTCCTAGTGTGGTAGTATATATGGAAATGTTATCAATAGCAGTGCTGCTGGTACCCATAACCCTGGTTGTCAACTGCACTAAGGGAATGAGATTATAAGAAGTGGTAAGAGACTCTAGTATGGATCTCGAGTAACTATTCTCCAAAAATTTAAATTAAAATCTCCACTTAGTAGGAGTTCATTATTTTTAGAAGTTATGAAATTTGATACGGCATCAAGCTGTTTAGTAAATAGCTGGAAATTACCAGTTGGAGCCCTGTATATTGTGGCTATAATTATTTTTCTTTTGTGTGTTTCTACTCGTGTGGCACATGCTTCAAAATGCTGATCACTACAATATTTAAGAATGTCAATGTTTTTATAATTGTAACCCTTTCTAATGTAAATGGCAACTCCTCCTTTCTCCAACTCCTTTTTACAATACTTTGAAGCTAAGGTATACCCTTTCATATTAAGCATTTCATTACCTAAATGATGTTCAGAAATACAAATAATATAAACAGGATTTGTAGGCTGTAGCTCATTTAAACAGATCTGAAAGTCATTAATTTTGTTTCTTAAACCCCTGATATTTTGATGTAGTAATCTATTGTTAGATTTTTTGTATTCACAAGTATTATGCTTAACATTTTGAGACACATCTTGTTTCAGTATTGAATGTATAGATAATCAGCTTAACCTAAGCAAGAACTACTTCCATGAATTGCACTGTCCTTCCTTAAAGAATTTGCTATCAACCTAGCCAGTATATCCTTCCCTATTCGACTGAGACGAAGGCCATGAGAAGTAAAGTCCCACCTACCAGTAGTGACAACAGGAACCAAACCAATCCCTGACCCAGCACCAGCCCGAAGCAGTTGATCCAACTCCATCTTGACCCTCTTCACGGAGCTGTTCAACTGGAGTCAACTGCACCGCTTGAAAGCAGGCACAAACTCAACAGTAGTATGGTTCGTTGCTGATGCTATTTTTACCAGGTCACTCTCAATACTGTAGCTCTGGTCCCTATCGATGCTGTTCCATGCTCCACCCATTATATATAAACAACATTGAATATTGAAGAACATACTTGTATTACATTGGTTAGAAAGGCCCAAAAGGTATTAAAACGCTAAGATTTAAAAAGCAAATAATACTACCATGGAGCAAGGCAAACCTACTTCCTACTACTGCATACCTGACATCCTTAACAATTAAGCTACATCAAGGACATGCTAATTCTAACATCAGTGTTATCCATCATACTATGTCTTGAAGGGTTTTATAGCTGATGCGTCATTAACTGACATTTAATTATGAAAGATCGTAATAAGGGTGACCTGTTTGTGATAAGTCTTCAATGTGCCATTGCCTTGAAACGACATATTGCAAGCTATAACACAAAAACCGCGAAGTATGATGAAATCATTATGGCGTCTGTTACAGCGACTGACATATCTTATTGACGTCACTTCTGAGTGTGCTGAGCATGTCACTAGCTTCAGCCTAAAGCAAATAATGCTGTTTATTGGAACCAGTAACTGTCTTGTGAATGTCTGTGCAACTTGTTAGGATTCTTGACCTTAGCCCTGAAATGTAGCCAATGGCATTATAGTGCAGCATAGCATATTCAAACAATTGTCCATCTAGCTTTAGTCTCTCTCTCTCTCTCCAATTGTCCATCTAGCTTCAGTCTCTCTCTCTCTCTCTCTCTCTCTCTCTCTCTCTCTCTCTCTCTCTCTTTCTCTCTCTCTCTCACACACACACACACACAATCAACTTACCGCTAGTTTGCTGGCTCGTGGAATTCCAGTGTCCTTCAGTGGTCAGTGGTCAGTTTGACCCTCATATGGTAGACCAAAACATTGACTCGATTCACTAGTGTTCTAATACCCTATATTACACGTAACAAGATCTTAGATTTTGTAAGGTGGCTATAATTTCGCACCTTAAGAGCACTCATCTACATACTTTGCCGTGATCTACAACCACAACTAGGTATCATTTGATACGTTGTACACCGTTGTTGTTGTGATCTTCAGTCCTGAGACTGGTTTGATGCAGCTCTCCATGCTACTCTATCCTGTGCAAGCTTCTTCATCTCCCAGTACCTACTGCAACCTACATCCTTCTGAATCTGCTTAGTGTATTCATCTCTTGGTCTCCCTCTACGATTTTTACCCTCTACGCTGCCCTCCAATACTAAATTGATGATCCATCGATGTCTCAGAACATGTCCTACCAACCGATCCCTTCTTCTAGTCAAGTTGTGCCACAAGCTCCTCTTCTCCCCAATTCTATTCAATACCTCCTCATTAGTTATGTGATCTACCCATCTAATCTTCAGCATTCTTCGGTAGCACCAATTCTCGAAAGTTTCTGCACTGGGGAAAAATTACAGATGTAGTTTCCCCTTGCTTTCAGCCGTTCGCAGTACCAGAACAGCAAGGCCATTTTGGTTATGTTACAAGGCTAGATCAGTCAATCATCCAGACTGTTGCCCCTGCAACTACTGAAAAGACTGCTGTCCCTCTTCAGGAACCACACTGGCCTGTCAACAGATACCCCTCCGTTGTGGTTGCACCTACGGTACGGCTATCTGTATCGTTGTGGCACGCAAGCCTCCCCACCAACGGCAAGGTCCATGTTTCATGGGGTTGTACATCGTACGTATGAATATTTAAAGAAAACTGACAAGGCCACATATGCCTTGTAAATAATTGTTAACACTTCTGGATGATAGGTGATGGGGTGTCTTTACTATCAAAAAGGCTTAATGAATGATTGTCTATACTAGTAGAGGTTGGAATACCAGTGGAGATGAAATGGCATACAGCATTCAATCCCCGGGTAGAAAAAGCCCGCACAGGTGTGTTGGTTCTGTCTGGCACAGGAAGTGCCAAGACGGGCGTTCTGGACACCTGGCGAGGAAACACAATACAATGGCGGCTGCCCGGTATTTGTAGCTGTGCCGGAAGGATAACTGGGAACTCTGCACATCTTGGACGCAGTTGAGAGGAACGAGGAAGCTTCACCTCGGAAATCACGCACGCTGTGTTGTTTCCAAGTATTTTTACTCAGAAGCGTACCATTATGCACTCCTGGAAATTGAAATAAGAACACCGTGAATTCATTGTCCCAGGAAGGGGAAACTTTATTGACACATTCCTGGGGTCAGATACATCACATGATCACACTGACAGAACCACTGGCACATAGACACAGGCAACAGAGCATGCACAATGTCGGCACTAGTACAGTGTGTATCCACCTTTCGCAGCAATGCAGGCTGCTATTCTCCCATGGAGACGATCGTAGAGATGCTGGATGTAGTCCTGTGGAACGGCTTGCCATGCCATATCCACCTGGCGCCTCAGTTGGACCAGCGTTCGTGCTGGACGTGCAGACCGCGTGAGACGACGCTTCACCCACTCCCAAACATGCTCAATGGGAGACAGATCCGGAGATCTTGCTGGCCAGGGTAGTTGACTTACACCTTCTAGAGCACGTTGGGTGGCACGGGATACATGTGGACGTGCATTGTCCTGTTGGAACAGAAAGTTCCGTTGCCGTTCTAGGAATGGTAGAACGATGGGTTCGATGACGGTTTGGATGTACCGTGCACTATTCAGTGTCCCCTCGACGATCACCAGAGGTGTACTGCCTGTGTAGGAGATCGCTCCCCACACCATGATGCCGGGTGTTGGCCCTGTGTGCCTCGGTCGTATGCAGTCCTGATTGTGGCGCTCACCTGCACGGCGCCAAACACGCATACGACCATCATTGGCACCATGCAGAAGCGACTCTCATCGCTGAAGACGACACGTCTCCATTCGTCCCTCCATTCACGCCTGTCGCGACACTACTGGAGGCGGGCTGCACGATGTTGGGGCGTGAGCGGAAGACGGCCTAACGGTGTGCGGGACCGTAGCCCAGCTTCATGGAGACGGTTGCGAATGGTCCTCGCTGATACCCCAGGAGCAACAGTGTCCCTAATTTGCTGGGAAGTGGCGGTGCGGTCCCCTACGGCACTGCGTAGGATCCTACGGTCTTGGCGTGCATCCGTGCATCGCTGCGGTCCGGTCCCAGGTCGATGGGCACTTGCACCTTCCGCCGACCACTGGAGACAACATCGATGTACTGTGGAGACCTCACGCCCCACGTGTTGAGCAATTCGGCGGTACGTCCACCCGGCCTCCCGCATGCCCACTATACGCCCTCGCTCAAAGTCCGTCAACTGCACATACGGTTCACGTCCACGCTGTCGCGGAATGCTACCAGTGTTAAAGATTGCGATGGAGCTCCATATGCCACGGCAAACTGGCTGACACTGACGGCGGCGGTGCACAAATGCTGCGCAGCTAGCGCCATTCGACGGCCAACACCGCGGTTCCTGGTGTGTCCGCTGTGCCGTGTGTGTGATCATTGCTTGTACAGCCCCCTCGCAGTGTTCGCGAGCAAGTATGGTGGGTCTGGCACACCGGTGTCAATGTGTTCTTTTTTCCATTTCCAGGAGTGTATATGAGTATAGGTATTTCCTCACAAACTTCCCACGCTGGACGACAAAAGACTAAAATAAGGTTGGACGGCGTTCGGAAGAATCTGTGGAGAGGGAGAATATTCCGTGGTTTCGTGATGATGAAGTTACGAGGGAGGGGAGCCGAGTCTTGCTGTGAAGCAAGCCGTGGAGAGGAAGTGGTCTTCCGTTTTTGAGCGCCCGTGTGTGACGTTGTTACGTATCCCTTGTAAATAATTGTTAACGTTTTGCATGAAAGGTGATGGAGTGTCTTTATTATCAAAACGGCTTAATGAATGATTGCTTATACTGGTAGAGGTTGGAACGCCAGTGGAGATGAAATGGCAGGCAGAACTCAAGCCCTGGGTGGAAAAAGTCCGGACACGAAGAATCGTCGCAGACTTGTACGAGAACCATCACTCCGACGGACCGGACGCAGTACATATGGTGATATTGCTACTTGCTTCGACTTATTAGGGCTATAAAGCTAAACAGCTGTGATCACGGTAATTTATTTTCACTGAGGTTCCACACCACCGTAGATCATCTTTGAAAGTAGTGTCTTCTAGTGGTTGGTACGTAGATGATGTCACTCATTTCGCATTATTTATGTTAGATCGCGTGGCCATAAAAAGGGGCAGAGTCGGGCAATTGATCAGAAATTTTAGTTAGGAAATACAGAAATTTGTAATAACGGGTTGTTATTTAATCTACAATAAATGTATAATAAGAAACAAGATTTTTCATTTAGTAGTATTAGTTGGCTTAATCATTCATTTATGTTTAGGTTATAATTTATATGTTAAAGAGCATTAAGAGATCCTAAGATCTGCTTCAGGGGGATAGTCAGACAGGGCCAAATCATCATTTTAGAGTTCATTACTTTCTATTGCGCCCACTAATTTTACACCCGCCTGGAGTAGCATCTGTCCCAAATTTGCTGAACTGTAACAGCTACATCGCTTGAGACTTCACGAATGCAAGTAGTGGTAGAATCTGTTAGTTTTACGTATTTTTAATAGTCCATGTCGAATCAACTAGGATCCTGCAGACATCTATTTAAGGATCTAGGGATCCTCACAGTATTCACTTATGAAATTTGTTGTTAATAATCCAACCCAGTTCAAAAGCAATAGCAGTGTGCATAGCTATAACACCAGAAGAAAGGATGATCTTCACTATGCAGGGCTAAATCTGACTTTGGCACAGAAAGGGATAAATTATGCTGCAACAAAAATCTTTGGTCACCTACCAAACAGCATCAAAAGCCTGACAGATAGCCAACTAACATTTAAAAATAAATTAAAGAATTTCTAGATGACAACTCCTTCTACTCATTAGCTGAATTTTTAGATATAAATTAAGGGAAAAAAACAACTTAAACATTAGTGTCATGCTATATTTGTGTAATGTAACATCTTGTACAGAAATCTTTTATTAACCAGACACGTTCCACATCATTACGAAATGTCGTATTCATGATGTATGGAACAAGTATTAATCTAATCTAATCTCAGTGATTTGGTAGCAGGTACGTACATCGACGATCAGTTTGGGGGAGCTACGAAGCACATTTCGGCTTGCTCCGTAATGAGAAGAAACTCCTGTTCGGGGAGAGTTATGCTTTACAGGACGACTATGCAAGTGCGTCTCACTGAAATCAGATCAAAAACGCTGTAGGTATGTGCGTTTTACGTGTCACAAAACAAAAAAAGACTGAAATTACTAGTTTTTGGTTTCACCAACTTTAGGCCACTGAAGCTATTAATATTTAATAAATGACCTTCAAAAATAATGTATGTTTATGTGCAGAATATTGACGTCTTCGTTGGGACTCGTTAATACACTACTGGCTATTAAAATTGCTACACCACGAAGATAATGTGCTACAGACGCGAAATTTAACCGACAAGTAGAAGATGCTGTGATATGCTAATGATTAGCTTTTCAGAGCATTCACACAAGGTTGGCGCCGGTGGCGACACCTACAATGTGCTGACACGAGGAAAGTTTCCAACCGATTTCTCATACACAAACAGCAGTTGACCGGCGTTGCCTGGTGAAACGTTGTTGTTATGCCTCGTGAGGAGAAATGCGCACGATCACGTTTACGACTTTGATAAAGGTCGTATTGTAGCCTATCGCGACTGCAGTTTATCGTATCGCGTCATTGCTGCTCGCGTTGGTCGATCCAGTGACTGTTAGCAGAATATGGAATCGGTGGGTTCAGGAGGGTAATACGGAACGCCCTGCTGGATCCCAACGGCATCGTATCACTAGCAGTCGAGATGACAGGCATCTCATCCGCATTGCTGTAACGGATAGTGCACCCATGTCTCGATCCCTGAGTCAACAGATGGGGGCGGTTTCAAGACAACAACCATCTGCACGAACAGTTCGACGACGTTGCAGCAGCATGGACTATCAGCTCGGAGACAATGGCTGCGGTTACCCTTGACGCTACATCACAGGCTGGAACGCCTGCGATGGTGTACTCAACGACGAACTTGGATGCACGAATAGCAAAACGTCATCACGACCGCATGTTGCAGATCCTGTACGGATCTTCCTGGACACAGAAAATGTTCGACTGCTGCCCTGGCCAGCACATTCTCCAGATCTCTCACCAACTGCAAACGTCTGGTCAATATGGTGGCTGAGCAGCTGACTAGTCACAATACGCCAGTCACTACTCTGGATGAACTGTGGTATTGTGTTGAAGCTGCATGGGCAGCTGTACCTGTACACGCCATCCAAGCTCTGTTTGACTCTATGCCCAGACGTATCAAGGCCGTTATTACGGCCAAAGGTGGTTGTTCTGGGTACTGCTTTTTCAGGATCTATGCACCCAAACTGCGTGGAAATGTAATCACATGTCATTTCTAGTATAATATATTTGTTCAATGAACAGCGGTTTCTCATCTGCATTTCTTCTTGGTGTAGCAATTTTAGTGGCCTGTTGTGTATTTGTGTTGCATGATGCACTACTCATGCGCTTGCAGGTAAACACACAGACACACACACACACACACACACACACACACACACACACACACACAGGCGCGCGCGCACACACACTGAATGTAAATGTAATAGTAGCAAGCATTGTAAACAGCGTTTGTTGTTAACGTAACCACTAACTGCAGCGCAAAGGACAGAATAGCGCTTAGCGTCAATTAAAGTGAATGCATACAGCAGCGTGAGAACAGTTGCAACACCGGCAGTACACATGTATATTTGACAACCCTCTCTAACCACTGAGAAAGCAAGAAGCGTGCTGCAAAAAGATAATGTTGTCATTCGTACATACGCCGCACAAAGGGAAAGAATTTGTGCTGCAGCAATTCTGGAGAAACAGGAATAGCAACGGACGGCAGAACAAGCCAAAATGAGAAAACGTACAGTTCTGTTTTTCTCTCTAGATTTATGTTTTTGGTGTCTCTTTTCTAGACAATTCTGATGACAAAAATTATATAACACTACTCACTGAAGGTTCGCTGTTTCTTTTGATATGATTCGATGTATTTGTTAGGTGCTCTGCTTTGATTTTAGTCTATTAGAATGTAACTGCGTATGAACTGCGAGGTAGAAGAAAGGAGGAAAGAAAGGTTTTAATATTACAGTGTTGTTGAGGGCATTAGAGACAGACTACGATAGAACATAGAACCGACTCGTGGAGATAACATCTTGGACCTACTGATAACAAACACAACCGAACATTTCGACTCTGTAAGTGCAGAACAGGGAATCAGTGATCATAAGGCCGTTGCAGCATCCCTGAATATGGACGTTAATAGAAATATAAAAAAAGGGAGGAAGGTTTATCTGTTTAGCAAGAGTAATAGAAGGCAGATTTCAGACTACCTAACAGATCAAAACGAAAATTTCTGTTCCGACACTGCCAATGTTGAGTGTTTATGGACAAAGTTTAAGGCAATCGTAAAATCCGTTTAGGCAGGTATGTGCCGAGTAAAACTGCGAGGGACGGGAAAAACCCACCGTGGTTCAACAACAAAGCTAGGAAACTCTTGCGAAAGCAAAGAGAGCTTCACTCCAAGTTTAAACGCAGCCAAAACCTCTCAGACAAACAGAAGCTAAACGATGTCAAAGTTTGCGTAAAGAGAGCTATGCGTGAAGCGTTCAGTGAATTCGAAAGTAAAATGTACCGACTTGACAGAAAATCCTAGGAAGTTCTGGTCTTACGTTAAATCAGTAAGTGGCTCGAAACAACATATCCAGACACTCTGGGATGATGATGGCATTGAAACAGAGGATGACACGCATAAAGTTGAAATACTAAACACCTTTTTCCAAAGCTGTTTCACAGAGGCAGACCGCACTGGAATTCCTTCTCAAAATCCTCCTACAAACAAAAAAATGGCTGACATCTAAATAAGTGTCCAAGAAATAGAAAAGCAACTGGAATCAGTAAACAGAGGAACATCCTCTGGACCTGGCGGGATACCAATTCGATTCTACACAGAGTACGCGAAAGAACTTGCCCCCCTTCTAAAAGCCGTGTACCGCAAGTCTCTAGAGGAACGGATGGTTCCAAATGATTGGAAAAGAACACAGGTAGTCCCAGTCTTCAAGAAGGGTCGTCGAGCAGATGCGCAAAACTATATCTCTGACTGAAGCAAAGCAAGCGCTGTATCATGTATAAGATACAGAGGCGAGCGAGTGCACGGGACTTACCCTAGTTCACTGCTAGTAGCGTCACGTCATCGTAACGCGCCTGCATATAGTATTGCACCACATTTAACATAAAAGTAAAAATTAAGATTTGTGTGTAAAACTTTGTTAAAGTATAGTTCTATGTAATAATGTTTCAGGTAACAAATCTTAATGTTATAAAATTAGTAGTTTACGTAAAATTCACGTTTTGAAAGAAAAATAGGAGGCGCTAAATAATGACGCTAGGAAGCCAAAATTTGGTGAGAAGGTGCAGTAAGAAGTCATTAATGAGTGGTGCTGGTTTCCAAAACCATAAAACTAAAATTGACTCCAGAATCCGCGTTTTTCGGAAAAATCAGAGGCGCGAAATAATAGAGCTACAATATTGAAAATTGGTAGGATGCTTCAGTTCACCCTAATAATAATAATGGAAATACCACAATCAGTTACCTCTTCTAGTTTTTTAGTAATTTAGTAAAAACTACTTTTGTGAGTAAAATGTACATAAGCATTATAGATTAAGTACTTTAAATTTTAATGATAAAACAAATTCTTTAAGACCAATGATCAGATAGGACAATTAACAAAGCTACACCAAGTTTTAGTCTTGTAGCATAATTAACAGCTGATACAAGTCTTGATAAAGCTATGGTTCAGAGGTAACAATCTACCGTTAGTTCCATTGTAAAAATTCTAGAGAGTAAAGTTTTAATTTTAGCGGGCTGAGATTTTCTACGTGCTTCTGTACTGCTCAGATGTATGTATACAAAAATTGAGAAGTTTGTAAAGCTATTATTAAATGTGATATTTAAGATTATGTGCCTGAGATAGCGATCATTTGGAGGCTGCAGGCATCTGCATAGGAACGGAAAGAACAGATGCTCTCTTGGCGGTACGCGCCGGAGCTATATAAAAAGAGCGGCAGAGGCAGTAGTAAGCTCACTCCGCATTAGACCAACGCCTAGTCCACGCGAGCTTAACGTCCGATCGCGCCTCGCCTCGGGTGACGTCATAGCGGGCTGTGACATGCGCGTACTTAGCAATGTAAACACACATTGAAAATCGCGAGGACTGTACACCGTCCTGGATCGTTTAGACTTCGGTAACAAACTGTTATTGTGCCGTCCGTGTGAAGTATAATTCCGCGTGGCAAGTGGTGACTAACTCCACTTTTAAGGCGAGCATTAATCTTTTTTTTTAACATTATTGCGTACTATTAATAGAGCACCGTTAGTTAGAGTAATGAACTATTCGGGAGGAACTTGCTGTAGAAGTCGCCTCTGAACTATTAAACGATTGGCTGAATTAACAATATTTAATGTCTTTAGCATTTTCAGAAGTTTCGAGTAATTTGTGTGAGCCTTTAAGATAATAAAATCTTGTTTGGAACTTTAAATTTTATTGAAGCAGCCCTAATCCCGTGAAGAACTATGGATATTTTTCGTTTAGCTGGGCTGTACAGGAATGTGGCCGTGCAGACTGGGAACTAAGGTCAGTAAGTTTCCCTTCGCTTTCTGACTGGCCACCAAATTAGTTGCCAGGCTCGCGTGATTTAAGGTGGCAATGTTCAACTTTCATTCAACATTAAACAACGACTTCTTCGCCGTCCCACATATGTTGCATCGGCAATAGTCTGTTACGTGAAATGAACATTCAAACAACTCATTCGACAACTTCTTCGCCGCCCCACATATGGTGCTTATCGGCCGGGAAAACTGAATTAAAAGCAAATAAAAGTGCTCGATGTGTGAAAGCGATTGGTATAAATTAACGAACTCGGTAGGCAATAACAGGACACTGAATTGAACTAGTGTGGGAACAGTGTTACCAGTAAAGGCGGGTGTAGTGTATAAACAATAAGTGTCTACCGCTGTACGTTGGTTAGTGACGATGGTGAGGAAGGCGACGATGCTGGATCGCGGCTGCCGACGGCGCTGAGACTAAAGGAAGACGGTGCGTCATCGCGGAGCTGCGCTGATCTGCGAGACAGCTGCCGGCTGCGGCGAGCGGTCAACGGTGCCTTGCTGCCCCCCCCCCCCCCCCCCCCCCCTGGAGCTATTGCAGTAGGCGATTCCTGTGGCGGTACTCGACGCTACAGCTGCTGCTGCTGCCTTCAATACGTCGCGACGCGTCGCATCACGATTGCTGGTACACCGCGACGACATCATTCGTCGAAATCAAGCATTTAAGTTAAGTCAAAGACTTTTAAAATATTTATTAACTGCTGCTAACAAACTAAAAGATATGGAAAGTAGTGTACATTTCAGAAGGGAACCGGTCTCTGACCAAGAATCCTCAGGATCAGGAATTGAGTTTAATGAGGATGGTTCCATTAATCCCTCAAATATTGAACTAGAACGTAATTTGTCACCAGTAAATTATGACTTTAATTTAAATGAGAGTGCAGGGATGCAATCAATAAGTGAAATAGAAGTCAAAAGGGAGCCAGTAGAGTTGCTAACTTTGTCAGGTAGTGAAACTGAGCTCAATATATCTCCAGCTCAGTCAAGTCAAGAGATACAAAGTATCAAGGTAGAAGCTCCGGATTGGATGCAAATACTGTTTGCCAAACTCGAATCAAACCAAAATAAAATTGAGGCTAAAATTGAAAATAGTAATAAAGAACTAAAAGAAGAACTGCAATCAAAATGGAATAGTTTGAATTATAAGATAGATGCTATTCATCATGACATTCAAGTAAAAGTAGGGCAACAGTTAACTAAAATGCATAGTACTTTCAAATGTGAAATAGATCAAATTCAAAAAAATTATCAAGAGGCAGATGAACTTTTGGAAGTGAGGTTGTCCGAAAGATTGAGCAACGAGTCCAAACTTTGCTCTGACAAGGTTAAAGAGGTACAAATTAAAGTAGATACTTGTCAGAAAAACATTGAGAAAGTAAAAGAAACCTGTACCGAAATTCGTGGTGCAGTGGAACAAAGATGTTCTGCCAGGATAGAAGCAGTAGAGTCACAAGTAGAGGAATTAAATACTAACATTGCTAACCTAGAAAATAGAGTAACCTCTGTTAATTCTAGTCATTCTACTGTACAGCATGTGACTTCAGTTGACGCCGCTTTTATAGGGTGTCGACAGTTTTTGCGCTTTGATCCTGATAAGTACATTCACCCTCTTGAATTTTGGAATGACTTTGAGGATGTTCTCCCCAACACTTGGTCAGAAAGAGAAAAAATTTCATTTATAAGAAGTCATTTGTCAGGTGATGCTTTGCGATGGTCAGCGGATGTAATGATCAAATGTAAAACTTTATCTGAATTTAAGTCTGCATTTCTCAACGAATACTGGTCACATAACAAACAAAATGATGTGTTAAGGGAATTCTGGAGTGGTAAGAAGTTT
Organism: Schistocerca gregaria; assembly: GCF_023897955.1. Lineage (NCBI taxonomy): Eukaryota > Metazoa > Arthropoda > Insecta > Orthoptera > Acrididae > Schistocerca > Schistocerca gregaria. Next base: position 541,173,117 of record NC_064925.1, on the reverse strand, counting down.
TTCCCAGGGCGTGAATCAGTAAAGGATTTCGCTAGGAAGTGGGTTTCAAGACTGTCACATTTGACAGAAAAGATGAAGCCAGATATGATCATTATGGGTTTAGAAGGTAAGCTGCCGTGGTACTGGCAGAAGAGGATCATTTCCGCCCCTAGAGATAATATAGACAAATTTATTGAATATCTGGAAAGAGTGGAAAGAGTAGCTGCTGCTGAGGAGCAGGTGCAGCAGAATAACAAATCTTCTAACAATCACGTACAAAATAATGGAAACGTGAACGTTAGAAATATGGAAGTTAGGTACACCAAAACAAACTATCGAAACCAAAGCCGTGGCAGAGGAAGAGGGGGTAGATACTCACCACGCTTTCGTAACAACTACTATGACGAAAGTGGAGAAGTAAATACTATGCCATTAAGACAAGAAGGGAGTCATGATGCTACTATATCTAGTGGTGTCACAGATGAACACAACAGGCCGCGTGTGGGAAACTAAATCCCGTCTATGAGGAAACTGGCGCTCACCAGGCGGTAACAGTAACACAGCCAGTAACGGAAACACAGACAATCAGCCAACATACACAGACAGACAACATGGATGACGAAATAAATACAGATAATACCAGTGATGTGTTAAGCCACTCTCACAAAATAGTGGATAGTATTTTGGATACACTAGAAAAATGGGTCAAGGAAGAACAGGAACTCAAGGTAGATAATGGGGAAGAAATAGATAATGGGTTTGAGTCTGATGGGAATAATGATGAAGTAAAAGCTTACATCTTCGATGAAAATGGCAATCTAAAAGCTGAAGTAGAAGTAGCAGAAGTAGAATCAGTACTGCAAAACTTTAGAGAGGAGGAAATGATGAATGAAGGGGGTAGAAATAGTAACGAGGTGAAAGAATCTAGTAGCTGTGTAAACGTGCCACAAATGGTTGAAGGTGACGACATTCTTATGAACAGCAATATTGCGCAGGGACGCAGTTGCTCAGAGGTAGAGGATAGTTTGGCTGATGTGCAGCAAACAAAAGTAGAAAAAGTCGTCAGATGCTTCGATTTAAAGTTAGTGGACAGATTAGAGAAAGCAGCTAAGATTATAGAGCATGATGAGCCCCAGGATGTAAATGTAAATGTAATTGCAACTGATCAGAATTACTTTAGCTGGAAGAACATAGAACGAGATTTATTAGACGAGGTGTGTGAGCAACCTGTTCAATGTAAAATAACTCACCCTGTTATCAAAGTAAACATATCAGGAGTCACTGTGCGTTGTCTGCTTGACAGTGGCAGTGAAGCAAGTGCTTTATCACAAACATTTTTTGACACCATACCCAATAAAGAGAAGTTAACAGTTATGAAAGTAAGTGGCTTAAAGATTATAGGTGCTACTGGAAAAGTCTCTAGACCAGTTCAACACGAAGCTTTGATACCCATTGGTATAAATGACGTAGTAATAGATCATCCTTGTTTGATTGTGCTAGGCTTAAGTGTTGATATGTTGATTGGTACTGATTTCTTATCAAAGTACCAGGGAAAGATCAATTTTGATCAGAACAACTTAATTTTAACTTTACCTGACTCTAAAGTGATAAGAGAGTCTTTTATAGGAAGTCATATAGGCGGTAGTAATGAAACTTGGGAACTGCCTATTAGAGTAATAAAGAATAAAGGATACTTGCAGGAAAATTTGGTTTTCAGTGAGAATGAGGAAAGTGCTAAGGTTGAAGAGAGACACATCCTAAAGGAATTTAAAATTAACAGTAATTAATTACTGTAGGGAGTCTGCCACTCTTTGGCGGATACACGGTTTGGCGTACCGTACAGTCCCAGCTGGGTGAAACTTTATTTCCTTTTCAAGTTTCATTCCCTTCTTCTGGTCTATCATAACAGGTAAGAATCACATATGTCTTCATGTTGTATATATGCTATTAGGTTTTAAGTATTCTTAGTAAGGATCTACCTAGTGAATGGCAAAACAAAAGTCTGAGTACCAATAAGAGGCAAACATGGCTAAAATAAATAAATTAAAATATTTCATGTAATTGTAAAGGGTTAGAAACTACAACTAAGAGAGACACTTTGCAGTATACGAAGTACGGTATGAATATGAATAATCCATGAGATTATGCAGAAGGTAGTATGTTGCTAGAAATAAGGTTGTCTGAAGGAAAACAGCGTAAGAAGGTAATGCTCATAGAGGCAAGCAATGGCGTTTTAGAATTAAATAAATGGAGATGTGTGGAAGTGGTGTGAGGATCGCACCAAATATATAGAAACAGGACGTCAATAGGCTGACAAAAGGAAAAGGGAGAAAGAAGTGGAGAAATGAAGTATTTTGAATCTGGAAGAAAAGGGAGAAAATGAATGAGGTGAAGAAGTGAAGTAAGTAAATTGAAGTAAATGATGTAGGATTAAAGAATAATTCCCTCACGTCTCGTGAAATGGTGAAAAACGCTAAATCTTGCTTGAGGCAAATAAATAGTTACACAGACAACAGAAACACACAAATATTGGAAAATGCAGAAATTTGGAATCGGTATACTGAAAATAACTAATTTCTTTAGTAATTCATACAATAAAGCAAAGTGCTGGTCAGCAAATGACTTCTTTGATGAACTAATCCATACGATAATTAAGCCAGAGTACATTAAAACTAAAAGGTTACTCAATTTTCTAAGTTGAAGCAAGATCTTAATATATTAATTTGCTAAAAGAATTTTCACTATTTAGGAACCTAAAAGATTATTTATGAAAGAAGAAAGTAGGAGCTATTGTATCAGATACGACCTAGTGCTAAATGTCTTTCTGACAACTTCACAATTAGTAAAATAGTGCCAGAATATAAACTATAAAATGTACTTTGTCCTACCTTAGATATAAGTTGAAAACAGAAACTTAGACTGTATTGTCTGTTTCTCAGGGACATGCAGGCTGCATGAATGACTGACAACAAGCGGTAGGGAGATTGGAAGTAGAGACGCAAACCACAGTGAATACAATTTCCTCCCACAATTTTGTCAATCAGTGAAATTAAATGAGTGTTACAATAGGACACCCACCACAGTGCCGAGTATTATAGTAAAAGAAAAATGTGAGTGCGTTGCAGTGATAAAAGTCGTGTGTATTTTCTTTTTCAGGAAGAGACTGATTTTAAAGAAAAAAAAATAACTATTTTGTAACCATTGAAAAATTTATATTTCCATGTAAATGTATGTAAATAATTTGTGAATCTCTTCTGTACTAGGTTTTCTATGTGTATATGAGTATGGTTATTTTGTGTATGTAGTAATAAGGAATTTCCTAAGAAGAAGCAACTTAAGTTGAAAGAGGTATACTAAAGTAATCCATCGCTTGTTTGTTCTTTTAGAAATTTAATTTTGTTCAAAAATAGATTTTCACGAAAATTAAAAAGGGGGTGATGAAGCAAAGCAAGCGCTGTATCATGTATAAGATACAGAGGCGAGCGAGTGCACGGGACTTACCCTAGTTCACTGCTAGTAGCGTCACGTCATCGTAACGCGCCTGCATATAGTATTGCACCACATTTAACATAAAAGTAAAAATTAAGATTTGTGTGTAAAACTTTGTTAAAGTATAGTTCTATGTAATAATGTTTCAGGTAACAAATCTTAATGTTATAAAATTAGTAGTTTACGTAAAATTCACGTTTTGAAAGAAAAATAGGAGGCGCTAAATAATGACGCTAGGAAGCCAAAATTTGGTGAGAAGGTGCAGTAAGAAGTCATTAATGAGTGGTGCTGGTTTCCAAAACCATAAAACTAAAATTGACTCCAGAATCCGCGTTTTTCGGAAAAATCAGAGGCGCGAAATAATAGAGCTACAATATTGAAAATTGGTAGGATGCTTCAGTTCACCCTAATAATAATAATGGAAATACCACAATCAGTTACCTCTTCTAGTTTTTTAGTAATTTAGTAAAAACTACTTTTGTGAGTAAAATGTACATAAGCATTATAGATTAAGTACTTTAAATTTTAATGATAAAACAAATTCTTTAAGACCAATGATCAGATAGGACAATTAACAAAGCTACACCAAGTTTTAGTCTTGTAGCATAATTAACAGCTGATACAAGTCTTGATAAAGCTATGGTTCAGAGGTAACAATCTACCGTTAGTTCCATTGTAAAAATTCTAGAGAGTAAAGTTTTAATTTTAGCGGGCTGAGATTTTCTACGTGCTTCTGTACTGCTCAGATGTATGTATACAAAAATTGAGAAGTTTGTAAAGCTATTATTAAATGTGATATTTAAGATTATGTGCCTGAGATAGCGATCATTTGGAGGCTGCAGGCATCTGCATAGGAACGGAAAGAACAGATGCTCTCTTGGCGGTACGCGCCGGAGCTATATAAAAAGAGCGGCAGAGGCAGTAGTAAGCTCACTCCGCATTAGACCAACGCCTAGTCCACGCGAGCTTAACGTCCGATCGCGCCTCGCCTCGGGTGACGTCATAGCGGGCTGTGACATGCGCGTACTTAGCAATGTAAACACACATTGAAAATCGCGAGGACTGTACACCGTCCTGGATCGTTTAGACTTCGGTAACAAACTGTTATTGTGCCGTCCGTGTGAAGTATAATTCCGCGTGGCAAGTGGTGACTAACTCCACTTTTAAGGCGAGCATTAATCTTTTTTTTTAACATTATTGCGAACTATTAATAGAGCACCGTTAGTTAGAGTAATGAACTATTCGGGAGGAACTTGCTGTAGAAGTCGCCTCTGAACTATTAAACGATTGGCTGAATTAACAATATTTAATGTCTTTAGCATTTTCAGAAGTTTCGAGTAATTTGTGTGAGCCTTTAAGATAATAAAATCTTGTTTGGAACTTTAAATTTTATTGAAGCAGCCCTAATCCCGTGAAGAACTATGGATATTTTTCGTTTAGCTGGGCTGTACAGGAATGTGGCCGTGCAGACTGGGAACTAAGGTCAGTAAGTTTCCCTTCGCTTTCTGACTGGCCACCAAATTAGTTGCCAGGCTCGCGTGATTTAAGGTGGCAATGTTCAACTTTCATTCAACATTAAACAACGACTTCTTCGCCGTCCCACATATGTTGCATCGGCAATAGTCTGTTACGTGAAATGAACATTCAAACAACTCATTCGACAACTTCTTCGCCGCCCCACATGACGTCGATCTGTTGTAGAATTTTAGAACATGTTTTTTGCTCGAGTATCATGTCGTTTTTGGAAACCTAGAAACTGCTCTGTAGGAATCTACATGGATTCCGGAAACAGTGATCGTGTGAGATCCAACTCGCTTTATTTATTCATGTTTTTGTTGTTGTTGTGGTCTTCAGTCCTGAGACAGGTTTGATGCAGCGCTCCATGCTACTCTCTCCTGTGCAAGCTACTTTATCTCCCAGTACCTACTGCAACCTACATCCTTCTGAATCTGCTTAGTGTATTCATCTCTTGGTCTCCCTCTACGATTTTTACGATCTACGCTGCCCTCCAATACTAACGCTTTCCTTGCCATTGCCAGTCTACATTTTATATCATCTCTACTTCGACCATCATCAGGTATTTTGCACCCCAAATAGCAAAACTCCTTTACTAATTTAAGTGTCTCATTTCCTAATCTAACTCCCTCAGCATCACCCGACTTAATTCGAATACATTCCATTATCCTCGTTTTGCTTTTGTTGATGTTCATCTTATATACTCCTTTCAAGACACTGCCCATTCCATTCAACTGCTCTTCCAAGTCCTTTGATGTCATTGACAGAATTACAACGTCATCGGCGAACCTCAAAGTTTTTATTTCTGCTCCATGGATTTTAATACCTACTCCGATTTTTTCTATTGTTTCCTTTACTGCTTGCTCAATATACAGATTGAATAACATCGGGGATAGGCTAAACCATGTCTTACTCCCTACCCAACCACTGCTTCCCTTTCATGTTCCTCGACTCTTATAATTGCCATCTTGTTTCTGTACAAATTATAAATAGCCTTTCGCTCCCTGTATTTTACCCCTGCCACCTTTAGAATTTGAAAGAGAGTATTCCAATCAACAGTGTCAAAAGCTTTCTCTGAAGTCTACAAATGCTAGTAACCTAGGTTTGCCTTTCCTTAATCTTTCTTCTAAGATAAGTCGTAAGGTCAATATTGCATCACGTGTTCCAGTATTTCTACGGAATCCAAACTGATCTTCCCCGAGGTCGGCTTCTACTAGTTTTTCCATTCGTCTGTAAGGAATTCGTGTTAGTATTTTGCAGCTGTGGCTTATTAAACTGATAGTTCGGTAATTTTCACATCTGTCAACACCTGCTTTCTTTGGGATTGGAATTATTATATTCTTCTTGAAATTTGAGGGTATTTCGCCTGTTTCATACATCTTGCTCACCAGATGGTAGAGTTTTGTCAGGTCTGGCTCTCCCAAGGCTGTCAGTTGTTCCAATGGAATGTTGTCTACTCCTGGGGCCTTGTTTCGACTCAGGTCTTCCAGTGCTCTGTCAAACTCTTCACGCAGTATTATATCTCCCATTTCATCTTCATCTACATCCTCTTCCATTTCCATAATATTGTCCTCAAGTACATCGCCCTTGTACAGACCCTCTATATACTCCTTCTACCTTTCTGCTTCCCCTTCTTTGCTTAGAAGTGGGTTTCCATCTGAGCTCTTGATGTTCATACAAGTGGCTCTCTTATCTGTTCATGAGACCCAGAAAATATTAGATACAGGCTCCCAGGTAGATTCTATTTTCCTTGACTTCCGGAAGGCGTTCGATACAGTTCCGAACTGTCACCTGATAAACAAAGTAAGAGCCTACGGAACATCAGACCAGGTATGTGACTGAATTGCAGAGTTTTTAGCAAACAGAAGACAGCATGTTGTTATTAATGGAGAGACGTCTACAGACGTTAAAGTAACCTTTGGTGTCCCACAGGGGAGTGTTATGGGACCATTGCTTTTCACAATATGTATAAATGACCTAGTAGATAGTGTCGGAAGTTCCATGCGGCTTTTCGCGGATGATGCTGCAGTATACAGAGAAGTTGCAGCATTAGAAAATTGTAGCGAAATGCAGGAAGATCTGCAGCGGATGGCACTTGGTGCAGGGAGTGGCAACTGACCCTTAACATAGACAAATGTAATGTATTGCGAATACATAGAAAGAACGATCCTTTATTGTACGATTATATGATAGCGGAACAAACACTGGTAGCAGCAACTTCTGTAAAATATCTGGGAGTATGTATACAGAACGATTTGAAGTGTTATGATCATATAAAATTAATTGTTGGTAAGGCGGGTACCAGGTTGAGATTCATTGGGAGAATCCTTAGAAAATGTAGTCCATCAACAAAGGAGGTGGCTTACAAAACACCCGTTCGACCTATACTTGAGTATTGCTCATAAGTGTGGGATCCGTACCAGATCGGGTTGACGGAGGAGATAGAGAAGATCCAAATAAGAGCGGCGCGTTTCGCCACAGGGTTATTTGGCAACCGTGATAGCGTTACGGAGATGTTTAGCAAACTCAGGTGGCAGACTCTGCAAGAGAGGCGCTGTGCATCGCGGTGTAGCTTGCTCGCCAGGTTTCGAGAGGGTGCGTTTCTGGATGAGGTATCGAATATATTGCTTCTCCCTACTTGTACCTCCCGAGGAGATCACGAATGTAAAATTAGAGAGATTCGAGCGCGCACGGAGGCTTTCAGACAGTCGTTCTTTCCGCGAACCATACGCGACTGGAACAGAAAAGGGAGGTAATGACAGTGGCACGTAAAGTGCCCTCCGCCACTCACCGTTAGGTGGCTTGCGGAGTATAAATGTGGATGTAGATCTACTTTGCAGGCATTGTCCAAGAATGGAGGGGTGTGAAGCCCTATATGACAGCACAATTAGATGTACCATCTACCACAAATTTTTGTCATTCACAAATTGTAGATGCAAAAGCACGAGGTGTATTCAAGTTCTAAGGCCTCCGATTTTTTTCTCCGGACTGGAAAGGGATAGAAACATGCGCATTGTTTTAAAATGAGGCCACGTTCATTATCAATACGTCCCAGAGATGGCAGCACCGTACGGCAGATGGAATTTTACCACCAGCTGCGAGAATGAGAACTGTTTTAAATACTTAAAATGGCGACGTTTTCCTTAATTGAACAGCGTGCAAACATTCGTTTTCTGAATTTGCATGGTTTGAAACCAATTGAAATTCATCGACAGTTGAAGGAGACATGTGGTGATGGAGTTATGAATGTGTCCAAAGTGCGTTCGTGGGTGCGACAGTTTAATGAAGGCAGAACATTATGTGACAACAAACCGAAACAAACTCGGGCTCGCACAAGCAGATCTGACGACATGATCGAGAAAGTGGAGAGAATTGTTTTGGGGGATCGCTGAATGACTGTTGAACAGATCGCCTCCAGAGTTGGCATTTCTGTGAGTTCTGTGCACACAATCCTGCATGACGACCTGAAAATGCGAAAAGTGTCATCCAGGTGGGTGCCACGAATGCTGACGGACGACCACATGGCTGCCCGTGTGCCATGTTGCCAAGCAATGTTGACGCGCAACGACAGCATGAATGGGACTTTCTTTTCGTCGGCTGTGACAATGGATGAGACGTGGATGCCATTTTTCAATCCAGAAACAAAGCGCCAGTCAGCTCAGTGGAAGCACACAGATTCACCGCCACCAAAAAAATTTCGGGTAACCGCCAGTGCTCAAAAAATGATGGTGTCCATGTTCTGGGACAGCGAGGGCGTAATCCTTACCCATTGCGTTCCAAAGGGCACCACGGTAACAGGTGCATACTACGAAAATGTTTTGAAGAACAAATTCCTTCCTGCACTGCAACAAAAACGTCCGGGAAGGGCTGCGCGTGTGCTATTTCTCCAAGACAACGCACCCGCACATCGAGTTAACGTTACGCAACAGTTTCTTCGTGATAACAACTTTGAAGTGATTCCTCATGCTCCCTTCTCATCTGACCTGGCTCCTAGTGGCTTTTGGCTTTTTCCAACAATGAAAGACACTCTCCGTGGCCGCACATTCACCAGCTGTGCTGCTATTGCCTCAGCGATTTTCCAGTGGTCAAAACAAACTTCTAAAGAAGCCTTCGCCGCTGCCATGAAATCATGGCGTCAGCGTTGTGAAAAATGTGTACGTTTGCAGGGCGATTACGTCGAGAAGTAACGCCAGTTTCATCGATTTAGGATGAGTAGTTAATTAGAAAAAAAAATCGGAGGCCTTAGAACTTGAATGCACCTCGTAGATTTAACAACAGCTGTTTATGGAATGCATGACAGCAAGGAGACATCTTGCACGTTGAGTACTCATATGTTTGAAGGAATCGAGGTACAGGAGAAAATTAAAATGCAGAATATTATAGGAGTTATGAAAAATTCACTGCTATAATTGTTTAGCCTCAAGATGTGTCTATGTTGATCGTGAGACGGATAAAATGAAATTGATTCATAGGGTGAAGTATACAGTTGTCAGCCAACACTATTCGACCATGGGACCTGTGCGAAACTTTCATATTTTTATAGTTTTAAATAAGTGTAGTCATTGGGAAAACGGTAGCTGTGGGAATGAAGAGAAAAGATGTTAAAAATGAACCAAACAATGTGAAATAACAATCACGAGTTAATGATATTCAGCCTTGTACATAATTTTGAACAAAATTCTTTACAATCCCTCGTGTAAACGATGTTTGGCATTAGAGTATAACCTTCGCACACTTTTTGTTTTTCATATTATATAAGCTATATAATAATGTTAGTTGATTTAGTTAACGGCCGCTGTGGCCGAGCGGTTCTAGGCTTTTCAGTCCTGAACCGCGCTGCTGCTATGGTCGCAGGTTTGAATCCTGCCTCGGGTATGGATGCGTGTGACGTCCTTAGGTTAGTTAAGTTTAAGTAGTTCTAAGTGTAGGGGACTGATGACCTCATATGTTAAGTCCCACTGTGCTTAGAGCCATTTGAACCATTTAGTTACCCTAGAAAACGCTACGTACAATTGTCTAAGTAAAGACACTGTTTGGTAAATACAATCACTTGCGACTTGTTCACAGTGATTGCAAATGCAATTTTAATAGCAAGTGTCTTTTTGTCAATTGAAAAGGCTTACTTGGACCAGATGGTGTTAAATTTATCTGTGGTATTACAAGACTTTTCCCGGTGTCAAACAGTTGAGCGTAGATTGTAAACATGGGAGCCGTGAGAAACTTTCGCACTTTTATTGTTGTAAACAATGACAGTATTTACAATAAGTGTAATCGTTGTGATAAGGTGGTGGTTAGTGGTGGTGGTGGTTAGTGTTTAACGTCCCGTCGACAACGAGGTCATTAGAGACATAGCGCAAGCTCGGGTAAGGAAGGATTGAGAAGGAAATCGGCCGTGCCCTTTCAAAGGAACCATCCCGGCATTTGCCTGAAACGATTTAGGGAAATCACAGAAAACCTAAATCAGGATGGCTGGAGACGGGATTGAACCGTCGTTGTGATAATGGTAGTTGGTGACAATGACAAATATGTTTCTCACCTCAGAAAGTACATTCGTTTAGAAAAGTCAGCTTGTACGACGTGCAGAGATAGTGGACTACCGCAGGTGGTTGCGGTTACAGGTGGTTGCGGTTATTATCTATCACAATGCTGTGTACGAATTATCCACTTAATAGGTACTGTAAAACAAACAGAAAAGTATTGGTATTAGATAATATGAAAAGGGAGTCTCTTATTCATGGTTAATAAGTTAGCTTCGTAAAATGTAGGTATGAAGCTGGGCATCAAAAAATGGTTCAAATGGCTCTGAGCACTATGGGACTTAACAGCCATGGTCATCAGTCCCCTAGAACGTAGAACTACTTAAACCTAACTAACCTAAGGACATCACACAACACCCAGCCATCACGAGGCAGAGAAAATCCCTGACCCCGCCGGGAATCGAGCCCGGGAAGCTGGGCATCCATGATGCTCTTTTACCTATGATAGTGAAAAGTTTCTTTAATGTTAAAAAATTCTAACAAATAGGAAATTTTAAATATGTATCGGAAGCCGGTTAAAAAACCTTTCTAACGATACCTCATTCATCACTGTACCATTCCTATGTGTTGAGAAAAACCGATGTTGACTTGAGAAAAAATATATGCGATATGATTATGTAGTCTGTTGGCAACCATCTGCAATGCCCATACAAGTTTCACTCATATTATATTCAGCCAAGTACCTGACAAAATAAGAGAAGTACGCAGAACACACGGTCAGATGTCAATGAAACTTCATATACATACGTACCATCGGTTGGTATGTAAATGATTAAAGAGTTACAAGTCTCTGGGACAGGTAGAATGACCGAATGGATTACTGTTGTTCGGTTTAGTGTTGTTAAGAGGCCTGGAAGGGCATATAACGGGCGTGAACAATGGTAGATGTTGGGCAATCACTGTGAAGAACACGGAGATAGTGAGTGCCACGTAATCGTACGATACTGCATTGTCAGCACTTGAAAGAAATTTGAAAGAGGCTTAATTTTGGGCGTCCATTTGCCCCGTTGGTAGAGCCCTGCAACATCCTGATTTGGGGGCTTTTGGATGTGGCAGTGGCTCCAGTCGGACTACAGAGAGACGTGAGAGCAGGCAGTGAAGGTTCTGGGCGACCACGTCTGACCACAAGGAAGGATCGCCGTACAGTGCGACAAACACAACATAACCTCTTCACATCTGCGCCTGCCATCCGAGAACAAGTAATGGACTTCCTGCCACATTCTGCTAAATCCCACACCATTGGTCAGAGACCAGCAGAAGCCAGGCTAGAGAATGGGCTGCTTTCCTATGTTAAAAATATGGGTTGGATTGTTGTTATTGAGAATGATTGATTATAAGACTCAAATAGCGTTTTAGACCAGTATTCTCACAAAACACCTTTTTATTTCATGTAATTAAAGCTCCAAAATCATTCCATTTCAAGTTTTGGTCACGTGATCGAAAATCAACAATAAAGTACGGAGTGCCACAAGGTTCAGTCCTAGGACCTCTACTGTTCCTCGTTTATATTGATGATATAAATGACTTTATTAAATTGGGGAAACTAATCTTATTCGCTGATGACTCTAGCATATTAATAACAGCTGCTCACAAAATCTCATTGGAAGTATCAATAGATACTGTTATGTCCCAAATTACTAGCTGTTTTCAAAAAAATAAAATAATAATAAAGTAAGAAAAAACTGTCTGTCTGAATTTCCTCTCTTCTCCACATGTGCAAAACTTTGTTACAGTACCCTACCTTAAATACGTTACTGAACTCGGTTACTGACACTAAGGGTACAAGATAATTTAAAATGGGACTGTCATATAAAATGGCGTTTTTATATTCTATTATCCATCGGGGGATTTCTATCCCGTTGTCAGATGTCAAATCGAAAAAGAATTACAAATTCTCGAGAGTATTGCACAGAATAATGGCTATGATCCAAAGATAGTGAGGCAATTAAATCATAAGAAAACGCGAAAAAGGACAACGACTTAAGGAAACACAAATACTCAAACCCAAGATCAGACCAAGAAATGGTTTTCGGTTCCTTATATAGGTAATGTCTCCTACAAGATAGGGCGCCTGTTGAAAAATTCAGGTTTTAAAATTTCCTTCTCGACGAGTAATAGTTAAACGCGAAAATTGGTTCATACCCTTGAGAAAGACTGTGATAAGTCAGCGAATGTTATTACATAGGCCAAACAGGCGGAGCTATATCAGTAAGGTTTAAAGAACATCTCCCAATAAAGGGCGTAAAAACACGGGGGTCAGCCTTTGCGGAACATGGTGCAAATGGCTCATACACCTAAACCTTTACGTGACATAGAGCTACTACATCATCAAGTTAAGGGCTATAGACTCGATACGCTTGAGGAACTACAAATTTACGCACACCTAATTACAGATAGAGGCAATTTACTGAACGATCAACTGTATCTAAAAAATAGGGCATACTTCGAAGGCTTCCAGCCCATATTAGGATTACAATAATCCATAGTGCATGTGACCATTACAGTTTCTGTAATAATACAGATGTTCATACGAGATTTATTGGTCAGTTTATAAGGCTCTGTAGTAGAATGTGAAACGTAGTCATGCTGGATACTGTAATTAACTTGCAATAGTACAGTATAAAATTAATTCCTAGCAAAAATGTTATCTGACGCGTGTGTAATAAGAGTTTGATTCTATACGTCTCACGCATGTCGCCCTCTGTGAGGCAGACCGCGAAGCAGGTTCTGAAGAAGACCTTATTACTAACGTCGAAACCTAGGTAAACGATAAAGTTAACCTGCAACTGTAGGCTGTATATTCTTATATAAACAATATCAGTTACTGTCGCTGCATAAAAATGTTAAAAGTTATCACAAAAAAGAACTTGAGAAAAAACTTTCAAAAGCTTGTTATTCTCTGCGTGTGTTAAATAAAAGCGCAAACAAGTCAACAGTTATTCATGCGTATTATGAATACTTCCATGCACTACTTCGATATGGGCTAATCTTCTGGGGAAATTCAGCCACCAGCATAAAGATCTTTAGGACGCAGAATAGAGCAATCAGGGCTATCTGCAACCCGAGAAAACTGGAAACATGTAGACCACATTTGATCCAGATGAAAATAATGAGCCTACCGAGCCTTTACATATATGAGTGTATCCCGTTCGCAAATTAGTATCTTTTAAACCAAACTGGACATCTTCAACAAAAAAAATACACAGACACAACACAAGAAACACAAACAATATCCACATGTCACAGTGTAGAACAGCACTGTACCAAGAAAGTGTATCAAAGATAACAGTTCAGCTATATAACAGCCTACCCAGTGATTTAAAATGGCAGCAACATAAAAATTTTGTTAAACATAATCTAAAGTCATTTCTAGTGGAAAAATGTTATTACTCTGTAAAAGAATTTTTAAATTACAAAAAAATAGCCTTGTAAACAATGATTTCAAATTGCTGTGTTTGTCACTTGTAATTTATGATTGTTATCTGTAATTAATTTTGTCATGTCCCACCCCCCCCCCCCCCTCTCTCTCTCTCTCTCTCTCTCTCTCTCTCTCTGTGTGTGTGTGTGTTTGTGTGTGTCTGCTCCTTTCGCAATTTTTACTTGTCCTATATTCAATGTACTGTTTAAGTATGTAATGAATCAAATGGGCCTATAAATAAATGAATGAATGAACGCCCTATTTAGCTGAAGCTCTGGTGACGTCACAGGCTACGAGTAAGACGAAGATATTACGTGCGTTATAGGAGAGTTGGCCGAAGCTACTGAAGGTGTTGCGTCCTTTTTCTGCAAACTGTTTCGTTATTTAGTGACGGAAAACTCATTTACAACTTTTAAGCAACAAAGGGAAGGAAGTTTTCGAACACGATATTGCAGTGCATGTGTTGTTAAGAAATAGGATGCATGGATGTCCGAAGAAACATTACATCGTACTTCCTAACAACACAGGTACTGCAATATCGTATTTATCCGCCGATATCAGGCAGCGACTTGAGCGCAAATTGTGACGTATGAAAGACGACATATGAAAGTTTCGGTCTGGCCGTGAGTTGCGCACAGCTAGCCAAACAGGCTGAGGCAGCTGCTCACGTAATGCGGTAAACCCGGCTTAGAGTCCCGGTCTGGAACAATTTTTCATTGTCGTCATTCTATTATGCATACGATAGTTGTCTGCATTCGCAGTTGCGAATATATTTCATGAATTTTGTGAAGACTGACAGTGGCAACTTTCCGAAAGTTGTTGCGCTAATGGTCTCTTCGTTATTCTAAAAGAATCCAGATTTTTACGTCCCAGGGATTCGAAACGCCAAACTTGCACTGTAAGTAAAATATATTTACACTTGAAAGCCAATTATTGCGCGCGGGTCTTTCACCTCAACGAAACTCACGCACGTATGGCGTGCTTTCGCGGCAGTTCATACCACATTCATACGTGACGTACTTCTATTAGCAAAACTCGATTAAGGCAGAGATCACCCTTTATGAGAGCTACTTTAGTCGATAGAGCATAAGACTCTTAGTCACAGGCTTGTGGGTTCCAGCGGCATGTTGACCGGTATATTTATTTTTCGGAACGATCTCAGAAATCACTACGTTTTCTACAAATAAAATACGAAGAAAGTGGGTACATATTTTATAAGGAAATCTATGTTAAAACTAGTGAGGAATCTAAGGAATGAATACGGTCGATTCATTCAGTTGCTGAAAAACAATTTTCCGAATGACAACAATCGACGGTGACCGAGTATGTATCTTACGTGAAGATATCGTATTAGGGGCGATCAAAAAGAAACGAGTCGGAGGCATAATTACAGAAACCGGTACCTGTATGTTAGAAGTACTGACCCTGGCAGTTTAGACACTTGTCCCACTGTGACACAAGGCGGTGAATGGCCGTCTCACAAAGTTCCCGGGGCTGCGATGTTAACCAGTTCCGCACGTACAGCTGGACGTCGTCGTCCGAGGTGAATCGTTTGCCCCTCAGAGCCTTTTTAACGAGACCAAAACTGCCCTTAATCATATGGAGAGAGGTCCGGACTGCATGGAGGGTGGCTGAGAACCTCCCATTTGAATTTCTGTAGGAGTGCCGCGACTGTGTTGGCCGTATGAGGCTTTGCATTGTCGTGGAGCAGTAGTAGGAAGAGGAGAGTTAATTTAGGAACAAACCATCTAAAAACCGGAAATCTGACGATACAGTAGACAGACACATTCACGTACCTCGATGTCAACATCAGTCAACAAAACCTTATAGAACAAGAGATGTAACAAGAATTCAAGCTGGGAGAAGATGTCTAGGAGCTATGCCGAACTTCATAATATCGAAGTTACTATCTAAGTAGTTAAAAATAAGAATATACCAGACCATCATCAAGCCAATAGTGTGCTATGCAAGTGAGACATGGACCCTGACAAAGAAAACAGTGAAAAAACTTATCACTTGAAAATAAAGTACTGAGAAAAATAGATGGACCAGTGAAATAAAATCAACAGTGGAGAATAAGGATAAACAGAGAATTCAGACAATTATACGCACAGCCTGGTGTTGTAGTGAGTGTGAAAATTAAGAGACTAAGACGATACGGACATGTAAGGAGGAGGGGGAGAATACGGTAATAAAGGCTGTAATGAATGGCGAAGCTGAAGGAAAGAGGCTGTTGGGACGGCCGAGAATGAGATGGAAGGATAATACCACTGGAGACTTGCAGATACTGGGTCTGGGAGATGAAGATGCAGAAGACAGGAAAGTGTAGAACGCTGGACTGAGTGAGGCCAAAGACCGGTTGTGGTTTGTGTGGGCAGTATAAGTAACTTCACAATCTATAACCTCCCTACTGCTGGCATCATAAGTTATCTTGCTGGCTGACCAAATAGCATAACTTAACTATCTTCAGTGTCTCAAAAAATGGTTCAAATGGCTCTGAGCACTGTGGGACTTAACTTCTATGGTCATCAGTCACCTAGAACTTAGAACTACTTAAACGTAACTAACCTAAGGATATCACACACATCCATGCCCGAGGTAGGATTCGAACATGCGACCGTAGCGGTCTCGCGGTTCCAGACTGTAGCGCCTGGAACCGCTCGGCCACTCCGGCCGTCTTCAGTGTCTCATTTTCGAATCTAATTACCTCAGCTTCGCATGATTTAGTTCGACTACACTGCTTCACCCAAGTTTTACTTTTGTCGGTGTTCAGCTTACGACTTGTTTTACAGACACTATCCAGTTCACTCAAAGGATCGGCTAAAAATAGTACAAACGAACAGTGCAGCCATAGAACTAGTTGATGCGTTTTTCTACTTCAGGCAGTTGATGGCAACTACTGGATGGACAGCAATACAAATAAAAAATTGCTTGGAGTAATTTTGATTAAGTAAATAAAGGTTTCAAAACTAAGCCTCCGACGTGTCTGGAAAAGAAATTTCAGAATAATTTTGTATCGCCAGTTTTTACTCATGGCAGTGATACGTAGAATATTTAATGCAAGGATTGAAAAACTGAGGATTGATCAGCAAGTTATCATAAGATGCATGCTGAATTTGCTAGTAGCGACAGGCAAACATGAAAATGGGGCGATGGTCCAAATGGATTGTAAGACGTAAATGCGACTGTTGATGGGTTAAGGAAGTTCTTTCTGGATTCCAACTGACAGGAAAAAAGACAGACTTCACCGAGATTAGAAAACTCTTCGGCGCCCCTAGATGACCGCCGTAATTCATGGAGAAGTCTAGAGAAGGTCTTTGTCCAGCAGTGCAAATCAGATGACTGATGGAAGCTACAAACAGTTGGATGATGTGGTTTAACGAACATGAAGATACGTTTGGACACCTGTCCTGGCCCAACTTATGACGAAATATATAAATATCAATCATCTGTGATCAACTTTAAGGGTAGATAATCCTGTTTAATTCTCCTCCACCGTCATCGCTTCTGCACAGCATTACGAATAGTAGATAAAAAGAGACTGTAGGAAATGCTTGTTCGAAGATTTAAAGGAAGAATTGCAGTCCAACGTCATCCTGATTAAGTTCAGCTATATGTCCCATCAGTGTTATATTACACTCTACATTACTTCCTTTCTAAACTCTACATTCGAGTGGGACCGCATATGATACGACACAGAATTTATTGAAACCAACTTTGAATGTATTTTCTTTCCGTAATATCACTTTATTTGGCTCTTGGTTTCACCACACATACTTCTTTGAGGCCTGAGCGAGAATGCAGCGAATAACTGAATTGTATGAAAGAAAAACACTTTTCTTGCTACTGATTTACTCAGCCGCTTCAGTTACGGAAACGTTCCACATGTTTCATCACAGAGCGCTAGATTTGTTCCGGACGAACTGCCATTTTGCTGAAATTTACCTGGTACTCCCGAAGGTTTTCCCACCAGTAACAAAATACCCTTTGTCTCCAGTGAGGGTGCTACTTGATTCAATTTGTAAAAGAGAGAGTTCTGTCCAACCCCCCCCCCCCCATACACACACACCCGTGCGTGAATCTAAACCACAACATAGTAGAGTCGCAGTTAAACAGCACCGCGAGAAACAGGGAGCTGTTGGTAGCACTGCGAGCGCGCGTACTACTCCATTATTAACGCGCGCGACGGCCGAAAACAAAACACTGCCGAGTCCCGGCCGCTATTCACGGCGGGATAGAATGTAAATACGCCGCACTTTTATTACCTTACAAAAATAATCTCTGCTTGTTATATTTTCACGCAGAGTAGCTTCCGGTGGAGGCGGCTGCTGCTGTTGCAGTTGCGCCCGCATACAGCTTCCTGCTTTTTCTTTCTTTTTTTTTTCAATGTAAACACTGCCGCATAAAATTATAGTGCTTTCATGCAAGATTTGTGGAGTATAATTTAATTTGGATAGGAGGTTTTTACGGCCGAAGTCGGGTCATTAACAGCAGAAGTGTAATTAAAACGAATTTGGAAGTGGAAAGAGATTTTAGAGTTACGCTGTTGCGAATTAGTAGAAACGAAGTCATGAGGGGCTTGCATTTGGTGTCATAACCCCCCCCCCCCCCTCCCCTTTCACAAACACACACACACAGACACACACACACACACACACACACACACACACACACACACACACACACCACGCGGGTCGTCGTTCATTCTTTCCACGATACACAGTAAATCAGCTCTAAATTTTATGTTGTGTGTTGCTTTGCCTGGGTGGCTATTGTAATTACAATGTGTCAGAAGTTGGTTTGGTATTAATTTGCAAGGTATATATTATGAAAAAGAAGAAAAACAGAACAGTTACAAACTAACAAAATTTATGAGTGGTGCCAAATCAAGAAATCGCACTGCAACTAATAATAATGTTGATTTGCACTCGGCTATCATGTTAGGCAACTACAAAAGATCCTTTTCCACACCTTTTTTTTTTTTTACTTTCGGCTCTACAGCATCAGCAACACCTTGAACCCAAAGTGCCAGGCTTCAATGTTGCCAAGAGTACACAAATGATTCGTAAAGACTCTTTTAGGCCCGGCTGTATAGCATGGCGTATAGACTGCGGAGGATAAGTGAGTCCGAGCAAAAAGCAATATCTGATCTCAAGCGAATTTAAACTTGTGGATCTTGGTACGAGAAAGAACTAGTTTTGTCGAATAAATTAAGTAACCAAATAATTACGTATTTTACCTTTATTACTAGTGTTGGCATCCGAACGTCATCCGTTCTGTTTCATTTATTTACACGCCAAGTTCTGTAGGGCCAAATTGAGGAGCAAATCTCCAAGGTCGTGGAACGTGTCAGTACATTAAATTACAACATAAAAGTAATAACAGATAAAAATAAAATTTTTATGAATGCGAAAAAAGTCAATCCGTAAATTTAAGTAAACGCAGTCAACAATACAACAAGAATCAGCTTAAGTCTTCAAGGAACTCCTCTTCAGAACAGAAGGAGTGACCCATGAGGAAACTCTTCAGTTTCGATTTGAAAGCGCGTGGATTACTGCTATGATTTTTGAAGTCGAGTGGTAACTTATTGAAAATGGATGCAGCAGTATATTGCACAGAGCACACCTTTCTGTGCAAGAGATAAGGAAATCCGATCCAAATGCAGGTTTGATTTCCGCCGAGTATTAACTGAGTGAAAGCTGCTTATTCTTGGGAATAAGCTAATATTGTTAACGAGAAATGGCAGTAAGGAATATATATATTGAGAGGCCAATGTCAGAATACCCAGATTCGTGAACAGAGGTCGAGAAGAGGTTCATGAACTAACACCACTTATTACCCGAACTGCCCGTATCTGAGCCAAAAATACATCAATATACTAATATAAATTATAAGTCAAATATTTGCTCACTCATGCACGTACGTCCGCGAAGTACACACACACACACACACACACACACACACACTTATACTGGTGGGTAACAATGACCCTTGTTTTACTGGTCTTTGCAGTAAATGAATTTTCTCTTGTGATAGACGAGGACAGCTGATGATATGGTCAGTGTCCTCATCCACAGCGTATTCACTCAAGGATGATTCAGTTCACTGCAGCCCAGGAAGGTACTGCATAAACATCAATCTAAAGCGGAGGTCAAACTTTGTCACGACAAATCCCGGCCGATATATGCCATAGTCATATCATAGTCATGATACAATGATCGATGCTGTTTCCCCATAGTGTAGTGCCATCTATCGGCGTCCATAGATGGAGGAAGGAGGGGGGGGGGTGCAGAGAGAGGGGCAAGAAGGGCCACTTGCCTCTCCTGGGTTCTAGATATAGATGTTTTATTCATAACAGAATTCTCGCGAATTTATAGCAGTTATTGTTAATCGTGTGGCAATTACACATCAGTTCAGAAATACAAATAAAATACGTAGATAATTTAAATTTACAATTACTGTATTTATATAATTTAATCACATCTGCTATAGTGCCCAACAAGTCCAAGAAGTTTGCAAGGTGCCATTGTTGAGGGCACTCTCCAACAACTTGTCTGCCAGTGGTAGTCTTTTCCCATCTACATACTAGTGGATTACCGCATCTCCCTGGACTAGTCCGGATTCCGTTGAGTGTGCTGTGTATCCTGTGTATATATCAAGATTCCATAGTTTGTTGCTGGCTTTGAGAAAGCTATGGAGCTCTGGTGGAGTACTTTGTACCATTGTTTCGTCCGGACTTATTGGAGATTGAATATTATGGTTCACCAGGTTGCTAGAGTGGGGGATGGCAGGTACACCATCATGAATTAGCAGATTCTGGTTGTTGCAGATTTTCTTATATACTGTCAGAAGGACATCTTTTCTTCTCAGGTTAGGTGGTGAAATACGTCTCATAGCAGATAGCCAGAATACTGGGGTGGACTTGATTGTGTCAGTACAAACCCGCATTGTTCGATTTAGTTGTGTACCTACAGCCTTCGGGTGGCTGTTTATCCCGACAGGGCTGCAATATTCTGCCGCTGAGTAGACAAGGCCAAGGGCAGATGATCGTAAGATCGATGCTGCAGAACCGTATGTTGTACCACATAATTTTTGCAGAATATTGCTTCTTGACCTCAATTTAGCTGCAGAGTTTGTTAAGTATAACTGCAAGGCATAGCGCATATTTGTTTAGGGACAGACCATTAATCTCGAACAATACGTCCAGTTAACGGTCGGTTAGCATATTACTCATACGGTCTCCATTTATGAGAATATTGTCCCATTACTCTTAAGTCTTATCTTCAGTGACCTCGATTTGTTTGTGCTGTGTTGCTGTTACCCAGTCATCAGCATAAACAAACATTCTTGGCTGAGTAGCTGGCATTTCTGCAGTATACAAGCTAAATGATAGCGGAGCTAGGACCTGCGATTAGCAAATTGTAGATTTAACAGTGCAGAACGGGACGGGAAAGATCGTGACTTAAGCAATCACTGTTTTCTTATATAACCCTGTTCACGGGAAAAAGCAGCGATTACTTGATGTGGCGGCGTTTTCGAAGCTGTTCTGCACGCAAGACGGGTGCGAATCTTTGCATCTTTGCATAACAGTGACAAAATAGTGTGCTCAATCTTTACCTTCTCGTTTCCACGTACAGTCGTTATCAAGCTGCAGAAAGAGACGTGTACAACATACTGGCGCCGGGATTCCGAAGGCAAGTCGCAACACAACTTCGAAACGGCAGCAGTACACATGCACGTGATCCGACCAAAATTCCGTTAGGGCCACCCCCTGCATTTGTTGCGTAACGGAATAGTTTACTGTTTGTATGTGGACGTGGAAGATCGGTGCTGGATTGCTGATTCTACATTCAGTTTTACACTACAGAACTATTGTTGTAGACTCTGCTGAACACGGAAATGTTGCATTGTAGGTGTAAACATCTATGATTACTCTATGGGATCACTCGTACATCAGTCTAAATAAGGAAATGCCATTTGATGTGCCAGGGGAAAAGAAAAATGGCGTGAAATACCATGGCCGAAGAGACGTCGACTCCATAAAATGGGAGCTTCTGAAACTCTGCAACACAGCACCTCATGTACTCATAGAGCGACAAATTTTGCATTTCAGGTGACGTGGCTGTACAATTATGAGACAAACTAAGGAGAAATTCATGTAGTCATGTACTGGCACTAAGTTACACGCTACCCAATCAATTTTTAAAAAAATATAGCATACAAAACCATTTTGTTCAACTTTAACTATGCAGACACACTTTAAAAATGGTTAGCACGTAAATACTGCAATAAACCCCTCAACACGATCAGCTCTGAAGTTTTGTATGCAAACAAAACCTCATAAGAGTTGAATAAGATCTTTTAAATAAAATTCTTCTCTGTTTCTCTATTTCGAGGCGAATTAATGTGGTATTTTAGTTGATTGCTTTTACCGATATTTAACAGCATTTCCTCAGTCGTCTTTTCTTAAATTTCAGCCCAAAATTACTGGAATATGACCTAATAATGTTTGTGAATATTTTCTAACTATATTTCACAACTCTCATATTGTGAATTAGATAACATGGTGCTATAATTTCAGACAGTTGTATCAATAAAAATGGCATCTGTATCGAAATTAAAAATATAGAAAGGAGTACTTTGCATATGGTATTGAAATATGCTTATCGTTTAGGTATCAAAGAAATCTACATTAAAAATACTAAGTAGATAGTTAGCAGTCGTTAGATATACAATAAGTTTTGTATACATCTTGAAGCATAACACGTTTCTTAACTCAATGAATCAATAATATAAAAAAATAGGAACTTTCGAATCGCGCCCTTTCTTGAATAAAACTTGCGGGCGTCTTGGTGACGCTTCGTAAAATGGTATGAAAGACTCCGAATACTGTGCGCTGGTGTGGTCGAATATTGGTCAATCCAAAATGATAGGCGTCCAGTTACATATAGCAATGAGGATGCTTACTGAGTGTATCAAGTCTACTCCACTAGCGTCCAGCATTCAGTCACATAGTCGCACCCTATCTGCGCAAACAAAAAGCACTCGTCTGATGCCTAGCTGTACAACCCAGCTACTAGCTATTGTAAGACTGGTACACTGGAAAATAATATAAAGAGTACTTCGTATTCATTGGTAGAAATTGGTTCTAGATTCTTAAATTTCAGCACAAGCGCAACTGCAGCGGTATGCGAAGCTGCGTCGGCAGAGCAGCAGAAAAAAATTAAATGACAGGTGAGCAGTTAAGACCGTCAAGATAACAACGTATTTCAATGTGAACACACACACACACACACACGCATTAAAAGGAGAATACTGTACGATCTACTGTAAGAATTTACGCTTACGGTCCACAAGTTCAGAAACTGCAACATTCAGGCATCTTAGAAGAGCATGGCTTTGTATTCGTTGCTTCTTCCTGATGATTTTACTCACTGACACGGTGCCTTCATGGTATACGGCATGAAAAAAATCTAAGCAATGAGAAGCAAAATTGTCAAAGATATCACCAACCATACACACGTCAGACAAATGCAGTTCGCAACACTACTGTTGAATTAGTGACAGATACTATCTATATTTCTCATGTTTGTGTGACAATAGTTTGTAGTGCAAATATAACAGAGGAAAATGAGCCATGTACTATATTACAGAAACAAGCAGCGATCGAGTCACGAGTCAAAGAGCATGCACACTGCCTCCACGAGAGCATAAGGCAGTAGCGATCAGTGAGACATTTATGTGTCCGGGGGACACTGTACGTAAAACATTGGTAAATGTAACGCCTCGACAGAGTGGCACAAATGGGGCAATCTTGTTTAGCCGTGCCCATGGGTATACGATGTATGAAGTGGTTGGATTTGTTGTTTCGCAGCGGAGTTCAGCAAGTTTACAAGCAATGGTGTAACGCACCTGGCCGCGAAACACGACGTCAGACTTGTGGACAGAAAAAGATCCTGATAGAGGCACTGGAGGCGCCTTTCACGCCTTGAGGATCAAAATCGCATCAAAACCAGAGAGGAATTGCTGCAGGCAGTGAATGAAGACCTATTCCAACTTGTTGGAGAGAAAACATTGTGTTAGGAAGAGACCTAAGAGAACAGCCTGAACTGCTGCGAGTGAAACAAGTAGCATTAAAATCGATACTCTCCTTATTACAAGTGTTTGGCTGTTTATTTTCTAAAGAAAGCAACAAATAGATACTTAACGTGTCACAACCAATGTCACTACGGCTGGCAAATTCCGTCCGTAACGACTGGTGGTTCTGTTAAGATCTGGGCAGTTTTCACGTGGTCACAATTAGACCCTAGTGTTGGATGCAGGGGCCAATGACCGATGAACGTTATGTGGGTGTTCTTGCAGACCATACGCATCCATTTCTGATATTAGAGTACCCTGATCGAGATGTCATGTTTCAGCAGAAGAATGCAACACGTTTCAGTTCAGTGACAGGCAGGTGACACGAACACTCTAGTGAATTCACGACCGTGACTTGGCTCCCCGTATCGCCTGATCTTATCCAAAACAAGCATTTATTGAACACTGTCGATCCCCATCTACCAGAACAGCTCATGTGAGGCCATACTTTGATCTGACATTCGTAGTGGCAATACATTTTTTTATGTTTCCTTTCATTTTAATCCTCCTCATCTTGTTAGGAAAGGAATGGGAATGAGTACAAAGGTACGTCACAGTAAGAAATGAAACCCTAAAGTTTTTTTTTTTTGTATTTAACATGAACGATGTGAGCTGAAGCAAACTCTGAAACGAAACTGTGGTGTCACCGCCAGACACCACACTTGCTAGGAGGTAGCCTTTAAATCGGCCGCGGTCCGACGTCGGACCCGCGTGTCGCCACTATCAGTGATTGCAGACCGAGCGCCGCCACACGGCAGAGACTTCCTAGTACTCGCCCCAGTTGTACAGCCGACTTTGCTAGCGATGGTTCACTGCCTACTTACGTTCTCATTTGCCGAGGAGATACTTTATCATAGTCTTCAGCTACGTCATTTGCTACGACCAAGCAAGGCCCCATTATCAGTTACTATTGATATTGTGAACTATGTACCGTCAAGAGCGACGTTCGTCATTAATGGATTAAAGTTAAGTATTCCACCAGCTACGTCCGTTTTTCTAAATTCTAATTTCCTTATCCTGTTCCAGACCTCACGCCAGCCTACATGAGCTAAATCGCGTGCCTTTCGGCCTCCTCTAGTAACACGGTGTTGGCTCTCCTGCCAACCACAAAAGAAACAGAGCGCAAAAAGCATTTACAATATTTGGCGAGAGGGTACAGCTTCTGATTCAGAGACGAGAAATACTTCACGCAGCTCCTCCTCTAGGGACAATAAACGCTACATGTGGATTCTGTAATAAGTAATAAAAATTTAACAAGTAACAAAAATTCTAACAATATTTAGAAGTGACAATGCATTGTATCATCTACTTCTGGTTGAATACTGGTTTAAATACAGATGTTCTTTATTATCACGATAGTGCTAAGCAAACTGAATTCTCATCTTTCATTATCATTTACCGTCTTTCTAACTCAGTGCACGTGTCTAATAACAGGGGTCTAGTTCAGCAGCCACAAACGATAAGTTCATGTGGGCTACCAACGAATGCGCCTCACCAGGTGGTTGGGATATGGTAAGCCCACTAATTAATAAACAGAAATATTTAATTATTTAACACGAGCGAGACGTGATCCCCTGAAAGGTTTGGGAGTAAAAGGGAAAAAAACCATGGCTGCAGAGACTGAGAGAGAGCATGCAAGAGAGAGACTTGCACGAAAGCGACCGACAAAACAGACAACGGTGGAGCCCGCCTAAAACAAAACCCTCGCTGAAATAAGCGATATCAAGCACTACTAAGCGTAAGTACAAATACAAAAGATGGGAAATGGCAGTACCAATGCACTGCTTTTGTACTGTTGGTTACACATGACTCCATTGTCAGCACCTCCAATCCGCTTATTATTCCAAATACTCTAATTACACAGCTCCTAAGCTTCTCGTCATTCAATCTTCGACAAGTCTTCACTAAATATTGCCTATGTAGGTATGAATAGATATGCCTACGAAATTGTTATTACCAAAACACCATGTTACGGACGAGTAAGTGTCTAAGACACTAATCATACTTACATATAAGAACATATTCATTATACTGCAGGATTAGCCTACATGAACAGTCTGGGCTGGTATCATTTTATGTCACTCCGTCGTAATTGATAACATCCCCACAGATCGATTGATTTAATTTCAGTGCATTTAATGTGTGGCGTATTGTAGCAAGTCAAGCTCAGGAGGAGGTTGGGTAGATAGTATAACACGCAAATATATTACTAGTAATTTATTAAAATTTGAACATGAATATTAACTTTCGAAACAAATAGTGTTCACCCACACGACATGAAACTTATGCTGTCACTGATACTTATAACATTTAGCACTTCATTACAGAATAATAGTTTACATAAGAGTTCAGTTCTTTAAATGTTAATAAGTTCAGAGTTGCTGTTCAATTGGCACGCAGCCGAGTCTGTACTACGATGACAGTGTCACCGTAACTGACGATCACAATTGAGTGAGCGGCTTTGCACTCGGACATATTGGGTCTACAACTTTGCCTCCGACGTTTCGCGATAGATGGCAGTAGCGACAAGTGATGCGGCACGTGGTAGGTCATAAGTGTCATACAATAAGCAGAACGCCATGAAAATATTACTCTCGATTGAATAGGTCAACTTACGAGCCCAACTGTCGTCATTTGCAGCTTGTTTTAATTTTCTGGTTCGTCACGACGAAATCTGCGACTGAGGCTCACAAAATGCAGGGTAAGATCTATGGTGAGGCACCTATTATTGAAACAACGTACAGTGAATGGTTTGAACGCTTCAAGAACGGTGATTTTACTTCAAAGCCCGGCATGGTGGTGGAAGAGAGAAAGTTCTTGAAGCTAATGAAGCCGGCAGAAACAATCACCGAAGATCATTATCGAAATCAATTGATGCGTTTGAGCCGAAAACTGAAAGACAAACGGCCGAACTACAGCGACAGACATGAAAAGGTGATTTTACAGAGTGACAAAGCTCGACCCCATGTCGCAAAACCCGTCAAAACATACTTGGAAACGTTGAATTGGGAAGCCCTACCATACCAGCCTTGTTCCCCGTACCTTGCTACCTTTGACTGCAACACTTCGTGACCAATGTCACACGACTGGCTGACCAACACTTCCGGTCATACGATCTAGAGCAAAATTGGATTGGTTCGTGGATCTCCTCAAAAGACGCACATTGGTTCAAATGGCTCTGAGCACTATGGGACTTAACATCTGAGGTCATCAGTCCCCTAAAACTTAGAACTGCTTAAACCTAACCTAACCTAAGGACATCACACACATCCATGCCCGATGCGGGATTCGAACCTGCGACCGTAGCGGTCTCGCGGTTCCAGACTGAAGCGCCTAGAACCGCTCGGCCACACCGGCCGGCAAACACAAGAACAATTTTTGGGCGTGAGATTCGTACACTGTTCAAAAATTGGAGAAAGTAGCGGCCAGCGATGGCCAGTACTTTGAATCGTACATTATTGTGTTTTACAATAAAGCCTCGAATTTAGAGTAAAAACGGCGGAAGCAAAGTTGTAGACTCACTCAACAAATTCTCGCCTGCTGCGGCGTAAGGAAACACTTGGGGCGTGTCTTCCCCTACTTCTCCGGTTCGTTGCTGCGCCTTGCAACGATTGTCTTTACTCGTGGTGCAGCCTTGAGCTACCAACTTTTGCATGAGACCTCGTTCTGGGGAGTGTGTTGAGTATCTCTGCCAAATTACACAAATCTACTGTGAACTAAAGTGTAAATGTACCAGGTAATACGCGCGAGAATTGCAGTATCCAGAAGGAGGCTTGTGAGAGATGTGTGGTTATTTATTTTACGCAGTATTTCTACTGCTTTCTTGTGTTGAATACATTTTTCAACTTCCGAAAGTGCACACCCACAGAAGATTATGACGTAACATGAATTGGAGTCAAAGTGGAAAATAATCCGACACTACTGTGGACTCACCAGGTCGTCGTAGGACGTTTTGACAGCAACGACGGCTTCCTCTGCCTCGCGGGCCACAGACACCATCAGCTCCATCAGGGACTCCCGCCTCGCGTCCAGCTGCGCATACAGCACACCCAACGCTCATCACTCAGCCATGATTCACGATGTGTAATAGAAAATAGTGGTAATCACACACAGACACGCTAATTTATTCATGTTAATAGTTATTGTTGTTGTGGTCTTCAGTCCTGAGACTGGTTTGATGCAGCTCTTCATGCTAATCTATCCTGTGTAAGCTCCTTCATCTCCCAGTACCTACTGCAACCTACATCCTTCTGAATATGCTTAGTGTATTCATCTCTTGGTCTCCCTCTACGATTTTTACCTTCCACGCTCCCCTCCAATGCTAAATTTGTGATCCATTGATGCCTCAGGACATGTCCTACCAACCGATCCCTTCTTCTACTCAAGTTGTGCCACAAACTTCTCTTCTCCCCAATCCCATTCATTACCTCCTCAATTTGTTACGTGATCTACCCACCTAATCTTCAACATTCTTCTGTTGTTGTGGTCGTTGTTGTGGTCTTCAGTCCTGAGACTGGTTTGATGCAGCTCTCCATGCTACTCTATCCTGTGCAAGCTTCTTCATCTCCCAGTACCTACTGCAACCTACATCCTTCTGAATCTGCTTAGTGTACTCATCTCTCGGTCTCCCTCTACGATTTTTACCCTCCACACTGCCCTCCAATGCTAAATTTGTGATCCCTTGATGCCTCAAAACATGTCCTACCAACCGATCCCTTCTTCTAGTCAAGTTGTGCCACAAACTTCTCTTCTCCCCAATCCTATTCAATACCTCCTCATTAGTTACGTGATCTATCCACCTTATCTTCAGTATTCTTCTGTAGCACCACATTTCGAAAGCTTCTATTCTCTTCCTGTCCAAACTAGTTATCGTCCATGTTTCACTTCCATACATGGCTACACTCCAAACAAATATTTTCAGAAATGACTTCCTGACACTTAAATCTATATTCGATGTTAACAAATTTCTCTTCTTCAGAAACGCTTTCCTTGCCATTGCCAGTCTACATTTTATATCCTCTCTACTTCGACCATCATCAGTTATTTTACTTCCTAAATAGCAAAACTCCTTTATTACTTTAAGTGTCTCATTTCCTAATCTAATTCCCTCAGCATCACCCGATTTAATTGGACTACATTCCATTATCCTCGTTTTGCTTTTGTTGATGTTCATCTTATATCCTCCTTTCAAGACACTGTCAATTCCGTTCAACTGCTCTTCCAAGTCCTTTGCCGTCTCTGACAGAATTACAATGTCATCGGCGAACCTCAAAGTTTTTACTTCGTCTCCATGAATTTTAATACCTACTCCAAATTTTTCTTTTGTTTCCTTTACTGCTTGCTCAATATACAGATTGAATAACATCGGGGAGAGGATACAACCCTGTCTCACTCCTTTCCCAACCACTGCTTCCCTTTCATGCCCCTCGACTCTTATGACTACCATCTGGTTTCTGTACAAATTGTAAATAGCCTTTCGCTCCCTGTATTTTACCCCTGCCACCTTTAGAATTTGAAAAAGAGTATTCCAGTCAACATTGTCAAAAGCTTTCTCTAAGTCTACAAATGCTAGAAACGTAGGTTTGCCTTTTCTTAATCTTTCTTCTAAGATAAGTCGTAAGGTCAGTATTGCCTCACGTGTTCCAACATTTCGACGGAATCCAAACTGATCCTCCCCGAGGTCCGCATCTACCAGTTTTTCCATTCGTCTGTAAAGAATTCGCGTTAGTATTTTGCAGCTGTGACTTATTAAACTGATAGTTCGGTAATTTTCACATCTGTCAGCACCTGCTTTCTTTGGGATTGGAATTATTATATTCTTCTTGAAGTCTGAGGGTATTTGGCCTGTCTCATACATCTTGCTCACCAGCTGGTAGAGTTTTGTCATGACTGGCTCTCCCAAGGCCGTCAGTAGTTCTAATGGAATGTTGTCTACTCTCCGGTCTTCTGTAGCACCATATTTCGAAAGCTTCTATTCTCTTCTTGTCCAAACTATTTACTGTCCATGTTTCACTTCCATACATGGGTACACTCCATACAAATACTATCAGGAACGACTACCTGACATTTAAACCTATACTCGATATTAACAAATTTCTCTTCTTCAGAAACGCTTTCCTTGCCATTGCGAGTCTACATTTTATATCCTATCTACTTTGACCATCATCAGTTATTTTGCTCCCCAAATAGAAAAACTCCTTTACTACTTTAAGTGTCTCATTTCTTAATCTAATTCCCTCAGCATCACCCGACTTAATTCGACTACATTCCATTATCCTCGTTTTGCTTTTGTTGATGTTCATCCTTTATCCTCCTGTCAAGACACTGTCCATTCCGTTCAACTGCTCTTTCAAGTCCTTTGGTGTCATTGACAGAATTACAACGTCATCGGCGAACCTCAAAGTTTTTATTTCTGCTCCATGGATTTTAATACCTACTCCGAACTTTCCTTTTGTTTCCTTTACTGCTTGCTCAATATACAGATTGAATAACATCGGAGAGAGGCTACAACCATGTCTCACTCCCTTCCCAACCACTGCTTCCCTTTCATGCCCCTGGACTCTTAAATCTGCTATCTGGTTTCTGTACAAATTATAAATAGCCTTTCGCTCCCTGTATTTTACCCCTGCCACCTTTAGAATTTGAAAAAGAGTATTCCAGTCAACATTGTCAGAAGCTTTCTCTAAGTATACAAATGCTAGAAACGTAGGTTTGGCTTTCCTTAATCTTTTTTCTAAGATAAGTCGTAAGGTCAGTATTGCCTCACGTGTTCCAACATTTCTACGGAATCCAAACAGATCTTCCCGGAGGTCGGCTTCTACCAGTTTTTCCTTTCGTCTGTAAATAATTCGCGTTAGTATTTTGCAGCTGTGACTTATTAAACTGATAGTTCGGTAATTTTCACATCTGTCAACACCTGCTTTCTTTAGGATTGGAATTATTATATTCTTATTGAAGTCTGAGGGTATTTCATCTGTCTCGTACATCTTGCTCACCAGATGGTAGAGTTTTGTCAGGACTGGCTCTCCCAAGGCCATCAGTAGTTCTAATGGAATGTTGTCTACTCCCGGGGCCTTGTTTCAACTCAGGTCTTTCAGCGCTCTGTCATACTCTTCACGCAGTATCGTATCTCCCATTTCGTCTTCATCTACATCCTCTTCCATTTCCATAATACTGTCCTCAAGTACATCGCCCTTGTATAGACCCTCTATATACTCCTTCCACCTTTCTGCCTTCCCCTCTTTGCTTAGAACTGGGTTTCTATCTGAGCTCTTGATACTCATACAAGTGGTTCTCTTTTCTCCAAAGTTCTCTTTAATTTTCCTGTAGGCAGTATCTATCTTACCCCTAGTGAGATAAGCCTCTACATCCTTACATTTGTCCTCTAGCCATCCCTGCTTAGCCATTTTGCACTTCCTGTCGATCTCATTTTTGAGACGTTTGTATTCCTTTTTGCCTGCTTCATTTACTGCATTTTTATATTTTCTCCTTTCATCAATTAAATTCAACATTTCCTCTGTTTCCCAAGGGTTTCTACTAGCCCTCGTCTTTTTACCTATTTGATCCTCTGTTAATAGTTACTGAACTGAATTACTTGAAGGAATACAGCAACCAGCCATTTTATATATACCGGGTGATCAAAAAGTCTATATAAATTTGAAAACTTAATCAACCACGGAATAATGTAGATAGAGAGCTAAAATTTGACACACATGCTTAGAATGACATGGGGTTTTATTAGAACAAAAAAAAAATAAAGTTCACAATAAGTCCGACAGATGGCGCTGGACAGCAAAACGTCAGTGACTGCACATGACAATCGTGAATAAAAGGAGCTGTAATGAGAGAGACAATCAGATTCGCCAGCAGTCACAGCATGTTGACGTTACCTGAAAAGACACTTTTAGTGTAGCTGTCTTATCAGAATGGGGAATGTGCTAGTTCAGCGTTACGATCCTATCGCCATAGGAAGGGGATTCGAACGGGTAAAGGTCCGTTGACAAATGCAGCCGTGGCGAGAATGATTTCGAAGTTCGAAGCCACGGGTTGTTTAGACGATAGACCCCGTACTGGCCGACCGAGCACAAGGCGTAATGCTGCTGTCACAGTTCAGGAAGAAATGGAGACTGTAGCGGGTTCGTCTATGCACGGGGAAGTCAGCGCTCGTGCAGTCGCACGTCGCACAGGCATTCCATACACTACTGTTTGATTAGCACCGAGGGGTACCCTCCGATACTATCCGTACAAAATCCATCGGCATAATGAGCTGTTACTGGCGATTTAGTGAAGCGGAGGGCATTTGCGGTGTGGGCGTTTCAAAAAATGGCGGAAGATGACGACTAACGTGTTGTGGACCGACGAAGCTCAACACGAGAAACTGCAGAATTTGGGCTACCCAAAATCTTTTAACTGTCGTGGAAACTCCACTGCACGACGAGAAAGTCACGGTATGGGTTGGATTGACCACATCTGCCGTTATCGGGCCATTTTTCGCCGAGTAAATACGTGATTCTGGTTTTGTAACTGCTACCGCGACGGGTGAGAGGTACGCCGATATGTTACAGAATCGCATCATCCCCAGCCTGGCTGATAAACACCTGCAGGATGGCGCGCTCCACCCCATTTTGCTAGACGCGTGAAGGATCTCTTGCGCTCGTCGTTTGGTGATGATAGTGTGCTCAGCTGCCACATTCGTCATGCTTGGCCTCCCAGGTCCCCAGACCTCAGTCCGTGCGATTATTGGCTTTAGGGTTACCTGAAATCGCAAGTGTATCTCTAGGAATGCTGAAAGACAACATCCGACGCCAGTGCTTCACTATAACTCCGGACATGCTTTACAGAGCTGTTCACAGCATTAGTCCTCGACTACAGCTATTGTTGAGAAATGATGGTGGACATATTGAGCATTTCCTGTAAAGACCATCATCTTTGCTTTGTCTTACTTTGTTATGCTAATTACTGCTATTCTAATCAGATGAAGTGCCATGTGTCGGACATTTTTTGAACGTTTGTATTTTTTTGGTTCTAATATAACCCCATGTCATTCCAAGCATGTGTGTCAATTTGTGCCTCTCTGTCTACACTATTCCGTGATTTATTCAGTTTTCAAATTTATACTGACTTTTTGATCACCCTGTAGCTTTACTTTTGACAAGACAGTTGTAGGGCTTTCACATATCTTCGTATGCGGTAATATATTGGTGTTTTCTGCAATACAACTTATTATCCACTGCAATTTGAATGGTGCAGTTGCCTTTTATTTGTAAGCTTAGGCTTCTGTTTCTACTACAAGTTACAGAAATATCATTCCAGACACTGACACACTGCTTGTCTCTCTTACATGCGCGCCTGCGGGCACACACACACACACACACACACACACACACACACACACACTTACAACGAATAAAATTGCAAAAACCATGAAGGCAGAAAACAACAAACGTCAAAACATGCAAGAAATGTACATGCTTTGATATGGAAATGTACATGCTTTGTACAAGCTAGTTTGGAATAAAGCCATCAGCATTTTGTACATAAGGAAAGATTACGTAGCGGGTCTCTCATTCATAAATCGCACTTTAGTGTTGCTTGTTTGCGAGAAAATCATGATATGTCTCATATAAAAAGGATAAACGCCTACTGGTATCGGAATTCCATAACGGGAGGATCGTAGACTACCTAAAATGCAGCTTGTCGTTCCGCCTTATTGTTGCTCGCAGTGATCGGGTGTCCACGACTTCCATGCGAAAATAGGATCGATGCATTCAAGTGGATATACAGGGTGAATCCGCGATGATGTTTCAAATTTTCAGGGATGATTGAGAATGAGATAAGGGACCCTGGTCCTGAAACGACCAACTAGAAAGTTGATTGGAATATAATGGAATACACGTAGTGGTGCTGTTGTTGCTAAGATTGTAGGGTAGACAATCCCGACGAGCAATTAGGTGTAGAGGTTGGAATTCTCGTAATAATTCAACTAATCCACTGCACATGGCGCACCGTGTACTGTCAGGAGCAATCAATGTCTGTACTGTAATAGACGCCAGTCTGTGTTTACAAGTTGAAATACTAACATCGGTCAGTCCTAATGGAATGGACATGGTTCCTTTGAAAGGACACAGCCTATTCAGTTCCGCATCCTTCCCTAATTGCAGCTTATGCTCCGTCTTTAAAGACCTCGTTGTCGACGGGACGTCAAATACTAATCTCCTCATGAAATGGAATTTTACCCAGTGTCGGAATTTGAAGACATGATTTTCGTTTAAGAGCAAGCAAATAGAAGCAGCAGAGAGGCAGAAAAGTGGTCCAGGACCAAATACCGTCCTAGAGGACATCCGGCTCACGCCATATTTCCAAAACTATTCCAAAGATTAGGTTTAACAGAGCTATTGGTGTCACAGTATAATGACCGATATGGACAACGAACCACACAGACTTCCGACCTAGAAGACTCAGTTGCTTGATCGAGTGGATGAGGCGCCAGCAGCCAGTACTCGATCAGTTGCACGTGAAATGAATGTTCCGCAGAGTGCTGTGTGGCATGTATTACGGGAAATGCAGCATGTCGTCTACTTCGGACCTCGTGTCGTGTTCAGCCAATGGTTCTTGCAGCGCCCTACAGTCGATCTTCACTTTCATGTGCTTTTCACGGATGAAACCTGTTTCACCAGAGACGGAATGCTAAATAAGTGCAACAGTCATGCTTTGCCCGATGGAAATCCTTACGCCACAGTTGTGAAGAGCCACCAATACAGATTCAGATTATCACTAAACATATGGCTAGGCATAGTTAGTATTAGGACTAAGCCTGTTTCTACTTGCTCCCAGTTTAAATACACCACTGTACACAGCGTTTCTCAGAGATACACTGCTCAGGTTCGTGGAACATAACCCACTTGTTATTCGCCGACGGATGTGTTTCCAACATGATGGAGCGCCACCCAACTTAGGATTGAGGGTTCCTGGACACCTAGTTCAGACGTTCCCGGGAACCGGACAGGCAGTGAACGTCCTGTTTCGTGGACCCCATCTCACCTCACTTGATATTTTCTTGTAGGACCATCTGAACATAACCCACTTGTTATTCGCCGACGGATGTGTTTCCAACATGATGGAGCGCCACCTAACTTTGGATTGAGGGTTCCTGGACACCTAGTTCAGACGTTCCCGGGAACCGGACAGGCAGTGAACGTCCTGTTTCGTGGACCCCATCTCACCTCACTTGATATTTTCTTGTAGGACCATCTGAACATTCTGCTGCTGTGAGTTACATGTTAGCGAAAATAGTTGCTTAAAGTCGGCGGTAGGCATAAAATATCGTCTGAAATTCAAATTGAGCAGGCAGTTCTGGAGTCCTCTAGAAGTGTAAGTGGTTGCGATAACTTACTTGAACTCTTAGCAACAAATAGTATAGTGCAAATACACAACATCATGGCGATACAAGGAGTAGTGAGCACAAAGTCGTTGTAGTGAGGCTGAATATCGTAATACATAAATACGCCAAAAATGAACTCAAAATACAGGGTGATTGTAATTAAAGTTAAATTTTCAAACCGCTGTCTAAACAACAACACTGGTCAGAATGACTTCAAATTGCAACGGAATATTATCGGATAAGGGGGAAAACGTAAGTCATAAGAAAAATAAATAGTTACAAAATGTAGCAATAGATGGCACTTTAAGCATCATAATTTAATAGTGGTCGACTACAAATGACAAATGAATCATACAACAATGCCTAAGGTGTACGTTTCACGTTAAACAAAGTGTACTACTCAGTGTGCATGGTTGTACAGCCGTGATACTGTTAGTTAAGTATGCCCATCCACCACGACAAGGTCATATGACATCGGATGGGAAAAATCGGTTTTTAATTAGCCTGAGGCACAAACCGCATAAAAAGCATAAATCAAAATCAAATCAGATTATTAATTTTCATGTGACTGGCGAAAACATGTTCAATATGCTGTCCATCATTTTCTGCAACAAGCTGAAATTGAAAAACAGCATGGTCCACAAATGATCGAAATGTTTCCAGGGTCACGTTTAGAATGTGTTGCGCAATGCGTGCCTTCAATTCAGCTAAATTTGCAATGGGAACACTGGACACAGCGTCTTTCAGATAGCCCCACAGCCAGAAGTCACACGGATTAAGATCAGGTGATCGGGACGGCCAGGCTGTAGGGAAATGGCGGCTGATAATTCTAGCATTTCCGAAATGGCGCTTCAGCACCTGTCTAACTGGATTTGCAATGTGCGGAGGTGCGCCATCTTGCATAAAAATAATCCCATCAACTCATCTACGCTGTTGGAGAGCTGGAATGACGTGGTTGCGCAAAAGACAC
Organism: Schistocerca gregaria; assembly: GCF_023897955.1. Classification (NCBI taxonomy): domain Eukaryota; kingdom Metazoa; phylum Arthropoda; class Insecta; order Orthoptera; family Acrididae; genus Schistocerca; species Schistocerca gregaria. The sequence goes on along the minus strand of NC_064925.1, from coordinate 541,136,692 downwards.
TCATAGTGCTTACCAGTGAAGGTACAGGTAGCGGGACCGGAAGCACTTGTCTCTTTGAAAAAAAAATGGCCCTATGATAAAAGATGACGTAAACCTGCACCACACAGTGACCTACACAGAAGGAAGTGGTGCTGGTTGGTTTGCCTGTGGATTTTCCGTGCGCATGACGGATATTTTCATTTACGCAGTCTGACACATATACCGAGAGAGGTGGCGCAGTGGTTAGCACACTGGGCTCGCATTCAGGAGGACGAAGGTTCAATCCTACGTGCGGCCATCCTGATTTGGTTTTCCGTGATTTTCCTAAATCGGTTCAAGCAAATGCCGGGATAGTTCCTTTCAAAGGGCACCGCCGACTTCCTTCCCCATCCTTTGCTAATCCCATAAGACCGAGGACCTACCTGTTTGGTCTCCTCCATCGAATCAACCCCATCCCGACACAGACAGCGCCATGCATTGACCAAACTTCACACTATTTTTTTCTTGTGCAATACTTTTCCCCACTCTCCGATAATATTCCGTTGCAATTTGACGTCATTCTGACCAGCGGCGTGTTTTCTACAGCGTCTTGAAGGTTTTACTTTATTTTCAGTATAATCATCCTGTATATCTATTTAAGAAAGCAGATACAAATTCCCTTGGTGTCTTCCTAAGAGACTCTCTTCATTCCTGACAAACTAACTATATAAGCGCACACCAGACGTGGTGTAAATTCAGAGAAATAGTACTGATGTAAATTGATTTATAGCAAACAAATTAATAGCAGAGGGAACAGATCCCACATTGTAAACGAAACAGGACACGTTGCTGTTGCAGAAGCAGCGAGAAAAGCAAGCCAGATTTTTAAAAGTACGCAAAATCACCAAGATTGGCGATGTTTCACAGAAGCCGGAAATTTGGCGTGTACTTCAATGCGAGAAGTTTCTAACAGTGTCCACAACGAAACCCTCTATCGATAGTTGGCAGAAAATTCAAAAAGATTCTGGTCGTACGTAAAGTACACTAGTGGCTAATCACAGTTAATCCCTACCATGCACGATAGAAGTGATAATGTTACCAATGGCAGTGCCACTAAAGCGGAGTTACGAAACACGATTTTAACGAAGTTCCTTCACCAAAGAGTACGAAAAAAATATTCCAGAATTCAAATCAAGTCAATGAGTAAAACAGATGTCATATGTGTTTCCCAAGGAAATGTTATAGGCCCACTGTTGTTCCTGAGTTAGAACTAAACTAAATTCCGTCCGAACAGGCCTTGGAGGCCCAACGGTACCGTCCGGTCGCCGTGTCATCCTCAGACCACAGGCGTCACTGGATTTCCTGCGTTAGAAGACCTCTTAGATTGTTTGCAAATGATGCCGTCATTTGCCATCTAGATACCACGATAAGATCAAAACCAATTGCAGAATAGTTTAGACAAGATATCTGTAAGGTGTAAAAGTTGTAACTGACACTAAATAATGAAAAATCCGAGGTCGTGCACATGAGTACTATAAAGAATGCGTTAAATCTGAGTTACACGAAAATCGCGCAAACAGAAAGGCTGTCAATTAAACTAAATACGTAAGGATTACAATTACGGACTACTTAAACTGGAACGATCATATAGATAATGTCGCTGTTAAGATGAACCAGACCGCGTTTTACTTAGAAGATGAGACTTTTTCCGTACTCTGCTGGAGTATTTCTGTGCAACCTTTAATAGAAAGGATTGACAGAGAATATGGAAATGGTTCAAAAAGGGCAACTCGTTTTATATTATCACGAAATATGGGAGAGAGTGTAGCGGATATGAAAAGCGAGATGGGGCAGCAATCATTAAAGCAAAGGCGTTTCTTGCTGCGTCGACATGTTCTCACGAAAGTTCGTCCACCATTTCTTTCGAATGCGAGAATGTTTTGTTGATTCTCACCTACATTGCAGGAATTACCATCATAATACAATAAGAGAAATTAGAGATCGCACGGAAAGATTTAAGTGTCCGTTTATTTACGAGCGCTCTTTGAGAGTGAAACGGTAAAAAAATAATCTGAAAGTAGTTCGATGAAAACTTTACGAAAAACTTAAGAAGTAATTAATGTTACTCGAAACGGTTGGACGAAAATGATATCTGTTGTTTCTGGTCTGGATAAACTAATAAGTGGAATAGTAAAGGATATAGCTAATCGTGGAAACAATCTGAAAAGTCAGAGGACCTAAACTGCCATTTGCAGGTCATATTGGAAAGAATATCTTAAAGGCGCTACTGCTGACGGAAAGGAGAGGTGGATGACCCAGACATAGTTCAGTTTCAGAAAAGTATCCACACAGTTGTCTTACTGGCCCATAGAGTATGACAGGAACATGATGAGAGAATATTCTGCCAATAGCTCCACCTAAGTAAGAATGTTACGTTCAACGAAGAAAGGAGGAAGAACAAGAGGTGGCATTACCTGTTGCAAATTCACGATGGTGTATTAGAGAAGTTAAGGAGAATGATATGAAATTCCATCTATCGTCCACAAAAGTAAGCTGAGTGAAGAATAAAGACATAATTATAATTGTACACGACAATTTAAAAGCCTGTAGTGGATCATGAATTGAACCCGCGCCTTTTTGTATTGGCAGTGTTCCCCAAATTGAACTAGGCGAGTCCGCACCACAGACTGACTAAAAGCTTCAACCCTGCAACACTCTTATCTTGTTTTCTTTCAAAGTACACACCAGAATTCCCATGATACGATGAGATTTACAGGGGACAGTTGCAAATTGAGTAATGAGTGTACTCCACCAACAGCAAAGTAATTTAAGCGCAAAGCAGTTACGTGTTTGAAATGTTGAGTATGTAGGTGGATCTATATTTTCTGTGACACAAATTCTTGCAAAAACAAACATGGCCCGAAGCAGTGATGGGAAGGAAGCGTTGTTTGTACTTGTAAACAAATAATTTTTTTCTTCTTACTTGAATTTCTTTACTTAAAAAATACTGAAGAAACCTACACCACAAACAATTGTCACGTAGATCAAGTAGTCAGTAGACTGGATGACTAGCTATATCTATAGATGTACAAAGTAGTTGATATTTATCGTTAAATATTTATCCCTTACCGATACTTACAAATTGCAAAACCATCGGTTCAAAAGCCGACATGTCTCTCAGCCAGTCGTTCAGATTCATTCCTCAGTTCCTCGAACACCTGCTGCAAAACAATATCTTTTGTCACTGACATATTTAAGTTAATTAATAAATTCAGAATTATTGCTAAAACAAATTGTAGATACTTAGGATTTAATTAAAATGCTGAATAATAACTGTCAGTTTTCCATGTCGGCATGCTCCTTGATAACAATGGTGATACTGAAAAAATGTATCGGATCTGGAGAGCAATTGCTAGGAGAGCGCTACAGAAATTAACGTGACATACTGGCTTATGTCAGGTGACAGATGACATTTGTTTCGACAATTTCGTGATGTTTTGGGGAATGTGGGTTGCTTTTCAGTGGTTAAGGACTTTCTAGGCCACTGCCATACACAACGTTAGAAAACAGAGTTTCGAAATGCAGTCGTTCCGGTGTGGCCGAGCGGTTCTAGGCGCTTCAGTCTGGAACCGCGCGACCGCTATGTCGCAGGTTCGAATCCTGCCTCGGGCATGGATGTGTTGGATGTCCTTAGGTTAGTTAGGTATAAGTAGTTCTAAGTTCCAGGGCACTGATGACGTCCGATGTTAAGTCCCATAATGCTCAGAGCCATTTGAACCATTTTTTTGCAGTCGTTCATGTTTAATGGCTCTTCATTACAATAAAATTTGTTAGGTTCCGCCTTATTTAACGACATAGCTATGGGAAGGGTGGAACGAAGTTTAATCTCCAGTATTTCAGTTGCAAGTGAAACAAAGGTGGTGAACTCTGGTGCCTGATCGCCAGACTGTACTTCATTGTCTACGATTAACACCATAACTCTCCAAACAGTCTGCTGAGACACTGTACAGCGTCATGCAGGACATGTAGCAGTGATAATATACCACCCCTCCCTCCCCCTTTTTCAACAAACTCTAGTTAATCACTTTAATCACTAACAAGCAACACACTTCGATTGCAACTATTATCTGAGTACTGTTATCAGCATAGCTTAAGACACTTAAACTACTCCTCACAGTTAACGTATTAGTTTCGTTCACATAGCGAAGAAAAATTAATGTTTACGAATGACACTCAGCATCGCAGAATCGAAATGAAATTTTTAGACCGCTACATAATTCGGCCGCGGATGTGAAACTGACTGAGTGATCAAAAGTTTTACTCATGTTTTCACAGAGTTCGGAGAGTAGGAAACCACTGCTCGTTCGAATTACTGGTAAACCCGGAATGTCGTTGGGGGATTCACTCGTGCAGGCTGTCTCGAAATTGAATGTAAATTATTATAGCTTACATTTCAAAGTAACATGCGTCTCATTAGGAACTTAAAAAGTTTAGAGCTATGGACAGAGTCGAGTTTCGCTGCACTTTCCATAGTAGACTAAACTTAAAATGTGTAGCAACACAGGAAAAGTTCATGACACTGTGGTTAAGAAAAAGGGCGTAACGGGTATAAGCGCAGATATTTTTATACGTGGTACCTTAATATGTTCACACTTGCTGGTTGCTTCTCCTCTGCGTCGAACAATCTTCCGACAAACATATCACAAATTTCATGACCTGACATTTTCTGCATGGCCGTACCTGGGCCCAGAAGTGAATGACGCCTTGCAGTATAGGCTATCCGTTTTGAGTACACACGGCAATGTCTGACCTGCTGCCTAGAGGAAAATAAGCGTTAACTGCATGCTCCCGTCACATGTACTTGGAGGTACTACTCAATCTAAAAACATGTAATTTGTAATAGCTATAATCATTAGTCTGTAAATGACGCAAATAGTGATGTAATGTTGTTCAGTACACCGCCCTTAGTCACCAACAGAAATATCCGCACTTATACCCGTAACGCGATATATATAGGGTGTAACTCAACGAGTCCTTACAATATATATACTAAGATGGTATCTTGACCATCTTCTTCTTCTGTGCGAATGCACAAACAGTGCCCGAACTCTTACGGGAATCGGCAACTTGACGCGAGTAATGAGTATAATGGGTGGGGGCACCACGAATGTAGTGTGGGACAAGACGTCGAGAATGTGGGTTTCGCGGGAGGCGTGCCAGAGATAAATCCCTGCAGTCGCGCAATCCTCTATGTCCTCGGTGGCTCAGATGGATTCCTTGAGGCACTAGCGAAGCTGAATGTCTCCGTTGCAGATGCCCTTCAAAGGCGCAATTGGAGATATCAGATAACGATGACGAGGCTCCCAGTGGAACCAGCTACATTATTGAAGAACCTTTTAGTTGGAATTACATCAGTGATTTATGTTTTTATTTTTGGATTACTCTTTTATGCCACCTTTGTTGTTGTAACACTTACTTGTAACACTTAGTTACTAGAATTGTCATTTGTACACGTTCCCTAAATGTAATCATGTAAAAAAGAGTGGCAAAGGATTAAAAAAAAAGTCTCGGTCCGGCACAGAGTTTTAATCTGCGAGGAAGTTTCAATTGCCGATAGTATTACACGAAATCGTTTTCTTCTAATACTAATTTGTTTGAGTGTAATCGGTAAAGTTCTTGATTGTATCTTTTCTGAGATTTGACGTACATTGTGTTTCTTCAAGATCTTTTGTTTGTTTTTGAATGCTGTTTCTACTACATTTTTGTTCAATAAATATGTCGTTTGTCAGTAAAAAAAAAAAAGATGGATAGAGCGTCTGCCATGTAAGCAGGAGATCCCGGGTTCGAGTCCCGGTCGGGGCACACATTTTCATCTGTCCCCGTTGACGCATGTCAACACCTGTAAGCTGCTAAGGGTGTTAATTTCATTGTAAGAGTCCTAACAAGTCCCCTGCAGAAATACTGAGCCATGCTGCCTCTATAGCCGCGCACAACTACGTAAGTGTCGTCTTTCAGTGGAGGATTTTGTGCACGAACTGACCGCTCGATTACATCCCATGTCGGGCGATCTGGGTGACTAAATCATTCATTCGAATTGTCCAGAATGTCCTTCAACCCAAAAGAGAACAATTGCGGCCTAGTGATGTGGTGCATTGTCATCCGGAAAAATTACATCATTGTGTGTGAACATAAAGTCCACGAAAGGCTGCAATTGGTCTTTGCGTAGCCGAACATAACCATTTTTGGTCAATGATCGATTCAGTTGGACCAGAGGACCCAGTCCATTCCATGTAAACACAGCCACACTATCATGGAGCACCCTAAGTTTGCACAGTGGCTCATTGACGATTTGGCTCCATTGCTTCGTGGGGTCTACGCCACACTCGAACCCTACCACCAGCTCTTACCAGCTGAAATCATCTGACCGGCCTACGGTTTTCCTGTCGTCTATGGTCCAAGCGATACGGCCACGAACCCAGGAGAGGCGCTCCAGGCGATGTCGTGCTGTTAGGAAAGGCATTCGTATCGGTCGCCTGCTGCCGTAGCCCATTAACTGTAAATTTCGCCGCACTGTCCTAACAGATACGTTAGTCGCATTGATTTCTGCAGTTATTTCACGCAGTGTTTCTGACAATTCTACGCAAACGCTGCTGCTCTCGACCATTAAGTGGAGTCCGTCGGAAGCTGCGTTATCTGTGGTGAATGGTAATGCCTGAAGTCTGGTATTCTCGGCACACTCTTGACGTTGTGGATATCAGAATACTGAATTCCCTAACGACTTCCGAAATGGGATGTCCCATGCGTTTAGTTCCAAGTATGATTCCGCAATCAAAGTCTGTTAACTCCAATCGTGTGGCCATAATCACGTCGCATACCTACTCACCTGAATCACTTGAGTACAAATGACAGCTCCGTCAATGCACTGCCCTTTTATACCTTGTGTACGCCATACTACCGTCATCTATGTTTCTGCATATCGATATCTTATGGCTTTTATTATCTTATTGTACATACACTGGTGTGCATAACTTAAGGACGGAAGTACATCTACATCTATATACATACTCCGCAATCCACCATACTGTGCGTGGCGGAGGATACCTCGTACCACAACAGCATCTTCTCTCCCTGTTCCACTCCCAAACAGAACGAGGGAAAAATGACTGCCTATATGCCTCTGTACGAGCCCTAATCTCTCTTACGTTAGCTTTGTGGTCTTTCCGCGAAATGTAAGTTGCCGGCAGTAAAATTGCACTGCAGTCACCCTCAAATGCTGGTTCTCTAAATTTCCACAGTAGCGATTCACGAAAAGAACGTTTCCTTTCCTCTAGAGACTCCACCCGAGTTCCTGAAGCACTTCCGTAACACTCGCGTGATGATCAAACCTACCAGTAACAAATCTAGCAGCCCGCCGCTGAATTGCTTCTATGTCCTCCCTCAATCCGACCTGATAGGGATCCCAAACGCTCGAGCAGTACTCAAGAATAGGTCGCACCAGCATTCTATAAGCTGTTTCCTTTACAGATGAACCACATCTTCGCAAAATTCTACCAATGAACCGAAGACGACCATCCGCCTTCCCCACAACTGCCATTACATGCTTGTCCCACTTCATATCGCTCTGCAATGTTACGCCCAAATATTTAATCGACGTGACTGTGTCAAGCGCTACACTACTAATGGAGTATTCAAACATTACGGGATTCTTTTTCGTATTCATCTGCATTAATTTACGTTCATCTATATTTAGTGTTAGCTGCCATTCTTTACACCAATCACAAATCCTGTCCAAGTCATCTTGTATCCTCCTACAGTCAATCAACGACGACACCTTCCCGTACACCACAGCATCATCAGCAAACAGCCGCACATTGCTATTCAGCTTATCCAAAAGATCATTTATTCAGACAGAAAACAACAGCGGACCTACCACACTTCTCTTGGGCACTCCAGGCGATACCCACACCTCCGATGAACACTCACCATCGAGGACAACGTACTGGGTTCTATTACTTAAGAAGTCTTCGAGCCACTCGCATATTTGAGAACCAATCCCATATGCTAGTACCTTAGTTAGGAGTCTGCAGTGGGCCACCCAGTCAAACGCTTTCCGGAAGTCAAGGAATATGACATACGTCTGATACCCTTCATCCATGGTTCGCAAGATATCGTGTGAAGAAAGGGCGAGTTGCATTTCGCAGGAGCGATGCTTTCTAAAGCCGTGCTGATTCATGGACAGCAACTTCTCTGTTCAAGGAAATTCATTATATTCGAACTGAGAATTTGTTCGAGAATCCTGCAACAAACCGATGTTATGGATATTGGTCTGTAATTTTGAGGATCGGTCCTTCTACCCTTCTTATATACAGGCGTCACCTGCGCTTTTTTCCAGTCGCTCGGGACTTTTCGTTGGGCAAGAGATTTGCGATAAATGCAAGCTCAGTAAGGAAGCAATGCAGTAGAGTACTCTCTGTAAAACCGAATTGGAATCCCATCAGGATCTGGTGATTTATTTATTTTCAACCCATTCAGCTGCTTCACAACCCCATGGATGTCTATCACTATGTCCTCCATACGGTAATCTGCACGAGACTCAAACGACGGTATGTTTGTACGATCCTCCTGCGTGAAAGACTTCTCAAATGCTAAATTTAAAATTTCAGCTTTCGTTTTGCTGTCTTCCGTTCCCAGGCCAGACTGATCAGTGAGTGACTGGATGGAAGCCTTCGACCCGCTTACCGATTTTACGTAAGCCCAGGATTTCCTTGGGTTTTCAGCAAGATCTTTTGCTAAGGTATGACGGTGGTAGTGGTTGAATGCTTCGCGCATCACTCTTTTTACAGCAACAAGAATCTCTACTAACTTTTGCCTGTCCTTATTCTCCCGATCTCTCTTGTACCGCGATTGCAACTGCCTTTGCTTCCTGAACATTCTCCGAATTGCGCTGTTAAAAAGTAGCTTTCGCACGATGTGGCACTGCCAAGAAACTTAACGCGATTAAACTCAGGCCATGAAAAGAAAGAACTGCTGCATTATACTACAGGGGTAACAAAGACATCCGCAATGAGACGAACAGAAATGTCATATTTATTAAAAGACAATAATTACACTAAAATCATCACGATTCCTGATAGTCTCCTGGACGTTACAGAAGGCGGTTCATGGTTCTTAATAGGATGTGTGATCACCACGGATGTCAACACATGCTCCACAACGTTCTCCGTTGCTGGTCACAAGTTTGGTAACGGATTCTTATGGTAGGGCGCGCCATACTCGATAATTTCGGTTAACAACTGCTGGATGATGGCTGGTACATGTGGACGTGCTGTAATACGTTCCCCTAATGCATACAGCACGTGTTCGATAGGATTCAACTAAGGCAGGCAGTCCATTCGTCGAACACCCTCTTTGTCACCTATAAAATGGTTCAAATGGCTCTGAGCACTATGGGACTTAACTTCTGTGGTCATCAGTACCCTAGAACGTAGAGCTACTTAAACCTAACTAACCTAAGGACATTACACACATCCATGCCCGAGGCAGGATTCGAACCTGCGACCGTAGCGATCGCGCAATTCCAGACTGTAGCGCCTAGAACCGCTCGGCCACCCCGGCCGGCCATCTATAAAAATAAAGTCACAGCCGAATGAAATCCGGGAAAGATACACACGAGGAAGAAGTAGAGTGTCACAATAACATCGACCAATGAGTGTACCGAGTTAAACGATTTGGAGGACAGAACACCTATTATGCCTCCCCACATCATAGCTTCCTGACCACCAGAACGATAATATACGACTATTTTGGATGTATCCTCATACGGCGAGAGGTAGGAACATGTAATGCACACAGGAACATCGTCGAAATGGAACTTTTAGCTACCAACAGAAATGTTAAGTGATGGAGTGGACTTTTGTGTCTACATTGCGCGACGTTCCATCGAACTATGTACTGGGTGATAAAAAAGCCAGTATAAATTTGAAAACTGGATAAATCACGGAATAATGTAGATAGAGAGGTACAAATTGACACACATGCTTGGAATGACATGGGGTTTTATTAGAACCTAAAAAATACAAAAGTTCAAAAAATTTCCGACAGATGGCGCTTCATCTGATCAGAATAGTAATAATTAGCATAACAAACTACAACAGAGCAAAGGTAATGTTCTTTACAGGAAATGCTCAATATGTCCACCATCATTCCTCAACAATAGCTGCAGTCGAGGAATAATGTTGTGAACAGCACTGTAAAGCATGTCCGGAGTTATGGTGAGGCATTGGCGTGGGATGTTGTCTTTCAGCATCCCTAGTGATGTCGGTCGATCACGATACACTTGCGACTTCAGGTAACCCCAAAGCCAATAACCGCACGGACTGAGGTCTGGGGACCTGGGAGGCCAAGCATGACGAAAGTAGCGGCTGACCACACGATCGTCACCAAAAGACGCGCGCAAGAGATCTAGCAATGTGGGGTGGTTCTAATAAAACCCCATGTCATTCAAAGCATGTATGTCAATTTTTACCTCTCTATTTACATTATTCCGTGGTTTATTATGTTTTCAAATTTATACTGCCTTTTTGATCATCCGGTATATTGCGCATGGCTATGGAATCCCTACACTGTGACTTTCGGTGGAAGAGAATGAGATACTCGGTTATCTGAATGGGTTAAAAATTATAACACGCATACGTGCTTTGCAGAAATACGTTGAAATATACTGTCACGGAAAGTTATGCCTGACCTAAAATTAGTGAAAGGAATGTAAATCAGAGTCGGAAAACAGCAGTAAGTGAGATAGATTATCAATGATTTGTACGAAAAGCTGTCAGACTATGGGTGTATTCTGGTTGCGCCACTGTTTCGGTAATTGGCCGATGTCGTTTGATACGAGGATATGTCAATAAACGATTTTTAGGTGAACTTTGTTGAAAAAGTAAAGCAAATAATCTCCCTCGACAATTTGTGGCGCACGTACATAATAACTCGCAGGTGACCACAGTGGAACAGAAAATGCAAATAAAGCTCTTGTGCTGGACTGTAATACGTAAAAATGGTTTAATAAATAGAAATCCGTCAAATATATTATTCAAACGTTCGAAAACACACAAATTGATTGTCAGCGATATATTTCCAATACTTTAAAAATACTGCGCGGTTATGGGCAAATAATCATAAACAGTGTTATTATGTTCAATTCAAATCTGTAGACGGTTAATTTTTTCCCGAAAAAATGGCAGTGTTCGTTGGGCAACTAACAGCACGTGGACAGTAGCGTAAGTTATAAGGATAACACGCCTGACACTATGGATTGAGAGTCGCTCATTAACTTGCTAAAGATACAAAGCTCCCAAGAACAGTAGGATATGCAGGGTATTCGGAAATTACAGTTAAAAACTTCTAGGAATTGTAGAGGGACGTGAGTAGATAATATTTTGAACAGGAACCCATGCCAAAAAACGTACCGATTCTACAACGATTTGAATCCAGATGTTTCACTCATCCATTTCTGCTTGAGGAACTGAATTAGCTGTGAGGCAGTACAATTATTAGATAACAGTTCGAAAGGAAACTCGACGAAACATCCATTTATCACTTAAACACATTTATTTGTATTGACATTTAAACATTACGTTCTGTACGTACAGTATGGCGAGTTCTTTTTTGATTTAGAATAATGTAAACAGGTAATGTTAGATGGCAAAACAAACAAACGTGTTTGGAAAATAAATGGATGTTTCGTTGTGTTTCCTTTCGAATTTTTACCTAGCCTGAACTGCGTCACACCAAATTCAATTCCTCAGGCAGTAGTGGGTGAATTAAGCAACGGTTTGTACTCAAAATATTATGTACTTACTCCCCTAAAAGTCCCAGAAGTTTGTAACGAGAATTTCCGAACAGGCGGCATCTGTAAGGGAAAGGTGAAAACTTTCCGGCTGAGAGAAAGATGGCGCTTTAGAGGATGCAACAGCAAATATCTATTACCTGAATTTTTAGGATCCATTAGTTGATTAACAACAGAAACATTGCCGTAGAACTAAGCACGTCTTTGTCACACTGTTTCACACCATGTGACACAAGACAAGTGCTGAAGTTGCGTTGTTGACGCAGCAACAGGTGCTTCCGACATTTTTTATACAAATCAATATGCTCTCCCAAATTTTTATCACTCGTCTGAAAATAATGCACGAACTTTCGTTATAGAAAATCGAAAAGTGATAACTACTGTCTTCATATGCGCACACTCTTTCCTAGCTCTGCCAACGCCAACATTGTGCAGCTAAAGTATCTGAGAAAAACGATAGCACAAAGTATATCTTCATCGTACTCATCTGATTTTGGCTCGTCGTTAAAAATGTCGGTAGCTGAAAATAAATGATGTACGGGTCGACTATTCCAAGCTAAACTTTCGGGTAAGAATACTGTGTGGTTAAGATTCATACGTGCATCCATTTATTGCCTTCATATCACACAGCTTTATTCATGTTTCTACATTGTCTTCGGAGTTTATGCTTTTTCTTTACTGATGATAGCAGTGGCTTAACATTGCTGCACAAAACTAAAGCTAAATTTACCCCAAAAGGTTGTCATAAGCAAATTGTTACACCAGTGTGTAACTGCACATACAATTTTCATAAGACAAGAGTCAGAGTTTCAAGTATAAAATCGTAAGATATGAACTGTTCATCATAACAGTATGCGTCAGATACTAACGCCAGCTTTCCACTGCTGCAACGAGCAGCCTCCCACGACTTTTGGCATTAGTCTAAATAACTTACACGCTGGTATCAATGAAATGTCATGGAATGTATTAAAAAACCGCGAATATGATACCATCACAACTACACAATTTACAGAAGACAAATAAAAATTTGTACCCGACTCGGACTCGAACCCGAACTTCCCACTTTATGCGAGCGGTCACATTAACCGTTTTTTTAAATTTTTAATTATTTTAATTTAATTCAGTATAGTTCGTTGTGTTGGTTCTGGGCGGACGTCACGTGACATGCGTTCAAGTTGATCGTTGATTTCTTTACTCAGTTTTTTTTTATTACAGAGGACAATCGGTCCTCTGACCGAATACGCTGAGATACCCTACCGGCTAAAACGAAAGGGCTCGTCCGGGTCCGTTAGGCTATCCGAGCACGCTTCACAGACAGACCCAGACTTTCATACGTCCCAGTGTCTATTACCCAAAGTATTCGCACAGTTGTTTATTTTTCTCGTCAGACTGCGTTGGCTTTGGAGTGAAAGATATTAGCGGAGTATCTGCATTTGACAGTGTCTGTAATATTCGATGTAATGTTCTGTCAGACATGCATCTCTGAAGGAACAGACACTGCTGACAATTTATAGCCGTACTAAATTACGAAATGTATTCGTAAACTGCGAATACGGTAACACCACAGTTATACAATTTACTGGAGACAAATGAAAATTTGTGGCCGACCGGGACTCGAACCTGATTTCCCGCTTCAGGCGAGCGGTCGCCTCATCTTTGTGAATTTGATATCAGTAGGCTTATTGGATCTTTTTCTTTATTGGATTTCACCAAAAATTGAAACTTACAGATTGTAGTATTGAGCGTCAAAGAAGTTTATAAGGTAGCGTGCAGTTGCGAGGCCTGTTGGGGGGGGGGGGGGGGGGGGGGGTTCACAGGCAATCAGTACCAGTAGTTACAGGAATTGCCTGAATAAAGCACCGGAAATTTCAAAACCCGCAAATCCATGCCGATATGGACCAGTTCATAAAATATGTTGTTAAAAAACTTTATAAATTTACTGATTCGGTCAAATGATAGAAAATAATCTCATACGGTGAGACGATAACACTGAATAAAGACATTGAACTTTCCTGCAAGGACCAAAAAGAAAAATGTGCTTCAATAATGAGTTAGTTCGTCCGACGTTTACCATTGTCGCCCGATTGCACCAAACCAAGTTAAACGTTAATCGGTAATAATCAGTACAATAGCTTAGTGCTTAACGTTGAACCAAATATTTAATCTATGTTTTTCGTTAACGAGACGCGGATCTAAAATTAGGTTACATCTGAAACAAAATCTCGATTGCAATAGCAGTAGGTAAAGGGACTTGCTATGAATCAGATGTTATGTATATGGTCATGAAATAAGAAGAAAAATTAGTTTACTAAATGGTTAAAATAAAATACATGTGGAGAAACCACTGAAGGTGAAGGTAATATTTTAAAAGTTTCGAATAAAGATAGTAATAGTACTGAAAGTGCAGTGAAAAGACCCGCCGCAGTGGAAAGTGCCTATGAAAATTTTGTAATAAATTGTGTATTAGGTTCATTCAATAACGCCACACTTTTGCTCCTTGTTGGACCCCAGATCAGTAGAATTATTTTAATGCTGACAATCCGCGAAAAATCATTAATAAAGGTAATTTAGGATGTAAGATATGTTTAGAAGCAAATTTTGTTCCTATCAAGCATCAAGGACATCACATTTAACAGGAATGGGTGCAAGAGAAAATAAATTGCTATGGGAGTGCTAAAGAAAGCTCAACAACAGAGTTTGATGAACATAAGGTAAGTAAATCACATATATCTGCGTCAGAAGTTAAGCAACAAGCCATATTTAGAACGAGAATTACAGCAACGCAACAAGAACATATTGAAACCACTGCTCATGATTTGATGACAGGTTACAAAACTGCATAATATCAGAGACTTGATACTGACATGCCAGTTCATATACAGCGTGATTCAAAAAGAATACCACAAATTTAGGAATTTAAAACTCTGCAATGACAAAAGGCAGAGCTAAGCACTATCTGTCGGCGAATTAAGGGACCTATAAAGTTTCATTTAGTTGTACATTTGTTCGCTTGAGGCGCTGTTGACTAGGCGTCAGCGTCAGTTGATGCTAAGATGGCGACCGCTCAACAGAAAGCTTTTTGTGTTATTGAGTACGGCAGAAGTGAATCGACGACAGTTGTTCAGCGTGCATTTCGAACGAAGTATGGTGTTAAACCTCCTGATAGGTGGTGTATTAAACGTTGGTATAAACAGTTTACAGAGAATGGGTGTTTGTGCAAAGGGAAAAGTTCTGGACGGCCGAGAACGAGTGATGAAAATGTAGCACGCATCCAGCAAACATTTGTTCGCAGCGAAGGAAAATCGACTCGCAGAGCTAGCAGAGAGCTGCAAATTCCACAATCAACTGTATGGAGCGCCACCACATTGGCACTTATCTGTCCGTAACTACCTAAACATCAACTACCCGAGGCGATGGATCGGCCGCCAGGCAGCCCGTGACAGAGCACTTCATCACTGGCCTCCAAGAAGACCTGATCTTACCCCCTGCGATTTTTTCTTATGGGGGTATGTTAAGGATATGGTGTTTCGGCCACCTCTCCCAGCCACCATTGATGATTTGAAACGAGAAATAACAGCAGCTATCCAAACTGTTACGCCTGATATGCTACAGAGAGTGTGGAATGAGTTGGAGTATCGGGTTGATATTGCTCGAGTGTCTGGAGGGGGCCATATTGAACATCTATGAACTTGTTTTTGAGTGAAAAAAACCTTTTTAAATACTCTTTGTAATGATGTATAACAGAAGGTTATATTATGTTTCTTTCATGAAATACACATTTTTAAAGTTGTGGTATTCTTTTTGAATCACCCTGTATATCTCCAATCTCATAAAGGGCTCAATATGGGAAGCATCCTTCACATAAATTTGTCTTGCACTAAAATCACGACTCATATCAGTAAAAGGTTTAGTGTAACGAATGCTACATGTTGGTAAAATTTCCACACTTCGGTGGGTTTTAGTAGGTGAATGAACTCTACAAGCTGTAAGGCAATATTTTCAGAGTGCACATTCCCATACTGACGTGGCTGAGAATGATGTTACAAGAGATCAGAAGAAGTAGCCAAATTGTCTGGTTCACGGAAATGTTTAGGAAGTGCGGAGTTTGTAGAAAATTTAGGAACAGTGTTCGATTCATTAGTAGAATGATCTGATATATTTCATATAATCTTCAAAAGAGGGAAACGATACCAACAACATCAGATAAAATGGCAAAAAGAAAAGTGAGAGTATTTCCTTCATTGCAGCAAAATCCTGGCCATTCTGCCGAAGTTACTAACAGTATGACTAATTAAGTAAATTCAAATCTGTGCATCAGTCAGTATCCAATGAAATACGAATCATTCATGCAGGGCAGTGTTACGTGAGTCTTGCTGCAAATTTAAAATCAAGATTGCTAACTACTCAATCTTCTTACAGTGGAATGAATGTATATTTGCGAAACAGTACTAGCTACAATGATCTCTGTCATATAACAGTGTCAGGTCCATCTGAATGGCACGAGAAGCTAGATGTAATGTATGGAGAAGAAAGTACAGTTCCTCTCTGTAAACAATTTAAAATCTGAGATAGCAAGAAAATTTAGAGCTTCCAGGGATAACAAGGATTACAGAGACAATTAAAGGAAGCCTCGTGATCTACCGTCACTACTTTGTGCTTCAGGCACTATTCCTGTAACAACAGCTGAGTGTGAACGATCATTTAGCTGTATGAATGATTTTGCAACCCCTTTAACAAATGCCTTTTTGGTGAATCATGTGTCTCATTTCATGTTCATCTATTTAACTGGACCTCCTCTTCCTGAATTCGCCTCTTGGCCATGAGCCTGTCTGGAAATTTTGAAGGATTAGGTGAGTACCAGAAGTTATAATTTTTCAACTAAAGCTCTGAGATGGAGAGAGTATTACCTTGGACGTGATTGGAGACACAGTCGTGCTGAGGAACATAGATACATAAGTGTTCTCTTCGGTAGGAAATTGAAAATTAGGGAAATGTCCAATCGCTTCTATGATCTCTGGAATGAAACACTCTCACCATAATAGATAAAGCCACCTCTCAATCATACTTCCATGGTTTCTCCTTAAATTTAGTCCCAAGAAAATGGCGTGGATATCAAAAAAAGGGGAGGTTATGTTTTAGCCCCCGGTCGACAACGTGGTCATCAGAGATGAAGGACAAGCTCTGACTGGTGAAAGGATGAGTAAAGAAATCCGCCGCACCAATTTCGAAGAGCAATGCGAGAATTTGCCTTAGTTTAAGGGAACCACAGAAAACCCAAAACTGGGTTGTCAGACAGGGATTAGAACATTCGTCCTCCAGAAAGGCGGAGAGCAAGATTTTTAAGGTTCCGAAATAGTCGATTGCGACGCAGTGTATAGGTCCAGCATATCGTTAGGCTGTTATTGATTGGCACAGCGTTGTTGTTGGACGCACTGCTCTGTGATTTCACTAGTATCGGATTTCGTCCATCGACACTAAACACTAAAAATCTCGATTCACCGTTCTGCAGCTATTAGAAGGAAGTATACGTTTTCATATAATACTTAACACCAGAGACGACAATTAGACAGAGGAATGCAGTAAGGGCTCTGAACCTATTGGAGACCAAAAGCAAATATCATGTATGGCTGTTAGCCCTCACTGTTTGTCCAGTTAATTAGCGCCATTCACAGCTGCAGCGCTACTGTATTATACAACAATAAACAAAGTTATACTCCATGCATTCAGATATTAGTTTCAGTGCAATGTCAAAGTATCTAGGAATTCAACAATTACGAAGTCGAGCAGGTTATTTGCACTAATTGCACGTGTGATTACAATTCCACGGGCCGATCGATAGAGCTACTTTCGTTTGTACTCATAATGATTTCAGAACAAGCGTTTCGGACAGGTTAAAATCAAACTCTGCGTCTTCCACAGTAACAGTTACAGCGTTGCTTTATTAGAGCACGCTTCACTCGTCTGGCACTATATTCTTTATTCTTTTCAAACTACATCTGCGAAACATATTTTAAAGTCATGGCGCAGTTTTGTTCCTTGAATTCAGCTTTGTATCACATGAAGCGAGTATTAGTCTCGCACTGAAACTAAATGCGCATGTTTTGGAGTATGTGTATCACAAACAAGTGCTCGCAGGTCCTAATTTATAACTTTTGGAGCCCGCGCTTAGTAAACTTTTTTGGTTCGAATCATCGTTCCTGTCATAACCCTAAATGCTGACCCTTCCTTCTAGGGCACCCTGCAAGCACTGTTTGGAACCATAAAACTTTCTACATCGCACGCTAACAGCAATTTTTCAAGAAAAGTTTGTGACTTATGGGGTAGCATTAGACAATGGGTATTGTTGATTAAATAGAGAGACTCGCGCTCCATAAACATCGCCATGGCGTTACCACTATGAATGTACACTGGGCATCGGGAAAACTGAAATATAATTATGTAGGTCATGATGTTTAGTGGAATATGCATTTAAATTTTATCAGTTTCATGATGCGAAGACTGCGACTGTTAATTAAAGTGAAAAAAAATATATTATTCTGCGTCACTCATTGTTGTGAATACCATACCTTCTCGTTTCACTTGCATCAATTTATTCTACGCTGTTAGGCCCCACCTGATCAGTTCATCGTAAATCGCTACCTATTCCGAAAATTAACGTTCATTTGAATCGGATGAATGGTTTGTGAGCGCATAGTAGACAAACATACATACATTCATTTATATATATATAGATTTTAATGTACATGACGATTTGAGCTTCGTTTGCGAACAACATTTAAAGCGAGTTTTACTTCAAAGCCTTTCGTCTGCTTTCCTGTAAGCATGACGCACAATTTGTAGTGCCAGCACTGCAACTGGTAGGCGTGCCTTGTCCCCACTCCCCCATCCACCCCCAACAGCTCCTCTCCCCTGGGCAGCCAATGCTTGGTTACACGTCTCCGTCACCTCTTGTTCGCATTGACGGCACTTTGAACAGTGGACGTTACATTTCAGATGTGTTACGACCTGTGGCTGTATCCCTCATTCGATCCCTACGAAACCCTACATTTCAGCAGGATAATGCACGACCGCATGTTGCAGGTCCTGTATGGGCCTTTCTGGATACAGAAATGTTCGACTGCTGCCGTGGCCAGCACATTCTCCTGATCTCTCACCAATTGAAAACGTCTGGTCAATGGTGGCCGAGCTACTGGCTCGTCACAATACGCCAGTCACTACTCTTGATGAACTGTGGTATCGTGTTGAAGCTGCGTGGGCAGCTGTGCTTGTACACGCCATCCAAGCTCTGTTTGACTCAACGCCCAGACGTATCAAGGCCATGGTTGTTATGGGTACTGATTTCTCGGGATCTATGCACCCAAATTGCGTGAAAATGTAATCATATGTCAGTTCTAGTATAATATTTTTGTCCAATGAATACCCGCTTATCATCTGTATTTCTTCTTGGCGTAGCAATTTTAATGGCCAGTAGTGTATTTTCCGTGACAGGCGCCACATCTGCGACGATTCGATACTATACATTATTAAGAGGAGGCGTTGTCGCATCCCTTGTTTATCCTTCCATTCGGTCTAATTCCGAAGTTTAATTCGGAGCAGGAAACATAGCTCTATGGAATACGTTTTTCTGCTGGCACGCATTGCTTATATCAAGTTAATGGTGGTCCGATGTTTCCGTCTGGAAGTCGCCGCGTCTAACAGAACTTGGCTCCTACCTTTGAAGGGCTGTGAATTCCGTCCCGGTGGAGAGGCGCTCGCTTTGCTGTTGACACAGCCGCCGGCGAAACATTCGTCAGGGCGCGGAGCGTAATGATCGGCAATATTTCGCGGAGTTTCCGCGGCGCCGGCAGATGTTCCTGCGCCGTTACTTCGCAACGAGCCCGGCGCCGGTGACGTCAGAAGCAGAGCAGAGCGCAAGAAACAGCGGCGAAGCGCGCAGCGCAGCCTTAATTAGTCGCCGGTTTGTTTATGTCGTTACTCGGCAACACCTGCAGCGCGCGCTCCGCGCCGAAAAATGGCGCCTCCTCGGGGAAGCGCCACACGCGCTGCCGAACACAACTTGGTCCTGCTCTGCAGTTAGGAGCGGGTCGCAACATCCGACTGCTGCTTGTTTCTCCAACGCCACTCAAAAGTCAGAACTTGGAAAAAATATTCAACCGAACGGAGATAGAAACTTGCGGAAAATTTTAATTTATGCGTAAGACCAAAAAGATTTTATTTTCAACAGATTTTACACGAGTATATCTTTCATATGCATGGAAATACAACCGTGAAGTACTTTTTACAATTACGCTTAGCAACCAAGTTTTCATTTACGTTTCTCAAATACTTAAGGGGGACGTATGAGAAAATGCACGGGTACATACAAGGTTATGTAACTTTTATTGTTTGAGAGGTGATTGAACCAAATTTCAGGCACGCTGTCATTATGTTATTGGTTAGAAAATGGATTTTTTGTCAAATAATTTGATCAGTTCGTTCCTGGTTACTTTTAGAACTCATGCTATCATATGAGGAACATTTTCTCGAAGGTGACTATTTATAACTTTCAAAATGTGGTAGGGTATTATGGTAATCAGATAAACAAATCCGTGTACCACTTTTTTAATACAAGTCTTAGAATTCCTGCAAAAAATTTAGTTTATGATATATACAGCAATTTTTTTCCACAGAAATTTAAATAAATTTGACAGTAACGCAGTTTGATTAATTTTGTATCACAGGAAGCTGTGTTATAATGTGTGCAAATCCTGTAGCAAATTTCACCTTTTTATCTGCAATGGTTCAGCAGAAAATGTTCCTTACAGACTGAAAAATGAAAGTTGCAGTAAACGGGGAAAAAGATTTTTCTAGCATTATCTTAATGTTGGCTGAAACGAGACATTTGGTGTGCATGATCTTCATGGAGCTCTTTCTTCTGACCTGAACTTTCTGGCTTGCCCTTTCCGCAATATCCTTCACTGACATTTCAAAACTAACAGTACGCACATCATCAGTTTTTTCAACGGGTTTTCAGTGAACAAACTAGCATTAAATCCTAGTCTCATAAGGGTCCTTAGACTTCCAATATTACCATCGTGGAACACCAGACAAGCATCATTTGAAAAAAAAAAATTGACAATGGATGAGCAAAGTCTTGTCTTTGTGCCCTTCTTCTAAATGACATTACTAAAGATTTCTTACAGGTTTTGTGTTCCACCATGTGTGCATTTCTTTAACAAATCGTAATCAATGGTATCGTAAATGGGCTCACAGTCTTCTATACTCCACAGATGTATTCTCTGATGGTAGGAATTAATAAATTATTGCAAACAAGAACGGAAGCGAATAGAAAAGGCGGCAAGGTACAGCGCATTGGTTGAAACAAGATGGCTTTGCAGTACGAATTAAACTTTGAAAATGGGAGATTATTTTTCTAATACACTACAGAACTCGCTGGTAGCAAAAATTTCAACATTTTTTGACCTATTTTACTTGCATCCTCCCTAATGTGGTCTCCACCAGACATACGACAAATAACACAAGGTAGTCGGATTCGTCTGATACTTTTGCAAGCACGTGTGGATATTCTGGACTCTCTGATGAAATAAGAGTTGCACTTGTCGGCCGAACTTCCCCGATAGCGGCCTCCCGGCCAACGATGCCATACGCCCATTTCCATATTTGCTGCTGCTCTGCGGTGTTGCAATGCTGTATATCGAAGAAAATCACGCCACACAATTGTAACTGAATTTCACTTGCTCAAACGGAGAATGCAAAACGCCTCTGCTCTGGTGTTATGTAGACTCGACACGCATTGGATGAGGTAACAAGCGAAATTTGTGACTGACGATTTTTTGGTAGGGATGATGCAGCATGTTATCTTGGACGGAGAGTCTTCGACAAACGTACAGGTAACATAGGTGTGCTTCCTGGATGATTGTGTTGAGACTCTTGCTTTCCATATTATATGTTAATGGCCTTGCAAACTGTATTGAAAGTAACACCAGACTTTTCCAGGCTTCAAGACTTTGTAACTAAAAGTCTAAGAAGCCGACCTTGCCTGAGGTATTGGAAGGGCCACAGGTGGTGGATAGTGAACGTTCCACCAGATACGGTAGATCGCTACCAAAACAGAATAAGCGATCTCGGACCGAGGCAAAATAAAACCAAATCCACTTTGCCTCTGTCTTGTAGCTAGCAACAAAGTGATCAGTGTCTGCACACCAATGGTGCGCCTGTAATTTATATACTGGAACTAACCCTTCCAGTTTTAACACACTAAGTTCACTCAGTGAGTCTACTAAACCCCACCTGATTCCAGGTACAAGCACATGTAGCATTTTGATAATCACAATATTACTCTAGATGGTCAATCCACCGCCAGTATTACTAGCGCAACTGGTCTTTCGGGTTCTGGGGCGGCCAGGATAAAGTGCAGTGTGATTCAGCGAGGAAGTCGGGGTCCTCAGGCCAACTAAAAGCCAAACAAATACATTTTTTGCAACTGTGTTAAAAGAAAGAGTCTACATTTTGCAACCAGGTAAACTTCACAAATTGGGAAATGCATTAAAAGACAAGAAGATTCAAATTTTGCAGCATCAAGAAACACGAATGACCGGCAATAACATCATGGAATTTTTTATTTATCTTCTTTTTAAAAGTAGAACTGATAAAAGAATACTTAATAATACATCACATCTGGAAGTTGCTTTTACAGTCTCCAGAAATATTATAAGTTCAATAACGGAAGTAAACCCCATTAATAATAAATAGACTGATGACAATTTCTCTCAAACGTGCAAATAAGGCGTACACTTCAATTAATCCCCGTTTGCTAGTCAACGAGGATAACCGTAAAAAACCTGAAGAAGTTAATGAAGCTTGGGAAACGTTAGAAAGCATCATCTCGAAAACTCTCTCAAACCGTGTTAAAATTTTAATGGGTGATTTTAATGCTCCATTAGGTAAAGAGAAAAAATATAACTAAACGGTGGGTGCATTTTCTGCGCATAAATGCAGAAATCAAAATGGTCAAAGACTTGTTGAAACGTGCGAAAATTTTAACCTTAAAAACATGTCGACACATTTTAAAAAGAACCCTTCTAAACAAAACCTTGGCGGGCACTCAATACATTTATTGGAGAATTTTAAATCGATCATGTAGGTAAATACCCTAACTACAAAGAAATTTTAAATGCGCAAGTTAGGAATGGGCTAATATAGAGTATGAGCATTATTTAAGGCTAATAAAACTAAAACTTCAGTTTCAGAAACTCTAAAAATAAAAAACGTTATCGCAGAATTTGATACTGCTAAAATAACGCCAACTCTAAAAAGCGAACTTGACAAAAAACAATCCAACAATTGGCAAGGCCTGAAAGAAAAGTTATCATAACAGCACAAAATGTAATTCCGCTTCGATAGAAACAAAAACACCCTTGGTGGAAAGCAGGTTGTGAAACAGCGGTTAAGTATAAGCATGAGGCATTAAAAATTGGAATAGTAACAAAACTGAAAATACGTGCGACACCTTTCTAGCTACAAGAAAAAAAAACATTTAAATTAATCCGACAGACTAAAAGAAACTACGAAACTGCCCAAACTATAGAAATCGAAAAACACTTCCAAAAGAACAATACAAGAAATTTTATAAAGCATTCAAAACGAAACTAACTGTTTACTAACCTCATAGTCTTTGCTTCAAAAATGAAACTGGCTGTTTGGCTCTTACAAACCAGGAAAGTTGTAAGGAGCGTGCTCAGTATTTTTAAAAGCTATTAAACTGACCATAACCAGACAATAAATTCCAACCACAGCAAACTAACAACACCAAACCTAACTCTAAAGAACCTGACGAAATCGAAATAATGAAACAAATTAAGAGACTTGAAAACACTAAACCATGCGGGGAAGACGGTATAATTACAGAACTACTAAAGTCAGCTGACTCTAACACTATAAAAGAAACCACTCAACGTACAGAACATATTGGCAAACTGACAAAAAAACCAGAGGACTGGAGAATTGCCCCGATTCATCCCTTGCATAAAAAAGGGGATTAGGCTTATTTTAATAATTTCAGAGGAATGTCTCTTCTCCCAGTCACATACAAAGTTCTCTCGTAGTGTTTACTTGATAGAGCCCAAAAACAGTTAGAATCTGAAATTGGTGAACACCAAGCAGGCTTTAGATCAAACAGATCCTGTCCGGAACAAATTCCTAATTTAAAACTAATCCTTAGGCAACAAACGATTTCTGTTAAAAAAATTGTATGTACATTTGTGAATTTTTAAAAGGCTTAATACTCAGTTGATCATGAATCTCTTTTCCAAATTTTAAAGGAACAAGGGCTAGATAATAAAACTCTAACACTGATTAAGGAAACTGATACTAGCTCTAAAATTAAATTCATGGGTGAAATTTCTGAACCGTTTGATATAAAGACTGGTGTTAGACAGGGAGACGGCCTCTCCCATTACTATTTAACTATGTTTTGGAGAAGGTTATTACAGAATGGTGAGAGCAAAAGGTGAGTCAAAATATTAATCAATCAATCAAGTTAGGTAGAGATAATATTAGACTGTCTCGCCTTTGAAGATGATATGGCAGCTTTAAATTGGGATATTACCACAGCTCAAAAACAAATTGAAATTCTTAAAAGAGTTGCGGAAAAGTAAGACTACATAATACCATTCGAAAAAACAGAATAGAAGACATGCCACAAATAAGCAGTAAAGTATTTGAACACAAAATATGGGAAAATAAAAAGGTTTCTCAGTTTAAATATTTGGGAGAAATCATACAAGAAAACGGTCTTGAAAAAGCTGCAAACGAAGATCGCTGTCAAAAAATGGCAACTGTAATCAGATTAACACAAAATATTTATAATAATAAATCACTTTCTGAATTTAGTATACTTAGACATTAGAGAACTGTAGTCAAACCTGAATGTATTTATGGAGCAGAAACATTAATTTTAAAGAGAAAGAGAGATATTGAAGAAATTCAAATGAAAGAAAGAAAGAAATTAGGAAAACATTAGACCACAAAATTACTGATGGAGAAACTTATAAGCTGTGAAGTAGTAAGGAAATAGAAGAATACACAGAGATTCATGGTGACATGAGAAAAAGAAGACTTATATTTTATGGGCACATTAAAAGAATGGCTCCCATTAGATTGACAAAACATATATTATAATTCTAAGGAAACAGAAGTAAGACAAAAACCGCACCAATTAAATGGATCGCTTCGACTGATGATGATCTTAAAATAGCCGGTATAACTCAGGTAGACGTTACAGATACAGGCAAAATATTTTTGCTTGGAAAGTTGGTCAGAGGGAGATTAGAAAACGGACTGGAACACCGTGGTCTGATGAAAGAAATAGACTTCTTTCTGAAAGAATAAAACAAATTTGGGTGCATCAGAAGAGTCACTGATGGACTGTACCTCGCGTTATTTTTTTTGGGCCCATGCGTTAATAGTAATAATAACATCTGACTTTTTCCAGACAATGTGGTTACCTATAATGAAATACTAGCTGAAAGAAGTTGCATAAATATTCCATGAGATCTAGATAAGATTTCAACTTGTTGCGGGGATTGGCAACCTGCCTAAATGTTCAGAAATGTAAAATTTTGCACTTCACAAAACGAAGAAACGTAGTATCCGATGACTATAATATCAAT
The DNA here is from genome assembly GCF_023897955.1 of Schistocerca gregaria. Lineage (NCBI taxonomy): Eukaryota > Metazoa > Arthropoda > Insecta > Orthoptera > Acrididae > Schistocerca > Schistocerca gregaria. Next base: position 541,111,219 of record NC_064925.1, on the reverse strand, counting down.
GATTCACTGTTGGGATCGGCCAACTCATACAAATACCTGGGTGTAACACTTTGTAGGAATATGAAATGGAATGTCAGATAGGCTCAGTTGTGGGCAAAACAGGTGGGAGACTTCGGCTTAATGGTTGAATACTGGGGAAGAGCAGTCAGTCTACAAAGGAGACTGCTTACAAATCACTTGTGCGACCCATCTTAGAATATTGCTTAAGTGTGTGGGACCCGTACCAAATAGGACTAACAGGGGATATTGAACGGATACGAAGAAGGGCAGCACAAGTAGTCATAGATTTGTTTAACCTATCGGAGAGTGTTGCCAAGATGCTGAAAGAACTAAACTGGCACATGCTTGAAGATAGACACAAACCACCCCGTGAAAACCAAAAATTTGTAGAACCTGTTTTAAGCGACAAACCTAGGAATATATTACAGACCGCCAAAGCTCGCGAAGAGACGATTAGACTAAAATGAGATTTTCACTCTGCAGCGGAGTGTGCGCTGATATGAAACTTACTGGCAAATTAAAACTGTGTTGCCAGGCCGAGACTCGAACTTGGGACCTTTGGCTTTCGCGGGCAAGTGCTCTACCAGTTTTTTTTTTTCGGTATTGTTCGTTGCGTTCGGTCTAGGCGGACGTCGCAAGACATCCGTTCAAGTTGATCGTTGATTCCTTTACTCGTTTTTTTTTTTTATTACAGAGGGCGGGCTAGCAGCCCTCTGACTGAACACACTGAGATACCGTGCCGGCAGATCTGAGCTACCCAAGCACGACTCACGCCCCGTCCTCACAGCTTTACTTCTGCCAGTAGAGCACTTCTGGTAGAGCACTTGCCCGCGAAAGGCAAAGGTCCCGAGTTCGAGTCTCGGTCCAGCACACAGTTTTAATCTTCCAGGAAGTTTCAAGATTAGACTAATTACAGTACGCGCACAGCCATTTAAAGAACTCGTTCTTCCCGCGGTACATACGTGAATTGGTTGTGCCCTCTGCCATGCACTTCACAGTGGTTTGCAGATTATAGATGTAAATTTAGATGTAGATGTAGATGGATGATGAACGAGCAAGCTAGCTGCACGAGGAAATCACTACCGCCAACCACAGTGCAACTGGCGCCGAGATAAAATTTTAGTTTAGACACATAAGTTAAAATTTACATCAAGTTTCTATTCTCATTCACGCAGAGGCTACTGTTCTGACCATTGGCACGTGGTGCTAGAAAGGACTGAAATACAAAAGTTGCAACTTCAACTGTCTGTTTATTGGCTGGCTGGCTGATTTAGGGGAGCGGACCAAACAACAAGTCATCGGTCCCATCCGGTTGGGGAAGCATGGGGAAGGAAGTCGGCCGTGCCCTTTCAAAGGAGCCATTCCAGCAAATTTAGGGAAATCACGGAAAACCTAAATCAGGATGACCGGACGCGGGTTTCAACCGTCGTCCTCCAGAATGCGAGTCCAGTGTGCTAACCACTGCGCCACTCGTAATCTCGAACAAAACTCAGTACAGTTTCTGGGGACGAATGTCCACACAACTTAATTATACCTGAAAAACCGATACTTATTAATGCTTAACAGATGCTCACTATGTTCAGGTCCATGAACATCGGAGCGCTGAGTATGGAGGTGCCGCAGAAAAGTAGAGACACAGTTCAACGCGGCTGTGAAATCGTTCACAGTCAATTGAGGACGTAGTGACAGGGTCCCACGAGGCGATGGCTCGTGGACAGTCTAGATGCAGATGAAGTGAAGTGGGGATCTCGAGAAGTGGTTCATGGCTAGGGTAGATGGCACTGTTTAACCGGCGGCACTTGAGGCAGATGTTGATTCTGTAGTCTTGCACTCTAGGGCGGCTGATGGTCGGTCTGGAAAAATGAAATGGCTCTGAGCACTATGGGACTTAATATCTACGGTCATCAGTCCCCTAGAACTTAGAACTACTTAAACCTAACTAACCTAAGGACTCCACACAACACCCAGTCATCACGAGGCAGAGAAAATCCCTGACCACGCAGGGGAATCGAACCCGGGAACGCGGGTGTCGGTCTGGAGCCTGGAGTGGGACCGGCAGCAACCTAAGTACCATGTGCGGAAGACTAGAGACGAATTCTCAAGTGGACGTGACATCCCTCAGACGCTAATAGGTGCCTGCTACTGCAGTGCTGTTTACCACGACCTATACGGCACATATTGGTGCGGCTTGAGCCACCAGATGCAGTGGCGGCTGAAAGAGACTTTCCAGTGACTCTTCTGTTGACAAACAACCTCCAAGGTGAGGCAGGTGGCATATCTGGCCCACGAAGCATATCCGTAAGTGAGGCGGCCGAATATGCAGCACGCGGACCTGCATACACCAGACACACCGTACTGCCGGTAAAACGAGACCTAAAACGTACATAGAACTGTAGAGCCTTGCAGAAGATACGGGAAAACTGAGAACGAGCATCGCTTCCGATCAGTTTACGGATTGATAACAACAGAAAGCAGAAAAGAAAGACCTAAGGAGGCTGTAAAAGCTGGATCAGCGAAGAGAATGGCCCAGTTAACGCCATCTACATCTACATGACTACTCTGCAATTCACATTTAAGTGCTTGGCAGAGGGTTCATCGAACCACAATCATACTATCTCTCTACTATTCCACTCCCGAACAGCGAGCGGGAAATACGAACACCTAAACCTTTCTGTTCGAGCTCTGATTTCTCTTATTTTATTTTGATGATCATTCCTACCTATGTAGGTTGGGCTCAACAAAATATTTTCGCATTCGGAAGAGAAAGTTGGTGACTGAAATTTCGTAAAAAGATCTCGCCTCGACGAAAAACGTCTATGCTGTAATGACTTCCATCCCAACTCGTGTATCATATCTGCCACACTCTCTCCCCTATAACGCGATAATACAAAACGAGCTGCCCTTCTTTGCACCCTCTCGATGTCCTCCGTCAATCCCACCTGGTAAGGATCCCACACCGCGCAGCAATATTCTAACAGAGGACGAACGAGTGTAGTGTAAGCTGTCTCTTTAGTGGACTTGTTGCATCTTCTAAGTGTCCTGCCAATGAAACGTAACCTTTGGCTCGTCTTCCCGACAATATTATCTATGTGGTCCTTCCAACTGAAGTTGTTCGTAATTTTAACACCCAGGTACTTAGTTGAATTGACAGCCTTGAGAATTGTACTATTTATCGAGTAATCGAATTCCAACGGATTTCTTTTGGAACTCATGTGGATCATCTCACACTTTTCGTTATTTAGCGTCAACTGCCACCTGACACACCATACAGCAATCTTTTCTAAATCGCTTTGCAGCTGATACTGGTCTTCGGATGACCTTACTAGACGGTAAATTACAGCATCATCTGCGAACAACCTAAGAGTACTGCTCAGATTGTCACCCAGGTCATTTATATAGATCAGGAACAGTAGAGGTCCCAGGACGCTTCCCTGGGGAACACCTGATATCACTTCAGTTTTACTCGATGATTTGCCGTCTATTACTACGAACTGCGACCTTCCTGACAGGAAATCACGAATCCAGTCGCACAACTGAGACGATACCCCATAGCTCCGCAGCTTGATTAGAAGTCGCTTGTGAGGAACGGTGTCAAAAGCTTTCCGGAAATCTAGAAATACGGAATCAACTTGAGATCCCCTGTCGATAGCGGCCATTACTTCGTGCGAATAAAGAGCTAGCTGCTTTGCACAAGAGCGATGTTTTCTGAAGCCATGCTGATTACGTGTCAATAGATCGTTCCCTTCGAGGTGATTCATAATGTTTGAATACAGTATATGCTCCAAAACCCTACTGCAAACCGACGTCAATGATAAAGGTCTGTAGTTAAATGGATTACTCCTACTACCCTTCTTGAACACTGGTGCGACCTGCGCAATTTTCCAATCTGTAGGTACAGATCTATCGGTGAGCGAGCGGTTGTATATGAGTGCTAAGTAGGGAGCTATAGTATCAGCGTAATCTGAAAGGAACCTAATCGGTATACAATCTGGACCTGAAGACTTGCCCGTATCAAGCGATTTGAGTTGCTTCGCAACCCCTAAGGTATCTACTTCTAAGAAACTCACGCTAGCAGATGTTCGTGTTTCAAATTCTGGAATATTCCATTCGTCTTCCCTGGTGAAGGAATTTCGGAAAACTGCGTTCAATAACTCCGCTTTAGCGGCACAGTCGTCGATAACAGTACCATCGGCACTGCGCAGCGAAGGTATTGACTGCGTCTTGCCGCTTGTGTACTTTACATACGACCAGAATTTCTTCGGATTTTCTACCAAATTTCGAGACAATGTTTCGTTGTGGAACCTATTAAAGGCATCTCGCATCGAAGTACGTGCCAAATTTCGCGCGTCTGTAAATTTTAGCCCATCTTCGGGATTTCGCGTTCTTCTGAACTTCGCATGCTTTTTCCGTTGCCTCTGCAACAGCGTTCGGACCTTTTTTGTGTACCACGGGGGATCCGTTCCATCTCTTACCAATTTTTGAGGTATGAATATCTCAATTGCTGTTGCTACTATATCTTTGAATTTGAGCCACATCTCGTCTACATTCGCATAGTCAGTTCGGAAGGAATGGAAATTGTCTTTTAGGAAAGCTTCTAGTGGCACTTTATCCGCTTTTTTAAATAAAATTATTTTGCGTTTGTTTCTGATGGATTTGGAAGAAATGGTATTGAGCCTAGCTACAATGACCTTGTGATCACTAATCCCTGTATCAGTCATGATGCTCTCTATCAGCTCTGGATTGTTTGTGGCCAAGAGGTCAAGTGTGTTTTCGCAACCATTTACAATTCGCGTGGGTTCGTGGACTAACTGCTCTAAATAATTTTCGGAGAATGCATTTAGGACAATCTCGGAAGACGTTTTCTGCCTACCACCGGTTTTGAACAAGTATTTTTGCCAACATACCGAGGGTAGGTTGAAGTCCCCACCAACTATAACCGAATGAGTGGGGTATTTATTTGTTACGAGACTCAAACTTTCTCTGAACTGTTCCGCAACTGTATCATCGGAGTCTGGGGGTCGGTAGAAGGAGCCAATTATTAACTTAATTCGGCTGTTAAGTATAACCTCCACCCACACCAATTCGCACGGAGTATCTACTTCGACTTCACTACAAGATAAACCACTACTGACAGACACCAACACTCCACCACCAATTCTGCCTAATCTATCTTTCCTGAACACCGTCTGAGACTTCGTAAAAATTTCTGCAGAACTTATTTCAGGCTTTAGCCAGCTTTCTGTACCTATAACGATATCAGCTTCTGTGCTTTCTATTAGCGCTTGAAGCTCAGGGACTTTTCCAGCGCAACTACAACAGTTTACAACTATAATTCCGACTGTTCCTTGATCCAAGCACGTCCTGTAATTGCCAAGCACCCTTTGACATTGCAGCCCATCCCGCACTTTCCCGAGGCCTTCTAACCTAAAAAACCGCCCAGTCCATGCCACACAGCCTCCGCTACCCGTGTAGCCGCCAGCTGAGTGTAGTGAACTCCTGACCTATTCAGCTATCGCAGCCCGAGGACTGAAGTGTGAGGCTCTGCTTTTTGCTCATAGTTGTTTGATAGCCGATTGTCAAGGTCTACGACAAAACAGCCTTAAATCAGAATGTAAGTACGTGCACCGGGGAAACGGTATCTTTTTTTTTCAACATATTCTCTTGCTGGAACTTTCAACTAAATCCGTATGACAGCAAGTCGTCAAGAGAATATAAACAAAGGTGTGAGACCTCTCTTTGTTCAAGCCACGGAGACGTGAGTATTCGCGTCAATAAATCTGTAACCCATAACTGACAGCCCGCAGCCCCACGTAACGGTTTTCAATAGAGTGCGCGGTTTGTAACTACTTTGATGTGAAAACGTCGGTCGAACTCTCTTGTGTGACAATATGCTGTCAAATCTGGATAGCTATCAACTGTGAGACTTCTAATACGTAGAAAATTGATGAGCCACAACGAATAGATCATGTGCGCACGTATTTATCGTGCAGTATTTCTTTAGCGCGCGACGTCATCGTACCAGTGTAGAGCAATGCGCGTCATATTTCCGAATTAGTTTTGCGTAGAGATATAACTGATGTAGCGTGGAAAAGCGTTTAGCTAGGACATTGTGTAGAGTGTTATTGTGAAGAGCTTCCACTACCAGAACCGAAAGCGACACAATTAAAATATTCACTGGAATGTAAGTGAAAATCGATATTAAACTGAAAATTACAAAACAATTGAAGATGTCATATGACACGTAAATATGTTCGAAATTAAAGAAAACTGAAGTCAGAGGAAAGCTCGTGCCGAAAGCAATAATAAAATCTAACTAGTCCAGTGCCGAGTGAATGCGAGAGCTGTAGCAGTGTCCACAAGGAAATTAAACAAAATACGGTGCAAAGTGATTACGTAGCGGTAGCTCCAATCCAAACTTACGATTTTTTCTGTTCTTTCACCTTTATACGACCCTGTGTAAGCATCGTATTGGAGCGATTGATATATGAAACATTTGTTATGATTTTATCGTTTTCACGCAAAACCACGGTGCAGACCCGAACTGCGCACATATAATTTTTTTAAAGAAACGTTTTTCGTCTCAAATAAAATAGAGTTTACATAAAACTTGCACTTACATATGTACACTCCTGGAAATTGAAATAAGAACACCGTGAATTCATTGTCCCAGGAAGGGGAAACTTTATTGACACATTCCTGGGGTCAGATACATCACATGATCACACTGACAGAACCACAGGCACATAGACACAGGCAACAGAGCATGCACAGTGTCGGCACTAGTACAGTGTATATCCACCTTTCGCAGCAATGCAGGCTGCTATTCTCCCATGGAGACGATCGTGGAGATGCTGGATGTAGTCCTGTAGAACGGCTTGCCATGCCATTTCCACCTGGCGCCTCAGTTGGACCAGCGTTCGTGCTGGACGTGCAGACCGCGTGAGACGACGCTTCATCCAGTCCCAAACATGCTCAATGGGGGACATATCCGGAGATCTTGCTGGCCAGGGTAGTTCACTTACACCTTCTAGAGCACGTTGGGTGGCACGGGATACATGCGGACGTGCATTGTCCTGTTGGAACAGCAAGTTCCCTTGCCGGTCTAGGAATGGTAGAACGATGGGTTCGATGACGGTTTGGATGTACCGTGCACTATTCAGTGTCCCCTCGACGATCACCAGAGGTGTACGGCCAGTGTAGGAGATCGCTCCCCACACCATGATGCCGGGTGTTGGCCCTGTGTGCCTCGGTCGTATGCAGTCCTGATTGTGGCGCTCACCTGCACGGCGCCAAACACGCATACGACCATCATTGGCACCAAGGCAGAAGCGACTCTCATCGCTGAAGACGACACGTCTCCATTCGTCCCTCCATTCACGCCTGTCGCGACACCACTGGAGGCGGGCTGCACGATGTTGGGGCGTGAGCGGAAGACGGCCTAACGGTGTGCGGGACCGTAGCCCAGCTTCATGGAGACGGTTGCGAATGGTCCTCGCCGATACCCCAGGAGTAACAGTGTCCCTAATTTGTTGGGAAGTGGCGGTGCGGTCCCCTACGGCACTGCGTAGGATCCTACGGTCTTGGCGTGCATCCGTGCGTCGCTGCGGTCCGGTCCCAGGTCGACGGGCACGTGCACCTTCCGCCGACCACTGGCGACAACATCGATGTACTGTGGAGACCTCACGCCCCACGTGTTGAGCAATTCGGCGGTACGTCCACCCGGCCTCCCGCATGCCCACTATACGCTCTCGCTCAAAGTCCGTCAACTGCACATACGGTTCACGTCCACGCTGTCGCGGCATGCTACCAGTGTTAAAGACTGCGATGGAGCTCCGTATGCCACGGCAAACTGGCTGACACTGACGGCGGCGGTGCACAAATGCTGCGCAGCTAGCACCATTCGACGGCGAACACCGCGGTTCCTGGTGTGTCCGCTGTGCCGTGCATGTGATCATTGCTTGTACAGCCCTCTCGCAGTGTCCGGAGCAAGTATGGTGGGTCTGACACACCGATGTCAATGTGTTCTTTTTTCCATTTCCAGGAGTGTATCTACACTCACACTTCCCGTGTCACAGTACACTGCGTGGCAGAGCGTACTCTCTACCACTGTCCATCATTCCTTCTCCGGCTCCACTCGCAAATAGAGCGATATAAAAGCGACTGTCTGTATGCTTGTGTACGAGCCCCGATTTCTCTTATGCTATCTTCGCGGTTCGTACGCGAGTTTGTATGTTGTTGGCAGTAGGATTTTTCAGCTGTCTGTCGAAAACGCCAGTTCTCTAAATTTTCTCAGGAGTGTCTCGCAAAATGAACGTTTTCTTCCCGCCCCAGATTCCCATTTCAGTTCACGGAGCACTTTCGTAATAGTCGCGCATCGATCAACACCACCGGTAACAAATCTAGGAGCACGCAGCTGAATTGCTACGATGTCTTCCTTTAATCGGACCTGATGGACATCGCGTACACACGAGCAGTACTCAAGAATAGGTCGGTAAACTACACTCCGCTAGGATTCTGCCACTAAACCGCAGTCGACCATTTCCCTTCTCCATAAGCTACTTTACGCTCTCGTTCCATTACATATCGCTTCGCAATGTTACTTCTAGATATTTAATAGAAGTGACTTGCCTAATATCGTGTAGGGTCCCCGCGAGCACGCAGAAGTGCCGCAACACGATGTGGCCTGGACTCAATTAATGTCTGAAGTAGTGCTGGAGGGAGATGACGCCATGAATCCTACAGGTTTGGCCATAACCCGTAAGAATACGAGGGGGTGGAGATCTCTGCTGAACAGCACGTTGCAAGCCATCCCAGATATGCTCAATAATGTACATGTCTGGGGAGTTTGGTGATTAGTGAAAGTGTTTAAACTCAGAAGAGTGTTCCTGGAGCCACTCCTGGACGTGTGGGGTGTCGCATTGTACTGCTGGAATTGTCCAAGTCCGTCGGAAAGCACAATGGACATGAATGGATGCAGGTGATCTGATAGGATGCTTACGTACGTGTCACCTGTCAGAGTTGTATCTAGACGTGTTAGGGGTCCCATATCACTCCAGCTACATATGACCCGCACCATGACATAGCTCCCACCACCTTGAACAGTCCCCTGCTGACATGCAAGGTCCATGGATTCATGAGGCTGTCTCCATAACCTTACACGTCCATCCACTCGATACAATTTGAAACGAGAGTCGTTCGACCAGGCAACATGGTTCCAGCCATCAACAGTCCAATCGGTGTTGACGGACCCACGTGAGGCCTAAAGCTTTGTGTCGTGTAGTCATCAAGGGTTCAAGAGTAGGTCTTCGGCTCCGAAAGCCCACATCGATGATATTTCGTTGAATGGTACGCATGCTGACACTTGTTGATGGCCCATCATTGAAATCTGCAGAAATTTCCGCAAGGCTTGCACTTCTCTCACCTTGAAAGATTCTCTTCAGTCGTCGTCGGTCCCGTTCTTACAGGATCATTTTCCGGGAGCAGCAATGTCGGAGATTTGATGTTTTACCGGATTCCTGATATTCACTCCACACTCATGAAATATCCGTACGGCAAATCCCCAATTCATCGCTACGTCGGATATGCTTCATCCCATCGCTCGTGCTCCTACTATAACATCACGTTCAAACTCACTTAAATCTTAATAACCTGGCGTTATAGCAGCAGTAACCGATCAAACAACTACGCCAGACGCTTGTTGTCGTATTTGGGCGTTTCCGACTGCAGCACCATATTCTTTCTGTTTGTATATCTCTGTATTTGAATACTTATGCCTATACCAGTTTCTCTGGCGCTTCAGTGTCTTAGTACGAAGTTCTTTGTCTACTTTTAAGTATTGGGACTGGTCACAGCCATTATGATCTTCGAACGGTGCTTGGAGCGTCAGCATTAGTAAGCGGACAGCGACGTCGACACTCAGTCCAGGTATTATTTCATCTCTTCCAGATGTTTACTGACGCAGCATCAATCTTACCGGTGCTCAGTGCTCACCAGAGATCTGTAAGCTGACGAATATCTCGTACGTTGGTCATGGTAGTCTACACCAAGACCTCCAGCTGTAGAAGATAAGACACGCCCATCAGCAAGAACACCCACTCCATCTCCTCCCTCATGCCTCATTTGTGGATGGTGCGAGGGAAGAATGAGAGTGAAGGACATTTTGTAAGCTTTATAATTTCTCTACTTTTACCAGAATAATTGAAAAACAGTTCCAATAGGCTATCTCTTTAGAATCACATTTACAAAGAAAGTCTCGTGGCTCGAGCAGGAATTGCGTGTTTCAGTTGTATTTAGAAGATTAGAACGGTGAAAGCATTCGACTATGCTTCTCTTAGTTTGCACGCTATCGGACTTTAAAAATGTACATGAGATTCCTCAACAAAATGCACGAAACAATATGCAAAATCACAACAGGCATATTTGGCGAAAGCAATATCTGGACAATTCTCATAATCATATTCTCGAGGTGCAAAACGAAATGCCACTTGAACCACGTTCTTAAATTCAGCAACAGGTGCGGGGGTGTTTCAACCAACCGCTTGCCAGGAATATTGCAGCTTAGGCTGATAACTGGAGCAGACGGATGTTTATGAATAATATGAGAGTCGTTCAATAAGTAATGCCCCACATTAAAAAAGATTCATTAATATACATCGACAAACGTCCTTGTTGTTACTTCACATCTGATGTTTGTTCTGTGCGCAGTGAAGTTTCGAACCGTTCTGGCAAATGGGAGAGCCCTAGCACAGCGTCAAAATGCCGTCTACATACGACTCACGTTACGAGCAGCGTGCTGTTATTGAATTCTAGTGTGCAGAAAAAGAAACATGGTGAACATCCACAAATGTTTGTGTGCGGTGCATGGCGATGCTGCAGTTGATAGGAGTACAGTTGGGCCATGGCTAAAGAAAGTTACAGCCTCAGGACATGCAGAACAAGAGCTCCATGATCAGCCACGCTCGGGATGTCCTGTCACAGCCACCGCTTTAGACACTCGGAATCGTGCGGATGCCATTATTCGTGCTGACCAGCGCATCACAACTCGACAATTGGCCCTGCAGTTGTCGGTCAGCGTTGGAAGTGTGTCTGCAATGATCGAGACTCTCGGATATTCAAAGAGGTGCTCTCGATGGGTTCCACGAAGGCTCACAGCGGATGACCAGATTCGAAGAAGGGCCATTTCATCTGAATTGCTGGATTGTTCTGAGACCTATGGAGAGGCCTTTCTGTCAGTGATCGTTACGACGAACGTAAGCTGTGTGCACCACTTTGCGACGGAACAAAAAGGGATCACAAACTGCGACATTGTCTCAGTAATCTGTTATCAAACAGTTTGAAACCATAGACGTAAATTAAATGAAACGTATAACAAAAAGGGAGTCCATGGAGTTGATCATCCTCATTCATCTCAAAAGAAGGACCATTTTGCTTTTGTTCTACAATATTACTTTTATTGCTAACCGGTTTTCGGCTTACAAGGCCACCTTCAGACATTTACTCAAAGGCCATCTTCAGACATTTACTCAGTAAATGTCTGAAGATGGCCGTGTAAGCCGAAAACTGGTTAGCAATAAAAGTAATATTGTAGTACAAAAGCAAACTGGCGCTTTTCATTTATTATTATAATGTTGTTCTACCAAGAACCGACGGAAGATTCTGTTAATATCGAGAGAAGGAATTCAAGACAACCCGCTCTGCCGAAAAAGTCATGGTGACAGTCTTCTGCGATTGTGAAGGCGTCATTCTCGTGGATGTGATGCCAAGAGGGTCAACCATCAATTCAGAGGCATACGTGAAGACCCTGAATAAACTCAAGACCCGTTTCCGACGTGTTAGATTGGACAAGAATCCAGCAGAAATCTTGCTCCAACACGATAATGCACGCCCACACAAAAGTATGAGAACCCTGGAACACATCCGCCCTACAGTCCAGAACTGGCACCCTCGGATTTCCATCTCTTTGGGCCGCTAAAAGTTTCTCTACGGGGATCACACTTTGAATACGATGAGAGTGTCTGTCATGCAGTGAAAACATGGTTACACTTACAGGACAAGAGCTTTTCCTAGCAGAAAATACGTGCTCTTCCACATCGTTGGCATACGGCCTTAGAACGCGATGGAGTCTACGTAGAAAAATAGGACATGGACAAGACATGTTGGCGTATGTTGTCACCAAATTTTGAATCTTAACAATAAAAATGTTCTGAGAAAAAAAATGTGGGGCATTACGTATTGAACGACTCTCGTAGAATGCATTTTCCTGACGAAAATTATTTTTCTTAATTTAGTGTCAAAGGTACTGGGAGAGTCCGTCTGCTACAATTCTTGCGTGTATCTTTTCTTGGATGCCACAATATTTAAAACGTTCCAAACATTGATCGTTTCGTTCATTTTTGCTGTATGTGTGTTATGACAGTACCGAAACACGTTCATAAAACCTGTCAACTACTTGCTGAGGTAACTGACTGTCTGACCCCCCCCCCCCCCCCCCCCCCACAAATCCCTCTTCCACCAAGAGCAACACAATCAGATATCGCTGCAGGCGTGGTTAGAAGTGAGAGGTGGGTCTGTGTAGAAATGTTTAAATAAAAACATCTATTCGAGTCGAGAGACGTCGCATGTTACGAGAGTGCAAGTCTCTGGCGCTAGAGCTACTGCGAGGGAGTCATGCTTAGAACGTAATCCGTCGAGCCTAGCCTAGCCTCGACCATATCAGCACATTGCTAATGTATCTTTTTTTGTCCCTGCGTCGTAGAGCGCATTTGTTAATTGGACGCCCCTAGTGCGGTAGCCAAACGCCAAAGCGCCGGGCTTGATTTTAATTAAAACAGAAGTGCCATTACATGAATTTTGTGGCCTGTATTTTTTCTACATCTTTCACGATTACAGATATATGTTTACACTTGACCTCTATATATGAATCGCAGAGGTGTTAAAAAATCTGCGTGTAGGTGCCGACTGGCTGCACTTTCAGTAACAGTTACATGGTAATTATGAATATTCATGTAGTTGCTGCCACAATAGACCACACTCTGGAATTACATTTCTTTAACCACTTTATAACTGGCTCTTAATTTCTACACAAAATACGTCACCTAGGATTTTACCTTATAGGTTTTCCCTGTGTTTATTTTGTTTTACAGTTAAACGCAATGGCACAAGCAAATGCATTTCCTTACTGTTTAGTATATCATCATCATCAACTTTAAGAAAGCCTAAAAGGCCAGGATGACTGATTGCTGTGCTCTATCATTTTGAATATTTAATGAATAAATGAAAACAATTGTGCGGTGTGACCTATAAACGTTATAGTTTGAACACCGTAATGACACACTTGTTGAGACCAACTCTTGTTGTATGAAAAAGACAGCTGCTCTTTTAAATATATTTGACTTTAATATTGCCAAGTATCTCTACTTTCCGTCAAGCAATCCGATGTTATTCTGCATCGTACTTTACCTTCCACGGTTAATACTCGCTGGTGTCCACATAGTAGCGAAATATTCAGTGTAAAATATCATCTAATGAATTTACAAAAACACGTTAATCTGGCAGGATGTCGATTTTAATTCAAAGTTGTAGAGTTTAGGATTTAGATAATTTTGAATATTTCCGAAAATTTTTCAAATATGGAAGTGAACCTCATCCAGGAGTTAACAAATTCTTATTTTGGAAGGCTCGTAAAGAACCAAGATTAAGTTCTGTTAAACAAAATGTACTGTTCAATACCAACTTTCATTGTTGCTACCATTTTAGTTTTGAAATACGTGATACATAGTTTTCGAGGAAGGACACGATACAATGGAGAATATCAGCAACAATGTTTTTCTTATTTGTTAATAATTAACACGAACATTTCTACCAGTCACAAAACGTAAATCTAATATTCCATAAAACTGATCATCCTATTAATTGCACAAGAAACGTAGAAATAGAACATAATTTTGAAGATAAATATTTTTGGAAAATATTGTAACTTTTCGTACTTTAATTTGTCTGAACTACAGCACACTTTAATCACGAAATTTATTTAGGCTGTTCTTGACTACAATTTATTACGCGTTTTTGAAAATATTACCTTTTATTTACGAAAATGAAGTAAACTTCGCTAAAAACGTTTTAAATTGACGCTGAATCACTAAATTGCAGTATGTAAACAAAGTTACGTAAGTGTCACGTTCTGGAACCTTCGATCTTTAATTTGTAATTATTTTACAAATCTGATGTAGTCATTTTTGTTCTTTTCCACACAAATAAATATACAGTATAACAACATTTAAATTTTTAATTATGTATTACATGTACTGTCTGCCACTATGGAGCTAGAGCACTGTCATCGTCCTAGGGGGGAGTGTACGCAAAGGTGCTCTACCCACCGTAAATCCAGTCTGCTTGGAAGCGTCACATAGGAAGAGTTCCTGTTCTATCGTTTTACTGAATTGCGAGTGAATTTTTTCGTTGTGAATTTGTTTGTTCTGGTGAACTAGTAGATTCAATTATTGCGCTACTGATAGCGGTTTTCGAAAGAGTGGTTAACTGTAGTTACATACATGTCTCACAACCTTTTGTTTGTGATGTTTTGGATTATATGGCATCCATTTTGTTTTTGATATCACCGTGGAGCTAGTTGACATAGATAAGGTGTCTGTTATGCCAACTAAGCCTTGCGTTACTGTTCATTAAAAAGAAACAAGTTCTGTAAAAGTGAGTAAATACACATCACCCCAGAAGAGAATCACCTTTTTCCCCAAGCTGGGCCGCAACAAAAATTCAACCGCCACCAAAAAACAGACAGTCACATCAAAGATAGACCGCAACTGAAAGCGCCAGTAAGAAGGAATCGTCATGTACAATCAAGAAGGGCGAAATGGCTGAGGCTGACAAGTCGAACGCGAAATAACTTATCAGAAAACGTCGATTTGAATTTTCTTATACGGATTCTGTTAACGGTGTTTCAGTTATTACCATGCCGAAAGTAACGTGAGCTTGGCCTTCTTAATACTAATTCAGAGATTGAGGAACCTCTCGGTGGCGAAGAGGGGTGTCAGCCTTGGCCTCCTGTTGAGACGATGGTGATGGTGATGGTTTTCATTGGGCAATATCCAGGAGCCCTGCTGGCTGGACGACGTGGGAAAAGATCTGAGAAAGATGGGAGTAAGAAGATGGAGGAAACGAGTAGAAGATCGTCACGACTGGGCTGTGATCGTCAGAGAGGCCGTAGCACTAAGGAGTGAGAAAGTAGTAACTCACGCCTAGGGGTACGCCAACAAACCCTGCGCAAGGGGTTAGCTGGCATAGTTGCAAGCGATTAGGAAAAGTGTTTTTGGAGCTACCTAAATACGTATTTAATTAATGGATCCTACATGGTTCTGTAGTCAAAAAGTTAAGCTATCCGCCACATTCGCCAGAATCTATCCACAACTCTCGTAAAGTCCTCAGCATTATGAATCGCAGCTCTATTTGGTCTCGAGAGATTATGTTTTGTAGCATAGTGCTTTAGCAGGCCTCCTACACCGTCACAAGGCACCTTCTCGAGACCAGTAGCAAACTTACTCAATTCAAACGCAGCTGGGAAGGATTTTTAAAATGACTAGGAGCACCATTAGAAATAATGATGATCTTCTGTGCCCCTGTTTGCAGTTGGATTTTGCGCATTGCTTGCAAATCATGTGCTGAGTCATGTTCTGTGTCATCACTTATAACTGCAACACTTGTGGTCTTGTTTTGAAATATGTCACTCCTGTAATAATAGAAACTTAGTCAGTATTCCAATGATACTCTTGTACTTCTTGCGGGAGAATTACAGACCAGTTCTCAGCAAAATCACAGTGAAGCACTAAACATAATTCTTAAGCCTGTAAACACCCTTTCACTTCTGCAATGTGTTGTTGCAATTTCTTCAGATGCTGGTGTGTTACTGCATTTAGTGACCATTTACCAAGTTCATCAAAGAAACTGTCAAAGGCAACAGATTTCTTATTTTTATTTTTTTACCTCCCATGTCGCATATGTAATTTCTGCTGAGTTAACTGCTACGTCTTCCAGGCCAAATGTCTGTAAAGACAGTCCTCCCTTTCTATGGTTGTCACCACATTCTTGAAACAAACAAGTCTCTCGCTTTGTGATACAGACTACTAACGACTTCACACGTCCAACCAAGGTGTCATGTGTCACATGTTTCAGTAAGTTTTTCAAAGTTACCAAACAAAGTTCAAAATTCGCGCAGTACGCCCATAAACAGACACCTCGAGGTGTGTGTGAAACTACCCACTTAGGTCGTAGTGCATAAAATTTTGATCTTCCAATTTGTGAAGTTGTATAGTTGCTCTTATAAATTGCAGAAGTTACTTTAACACTGCGAGTCATGTACCGCTTCAATTTCACAACTTTTGGACCTACAGCTGTAGTTGGCATTCTGGCGAGAACAGTCCCATTATCTTCCAGATAAAATGACTGCTCTATTTGAGCTTGAGCTGCTTCTACACGGTGACCATAATAGGGATGTGGTCTTCGAAAGACTCCTTTTTCAGACCTGACATTTCTTGATTTGTCTACCATGTACTTTGATAGTCATGGAACGTGGTTCAAAATTGTTTTCTTTGAAAATGTCTCTGGAATAATAGTTAAAATTGCATCTTTTCGCTGTAGGATGCACAGTATTCAACAGCTGAATTGATATTTGTGAAAAATTCCAGGCAAGAGTACTTTGGTTCATTTTCTTCTGAAGATAGAATTTTTACTTTTAAGAGTGTCGTCAGTTTTGCTGTAGTGTATTTATCCATAGCTTCAGCAATTTCTCTGACCTTCCTTGTTGCATAGAGCTTACGATTCGACTTCACTGACCACGATTTCTTAATAGGACCAACACCTACCTCTGTAGTTGACTGATACAGAGTATTTAATACTTCCTCTACTGATGCAAAATCTGCAGCATCTGCTCCATGGGAGGCTTTACCTTGTTCAGATAGTATCATTGTTGTTATTCCGTCGTCACTGGAAACATCTTCACTTTGAAACAGAATCCTGAAATGAAAACACTTATTTCCAACCTGAACAGAGTCTGTTTTTTCTTTGTCTTATATATCAATGTTTTCTGGATATGAAAATAGTCAGCACAGTTCGCTCTCCTGTGGCCCCAGACAGAAGAAATTTCAGAGTCCTTTTCACGAAACACACTGCAACTGTGTCAACTGACAAATTCCTCACGAAAACACAGAATTCACTGGATGATCTTAGATTTCTTAGAAGACTCTTCAGTAAACGAATTAGCACTGAACAACTACAATGCAGAAACCTACAACGAACAACCACGACAAACTGACAAGAAACTACAACAAACTGTAAGAAATATCTGTAACAATGAAAGTGGAAAGAAATAACTGCAACAAAGAAAGTGATAAGAAATAACTGTAACAAAGATAAAAGAAATAAACATTGTAACAAAGAAATAAGTAGGAAACAACTTCAGTGAAGACAGTAAAACCCGTCCAACTTAAAAGTGGAAGCTGTCCTTTACAGAAAATATAGTACTGGCACTAATCAACAGAAAAAAATCTAACTTTTCTGGATTGGCATTTTTGAAAAAAAAAATTCTGTAAATTATAAAAAAGAAATTAAAGTGTCGACAGTAAAAGAACTTTGACAGATATATCCAAACTGAGGGCACTACTGTAATCATAAAGCAATTATCTTTCAAATAAAGAAAAATCTAACAAAATTTCTATAATTGTTTAAAATTTTTTCCAAAATTCGCATCTTCAAAATGGTATTCCCACTACCATCTTTGGAGGCTTGTATCTCAGGGCAGGAATTTTTTTGGAGAAAAAATTGTGTTTCTTACTTTCTCCTGAATTTTAACATATGATAAATTCAATAACATCGAAGACTATGAAGGTAAACCTCCTGCCTGAAGTGATACGGATTATGCCGATTACATGACTAGAATCAAAATGGAACTGATTAGACAGAACCATGCGTTGTAAGGAATGTTGATGAGTGAACGGTAGCAAAAAGCCATGTAATGAAAGAAGGAGAATGCGTCACAAGAGGACAGCTGTTTCTGAGGAACAGAGCAGATCATAAAAGATGTACTTCCATTTCTGGAGATGGTGACGTCATACCTCGAGAGGTGTAGCAATATTAAAATACGAATACTAGGAGTGAAACGAATGGAGAGGAAACGAAATGGGAAATAGACAGGAAGGAAATAATGACTGACAGCTGGAGGGCAGAAAGGAAATAGGGGACCTGGACTCGAACCCGGACGCTCCACTTCTCTACAAATGTTGCCAGCTGAACACGCGTTTTGAAAGACCCAAATATCCAGTTTCCCCGTCGATGCACCGCAACGACCCCTGACTACCAACCCCCTGCTCAAACGTTTCTGATTCGTAATGAAGCAGCTGGGACGTGTGCTAAATAATTGAGGTGAAAGTACTGGAAAAGAAACCTGATGGGGAAGTGATAGGACTCGAACTCGAACCTGGGTGCTCGGTTTGTCTAGAACGGTTGCCTCAATCGTATCTACCATCCAGACATGCTTCCCATCCGAACCACACTCCCAACTTCCCTCTCGCCGCACCACAACTACTACCACCCATTAAAACCGTGCTCACAGATTTCTGTTTCTCGTAGGAGTTCGGACGATGGTGGTGAAACTACACTGGAACATTTTCATCAGACGGCCGTCGCGCCCATAGACTCACAGACATGAGTGGTGCCTGTTCTGTGGGACATTTGCGACAGAAAATACACCACTTATATCCATAATGTTAAAATAATGTAAGCGGCTTAAGAAAGAAGTGTGACTGGCATTAGTCCATGAAAATTTTGTTTATTAAAGACACACACTGATAAGACAAAACATTATGACCAATACCAAGAGTTCAAATGGAAACCAGTTCTAAGCAAAGAAGGGGAAGCAGAAAGGTGGAAGGATTATATAGAGGGTCTATACAAGGGCGATGTACTTGAGGATAATGTTATAGAAATGGAAGATGATGTAGATGAAGATGAAATGGGAGATACGATACTGTGTGAAGAGTTTGACAGAGCACTGGAAGACCTGAGTCGAAACAAGGCACCGGGAGTAGACAACATTCAATTACAACTACTGACGGCCTTGGGAGAGCCAGTCATGACAAAACTCTACCATCTGGTGAGCAAGATGTATGAGACAGGTGAAATACCCTCAGACTTCAAGAAGAATACAATAACTCAAATCCCAAAGAAAGCAGGTGTTGACAGATGTGAAAATTACCGAACTATCAGTTTAATTAGTCGCAGCTGCAAAATACTAACACGAATTCTATACAGACGAATGGAAAAACTGGTAGAAGCCGACGTCGGGGAAGATCAGTTTGGCTTCCGTAGAAACATTCGAACATCTGAGGTAATACTAAACCTACCACTTATCTTAGGAGAAAGATTAAGGAAAGGCAAACCTACGTTTATAGCATTTGTAGACTTAGAGAAAGCTTTTGACAATGTAGACTGGAATACTCTCTTTCAAATTCTGAAGGTGTCAGGGGTAAAATACAGGGAGCGAAAGGCTATTTACAATTTGCACAGAAACCAGATGGCAGTTTTAAGAGCCGAGGGACATGAAAGGGAAGCAGTGGTTGGGAAGGGAGTGAGACAGGGTTGTAGCCTATCCCCGGTGTTATTCAATCTGTATATTGAGCAAGCAGTGAAGGAAACAAAAGAAAAGTTTGGAGTAGGTATTAAAATCCATGGAGAAAAAATAAAACCTTTGAGGTTCGCCGATGACATTGTAATTCTGTCAGAGACACCAAAGGACTTGGAAGAGCAGGTGAACCGAATCGACAGTGTCTTGACAGGAGGATATAGGATGAACATCAACAAAAGCAAAACGAGGATAATGGAACGTAGTCGAATTAAGTCGGGTGATGCTGAGGGAGTTAGATTAGGAAATGAGACACCTAAAGTAGTAAAGGAGTTTTGCTATTTGGCCAGCAAAATAACTGATGATGGTCGAAGTAGAGAGGATATAAAATGTAGACTGGCAGTGGCAAGGAAAGCGTTTCTGAAGAAGAGAAATTGGTTAACATCGTGTATAGATTTAAGTGCCAGAAGTCGTTTCTGAAAGTATTTGCATGGAGTGTAGCCATGCGTGGAAGTAAAACATGGACGATAAATAGTTTAGACAAGAAGAGAATAGAAGCTTTCGAAATGTGGTGCTACAGAAGAATGCTGAAGATTAGATTGGTAGATAACGTAACTAATGAGGAGGTATTGAATAAAATTGGGGAGAAGAGGAGTTTGTGGCACAGCTTGACAAGAAAAAGAGACCGGTTGGTAGGACATGTTCTGAGGCATCAGGGGATCACAAATTTAGCATTGGAGAGCAGAGTGGAAGGTAAAAATCGTAGAGGGAGACCAAGAGATGAATTCAGAATGATGTAGGTTGCAGTAGGTACTGGTAGAAGAAGCCTGCACAGTATAGAGTAGCATGGAGAGTTGCATCAAACCAGTCTCAGGACTGAAGATCACAAAAAGAACAACAACAGGAACAACAACCATCTGTGGCGTTGGATGCCGCTTGATGCCGTTGCTGGCATGTGACGCGGAAGCAAAAGTTTGCAAGAGGAACAGACACGGACGGGGGATCACCCTATCGAAGATATGGGCTGCAAATGGGAAAATCCATTGAGATAAGCGAGTTTGACAAAGGACAGGTTATTATTAGGCAGACCCTGTGAACGAATATCTCGAAATCGGCGAAGTTGATCGAATGGTCATGTAGTACTGTCGTGGACACCTACGGAAAGAGGTAGGACAGTGAAAAGACCACTAGGCGCTCAATGGTTGGACGTCCACGACTCTTCATACAACGAAGGGTTCGGAGGCTTGCCCGCTCTGTAAAGTAGGATAGATGGTGATCTGTGGCATCTGTCGAAAGGGCACAAAGCTGGTGCACGTACAAGTGTTTCGGAGCACATTGTTCGTACAAATGTTTCGGAGCACATTGTTCATAGTACATTGTTGAACACGGAGCCCCACAGCAGACCTTTCTTACGTGTTCACATGTTCAGAAAACGACATCGTCAGTTACGATTGCAATGGGCACTGGACCATCGCTTTTCGACCACCGATCAATGGTAACGTGTCTGCTCTTCTTGTGAATCACATTTTTGCTACACTGGGTCACTGGCCGTCTCCACGAACGCCGTCATCGAGGTGAACGGCGGCTTGAAATGTGTGGAGCGCCACGGACGCAGGCTAGTGGGAGCAGTATTATGCTATGGGAGAGATTCTCCTGCGCTTGCATGGGACCTGTGTTAGTGATCGAAGACCCGGACCTGTGGTAGTGATCGAAGACACGCTGACAGCTGCGAACAACCAGTATCGCTTCATGCTTGATGTCTTCCCTGACGGCGGTGTCATCTTTCAGCAGTATACTTGTTAGTGTCTCAAAGACAGAACCGTGTTACAGTGGTTTAGGTGCATTACAGTGAACACACGTTGATGCCTCAGCGCTCAAATTCGCCTGGTGTAAATCCTATGGAAACCATTTGGGCCACTCTCGGGTGCCATCACCGCATACGCAAAACAGCGGCGCGTTATTTACGCGAATTATATGATATGTGCGTGGAAATCTAATGTCACCTGCGTCCACAAAGCTACCAACCTACTGTCGCATCATACGCAGAATCAGTGATGTATTTCGTTCCATAGACGGACAAGCAATCAGATGGTCATAATTTTTTGGCTGATCAGTGTACAGCCCTAAAATAAAGATTGTCTATAAACAGGCAAAGAGTCGTTCAATTAGATGTTGGATGCTCTCGATTTTCGAAGAGAGCACCAGATTTGCAACAAGAGAGTAACACAATTTTACTGCTATTGCTCAGCTGTGTTACACAGTTAACACTATCTACAATAACTCCGATCAAAGTACATGTCCTGTGATGGTTACGTAGTAACAATACACCGCTGCCCATTAAAACTGGAGCACCATGAAGACAGCATGTAACTAACTTCAAACTGGCCTGAAGTGTCCTCCGTGACGCATACGCAAATTTCAGTGCAACCTTAGAGAGCAGGTTGGGGTAACGCCATTTACATCTTGTGTATTTGGACACAGTAGTAGCACCACGTCGTATTTTCAACTATGTCCAGCTTTTGCGTAGAGTATAACAATGGACGTGTAATCCATCGTCTGCAGACTCTCAGGAGAACCAACATAGCCAGATGGCCTTTGTCGCCATCATACAGACGCAGCATCTACGTCTACGTACAAACACCGCAAGCTATCGTATGGTGCGTGGTGAAAGGTACTGTGTATCATTGCTAGTTATTTCCTTCCCTGTTCCTCTCGCAAATAGAGCGAGTGGAAAACGACTGTCTATACACCCCTTAAGAGCCCTCGTTTCTTTACTTCATATCTTCGCGGTCCTAGCGCGAGTTGTACACTGGCGGCAGAAGAATCGTTCTACAGTCACCTTCAAATGCCAGTTATCTAGATTTTCTCAATGTGTTCTTCGAAAAGAATGTCACCTTTCCTAGCGGACTTTCCATCTGGGTTCCCGTGTATTGTTCGAAATTACCGGTAACAAATATTACAACCTGCCTCTGAAATGCTTCGATGTATTCCTTCAGCTGATCCGGTCGGGATACCAAGCACTCGGGCAGTACTCAAGAATCGGTCGCACTGGAGGCTTTTACGCGGTGTGGGGTGCCACTGGGCACAAAGCACGACCACCTGTAGATCTTATGCCAGTAATTTGAACAGTAAGAGATAAAAATCTGACGAGTTAAGGCCGGTGGCTGCGCCCTGTCTTCACGGTCTTCGTGACGTCATCGTTCAAGAAAATAACGCAAAACTGCAAACTGGCCTTGCTGACCTGACCTACGTCCTTACAGAGGGTGTTTAGCTGTTGCCCTGGCCAACACGCTCTCCAGATCTCTTACCCATTGGAAATATCTTGCTGAGAGATTATATCGCCACACTCACCACCCACTACGATTGATGAACTCTGGCATAAAGATGAAGCAGACTGAAGGGACGGTTCAATCCTAGCTGGGTCAAGTGGCAGCTCGGTTGTGCTTACTTTTCCATCCTTTATACACCCAAATCACCTACAATTAAAGTCATGTGCTCTTCTTCCTGTACTCTATGTGCGAAATAAGTAAAATTTCGTTATTCTCTATCCTTTTCGGTGTTGCAATTTAATGACCAGGAGATTCTCGGGAGTGTATCAGCGTACCAACACTATGTAGCTGGATGACAACAGGAATACGTTGTTGACTACACTGTACGCATTGTATGCATGGATTACTATTTTTTGTAAATTTGTGAGAAAGTCCCACTGCAACAACAAGTGTTTTTTAAACAGTAAACGTGCCCTCCAAGAACTTCTTCGAAACAGTGACTACATCCATTATAGTCAAACCAGCAGATGTTCCAGTAAACAGTAAGCTGGAGAAATGAAGTTCTTCAGAATGGTGTTCCAAAGAAAAAAATGGTAAGACAAGGAATTACGAGCGAGGTGGCAACAGTCACTAAATGAGATTAGTGATAAATCCAGACTGACAAGGTTTGATCATATTGTAAAAGTAAATATAAAAGGACTGCAGGCAATGTCTGGAATGTAATAGATAATTTGGTTCATTGTGATGATTCTGATGGTTATAATGGTTAACATTATTATGATTATAATGAAGGAGCGACTTGTGACATACAATTACCAAGATTTTAAAAAAGAAGGGATAAACAAAGCACAGACAATTATGTCAAAAATCATTCCAAAACTGTTAAGAGATACACTCCTGGAAATGGAAAAAAGAACACATTGACACCGGTGTGTCAGACCCACCATACTTGCTCCGGACACTGCGAGAGGGCTGTACAAGCAATGATCACACGCACGGCACAGCGGACACACCAGGAACCGCGGTGTTCGCCGTCGAATGGCGCTAGCTGCGCAGCATTTGTGCACCGCCGCCGTCAGTGTCAGCCAGTTTGCCGTGGCATACGGAGCTCCATCGCAGTCTTTAACACTGGTAGCATGCCGCGACAGCGTGGACGTGAACCGTATGTGCAGTTAACGGACTTTGAGCGAGGGCGTATAGTGGGCATGCGGGAGGCCGGGTGGACGTACCGCCGAATTGCTCAACACGTGGGGCGTGAGGTCTCCACAGTACATCGATGTTGTCGCCTGTGGTCGGCGGAAGGTGCACGTGCCCGTCGACCTGGGACCAGACCGCAGCGACGCACGGATGCACGCCAAGACCGTAGGATCCTACGCAGTGCCGTAGGGGACCGCACCGCCACTTCCCAGCATATTAGGGACACTGTTGCTCCTGGGGTATGGGCGAGGACCATTCGCAACCGTCTCCATGAAGCTGGGCTACGGTCTCGCACACCGTTAGGCCGTCTTCCGCTCACGCCCCAACATCGTGCAGCCCGCCTCCAGTGGTGTCGCGACAGGCGTGAATGGAGGGACGAATGGAGACGTGTCGTCTTCAGCGATGAGAGTCGCTTCTGTCTTGGTGCCAATGATGGTCGTATGCGTGTTTGGCGCCGTGCAGGTGAGCGCCACAATCAGGACTGCATACGACCGAGGCACACAGGGCCAACACCTGGCATCATGGTGTGGGGAGCGATCTCCTACACTGGCCGTACACCTGTGGTGATCGTCGAGGGGACACTGAATAGTGCACGGTACATCCAAACTGTCATCGAACCCATCGTTCTACCATTCCTAGACCGGCAAGGGAACTTGCTGTTCCAACAGGACAATGCACGTCCGCATGTATCCCGTGCCACCCAACGTGCTCTAGAAGGTGTAAGTCAACTACCCTGGCCAGCAAGATCTCCGGATCTGTCCCCCATTAAGCATGTTTGGGTCTGGATGAAGCGTCGTCTCACGCGGTCTGCAAGTCCATCACGAACGCTGGTCCAGCTGAGGCGCCAGGTGGAAATGGCATGGCAAGCCGTTCCACAGGACTACATCCAGCATCTCTACGATCGTCTCCATGGGAGAATAGCAGCCTGCATTGCTGCGAAAGGTGGATATACACTGTACTAGTGCCGACATTGTGCATGCTCTGTTGCCTGTGTCTATGTGCCTGTGGTTCTGTCAGTGTGATCATGTGATGTATCTGACCCCAGGAATGTGTCAATAAAGTTTCCCCTTCCTGGGACAATGAATTCACGGTGTTCTTATTTCAATTTCCAGGAGTGTATATCAGAAAGTAGGTATACATTAATTACAACGTAACGTATGTGACAGAGGGTGCGTGGGTGCAAAAAGATTGATCGTTTAATGTCCAATACAAAAAACAGGTGAGTGCCTGGAGGTATGGAACAAATCGATCTAATGTAAATAAGTAACATAAAACAGCAATCAGTCGCTTTTTGAATAATTATGTTTTTGTTTTCCAAAAGTACCGGTTGCTGTTTTATGTAACTTATTAAATTTAATAAACAGTCACGAGTTCTAAAATATCCGTAATGGATAAGCTTAATAAACCGATCTAAATTCCAGAACATCTCAAAGAGAATAATAACCAGACAAGTTCTAGAGAAGAAGACACGAAAATAATCAGAACAAACAATAGAAGACATCTTGAAACACTGAAAGAAAACTATATATATGAAGACAGTAACTGTTCTCGAAAGAACAGAATACTGTTGATCACCGTGCAGCTTTTCCCTGGAATAAATGATGACTAACTGAAACCCTCCGCTGCCGACAGGTGTTGTTGATATACCTCGATGTGGACAGCTGAAAATTTGTGCCACGACCGGGATCTCCCGCTTACATGGCAGACGCTCTATCCATCTGAGCCACCGAGGACACAGATGAATCGCGCGACTGCAGGGACTTATCCCTTGCACGCTTCCCGTGAGACTCACATTCCCAACTGTCCACAATGCTACATATGTAATGTACCTTATAGATATTTATCCATCCACTTTCATACACAAAAAACCAAAGCCGAGAAGACAGGTCTTTTGAATAACCTGGTGTACATGGCAAACAACTTGCTAATCAATTTAATAGAAAAATCTTAAAATGATGATCATAGATTAATGACCATTAGAATGTTGTGACACACCACTTTCCCTTCACTCATTCACATCCGCTCCAAATAATCTCTCAACCAAAAATCCATTCATCCGAGTACCTACAGATCTTTATCTACTCCCATATAGCTACTAGAACCACGTTCAAATTTCTACAACCCCTTCTCACAGAAACCACAATTCCATCTTCACAAACGTCTTACAATAATGTTAACACATCTGAAATAATAAAGAAATAACAAATAAATGCATGAAAGTAAAGAAACACCTACATGAATGCGCTAAGGACAACACAGACGCACATGCACGAGGGTGGACTCGAACCTCGCGAACCGTGGCAAGGAACCCAAGACCGCGCCGCTTCCCTGGGCGAAACAAAGGGATCATGCCGCGAAAAAGTGTCGATGTTTTGTATGTCAAGTGACAGTGCGATCTATAACCTATCACCAGATGGGAGGAAAAGCATATTTCGGGCGAAAAACCGAATAAATGTAAGTAATAATATATTAATATGAAAATTATGACTCGAACTGTTTTCCGATGTATAAGTATTGCATATAAAAACGAAACTGCATTATTCCAGAGTAAACTGACTGAAGATGCCGTAATGTAAATGATGAAACTTGTCTGGAACATTATTCAAAACAGGTTTCAGCAATTCAGTTTATAGAAAGACCACTGAGGAAAATTCCGAACGACATCCTTTACACTGGAAAGGGTTTAGATACTGGGGGATTGTGCCTACTACAGGAAAATATAACTTGGCATATTTCCGCAGGACAATGCCATGCTAGACATAATAGAGAATGTGGAACCTTGCATCGAAGAGTGATGGATACAGCTTCTTCCCTATCCAGCTAATTACGTGGCATCAAACATGTCTGGAATATGACTGGCCAGAAAGCAACGACTGTTGATTCCTTCCTGGACGTCAATCTAACAACGAGGAGGGAGATTGTTAGGAACTTGCCCACGCTCCTTAGATAATATTCTCGACATTCATAGGCTCAGACTGCAGCATGTGGTGTCTTCACCCATTCAGAAGTTCAGAGATCACGTAAAATACTGTAAGCATATTTATTCATAGATTTTAAAGCTCGGGGATTGAACAAAATAATATGAACACACGTGAACTTTTGCAGCACTGGTCGACGAGAATGCTGACATTATCGCGCTTTATAATCCGCCCATGCATGAGAACAAGTTGGCCACGACTGCTGTCAGATGTTGCTCCCAGCAGAATCAGTGAATTTATGCCATGAGTCACAGTAGGACGGAGACAGTTAATACGAAAGGCTTCCGCTAGCGTTCTCAAAACGTAAACCTGTCCGTTGGTCGGTAATAATTCGGTCTGGCCTCTTATGTGTCTAATTGTTGTCATGGCCTATTTATATAATCGTGACACAAGTGTCGTCATTTTAAAGCATTTACACGCTGTAGTTAATAGTTCTGAAACAGTCACAAAGCTACAAATGTTTGTCTCATGAAGTTCACGCCGAATAGTTGTATATGATACGAGGGGCTATGCCAAAAGGGTTTAGCAGAATGTGTGAAAAAAATTATTTGCAAAAAAAGTTTACAACTTTTCAAAATGCTCTCCGTTAGCATGTATACATTTTTCCATTCTCTGAAACCAGTTAGAAAATCTGTCAGTCCAAGCTTCTTTTGGGATGTCACTTAGAGCACTCTCGTACGCTGCAATGGCCTCTTCATCTAATGAAAACTGCTGCCCTCGAATTTTTTCGTTAGTCTTAGGGAACATAAAGAAGTCACAGGGGGCCAGGTCAAGTGAATAGGGGAGATGGGGTAACACTCGCACATTTTCCCTCTCCAGAAAGTCAATCGTTCTGGCTGCCCTGTGCGCAGATGCATTGTCGGGATGCAGCAAAATGTGCCCACTCTCGGACTTTGGATGCTGTGACTTCCATGTGGCGATGACTTTTGGAAGACAATCGTTCATGTACCATTCAGCATTGGCTGTACGACGTGTGTCCAAGGTCACAGAGGTGAGATGGCAAATTTTTGTGAAAAAAGTTGCCTCCATCTTTTTTCCAGAGCTCCGACTTCGTCGAACTTTTGTGAGTGGTTCCTTCCCTGGAAAGCACCACACAGAATACTGTCTCTTCGTTTCAGGGTCATAATGGTAGACCCATGTTTCATCACCTGTGACGATGTTGTAGGTGTCTTGGGACTTCCCTCCATTGAAATTTGCGAACATGAAACGACACCAGTCCACTCTCGCCTCCTTTTGGCTTTCTGTCAGGGAATGTGGCACCCAACAGGCACATCTCTTAGTAAGGCCTAAGTGACTATGAACGATGATCTGTGCTGCAGTTGATCCTATATTTAGGGTCCCTTCAATGTCGCAAAATGTAATATGTGGATCTTCTTTGATCATTTTCCTCACAGCATCAATGTTTTCAGGAGCCACAGCTGTTGCTGTCCGACCGGGATGAGGTTCATTTTCAATTGACTGCCGACCCCTCGAAAACTCGCGAAACCAATTTCCAACTGAGGCCCTAGAAAGACTCACCAAAAACACGCATCAATGAAGAATGGCATTCTTCGGCACTTAAACCCTTTTTATAATCGTAAAAAGTCATGGCGCGAAAGTCGTGGCGCCACAGCTCCATCCTTCACCGTCTTTGACTCAGCACTGCCTGTGTTTTCTTACCGCGCTGTGCGGGTATCACCGCTAGTCAGGGGCTGCGCACACGCCCCAAGGTCGAAAAACATCGCTCTTTCGAATGAAAATAACCCCATTGTCCTTCGCCTTACGGTTTACGGGCTGCTAAAAACTTTCGTCATAACCCTCGTACAGTTTCTCATAGACGCATGCTCGTCTTAGATATGTTGCTGAGCATTCCCTCTCCGAATTACGATGGCACCAAGTCGTTGAACCAGTCGCCGGCCGCTGTGGTGTCGCGGTTCTAGGCGCTCAGTCCGGAACCGCGCGACTGCTACGGTCGCAGGTTCGAATCCTGCCTCGGGCATGGATGTGTGTGATGTCCTTAGGTTAGTTAGGTTGAAGTAGTTCTAAGTTCTAGGGGACTGATGACCATAGATGTTAAGTCCCATAGTGCTCAGGGCCATTTGAACCATTTTTTGTTGTTGTTGAAACAGTCGAACAGATTCTGAGACTGTATTGTAAAACATGTTACGAATTAATAAATACAGTGTTTTCCAACTGAGTTGGGCCTGGGACCGAATCCCGAGAGTGCTCAAAATACAACGGCAGTCTGTGAGAAAACCCATTCGCGCCGCAACTAAACCACTGGCACCACACCTCGCAGAAGCATTTACACTCTAAAAGCGCCACGAACTTGGTGTAGGGACGGTGGCTATCAAAGAAACAACGGCTTTAGTTAAATAGTTTTTTTTTCTACACCAGTTTAACCTGTCTGTTGAAATCGCTCAAATAATAGGTTCCTGTAATAACTGATTTTCGGTTTTTTAATCCTATAAATCGAAGTAAGACTGAAAAATTGTGATTCCCTTAGTTTCAAGATACACAGAATCTAAATATTAAATTAAATAGGCAAACAGAAGAAAACTGAGTCTGTCTACTGTTCGTTGTTTTTCTCCGGAAGTGATAAGTGGTTGAATACTACAAAAAATCACCAGTATTCTCCTATCGATTCTAATTTTTCCAAACTCTGCTGAAAAATCCGTAGTAATCGAGGAATATGCCTCTATTTGGGCAAGAACTGAAACTGAATGACTCTATTTTTGTGTTAATTTGTCCATTTTCAAGGGCTACAAACAGGGAAAGGCATATTACGTAGAATACAGGTAGCGGATCAGCTGCTTTCTATTTTATTGTAAACTATGAAATAACCGATATGTTTTCAGTTTTCTCCTTATATGAGGTGGGAACTTTCCTGTGGATCCTCCCATTTTTATTTTTTTAAGCAAATGAAACACTGTACTTCACTGATAAAGCACTCCCAGAATATGGATGATTCTATGCTGTCATACAACTGATATCCGACGAAAATGACGAGAAACTACAATATAGACCAGATGCGGCAAGTCTTACACACTGTATGTACACGCATAGCATATAATACGCCACACTGCACCGTAAGAGGTACAGTATTATCCAAGCAGTGCTGCACCAACTCTTATGTCATATGTTTGTTGCTCGTTTCTGTCGGCGCTGTTATTAAAATAGCACTGTCTTCCCATTTTATATAATAACAGTATCTCAAATCAATGGAAATTGAAAGTTTTTATAATTTCTTGTTTTTTAAAGGCTTATTAAAAACAAAAAGTTTTAGCTCTGCTGTTATGGCTAACTGATGTTCGGTCTTTTTAACTGGTTATTAGTGGTTTTAAGTGTTGGGTTTTTCTCATTTCTAACTCGGCAACACAGGACGAAAGTACGGGTCCTGCAGGCACGAGTGGCGCCCCGGTACCTAGAGAGCAGGGGAACGGGATGGGAGAGGGAATGGAAGACTGTTCCTAGTGGGAGACAAGCAGTCATCAAGACCACCTGAAGATGGCAACAAGCCAGTCTGTCGAAATATCGCACCATTTGGACGATGCCACTCATGCCCAAGAATATTTAAAAACTCATCTCAGATGATGTCATCTCTATGATGATGTGTCCCTTTACTTCCTGGCCGCAATCCGACCCAAAGACTTTCTTTATTTATCCTTTTATTTCGACTGTGACCGATCTTTGTTTGTGTCATAATGATCAACATGCGGCCGATACCAATAAGGATGGGAATTTTCGTGGAGAGAAGATTGGGGTTTATCGTTTGGTCGATGATGAAGTCATTAAAGACGGAGCACAAGCTGATGGGAAAGGAAATCGGCATTTCGACTTCGAAGTATCCATTCCGATATTTGTCTTAAGCAGTTTGAGGAAACCTCGAGAACTAAATATGAATGAGTGGCCGGGGATCTGAAGGACTGTTATACCGAATGCGAGTCCAGTGTGTAACGGCCCGACTGTAAATGAGCTGTTTCTATTTCGTTCTCTAAGTAATGGTGCTAGGTCGATACCATTAGGACGTACGCTGAGTGATGAAATTAAAGCTGAAAATGGAAGACAGTAATTGTATTACTGTTTTTGAAAAATTTTCCACGTAATAACGGCCGTCACGCAGGTATTGAGACCACCCGTTCGTTAGCGGCGTGAGCGATGACTGCAACGTGAACAATTGGCTGAACTGCAAAGAGCCGTTCAAAGAAAGAAGATGTAAGTGATATTGTAGTACTTTACTCTTATAAGACTGACGTAATGCTTTTGAATGTGCCATTCCAGGAAATTGGCTGCATTTGAAATTAACTGATTCACAAATGAGAAAACATAGGATTTAGTAGGCGCAATGAATGTAAGTCTGATTTCAGGTTTTATGCAACAAGTTCCAACAGAGGACTTCTGGACTGACGCAAAGAGTACGTAAATGTGATGATATAACGATTAATCCACTAATTTACTGTGCAGTGCAACTTTTCCAGTCATTTATTAAATATCATGTAGGGGAGAAGATTATTTCTTTTTGAAAGTGTTTTCACTCTTTCATCTTTTAACTGAAATTAGTGTAGGAATTATGGGTATGTATGCAGTCAGATGAACGTTTAGGACCAGAAGAAGACTTTTAAATACTTAACCGTTCGCAGTGTCACGGATGTTGTGTGTCAGGTCCCTGTTTGATTAAAGGTTCGCCCGAGCCAGAGGTATAATACTATTTGTGACGCACTCAGGAACAAGAGGTTGGGACAATTATTAGTAAAACCCAGTCGCTTCAAACCCATTAAATTAGAAAATCTCTGCAAGTGTCTATAAGGCACCAAGGAGCTCAAATGGCGAATGTATAGCTATCATCAGAATTTGAAGCATTAACTTCATAGGGAATTGTCAGGAGCTTTGGAATTTAGCGTGTTTAGAGAAGGAATGAACAATAGAAATCAAACGACTTAATTATGTCAAACGACACTTTATGTGGAATTAAAAAGAAATAATGTAGAAGATAGACTACAATGAAACTCCATAAAACCATGGCCAGTCGTACGTTACTACAGGGTGGCGCACTATAAGTCATCTGATTTGTTTAATGAATAACACATTTGTTGTTGACAAGATTTGTAATTTATTGATGTAGAAGTTAAGAATACAGCTTGGAAATACAACCCAATAAATCACATGTTCAATATGACTGCCGTTTTGGTTTACAACTTCTTCAAATCGCACACGTACATTTGTGACAACTCTCCAACACAAATCTTCTGGAATAGCGCGGCATAACACCACAATGATGGCCCTAAGTTGAACTGCATTTTAGGGTTTTCTGTGGTTCGCCTTCTCTTTAAGGAATCCCCAAAGGAAGAAGTCTCATGGGTTAATGTCCGGGCTGTGTTGCTGTCACATTCGTCCTCCTGCATAACGTTCTGGAAATCTGTTTGACAATACCCTAAGGCCAATCTTTCGTGCAGGGAATCAGGCACAATGCTGGCAGTATGGGGGTGTGCTCCATCCTGTATGAACCATAGTGTATGCAATGGAAGACAAGAGGCCAGGAGTTGGGGAAAGAACTGGTTTGGCATCAGGTGTAAATAACGTTCGCCGGTTACTGTAACATCGAAGAAGAACGGACGACCATTCTATGGCTTGACAACGTTACCCACACGTACACGTTCTCCCTGTAGGTGTCTTTCATGTGAACTATTCGTGGAGGTTCACGTGCCCAGACTCATACGTTCTGTTTGTTCACAACACCGTTCACGTAAAAATCAACTTCGGAAAACCATGTGTTGTGTTGCACTGCCTCTTGGTCTTGCTCGATTGCCCACCTTGCAAACTGCAGTTTCCTCTCCTTATCTTTCGCAGTAAGCTTATGCGCCACAGTCATCCTGTATGGATATAAGAGAAGGTCGGATTGAATAATTCTTTGTACAGATTGGCGTGAAATTCCCAACTCGCCACTGGCTCTTCTTGTTGATTTACTCGGACTACGAGTCAAAGCCACTCGAACTGCTTCAATGTTTTGCGGCCAACGTACGGTATGTGTATGTGGCCGCTGACACTCCAAAACAGATCCAGTGCCTTCAAATTTTTGATGTAATCTGCGTATTGTCTGTGGGCTGGGAGCCCACCGTGTGCCGAAATGAGCACGAAACCTTCTCTGTGTCAATGTAATGCTGTTCGTCGCTGCGAACGGTAACACAATCTCCGTCTTTAGTGCGACAGTCAACCGTCCTTTGACCGCCATCACGGCGACCTGTAATGGCGAGCACACAACGAAAGCGATGAACACGCAACGACATCTGGCGTAATTTCCATGAACTGCACGAAGTTGAGTGCACAATTTGAAAGCTATTGCCCCGTAAGTATACTTGTAGAATCAAAATTCAATCGGGTGGCTTATCGTGTGCCACCCTGTATACAGGGTGTTACAAAAAGGTACGGCCAAACTTTCAGGAAACATTCGTCACACACAAAGAAAGAAAATATGTTATGTGGACATGTGTCTGGAAACGCTTACTTTCCATGTTAGAGCTCATTTTATTACTTCTCTTCAAATCACATTAATCATGGAATGGAAATGCACAGCAACAGAACGTACCAGCGTGACTTCAAACACTTTGTTACAAGAAATGTTCAAAATGTCCTCCGTTAGCGAGGATACATGCATCCACCCTCCGTCGCATGGAATCCCTGATGCGCTGATGCACCCCTGGAGAATGGCGTATTGTATCACAGCCGTCCACAATACGAGCACGAAGAGTCTCTACATTTGGTACCGGCGTAGACAAGAGCTTTCAAATGCCCCCATAAATGAAAGTCAAGAGGGCTGAGGTCAGGAGAGCGTGGAGGCCATGGAATTGGTCCGCCAATCCATCGGTCACCGAATCTGTTGTTGAGAAGCGTACGAACACTTCGACTGAAATGTGCAGGAGCTCCATCGTGCATGAACCACATGTTGTGTCGTACTTATAAAGGCACATGTTCTATCAGCACAGGTAGAGTATGCAGTATGAAATCATGATAACGTGCTCCATTGAGCGTAGGTGGACGAAACTAAAATGACCTCTAACATGGAAACTAAGCGTTTCCGGACACATGTCCACATAACATCTTTTCTTTATTTGTGTGTGAGGAATGTTTCCTGAAAGTTTGGCCGTACGTTTTTGTAACACCTTGTATAGCAGTGAAGTATGGACCTTAAAAACAAAAATGAAGCAAGGCTGTAGATAGGAGGAATGAGATTTTTAAACAGTGGTGACGGAAGAAGAAACAGAAAAATAACAACTGATATATGTGTGGGGCTAATAAAACAAAATATAAGTGATCGCGACCAGGACCACAGAAAAAAATGGATTATTCACTTCGATAGCGCCAGTATGGTGTTTCAGAAATAACATACACATACCATCTAAAAGATCGAACACCAGTAGAAGAGCTAAGGTAAAGACGGAAGTACCAATACTGTCAACAGATACAGTAACTCGGAACAGGACTGCACACTTTCCTACTTTCTTCCATCTCATCCGCTGCTGTTAACGTATTATTTCACACTCTTTTGCTGACCAGTCAACGTTTATGCCACATTGAATACTTATAAGCTTATATGCTTCCACATATTACAGTTAGATGTTACTACTCACATTTGGCAAGAACGCGTTGAGTTAATTGTTTTAAGGAGACTGATATTTTTTTAAAATTCTGTGTGTTCATTGTTATGAGTACTGTCCTTATTATTCTTGTTATTATTATTACTATTGTCACCCATTGGACAGCCGTGCATTCATGCACCTCTCCATGCTACTCTATCCTGTGCAAGCTTCTTCATCTCCCAGTACCTACTGCAACCTATATCCTTCTGTATCCGTTTAGTGTATTCATCTCTTGGTCTCCCTCAACGATTTTTACCCTCCACGCTGCCCTCCAATACTAAACTGGTGATCCCTTGATGCCTCAGAACATGTCCTACCAACCGATCCCTTCTTCTAGTCAAGTTGTGTCACAACCTCCTCTTCTCTCCAATTCTATTAAATACCTCGTCATTAGCTATGTGATCTACCAATCAAATCTTCAGCATTCTTCTGTAGCACCACATTTCGAAAGCTTCTATTATCTTCTTGTCCGAACTATTTATCGTCCATGTTTCACTTCCATACACAGCTACACTCCATACAAATACTTTCAGAAACGACTTCCTGATACTCAAATCTATACTCGATGTTAACAAATTTCTCTTCTTCAGAAGCACTTACCCTTGCCACTGCCAGTCTACATTTTATATCCTCTCTCCTTCGACCATCATCAGTTATTTTGCTCCCCAAATAGCAAAACTCATCTACTACTTTAAGTGTCTCATTTCCTAATTTAATTCCCTCAGCATCACCCGACTTAATTCGAGTAGATTCCATTATCCTCGTTTTGCTTTTGTTGATTTTCATCTTATATCCTCCTTTCAAAACACTGTCCATTCCGTTCAACTGCTCATCCAGGTCCTTTGCTGTCTCTGACAGAATTACGATGTCATCGGCGAACCCAAAGTTTTTATTTCTTCTCCATGGATTGTAATACCTACTCCGAATTTTTCTTTTGTTTCCTTCACTGCTTGCTCAATATACAGATTGAATAACATCGGGGAGAGGCTACAACCCTGTTGCTCGTGTACAATGCAAATTGTAATGCTACTAAGGATATATGATTAGACGCAGGAGAGGACCGGAATGGGTTTATTTTGGAAGTTGTAGTGAATAAATAAAGATTAGTGGTGGTTACGCCTATCTCTTCTCCGTGTGGTGGATAGCCGTGAAGACAAATATTTCTCCCACGACTAGGTTTTAGCTAGACTGCTTGTGGACCGGACGCTCTCGCGTTGGACCAGAAACCTGAAAATGCCTAGTCTATATCGCTCAACAACCTGGGAACGGCGTAAACAGAGCTCGTTTCCTGCCATGAAGAGCTGGCTCTGTTTACCCTGATGAAAGCGACGCTGCGTTCCGCAAGAAGGGCCGGGAGCCCGGCAAGAAATAATAACAGTGTTAAAAGAGCGGGCTGGGCCCGCGTATGCAAACAGAGCTGGCAACAGGAGCGGGGTGGGGCAGTGCAAACAAACTCGGCGCCGCCTGAAGCCCAAGTTATATAGAGGTTGCGGCCTCCGGGGGCGCTGCCGGAGTGAATTATACAACAAACGACATAACGCATAAATTAGCGGGCGTGTCACGTAGGGGCTGAGGCGGAGCGCAGTGCGCATATGCGATTCACAGAAGATGCCCCGCCGGCCCTCCCAACTCTGCGCCTGCAAACTACCGTCCATCTCGCACAAACCACCTTGCCAGCGGAGGTCCACTTCGTACACTGTTTCCCAAAAATTATACACCACTGGCCATTAACATTGCTACACCAAGAAGAAATGCAGATGATAAACGAGTATTCATTGGACAAATATACAGGGTGTTACAAAATGGTACGGCCAACTTTCAGGAAACATTCCTCACACACAAATAACGAAAATATGTTATGTGGACATGTGTCCGGAAACGCTTACTTTCCATATTAGAGCTAATTTTATTTTCGTCGGTATGTACTGTACTTCCTCGGTTCACCGCCTGTTGGCCCAATTGAAGGAAGGTAATGTTGACTTCGATACCTGTGTTGACATGCGACTCATTGATCTACAGTACTAGCATCAAGCACATTAGTACGTAGCATCAACAGTTAGTGTTCATCACGAACGTGATTTTGCGGTCAGTGCAATGTTTACAAATGCGGAGTTGGCAGATGCCCATTTGATGTATGGATTAGCACGGGACAATAGCCGTGGCGCGGTAGGTTTGTATCGAGACAGATTTCCAGAACGAAGGTGTCCCAACAGGAAGACGTTCGAAGCAATTGATCGGCGTCTTAGGGAGCACGGAACATTCCAGCCTAAGACTCGTGACTGGGGAAGACCTAGAACGACGAGGGCATCTGCAATGGACGAGGCAATTCTTCGTGCAGTTGACGATAACCCTAATGTCAGCGTCAGAGAAGTTGCTGCTGTACAAGGTAACGGTGACCACGTCACTATATGGAGAGTCCTACGGGAGAACCAGTTGTCTCCGTGCCGTGTACAGCGTGTGCAGGCACTATCAGCAGCTGATTGGCCTCCACGGGTACACTTCTCCGAATGGTTCATCCCACAATGTGTCAATCCTCATTTCAGTGCATATGTTCTCATTACATATGAAGCTTCACGCCAACGTGGTCAAATTGTAAATTTTCACAATCAACATGTGTGGGCCGACGAGAATAAGCAAGCAATTGTGCAATCACGTCATCAACACATATTTTCTGTGGACGTTTGGGCAGGCATTGTTGGTGATGTCTCGACTCGGCCCCACGTTCTTCAACCTACACTCAATGGAGCACGTTATCATGATTTCATACGGGATACTCTACCTGTGCTCCTAGAACATGTGCCTTTACAAGTACGACACAACATGTGGTTCATGCACGATGGAGCTCCTGCACATTTCAGTCGAAGTGTTCGTACGCTTCTCAACAACAGATTCGGTGACCGATGGATTGGCGGACCAATTCCATGGCCTCCACGCTCTCCTGACCTCAGCCCTCTTGACTT
The DNA here is from genome assembly GCF_023897955.1 of Schistocerca gregaria. Classification (NCBI taxonomy): domain Eukaryota; kingdom Metazoa; phylum Arthropoda; class Insecta; order Orthoptera; family Acrididae; genus Schistocerca; species Schistocerca gregaria. The sequence continues at coordinate 541,073,578 of NC_064925.1, read as the reverse complement.
TCATTTATGGGGGCATTTGAAAGCTCTTGTCTACGCCGGTACCAAATGTAGAGACTCTTCGTGCTCGTATTGTGGACGGCTGTGATACAATACGCCATTCTCCAGGGCTGCATCAACGCATCAGGGATTCCATGCGACGGAGGGTGGATGCATGTATCCTCTCTAACGGAGAGTCTCTATGAGGACCAGGAAAGCAATTGCAAAGTTTATAATGTGGTATAGCACAGCACACCAGTAGCATGCGCATTTTGGATTCTGGAGGAGCATATATCTGTGCATCAGATGGCTGAAGGGTATTATGTAGTTTCTTTAAATTATATTTACTTCTGCTTTAAATAGATGTTTTATGTAGTTTTATCCCTTAAACTCCATAATGATGAGTTATACAAACAAATTTGAAATTTTATGATGAAATGTTATGTGCTGTATTCATATACACCATTTCATGAACAACATCTGATCTATTCTTATATTTATCTAACAGACAAAAAATAATTAAAAAAATTATAAAAAAATAAAATGTCAACCTAAAACCGCACCGCTGCTGCAAAAATTTGGTAACATTCGTCAGAAACGAAAACCATATCTACATTTGGACTGTAATATACATTGTGAAACTCTGAATAGTTTCAAAATGACAATATCAGAACAGCAGAACACATACTTATGGGCATCAAATATACTGGTAAACACACGAACTTTTCAACTACAGACCATATAAACATGGGCTTCAAGTGCACTGGTAAACATATGAACTGTGCCTGAATTAATCGAGTGCTTACATATATTAATACATTTGTGTGACCTCTTTACCTGACTCTGGGACACTGATTTGCGATGGTGTCATGTTGCTACTATTTGACCATCTTTCACAAAAGTTATCTGGTTGAAGTCCTCTTCAAAGGCTCTGTCTAGTGTCACCCAAAACATATTTAGCTCCATTAAGAAAAGAAGAAAAGTCGAAGTAAAAATTCGGCACCTATAAATGTTTAAAAATTACTTGCGTACGTCAGAGATTTCATCACACTGTTCGCTATAATTAAGCGAAAACCACATCATGATATATTTCCTCTTTTTGCATACGTCTGGTGTTACCTATTTTAGCTTCCTCAACCTGTTGCTGTCATGGTCTACAGTCCGAAGACTGGTTTCAAACAGTTCTCCATGCTACTCTATCCTGTGAAAGCCTCTTCACCTCCATATAACTACATCTTGTGAATCTGCTTGCGGTATTCTTCTCTTGGTCTCCCTCAACGATTTTTATTCCCCACTCTTCCCTCCAGTACTACATTTGTGATTCTACATCTACATTCATACTCCGCAAGCCACCCAACGGTGTGTGGCGGAGGGCACTTTACGTGCCACTGTCATTACCTCCCTTTTCTGTTCCAGTCGCGTATGGTTAGCGGGAAGAACAACTGTCTGAAAGCCTCCGTGCGCTCTCGAATCTCTCTAATTTTACATTCGTGATCTCCACGGGAGGTATAAGTAGGGGGAAGCAGTATATTCGATACCTCATCCAGAAGCGCACCCTCTCGAAACCTGGCGAGCAAACTACACCGCGATGCACAGCGAATCTCTTGCAGAGTCTGCCACTTGAGTTTGCTATACATCTCCGTAACGCTATCACGCTTACCAAATAACCCTGTGACGAAACGCGCCGCTCTTCTTTGGATCTTCTCTATGTCCTCCGTCAACCCAATCTGGTACGGATCCCACACTGATGAGCAATACTCAAGTGTAGGTCGAACGAGTTTTTTGTAAGCCAGCTCCTTTGTTGATGGACTACATTTTCTAAGGACTCTCCCAATGAATCTGTACCCGGTACCCGCCTTACCAACAATTAATTTTATATGATCATTCCACTACAAATCGTTCCCCACGCATACTCCCAGATATTTAACAGAAGTAACTGCTACCAGTGCTTGTTCCGCTATCATATAATCATACAATAAAGGATCCTTCTTTCTATGTATTCGCAATACATTACATTTGTCTATGTTAGAGGTCAGTTGCCACTCCCTACACCAAGAGCCTATCCGCTGCAGATCTACCTGCATTTCCCTACAATTTTCTAATGCTGCAACTTCTCTGTATACTACAGCATCATCCGCGAAAACCCGCATGGAACTTCCGACACTATCTACTAGGTCATTTATATATATTGTGAAAAGCAATGGTCCCATAACAATCCCCTGTGGCACGCCAGAGGTTACTTTAACGTCTGTAGACGTCTCTCCATTGATAACAACATGCTGTGTTCTGTTTGCTAAAAACTCTTCAATCCAGCCACACAGCTGGTCTGATATTCCGTAGGCTCTTACTTTGTTTATCAGACGACAATGCGGAACTGTATCGAACGCCTTCCGGAAGTCTAGGAAAATAGCATCTACCTGGCAGTCTGTATCTAATAATTTCTGGGTCTCATGAACAAATAAAGCGAGTTGGGTCTCACACGATCGCTGTTTCCGGAATCCATGTTGATTCCTACAGAGTAGATTCTGGGTTTCCAAAAACGACATGATACTCGAGCAAAAAACATGTTCTAAAATTCGACAACAGATCGACGTCAGAGATATAGGTCTAAAGTTTAGCGCATCTGGTCGACGACCCTGCTTGAAGACTGGGACTACCTGTGCTCTTTTCCATTCATTTGGATCCTTCCGTTCCTCTAGAGACTTGCGGTACACGGCTGTTAGAAGGGGGGCAAGTTCTGTCGCGTACTCTATGTAGAATCAAATTGGTATCCCGTCAGGTCCAGTGGACTTTCCTCTGTTGAGTGTTTCCAGTTGCTTTTCTATTCCTTGGACACTTATTTCGATGCCAGCCATATTCCAGTGCGGTCTTCCTCTGTGAAACAGCTTTGGAAAAAGGTGTTTAGTATTTCAGCTTTATGCGTGTCATTCTTTGTTTCAATGTCAACATCATCCCAGAGTGTCTGGATATGTTGTTTCGAGCCACTTACTGATTTAACGTAAGACCAGAACTTCCTAGGATTTTCTGTCAAGTCGGTACATAGAATTTTACTTTCGACTTCACTGAACGCTTCACGCATAGCCCTCCTTACGCTAACTTTGACATCGTTTAGCTTCTGTTTGTCTGAGAGGTTTTGGCTGCGTTTAAACTTGGAGTGAAGCTCTCTTTGCTTTCACAGTAGTTTCCTAACTTTGTTGTTAAACCACGGTGGGTTTTTCCCGTCCCTCACAGTTTTACTCGGCACGTACCTGTCTAAAACGGATTTTACGATTGCCTTAAACTTTTTCCATAAACACTCAACATTGGCAGTGTCGGAACAGAAATTTTTGTTTTGATCTGTTAGGTAGTCTGAAATCTGCCTTCTATTACTCTTGCTAAACAGATAAACCTTCCTCCCTTTTTTTATATTCCTATCAACTTCCATATTCAGGGATGCTGCAACGGCCTTATGATCACTGATTCCCTGTTCTGCACTTACAGAGTCGAAAAGTTTGGGGCTGTTTGTTATCAGTAGGTCCAAGATGTTATCTCCACGAGTCGCTTCTCTGTTTAATTGCTCGAGGTAATTTTCGGATAGTGCACTCAGTATAATGTCACTCGATGCTCTGTCCCTACCACCCGTCCTAAACGTCTGAGTGTCCCAGTCTATATCTGGTAAATTAAAATCTCCACCTAAGACTATAATCTGCTGAGAAAATTTATGTGAAATGTATTTCAAATTTTCTCGCAGCTGTTCTGCCACTAATGATGCTGAGTCGGGAGGTCGGTAAAAGGAGCCAATTATTAACCTAGCTCGGTTGTTGAGTGTAACCTCCACCCATTATATTTCACAGGAGCTATCCACTTCTACTTCACTACAAGATAATCTACTACTAACAGCGACAAACATGCTACCACCGATTGCATGCAATCTATCCCTTCTAAACACCGTCTGTGCCTTTGTAAAAACTTCGGCTGAATTTATTTCTGGCTTCAGCCAGCTTTCTGTACCTATAACGATTTCAGCTTCGGTGCTTTATATCAGTGCTTGAAGTTCCGTTCTTTACCAATTCAGCTTCGACAGTTTACAATTAGAATACCGATTGCTGCTTGGTCCCCACATGTCCTGACTTTGCCCCGCACCCTTTGAGGCTGTTGCCCTTTTTGTACTTGCCCGAAGCCATCTAACCTAAAAAAAAAAAAAACGCCCAGTCCACGCCACACAGCCCCTGCTACCCGTGTAGCCGCTTGCTGCGTGTAGTGAACTCCTGACCTATCCAGCGGAACCCGAAACCCCACCACCCTATGGCGCAAGTCGAGGAATCTGCAGCCCACACGGTCGCAGAACTGTCTCAGCCTCTGATTCAGACCCTCCTCTCGGCTCTGTACCAAAGGTCCGCAGTCAGTCCTGTCGACGATGCTGCAGATGGTGAGCTCTGCTTTCATCCCGCTAGCGAGAATGGCAGTCTTCACCAAATCAGATAGCCACCGGAAGCCATAGAGGATTTCCTCCGATCCATGGAGACACACATCATTGGTGTCGACATGAGCGACCAGTTGCACATGAGTGTACCCTGTACCCTTCATGGCAACCGGAAGGACCCTTTCCACATCTGGAATGACTCCCCCCGGTATGCACACGGAGTGCACATTGGTTTTCTTCCCCTCTCTTGCTGCCATATCCCTAAGAGGTCCCATTACACGCCTGACATTGGAGCTCCCAACTACCAGTAAGACCACCCTCTGCGACTGCCCGGATCTTGCAGACTGAGGGGCAAACCTCTGGAACAGGACAAGCAGACATCTCCGGCCGAACATCAGTATCAGCCGGAGACAGAGCCTGAAACCGGTTCGTCAGACAAACTGGAGAGGCGTTCCGTTCAGCCCTCCGGAATGTCTTTCGTCCCCTGCCACACCTCGAGACGACCTCCCACTCTACCACAGGTGAGGGATCAGCCTCAATGCGGGCACTATCCCGGGCAACCACAGTCTTAGTCCGATCGGGGGATGCGTGGGACGAGCTGGCCGTCCCCGACACACCCCCATCCGGACCCCCAGAGTGATGCCCATTGGCAGCAGCCTCAGGCTGTGTGACCGAAGCCAACACTGCCTGAAGCTGGGAGCGAAGGGATGCCAACTCAGCCTGCATCCGAACACAGCAGTTGCAGTCCCTATCCATGCTAAAAACTGTTGTGCAAAGAACGTCTGAATTAATCTACAGAGAGCACAAACAATTCGACACAAAATTTAAACGGTTATTAAAATACAAGACTGCCTAGTAAATGCAGTAATGCTGCTACTTGCGCACTGCTGACACACTGGTTGGCGGCGGAAGGAGACTACGCGATTTTACACTATTCAGGTACTAAAACGCGATGCTACAACTCTCAAGTACTATAATACGCCCGAAATTTATGAATTTAACAATGTAAGTACCAAAAACACGCAAAGGAATTCAGAATTAAACTATGTAACAAATGAGTGAGCTAGGAGTATACGACTTGCTGCTGCAGCTGCTTATCCAGCGGCGGCAGTGAGCACACTGACTGTGACCGACCGACACTGGTCGTTCAAAACAAGGTATAGATATAAATAAAGGAGGAGAATCGAAGTCTCTTTCTGTATTGATCAGTGAGTATTTTTAGCGGGAAAACCTGACACTGTGTACTGATCTACCGTATAAGTCAACCGGACACATCTCACTGATTGACTCAAAAGCCCAAAATTCGAATATTTGTCGTATCCCTATTACCATTGGAAGATCAACTAAGAAACTAATATTAATTTTGGCACTTCTAAAGCAAGAAGGAACTCTGTGCTTTTGCGTCAAGCCTGGAGATATCGGCAAAAGCACGGTCCAATGGTTTTCGCTCGGCGATACTGTTGTGGCTGTGAGTGCGGCACTATGAAGTTATAGCGGCGACCCGCTCACAACGTGCTGCGGAGGTGTCAGAAAAACACACACCTCTTTTCTCGCCCTGCGGGGAAATAAATTTCGCTGGCGGAACAAGAAACTTCGGAGAAAGCGGACGCTCTTTCGTAATTAATCTGTGGGGAACTCGGTGGAAAAGTCTCTCCGAGATGAATTAGGGGGCAGGGCGTGTACGCTCTTGGTACTTAGCGAATAAGGTACTCCACAATTGTTTACAATATGTATTTGGGACACGGAAAATTTAGGTTGTGATATGTATGCGTCAGACGAGCGAACATCGCGTAGGATGATGAATTTCACAAAGAAATAGTTTCAGAACTTCTACAGATATGAGGGCAGAAGTAAATCCTTTATTTCAATGTACACAGCGGATACTAAGCCTAAAACTATAGCTCTGTGTGTGTTTACGATTCAGTTTCTAGCACAGAATTATTGCCTGAAGAAGAGAGTCTACATTTGAAAATTAAAACACACAACATCTGGCGGATGTTGCAGTTTTTCTTACACTGCTGGAAAAGGAAATTAGAGCACACGTTTAGAGGTCTCAAATTCACTCAAGATTTATTGTTGCAGCAGTGCATACGGAGTACATGAAATGATTATACACTACTGGCCATTAAAATTGCTACACCACGAATTTGACGTGCTACAGGCGCGAAATTTAACCCACAGGACGAAGATGCTGTGATATGTAAATGATTAGCTTTTCAGAGCATTGACACAAGGTTGGCGCCGGTGGCGACACCTACAAGTGCTCACATGAGGAAAGTTTCCAACCGATTTCTCATACACAAACAGCAGTTGACCAGCGTTGCCTGGTGAAACGTTGTTGTGATGCCTCGTGTAAGGAGGAGAAATGCGTACCATCACGTATCCGACTTTGATAAAGGTCGGAATGTACCCTATCGTGATTGCGGTTTATCGTATCGCGACATTGCTGCTCGCGTTGGTCGAGATCCAATGACTATTAGTGGAATATAGAATCGGTGGGTTCAGGAGGGTAATATGGAATGCCGTGCTGGATCCCAACGGCCTCGTATCACTAGCAGTCGAGATGACAAGCATCTTATCCGCATGGCTGTAACGGATCGTGCAGCTACGTCTCGATCCCTGAGTCAACAGATGGGGACGTTTGCAAGACAACAACCATCTGCACGTACAGTTCGACGACGTTTGCAACAGCATGGAGTATCAGCTCGGAGACCACGGCTGCCGCTACCCTTGACGTTGCGTCAGAAACAGGAGCGCGTGCGGTGGTGTACTCAATGACGAACCTGAGGGCACGAATGGCAAAACGTCTTTTTTCGGATGAATGCAGTTTCTGTTTACAGCATCATGATGGTCGCATCCGTGTTTAGCGACATCGCGGTGAACGCACATTGGAAGCGTGTATTCATCATCGCCACACTGGCGTATCACCCGGCGTGATGGTATGGGGTGCCATTGGTTACACGTCTCGCATTGACTGCACCTTGAACAGTGGACGTTACATTTCAGATGTGTTACTACCCGTGGCTCTGCCCTTCATTCGATCCCTGCGAAACCCTACATTTCAGCAGGATAATGCACGACCGCATGTAGCAGGCACTGTACGGGCCTTTCTGGACACAGAAAATGATCGACTGCTCCCCTGGCCAGCACATTCTCCAGATCTCTCACCAATTGAAAGCTTCTAGTCAATGGTGGCCGAGCAACTGGCTCGTCACAATACGCCAGTCACTACTCTTAATGAACTGTGGTATCGTGTTGAAGCTGCATGAGCAGCTGTACCTGTACACGCCATCCAAGTTCTGTTTGACTCAATGCCCAGGCGTATTAAGGCCGTTATTACGGCCAGAGGTGGTTGTTTCGGGTACTGATTTCTCAGGATGTATGCACCCAAATTGTGTGAAAATGTTATCACATGTCAGTTCTAGTATAATATATTTGTCCAATGAATACCCGTTATCATCTACATTTCTTCTTGGTGTAGCTATTTTAATGGCCAGTAGTGTATTTACAGATCAATAACACAAGCGGTTCGAGGGTACCACATACTGACCCGTGCTGAAACATCAATACTAGTATGTGTTGTATCCTCCACGGGCGTCATTGCAGGTGCTGACTCTGGCATCCAGTCGATCGTACAGCTGGTGAATACTGTCCTGGGATACGTTACGCCATGCTTTCTGGATCTGTTCACGCAATTCTGTAAGCGTTGTTGGTTGTCGAGTCGCACGAGCCACTTCTCGTCCCATGATACCCCACGCATGCTCAGTTGGAGACAGGTCTGGAGATCGTGCTGGCCGGGGACGTTGTAGCAAATCTTGCTGAGCATGTTGAGTTTCACGGGCAGTCTGTGGGGAGCATTATCCTGTTGGAACAACACATCACCTTCCTGTCGCAAGACTGGCGAAAGAACGAGTCTAACAACATTCTGCACGTACCGAGCGCTGAGTGGCATCCCCTCCAGAATCTCCAGAGGTCAACGAAAGTTACAGTTCATACCACCGCGACTATAAGCCCTGGGATGGGGCCAATGGACGAATGCGCTCTACGAGAGAACACTTACGCGCAAAGGACCATCGCTTGGGTGCAGGCAGAGTCTTCTTTCATTGCTGAAGACCAGGGCGCGCCATTCCATCTTACAAGTGACGCTTTAACCCCCTCAGTTGGCTCTAGCAGTGCGTCACCATGGCATGGTTATCTGCTTACTTCACACCTTACCACCACACTGTGCCTTCTTTCTGTCTGTGAGCATTCCATATCAAAGGGTAGATACAGATGGCGCCCTGGTAGCTTTGCCACTATACTATCCGTTGACAGGCGAAGTTGAAACCATTGTCAATACATATGTTATCCCCCAGGTGGAATATGGCATCATCGGATCAATATCAACGTCGTCTTTTCAGGTGTACTAATTTTTTTCGGCAATGTATTTATGTGCTTGTTAAGAAAAACTGCAGAGCATTAACGCCTTATGCAAGACACTGATTCAAAGTTCTGTTTCTACCCAGATATGTTTCAGCACATCACGTGCCATTTTCAGAGGATTTATTGTTTATTTCCTTTGTGAAAAGATATGTTGATGATAATCTGCCTAATGGATGAATGACACACCCACATTCAAGAACTTTGTGACGAAGAAACACTATCCATCAACGAATACAGTTCAGCATTGAAACAGAAAGAGGTGGATAACTCAGTTTCTTAGGCATCATCATTCACAACTGAAACAATAAACATGAGTTTATAATTTGTGGGGAACCTACTATCAAATGTTTTTTTTATTCCAGTCTTTGATCACAGTATCAATTCCTTTGACATATGTCACGAATTTGTTTTTTAGTAGTGAAAAGCATCTTGTAAGAAGAAAATGAAATGGGTATGCAAAACGAGGATAATGGAATGTAGTCGAATTAAATAGGGCGATGCTGCGGGAATTAGATTAAGAAATGAGACACTTAAAGTAGTAAATGAGTTTTGCTATTTGGGGAGTAAAATAACTGATGATGGCCGAAGTAGAGAGGATATAAAATGTAGACTGGCAATGGCAAGGAAAGCGTTTCTGAAGAAGAGAAATTTGTTAACATCGAGTATAGACTTAAGTGTCAGGAAGTCGTTTCTGAAAGTGTTTGTTTGGACTTTAGCCCTGTATGGAAGTGAAACGTGGACGATAAATAGTTTAGACAAGAAGAGAATAGAAGCTTTCGAAATGTGGTGCTACAGAAGAATGCTGAAGATAGGAGGAGGTATTGAATGGAATTGGAGAGAAGAGAAATTTCTTGCACAACTTAACTAGAAGAAGGGATCGGTTGGTAGGACATGTTCTGAGGTATCAAGGGATCACCAATTTGGCATTGGAGGGCAGCGTGGAGGGTCAATTTCATAGAGGGAGACCAAGAGATGAATACACTAAACAGATTCAGAAAGGTGTAGGTTGCAGTAGGTACTAGGAGATGAAGAAGCTTGCACAGGATAGAGTAGCATGGAGAGCTGCATCAGAACAGTCTCTGGAATGAAGACCACAACAACACAATAGTGCTATCTGAGATGGGAGGCACGTTCTTTAATTTCTGAGCTACAGAGAGAAAGTTGCTTACAAAATTTCTGGCCTTTCGCTTTGCCCACAATTTATGCTTTCCAGCATCGCGAATTTATCTTTGCAATATTTCAGCAATGGAATCCTACTGTGAGCTTCGATTAGTTGAGCGCATCTCTTTGAAGTACATGTGACATCGCTGAAGTGCGTTTGAGCCTTTGACAAGCTTTCGCTCGCGTTAGCCAATGAGGAGCACACGCGAGTCAAAAAGGCGATATGGCAGGAGAGATTCGAACTGGCATTATGTTTTGATGTCGGCGTGAGGCGGTTCGGAGATGTGCAACGACGCAGATTCTGGATAAAATCATTCGAATTTCATTGTTGTCATAATTAACAGACGACGTGCAGGTCATTTGAGTCGTATGATCTAAATACACGCACAGTTATTTTGCAATTATTCCACATGGCGAACTTGTAGTGAGTTATAACGTGAAGTAGTATTCATGCGTGTAGGGGCACAAGGACTCACAAGTTGCTCGTGTTTCTTTAACTGGGAACTGGTTTATGGGAACGAGTAACATCTGTTCAGTTCGTTGCACGTTATAATCAATCATATCACCCTAACCTACATTATAAATGGTTTATTGTCCTTCTGAAAGACGTATTTGGAGAATACTGTAGTTCTGTGGCTTTCATACATGTTACATATACTGAAAATCCATGTCGTTTATGTGACTGTTCAGTTCTGAGAACAGTATATAAATTGTATTCTGTATTAATGTAATTATTTTGCTGAAACGAAGTCATAAATTATTACTGAACATAAAATAGCTACATACAAGATTGCCGCCATCCTACAGGCACTTATTGCTACAGTCTTGTTTCATCAGTGATAAGTTAGTGCGTGAATAACAAATAAGTGAATCTCTGTCTCTCTCTCTCTCTATGTCTTTCTCTGCCTCTCTCCCCAAACGTTTAACCGATTCCGACTCTCCGTGAAGCTATAAACTAAAGCACCCGATTTCATCTGCGTGCGCTTTGTCCTGCAGATTTTTCATTTGGTGTGATGCCATCTACCCATCTCATTCTCTGCCGTCCTCTTCTCCTTGTGTCTTTGATCTTCCCCAAATAAACGTATTTACTAGCGAATCATGTCTTCTCATGATGTGCACAAACTATGTCAGTTTTTGTTTCAGTATCAGACATTCCAAGGAGCAAGCTCATTTTATTTGCTGGAATATGGGGCTATTCGTTCTCTTTGGAGTCCATCGAACTTGTAAGGAGTCTGTAGCCTTTTGGTGTTGCGGGATCTAACTGTAGCAGATCAACAAAGAAACACCAACTAACACTGTTCCCCCGCAGATCACTCACCTTCGGATCTCTTTTGAGCGTCGAACTTTGTTCCTTACAGCACGTGTTCCATCAACTAATAATAAACTGATTTACAAAACGGGCAGTTGGGAAGCTATAGATAATGAAAGTCATGAAACTTCCTGGCAGATTAAAACTGTATGCCCGAGCGAGACTCGGACTCGGGACCTTTGCCTTTCGCGGGCAAGTGCTCTACCAACTGAAAGTCATGATAATAAATAAAAGGTAACTACGTCGCAAGTTTCCGTGAATTGTCACCCAACGAATGTAGCCGCTGACAAGTTGAAAGTACATAAGTTCACACAACGAAATCATCTTCAGAATAAAGGCCAGCCCCCAGAAAGTGTACAGGAATGAAATAACGGGCATCATTATAACAGGAGAAACTAACCCTGGGTCACGTTTACGAAAACAGTAGCATGGGTCGGCCGAAACAACTTACCATGCTACACGTCGATCTGCAGCGCCAGTATTTTGTGGCGCAGCCGTAGCGATAGTTCAGTCGCAAGCATTGTAAATGCAATGTGCTTAGTAACTCTAAACATCGCGAGTGGTTCGCGGAGGACTAACCTAGATCGTTCCCAGTGCTGACCTAGGCCGATCGCTAGGGAATGGGAAGCACTAGCCAGTGAATAGCGGTAACTGCCGTACTCCGAACCTCGCAATGTTGACATCTCTATAAACTGCATCGGAATGTGGTGGAGTGGTGCTCCCAGGTTACTGAAGAATCTGTCGATGAGCTACGGCGCACCTCCTCCTTGTAGGCTGGGTTACACCTGTGCGCCTTGCGGCTAGTTGCCGTGCGGAACTTGCCCCGCACGAAAGTAGAGGCGGCCAGCGTGAACACAAGCGTGAATGGAATCACCTGCATGCACATTGTTGAGGAAGGAGCATGCACCTACGCGCGTGCCCTATTTGTGCGTGGGGAAGCACAGTCCCAGGATGACTAGGCGCAAGGCACACAGGTGCAAACGCACAATAACAGGGGTGAGAAGTGCCGTCCTTGCCGCTTGGAGTAGCTCATATTCGGCCATGTGTTTGGGTGACCTCAACTGGCGCGAATTCTCAAAACGCGGGAGAACTGTGTGTGCCTCCGCGGCCGCGTGGCTTCCACGACGATTCGAAATAACGGCCATAAAACCAAGATAGATTTCGCCGTCTTAGGCGTTTTCTAAGTTAATTAGACGATGACTGTTAAATTTATTCTGCCCCCTCCGACCGCAGGTCCTCTATGTGGATAATAGCTCGGTAGTGTCTGTCGACTTGGGAAAATTAATCTCGTAATATCAGTTCAATAATTAAATTTAATGAATTGTTAAATAATTAATCTAATGGTCTGAGTTAGATATCAGTTAACTAGGAATTTCATTTGGTGTACGAATCTGGAAAGGATTAATTTTATTACTCTCTCTTCATTTGTGGTGAAAACTGGTGTGGACAGATACTGTGGTCGTGCCATGTGTGTTTTCTGCTTGACAAAGTAACTGTGTTACAAGCTTCCTCTAACACCACAACTCGGAGGTGTCTATCCAACGCCGTTCAGTCTTTCTTATAGATCTGGTCTCACATCAGTACCTCACAAGTGGAAAGACTGTAGCCCTTGCTATACATATCTTTGTTGTTAAAATTATGTCTTCAATCCTTAAAACTTTGTCAATGTCGGACATTGCCTTTCTACCAAGTAACAAGCGTCTCATGACTTCGTGGGTGCAGTAACCATTCGCAGAAGTCTGAGAGCTGAGAGAGTTTAACATAGAAACTAACCCCACTGTTCCTCCTCCTACATGCCGTGAAGTGACAGGTATAGCTGCCATAATTTTCGTTTGCTTAACATTCAGCATTGCACTTTCTTCTTTCGCCGTCAGTAAGAGGATCTTTAACCCGTTTTCACTTTCTGCCATCAGATTGGTATGATCTGCTTATCGAAGATTGATCCCGACTATTTTAATTTCCGTTCCTTCTTCATCTAACCCGGCATTCAATAGCGCGCTACTATTTCAGCCCATTAATAACAAATATTCAGTCATATAGAGATTTAGAAATCAAGGTTATTGAAGCAGTTCTGGAATGCAGTGTACTGTGGAAGACTATGAATTGTGTTTCTTGTACAATGATGACATATTTCGCGGAATAAATGGTATCGAAGTATTCTCCCCTTCATTAGTATGTGCTAATTTTGCTTTTGAATTATATCATGATCATAATCGTTTGAAGAAGCCTTTCAGTAATAATTCGTTTCGAGTCTACATTCAGATGGCGCTACTTTTGACAACAAGGCCGAAAGTATAACTTTTGCATGGTGATAACTTATTATCTAATGCTCGATTACACAGAATTCCAAATTCATTTACCGTTGCGCATATTAAAGTGCGAGTGTGTCCTGTGGCAACTTCTTCAATTATTTGTGGTTAAATCGCGTTTACAGTTTGGTTACTGTGTCGTAGACATTTCATATTACGCACCACAGCTTAATATATCAGGGTTTTACCTGACTACTCACGACAGTAACTTTTTCTTACCATGTACACAGAGCTTACAAGTTCACAGATATTTTAGTTAGACTGCCGAAGACATACACAACTATGGCTAGCGCAGTCTGGAACAAAAAATAAGAAATTTGTTAGACAAGTAATTTAATTCTACATCTACATCTATAGCACGCGAAGCAGCTCTTGGGGGGGGGGGGTTACTATTATTTACATTCTTTTCTATTACAATGGTAAGTGATGCGTCGGAAAAAAGATTGTCGGTAAGCTTGTGTGTGAGCAGTAAATTCTTTGATTTTTCCTTTTGGCTCACTTCGCGAAACATATGTGCGAGGAAATAGTAACTTCCTCGACTCTTCGTGCTTGGAAACTTCTCTCAGAGACACAGCGCCTTTCTTGGAGTGTCTGCATTGGAGTAACGGAAGCATCTCTATGCTTCTCTCTCATGGTTACTACACGAAACCATGGCGACACGGGTCGCACTTCTTTGGATTTTGTCCATCTCCTAGATAAATTCTACCTGCTGAGGGTTCCAGACTGGCTAGTTTAGCACTACGGCAAAATCTCACACGTGTGAAATTTTACAGAAACTACTCACTAGGCCTGAGACTCTGAAGCGAACTAATAGAAGTTACTTCCGCTCATACCAACTGTCTCCCCTGGAAGACACGTGGAGTTAGGGGAAGAGGGGCAAGAGAGAGAGAGAGAGAGAGGTGTCTCACTTGCTATCCCTCGGAATTTCCCAGCTGCTGAGCGACATTTCTACCTCGCGGCACATCACGTTAAATTAAGAATAATCATAATTTAGCATATAATAACATTGTTATTGATTCTGAATGTAAGAACCAACGTAAATTGTAATTTATTGTATTTTTGAGTGTAACTACTGTCTGTGATATTGTTACTTTAGGCGCAAAGGGCGTGGATTTCGAACCAGCAGATGTTGCTGGGCGTATTTCCATTGGGAGCACTCTCGGAGTGCTGTACACATAACAGCAATAAAATGAATTACGATTTCAGCTGTCATTTTTTTGAGCTGTACCCCACTAGCTACGTAAACTTTATATGCTCAAAAAACCCACTGACTTGCACTGCAAAGATGTGAAGTACTAAACACATCCCATAGCCGAAGTGCATTTCATTCTTGTGAACAGTAAAACATTTTGAATATTTCACAGTCGAATCTGCGACACGCAGCGTTGTACGAGCAACACTGCATTTCGCTACAAATCGCTACTACAAGTATTATACTTGTAAACAGTGTTCTATGATTCCACCAAGAGAAAATCTGCTAATCCATGGCCATCCGCCTAAACAGTTTCCCTACTGACTTTGCTAAAAATGTAATAGAGGGGATACTTCGTATCACCTTGAAGATGTATGGAAATGATGATACCTACTGACATGGAGAAAAGATGAACAGTCCTGTACACCCAATTCTGTACGCTTCGTCTGAAAATGACAAAGGTGTAAATGACTCTAATTAATACTAATATTACACAGTTGGAGTTGCGATGTAATGCCGTTTGCGTCGTTAAGAGCCATCTTCAGATCTCTTCCAACCTGCTTGCAGTGTATCACATCGACTTCGTCGTGATGTGTAAAATAACTGGAAATAATTATTCTGAAATCGAGGCAATCATTTACGGAGACGAAAGTGACGTAATACACTGTAGCCAAGATGAAGAGATCTGCAGACGGCTGCTAACGGCGGAAACTGGTAATCGGGTGTATTACATCGCAACTACGACGGTTATAACAATCAGTCACAAATTTCCAAGGGACATCGTTTCCCTGGATACATATTATAACTGCCCATATAAAGCTGCTGGTCACCGTAAGAGGTTGTAGTCTAACGCCCATATCATTCATTGTGCGCGTTGAACAACCGGAAGAAATTCGGAAAGGGAATTAAAGTTCACGGAGAAGAAGAAAAAAACCTTGAAGGTCTGTCGATTATAACTAAATTGTGGGAGAAACAGTAATGCTTAGAAGCGATATGAAATGGAACCATCACATAAAATCAGTATTAAGGAAGAAGAATGGAGACATTTGTTGGAAGGGTTCTGGAAAAAGATAAAGTATCTACAAACGAAGTAGAACAGCAGACGATAGTAGGACCAACTCTAGACCATTGTACTAGTGACTGCAGTTCTTGTCAATTAAGCATGAAAGTAGACGTCGAACGAATTCAGTGACTCACTACTAGGATTGTAGCCGGTGTAGCCAATATGAAAGAGTAAAGGAAATGATCGGTACTTAAATGTGAACCCTTGGAAGGATGACCGAATCATAGCTAAACCCTGTTGGATGAATTTACTCTTTGTTCGAAGTACACTGTGCGGGAATTATATTCGCATAGATACGTTATGTGATGAAAAGTAACCGAACACCCCCTAAAACATACTTTTTCATATTAGGTGCATAGTGCTGACAGGTACTCCATATCAGCGACCTCAGTAGTCATTAGACATCGTGAGAGAGCAGAATGGCAGCTCTGCAGAACTCACGGACTTCCAACGTAATCAGGTGATTGGTGTCACTTGTGTCATACGTCTGTACGGGAGATTTCCACACTCCTAAACATCCCTAGGTCCACTGTTTCCGATGTGATAGTGAAGTGGAAAATGAAGGGACACGTACAGCACAAAAGCGTACAGGGTGACCGACAGAGACTGCCGACAGTTGAAGAGGGTCTAATGTGTAACAGGCAGACATCTATCCAGGTCATCACACAGGAATTCCAAATTGCATGAGGATCCACATCAAGTACTATGACAGTTGGTGAGAAAACTTGGATTTCATGGTCGAGCGGCTGCTCATAAGGTGCACATAACGCCGGTAAATGCCAAACGACGCCTCACTTGGTGTACAGAGCATAAACTTTGGACGATTGAACAGTGGAAAAACGTTGTGTGGAGTGACGAATCACGGTACACAATGTGGTGATCCGATGGCAGAGTGTGCTTATGGCCAATGCCCGTGAACGTCATCTGCCAGCGTGTGTAGTGCCAACAGTAAAATTCGGAGGCGGTGGTGTGGTAGTGTGGTCGTGTTTTTCGTGGAGGGGGCTCTCACACTTTGTTTTTTTTTTTTGCGTGGCACTATCACAGCACAGGCCTACATTGATGTTTTAAGCACTTTCTTGCTTCCCACTGTTGAAGAGCAATTCAGGGATGGTGATTGCCTCTTCCAACACGATCGAGCACTGTTCATAAAGCACGACCTGTGGCGAAATGGTTAAACGACAATAACAGCCCTGCAATGGACTGGCCTGCACAGTCCTGACCTGAATCGTACAGAACAGCTTGGGGAAGTTTTGCAACGCCGACTTCGTGCCAGGCCTCACCGACCAACATCGATGTCTCTCCTCAGTGTAGCACTCCGTGAATAATGGGCTGCTATTCCCCAAGAAACCTTCCAGCACCTGATTGAACGTATGCCTGCGAGAGTGGAAGCTGTCATCGAGGCTAAGGGTGGGACAGCACCATATTGAATTCCAGCATTACAGATGGAGGGGGCCACGAACTTATAAGTCATTTTCAGCCAGGTGTCCGGATACATTTGATCACATAGTGTACCACGAGAATAAGATGAGAGAGAATGGGGAGTGTGGAGAGGCATATAGACGCGTCATTCATAACTTGCGCTATAGGCGAGTGGAATAGGAAAGAAAATGACTATTTTGATACGATGTGCCCTCCGCCAGGCACTGCAAAGAGGCTTGCGGAATACAGGCTGTTTATAAGTTAGTTACGCAACAGAAACCCGTAATTTTGAAAAGGATAAATAACTTACAGAAATGTTTGAAACAACACTGAATGTAGTGTATCTTGAAGTTTAGAGTAGCCAGTAGTAGTTGGCTAAGAAAAAAAGAAAGGGCTGTAAATCACGTTACTGTTTACAGTGCAAAAAATATTTACGTTAGACAAGTTCCGTACATGTAAGGTTATGTGACTTGGTTTCTGCTCACCCCACAACCGAACATTGCGTCGATTCACTTTACTGCAGTTATAAACGGAGCCTTCGTCACTGAACACAATTTTATTAAGAAAACTATCTTTAGATTGCGTTTTGTTAACCATTTCTACACAAAATTCGGCTCGGTTTCCTTTGTAACTTTTTCTTAAAGCTTGCATCAGTTCCATAATACCTTCCACACTGTAATGCTAGGAACATTCAATTCCAAGCAGCCGCATCTCGTTGATTTACCTGGATTACGAATGTAAGACTGTCGAACTTGATCAATTGCTGCGATTTTTAGCCCTGAATTGTCTTTGAACTGTAGTACCAGATATGGATTCATGTAACCATACACAACACTGCGCACACTCTCTACCGTTGTACGACTCCGTGACTGTTGAAAGGACACATTCGCGCATGCTATCTAGCGGGAACGTTGGGGACTAACAGTGTCCGGTGAGAGGTTGGCAAAACTGTTCTTTTTAGAGATTGGATCAGAACTGGTTTTTCGCTGGAATGAACTTGTTCTTTTTCATGACTCACCACTCAATATCCACTCACAAAAATAAGTAAAAGGAAGGTACAATGACTTTTTAATTCAGGTCGATAAACCTGTATTTTTATCTGATTTGGTTCTATTTTGAAAGAACATATAAAGAGGAGCGACAATTTTGTGTTATGTCCCTTGTACTTTCAGATATAGAAGTTTTAAATTTCGTCTGCAACAAAAGCTATAAATATTACAACAAAATCCTAAATATTTTTTATCCAGTAGAAAATTTTTAAGAAAGTGGACTGATTCTTATTACATTTTGATATTTTTATTGGAAAAAACACAATATAAGAATCATAACAACCGTAATTGATGTGTATCTGCAATCGTCATTTACAGTCAGTACTACCATACATGTTCCATAAAGGAAAAAATTATCACTGCTGTCATTTATGTGAGTCACTTTCCCTTCTCAGTGCATATTTGTCATGCTTTTGTAACTATTCGTTCGCAGCGACTGATGTTGCCCTGATTCATAATACTTTTAGAACCAATTGATACGGCCTGGCCACAGCAATATTTTTGTTTCCCACCAGTTCTAAGAGATCTCTGTTTCTGACAAATATCGCTCCACTAACTACTTGTCCAATTCTGCAATTGCCGCTTTTTCCAGGTTGTGACTTACTAGAAGTTGACTAATAGCCTCCTTGAACTACCAATTGAAGAAGTCTCGTGTGTCACCGTAGTAACTGCTTGAGAAATGAGCTCGGTTTTTTCTTGTAGAACAACCGACGCCTTCAAATCTTAACAGCCTTCAAGTAGCGGTCCTGAAATGTTTTCTCATTTGAAAATGTTTCCTTTAAATCCTCCAGTAGTGTTGCCCGACTTATCATTTCGTTGCTAGAGATAACACCAACCACTTTGATAACTCTTTAAGCAAATTATCAACCAGAGACTTTATTACTTGAGGATATTTTTTATTTTTTTCTTTAAAAGGTTTTAATTGCAGTTCTTTTAATCTTGACACGATTTTCATTTTCGATAGTGAGACTGTTTTCTGTGAGGGCACCTCTTCGGTTACCTCATCAAAAACTTTCAAAATCTTTAAAGTCTGTTGAATTATCTCTCAGACTGTAGCTTTTAAGTTTAAAGTGATCGACTTAGCACCCAAAATCGCGAGCTAAAAAATTATAGGATCTTTATTTAAATTAAATCTTTTCAACGTTTCGTAAGTGGCTCCAGCCGGTTGGGACATTTTGTTCCAATTTCAGGCGTTTTTTTTTTATTTGATTGCATTTCAGCAAGTTTGCTTAAAGCAAAGGGTTTCTCCTTCAGAAACGCAACAATTCATTTGACCCCATCAACGGTTTTCTGTAAGGACTTTAGAATTGCGTGTTGTGCAGTGGAGTTTAAAGAATGTGCAAAGCATGGGATATGTGGACATTTTAAAAGTATGTCAGTTAATTTCGTATTTGAAGCATTTTCTGTTATTTCGGAAGTGATTTTAAAATTGATATTGTGTCTGGGATAACAGGCTTTACCCAGTTTGAAATGTTTTCTGCAATCTCTCTGTCTTCGAACTGCGAGCACTCTGAAAGGTGTGACTTTAGTTCACTTTTCTCGAACTGATGTTATTTACACTCGTCCACACATCAGGCGTAAGGCAGACTGCCTTTTGCGGTGATCGAGTCACTTTTAATTTTAAATGCAAATGATGTTTAAAAGCTGTCCGCATAATTGTATACATTTACGTAATGTGAACGGCTTTATAATATTAAAAAATACTAATTGATTGTTGTAAACGAAAAGCAGTTGAGGGTGAGTACACAACAAAGGAAATAAATCAGGACCTGGTCCAGAACCTGATGACAGTGATGGGCTGGGCACAGCTTGAGACTCAGTTTGCCTTTTTGGGAGGACACTTTCACCTGAGATGGAAGCAGAGGACAGTTCACGAGAAATGACTTCTCGAATTTCTGCACCGACTGATGGCGATTTTGATTGGTTTCCTGACAAACCTCTCTTCCAGACGTACTGTAGGATGCTTCAATTTTAAATATCTCTTCAGGTTTGATGATGAGCCAGAGGCCGTGACAATTTTCAGCTGACCTTATCCTTTTTTCCATTTTGGTAAAATGGTACCAAACATCGCTCGTATTTCTTCTAGGCGAAGGCAATGTGTATAAAATATTGTTGTGCAGTACTGATAGTACCAGGTGTACCGGTATGAAATGAGCGTTAAGATACAAATGTGTCGATAGGGAACATTTGTTGTGAACGAGCCTCAATTTTTTTGTTTGGTTGGAATGACATCTGTCAAAGATATTTAGTATACATCAACTCATGGAACAAACAACATCATATGTTTTCATCGTGTTAACAATATCGAATTTTATATCAGAAAGTGATGATTTGCGGAAAGCATTATTTTTTTGCTTTCATTTGAAAAAAAGTGCTGCAGAGTCGCTTCGAATGCTTGTCGATGCAAATGGTGATCATGCTCTATCAGAAGCAACATGCAAAAGATGGTTTCAACGGTTCAGAAATGAAGATTCTGATTAAGAAATGAAGAACGTGAATGACCACCAAAAAAGTTCGAAGACCCCGAATTGCAAGCAATATTGGATGAAGATGATACTTTGAGTCAGAAGCAAATGGCAGAAATGCTAAATGTTGTACAACAAACAATTTCTGACCATTTGAAAGCTATGGGAAAGATCCAAAAGTGTGGAAAATGGGTGCCACATGAATTGAATGAAAGACAGATGGAAAACTGAAAAACCATTTCTCAAATTTTGCTTCAAAGACACGAAAGAAAATCAGTTTTGCTTCGAATTGTTACTGGCGATGAAAAACGGATTTATTTTAAGGATCCTAAACGACAAAAATCATGGGTTAATCCGGCACAACCATCAACATCGACTGCAAAACCAGATCGATTCGGCAAGAAGTCGATGCTCTGTGTTTGGTGGGATCAGAAAGGTGTGGTGTATCATGAGCTTCTAAAACCCGGTGAAACTCTGAATACTAATCGCTACAGACAACAAATAATCAATGTGAACTATGCATTGATCGAAAAAAGACCAGAATGGGCCAGAAGACATGGCAAAGTAATTTTTTTACACGACAATGCGCCTGCACACAAAGCAAAACTGGTTCAGGATACAATCAAAACACTTGGCTGGGAGCTGGTACTCCACCCGCCGTATTCACCAGACTTGGCCCTTCCGAGTACCATTTGTTTTCAGCAATGGGACACGCATTGGCTGAGGAACACTTCGATTCCTACGAAGAAGTTGAAAATTGGTTGTCTGATTGGTTTGCTTCAAAAGACTAACATTTCTATTGGTGTGGTGTCCACAAATTTCTAGAAAGGTGGTCAAAATGTATAGAAAGCAATGGTCAGTACTTTGAATAAAATGTTTTTACTTTTCAATTCAAAATTAGTGTTTCATTTTCCCCAAAAACGCTCATTTCATACCGGTACCCCTGGTACACTGGTAAAATTAAAACATTTGCTATTAACATAACCATTTTAAATAGTAAAAGCTTAAAATGAGAACAAATATACATTCAGCTTATTCTAGAATCAGAAGCTACAGAGTCGAATGCAGGACACTGTGATCAGCGAAACCTAGAGCCACAATCGTGAGGTCTGTGTCACATACAAAAAGGTCTGAAACAGTCATAGCGATTAAAAAACTCCCGAAGACAAGCCTAACTATATGCGAGGATTTCACTGCTAAAAGACAAAAATTTTGAATAATGTGATATCTGAATTTGGGCTACAAAGCGTGTGAACAAGAGATGACAGAATAATGGTGCGGATAAAGGCTAGAAAAAAGCAGTGCAAATGAACTCTGAAGTCTGTGTTTTAGGAGCTAACAACTTGTCCACTCATGCAGTCACTATTTCTACCAGTGTGTTTGTATTGTTACTGTAGAACATAGTTGGCCACCACTTTCAGCTGATTTCGACGATCTTCGTCATATATTTTGAGAATGTCGACGTCCATGTATTTCTTCTAGCGAACTTGGAAATCTGGCTCAAGCCAGCGTGCTCTTCAGTTCCCTAAATATTGACCTCCGCTGTACTAAGACACCATAGAAGTAACAGATGAGGAGGTGGAGTTGTGGCATACAAACACTTTGACTTATTACCGACCATGCTACTCACATTCAATACTAATGAAAACAAACAAGACAAATATATGTTCGTAAATATCAAATTGCTTAAAAAATTGCCT
The DNA here is from genome assembly GCF_023897955.1 of Schistocerca gregaria. Lineage (NCBI taxonomy): Eukaryota > Metazoa > Arthropoda > Insecta > Orthoptera > Acrididae > Schistocerca > Schistocerca gregaria. The sequence goes on along the minus strand of NC_064925.1, from coordinate 541,051,111 downwards.
GATGTGCGTCCTCTACAGACCTCCGAAAGTAGGCGGGATAGCCTGCTTAAAACGGACCTTTCAAAATTCAATTCGACTTAGGATCTTACAAATAATGCTAGGAACACCAACATAAATATTATGCCCCTTCACTGTGAAATTAATGTGTATAGTTTCTTCTTATTCAAATGAAAAAATATTTCAGCTTGCACCTACCGATAATGCAGCCTATAGTCAGGCCCCCAAACATATATTTGCCACGAAATCCACAAGCAAAGAAATTCGTACCTTGATTATCAGCTCACAACAGCATTGCCCAACTAACTGTGCTACATAATAAATATGCTCTCCCAAAGACTGGAAACTTGGAGGGAAAACCTGCGCCTTGGATAGCGAAACAGCTAAAACAGTCCACAAATATCGAAGACATTGCACATCGGACTCACAAACGACCTCCTACCATTGAAAATAAAATTAATTGCATGTAGGAAGCAAACAGAAACAATCAAACTGAGAAAAGCGGTAACTAACACACGTCAGTACATTTATCTAAAACGTACAGACCAGATGCTCTATGGAAAAGCTTGTGTGATCTAGGAAAGAGTAGACAAAGTAGGAGCTGCAGCTGATCCCATTATCCCAACATAAAACTGAACCAGTACTTGACTTTAATGGTAACCTCCATGGAACCGTAAACAAAACACAGACTTACTGATAATTTCGCAGAGGTAAGTAACGCTAGTTCCGAAAAATTCTTTCTTGAGTTGAGAACGCTGTCGAAAAGTCCTTCAGTTCAGCATTTACAGTAGAGGACGGCGTCGCAGTCCAAATACTCAAGCTTATTGTTCATCCACTACTGCTCATAACAACTACTGCTAACTAGACCTTGAAGCTCTTTCCTGGACAAACAGCAGAAACACTCGTGCCTGTCAGAATACAAGCACTAGAAATCCGATTGCTAAGAAGAGTGGCTGAATACATTCTGTCTGAGGGCAGACTGAATGCACACATCAGAAAAGAACTGAGAGTGTAAAACTTTAATCAGATGATAAAATAACACAGAAACAACTTGAGTGTTATGTCAAAATAATGGAAGACGACAGATTACCAACATTGGTGATAATGATTACCCAGTGGTCAGAAGATATTTAGGAAGCCCAAGTAAAATCAACACTTTCAGCCAAGAGGGCGTAACAGGCAAACGCCTACTACATGCAGAGAGAAGAAGAAGCGATATCATATTAAAAATTTTATGATTTTCAAGGAACTGTAATTTTAATAAGTTTTGTAGTTACATATAAAACTCTGGTGGGATGTTTGAGGACTCCTGAATTATTCCGTTCAGTTCAAATGAATAAATAAAAAATTAAACATAATATACAGGTTGTCTCAGGATGAATGGTCAGTATTCAGGGACATAATAGGAGCGATCGTTTGAAGTAGAACACGTATGCACTCTTCTGAATGGTTTCCGAGATAGAACATATTTAAGGTACATTGTTACTTATTTTCTTTATTATTTAGTACATTGTCATTGTTTATAATGTACCATAGTAGTATAGTAGAATCCGAGACGAATAATCTGACATAGGACACATGGTCTATCATGTCGAGAAACTACCTCAAATTGGCTTACTTACACCTCAATGCAAGCGCCTTGCGCAAGATTTTCCAAATTCTTTCCCTCTCTTCACGCAACTTAAAAGTCCTTGAGAAAAAATGTATACTATCCTTTTGAAGGAAATTTAATGTAGCTAAATTCCGTACTTGTGGATTTCATATTATTTAAGAAAAACGTACAAAAGTAACTTTTAATATCTTTCATCTGGATAACTTTGCAGTACACTTAAATCCTCCAACCACGCGGTCGCCAAAGGCTGGTTCTTTTATTATCGCTGGTTACACATTACGACTGCGATTCTTTTGAAATCAAGAAGGGAAAGATGCACCGCTCTGAAGACCACAACTTCTGCATGCTGTTGTAGCTGCGTAGTCAGCGTGGTGATTGGCGAAGTGAAGAGGCTGTGGTTTGATTCCAGGTAGATCAAAAAAATTTTCCACTCAGACTGAGTGTTGTGGTTACTTTCATATCGTCATAATTAGCATTACTATTGAAATGGGTGAATGGATACTGCCCGGCAGCCAATGAATCGCAAAAAAGTTGAGCATTCTCTATTTTCTGTTTTCATGGGTGAGAACAGCTTCATGTACTAATAAGGTTTGCAAATCCACATGTGCACATGGTCTATAACACATTTTTTGTAACGTTTTCTTAAGGATGTGACGTGGGGCGCCATTGCAGCAGCGTAGTTCAGAATTTTCTTCGCTCTCATTACAGCCACCGGAGACGCATTTTGTAGTCAGATGAGCTGCCATTCATTTTTTCCGAATCATCCATTATCAACTGTTTAGAATGATCTGGCTCTCTGAAGAAATTCAGGAGTAGACTCCCCATCTCCTTACGTGGGAGTAAAACATGAAGAAATACAGAGCTGTATCAATCATTTCTGTAAGGTACTTCCCCTTCAACAACTAAAGGTTTCGTAAAGCTAATTTATCAATGCCATGTATATGATCAGACCTCATTTACACTGGTGAGCAAAACCTAAGGACGAAAGTTAACTTTCACATGAGGTGTCACAGCCAAGTAACGCAGCTCGATGAAATTTCGATCGTAAACAAAGTAACTGAAGGAAATTTGCGATGAGACGAACGGAGATAACACTTTTATTCAAAGACAATAATTACAACACTGATCATTTTGGACAATGCTGGATATACCCTCAGAGGCAGAGAAGTGGGAGCACGTAATGTACCTAGGGACATTGTCGAACATGATCATTTTAGTGTTCTGGTGTTATGGTCTGACACGATACACTTGCAGATCAATGTGCCTCTGCCCTGTAAGTGTCTTGTCAGCTTTGCGTTCGACCCTGATATAATTTTTATGGATGACAGTTTTTGGCTGCATCGAATAGTGGAATAGTTCTTGGAAGGAGGGGGTATTCGGCGAATAGACTGACTGCTCATTCTCCCGAATGCCATCGACTGCTTGTGGGATGCATTGGGGAGACTTATACCAGCACGTTCTCATCCATGAACGACCATCCAGTAGTTGTGAGCCGTGCTGGTGCAGGAATGGTGCGCCCGACCATGAGAACTTCTTCCCAGCCTTGTGGCCGGCGTGGCAGCACGTATCAGAGCATGCTCTGCTGTTCGTGCTGATTACGCACCCTGTTAACAACCATGTCCCGCCTTTCTTAACAGCCAGCGAACCGTCATAGCCGGCCGAGGTGGCCGAGCGGTTCTAGGCGCTACAGTCTGGAACCGCGCGACCGCTACGGTCGCAGGTTCGAATCCTGCCTCGGGTAGGGATGTGTGTGATGTCCCTAGGTTAGTTAGGTTTAAGTAGTTTTAAGCTCTAGGGGATTGATGACCTTAGAAGTTAAGTCCCATAGTGCTTAGAGCCATTTTTGAACCGTCATAAATTGCGGTGACTTCAGTGTAATTTTTGTCTTTGAAAAAAAAAAAAAAAGTGTTACTTCTGTTCGATTCACTGCGTATGTCTTTCAGTTACGGTACCTTCTGTTCCATAATCTAGCAGTTAGTTGTATGTATGGTCCAAGTTTCATCTAGCTATGTTGTATTGTATTGTACTGTATGGAACTAGGGATCTAGAAACGACGGAGAGGCGTCGTCCCCGCCTAGCCTTCAGTGGTACACAACCCCACAACGTGCTACAGCAGTCCACTCACCCCACCGCCGCCCCACACTGAACCCGGGGTTATTGTGCCGTTTGGTCCCCAGTGGACTTCCCTCTCCCCCTCCCCCTCCCCACCCGGGAACGTCTCATACCAGACTAGTGTAACCCCAATGTTTGCGTGGTAGAGTAATTATGGTGTACGCGTGGGTGGAGAAAGTGTTCGTCCAGCAATCGCCGACATAGAGTAACCGAGGCAGAATAAGGGGAAACAACCCACTTTCGCCGAGGCAGTTGGAAAACCGCCTTACAAACCATCCACAGACTGACCGGCACACCGGACCTCGACACTAATCCGCCGGGCGGATTCGTGCCGGAGAGCAGTGCGTTAGACCGCACGGTTAACCGGGCGGGCTATCGAGCTATGTTACTTTGTAGTGACACAGTTACGAAAGTTACTTTCGTCCTTAAGTTTTGCACACCAGTATAATGAAAAGGGAAGTTGCTACTCACGATATAGAGGAGATGCTAAGCAGCAGATAGGCACAACAGAAAGACTGTCACAATATTAGCTTCGGGTCACCAAGTCCTTTGTCGAAAATAGACGACAGACACACAAACACACACACACGCAAACGCAACTCATACACACATGACTGCAGACTCTGTCAGCTGAAGCCACACATTAGTAAACATATCTTTCTGATATATGACTTGGCGGCCAGTGTGGCCGAACGGTTCTAGGCGCTTCAGTCTGGAACCACGCGACCGCTCCGGAAGCAGGTTCGAATCCTGCCTAGGGCATGGATGTGTGTGATGTAGTTCTAAGTTCTAGGGGACTGATGGCCTAAGACGTTAAGTCCCATAGAGCTCAGAGCCATTTGAGCCATGTTTCGATATATGACTGAACTACTCAGCTGGGTAGGCCTAATCGGTTTTTAATCTATTCATTAGTTATTTCAAAAGAACTTGACTAAAAAGACACGACAAAACTAAATCTTATTTTCAGACTTCCGCCATTTTATTATTTGTTTCAAATTTCAGTTCCGCGAACGGTATCCCATAGTTTAAAAAATGGCTGCTTCTTTTAATTTGAGTTTCCAACTGCAGTGCTTCCGTCATGGACGCATCACATTTTGGAGAGAGGAACTTTAATTCATCGGATGGAGAGCTTAATGACGACAGATTTTTTTAAAAAATCAGAAAATTTTGTTCAAGAATCAATAAATAATGTGCCACAAGATTTACGTCGATTGCTCCATTACTTTTTAAAAATATCGTAAAAATAACTGATTTTATAGGCTGACTGAGGAGAATGGACACGAAAGATAGTTGTGAGTTTCGCTATTTGGACAATGAAATAAACAGTGATGGCAGAACTAAAGAGGATGTGCCACGCAGATTGGCAACAGCAAAGGAAGATTTTATGAAAAACAGAAATATGTTGACACTGAAAATAAATGTTAGGAAGTATTTTCCGGAGATGTCTGTCTGGAGTGTAGCCTTATATGGAAGTGAAACAGTACAGACAAGAAGAGCACATCATCTTTTGAGATGTTTTACCGATAAATTCTGAGTATAACAGTCGTGGAAGAAGGCTCTTTATGGGAAAACGTGTTTAAAAAAAGTGACAGCTTAATAGAACACGTCCTAATACAGCAGTGATCAGTTAATTTCACTATGGAGAGTGGGGTAGGGGTTACAATGGTGATATTACTGATGACAGCGCCAGTAAAGTAGAGTTACTAAACACACTTTTCCGAAATTCCTTCACAGAAGAAGACTAAGTAAATACTCCAGAATTCGAATCAAGGACAGCTGCCAACATAAGTAACTTAGAAGTAGATATCCTCGGAACAGTGAATCAGCTTAAAACATTTAAGAAAGTTAAGGCAACTGGTCCAGCTTGTATGCCAGTCAGTTTCCTTTCAGAGTATGGTGATACAATAACTCCATACCTAGCAATCATGTACAACCGCTCGCTCATAGAAAGATACATATTCAAAGACTGGAAAGTTGCACAGGTCACACCAGTATTTAAGAAAGGAAATAGGAGTAATCTGCTGAATTAAAGACCCATATCTCTAACTTCGATTTGCAGTAGGAATTTGAAAGATATGCTGTGATCGAACATTGTGAATCATCTCGAAGAAAACGATTTATAGACAAATAGCCAACACGGATTCAGAAAATATCGTTCTTGTGAAACACAACTAGCTCTTTATTCCCACGAAGTATGAGTGCTTCGATAGGGGACGTCAAACTGACTCTGTATTGTTAGATTTTCCGAAGACTTGACACCGTTCCTAATAAATGACTTCTAACTACATTGCGTATTGCTCAGCGATGTGACTGGATTCGTGATTACTTGCCAGAAAGGTCACAGTTCGTATTAACTGACGGAAAGTCGTCGAATAGAACAGAATTAATATTTGACGTTCCCTAAGGAAGTGTTATAGACGCTCTGCGGTTGATGATCACATAAAAGATTTAGGGAACAATTGAAGCAGTCCTTCTTATATTGTTTGCACATGATGCTGCCATTTACCATCATGTAAAATCATCAGATAATCAAAATGAATTGCAAAATGATTTCGACGGGATATCTGTATGGTGAAAAGAGTAGCAATTGACTCTACATCATGAAATGTGTGTAGTGATGCATATTAGCACTAAAATGAATCCGTTAAATTTCAGTTACACGATAAACCACACAAACGTAGAGGCTGTTAACTCAAGTAAATACTTAGGGATTACAATTCGAATGACATAAATTGAAGCGAGCACATAGGTAATCTTGTGGGGTAAGCAAACCAAGACTACGGTTTATTGACAGACCACTTACAAGGTGCAACAGGTCTAACAAAGAGACTGCTTACACTGCGCTTGTCGGGCCTCTTCTAGGGCACTGCTGTGCGGTATGGGATCCGCATCAGATAGGATTGACGGAGGATGTCAAAGAAGCACAACGAAGGGCAGTTCGTTTTGTGTTATTGCGAAATAGGGGAGATAGTGCCACGGATGTGACACGAGGGGGCACACAAAAATTCCGAAATAACATTGCTGTGGGCGGAGCTTACGCAGAACGCGTATCTGCCGCTAGGCGCGTATTGGGCAACTCACTGGCTGTTCAGTGCCGCCTGTGTCGTCGATCTTACTTCTTCTGTTCATCTGCAGTGATTGTTTTTAGTAGCGACGGTTTATTCTTGTTTCGTTTTTTATGATGCAAACTTAAGTGAACAACTTGCAGCTATGAAATTTTGTTTTCAACAAGGTAAAAATGCTTCTGAACCGCTTTTAATTCTGGATACAGATTACCAAGATTACGCTATGGGAAAAACTCAAGTGTACGAGTGGTTTGCTCGATTTGAAAATGGCGGCGAGTTGACTGGTGACAAAAGTTCTGGACGGCCATCAGCTGCCCGAATCGTCGAAAATCTTCAAAAAATTCGAGAGCTTGTGCTCACAGACCGTCGACAGACAATTGACCAGTTGTAAGAGATCAATGGTTTATCTGATAGCGAATTACAACGGAAGGTTTAGGAATGAAAAGGGTTGCTGCCAAGTTTGATCCTCGGGATCTGATTGACAATCAAAAGGGACGTCGAGTTGAAACATGTGCTATGAAACAACAGCTTGAAACTCATTCTGATCCGGATCTTCTGTCAAAGATCATTGCTGGTGGCCCGGGTTCCCGGGTTCGATTCCCGGTGGGGTCAGGGATTTTCTCTGCCTTGTGATGGCTGGGTGTTGTGTGATGTCCTTAGGTTAGTTAGGTTTAAGTAGTTCTAAGTTCTAGGGGACTGATGACCATAGATGTTAAGTCCCACAGTGCTCAGATCATTGCTGGTGCTGGTCCTGGTGCTATGGTTATGACCCAGACACAAAGCAACAGTCAAGCCAAACGAAGACGTCATCGTCACCCAGTTCAAAAAAATGTCGTCAAGTCAGACTAAACTTCAAAATAATGATGATTTGAATTTTTGATGCCAGGGGGGTTCTGATTTTGTCGCCCCAGGTCAGACTGTCAATCAAACCTTTTATTTGGAAGTTTTAAGAATATTGCCTAACAGTGTTTGTCAAAAGAGACCCGATTTGTGGCAGACAAGAGGCCGGTTCTTCCACCATGGCAACGCTCCTGCACAAACAGCCATCACTGTTAGACGGTTTTTGGTTAAAGATGGCATGGTTCCACTACCCCACGCATCTTACTCGCCTGACCTGGTCCCGTGCGATTTTTTCTTATTTACACGCACTTAAAGGGGCATGAAAGGACACCGACTTGACAACACTGAAGGAGTGAAGAAAAAAACGAGGGAGGAGCTGTCAGCCATTTCTAAAGTTGACTGCAAAAAATGTTTCGAACAGTGCAAGCACCGGCGGGACAAATGTGTTAGTGTAATGGAGAGTAGTTTGAAGTCGATGTGGTTGCTTTGTAAACAATTCGAAAATGTATAATTTTTCAAAAAATAATTCAAAAAGTGGTTCAAATGGCTATGAGCACTATGGGACTTCTGAGGTCATCATTCCCCTAGAACTTAGGACTACTTAAGCCTAACTAACCTAAGGACATTACACACATCCATGCCTGAGGCAGGATTCGAACCTGCGACCGTAGCGGTAGCGCGGTTCCAGACTGTAGCGCCTAGAACCGCTCGGCCACTCTGGCCGGCAAAAAATAATTCCCGCTTTTTTTGGATACATGAACTGGGGTAGCATTCATTAAAGGAAAGGCGTTTCTCGCTGCAGCAGGACCTTCTCATCAAATTTCAATCATCAACTTTCTCCTCAGCGTGTGAAAAAGTACTTTGTTGCTGTCCACCTTGTAAATAGGCTGTTTTGGTTTTTATGTTGGTAACGCCACGTAGAGCTCTGTATGAAAATCACTGACTGTGCTGTGTGCAGTCTGTGGTTGGTTGGCATTGTTGGAATATTTGCTATTGTAGTGTGTGGCAGTTGGATGAAAACAGCGCATAGCGTTGTGCAGTTGGAGGTGAGCCGCAAGCAGTGGTGGATGTGGGGAGAGAGATGGCAGAGTTTTGAGAGCTGACGATCTGGACGTGTGTCCGTCAGAAAAAGGAAATTTGTAAGACTGGATGTCATGAACTGATATATATATATATATATATATATATATATCATGACTTTTGAACACTGTTAAGGTAAATACATTGTTTGTTCTCCATCAGAATCTTTCATTTACTGGCTATGCCTACCAGTAGTTAGTGCCTTCAGTAGTTAGAATCTTTTATTTAGCTAGCAGTATTGGCGCACGCTGTATTGCAGTAGTTTGAGTAATGAAGATTTTTGTGAGTTAAGTGATTCATGAAAGGTGTAGGTTATTGTTAGTCAGGGCCATTCTTTTGTAGGGATTATTGGCTGTCAGACTGCGTTGCGCCACGTCAGAGGTTTACTTGCACTGTCATCTTAATTTTTCTAAGGGGATGTTTCAACCTACATAGGGAGGAAAGATGATCATAATAAAATAAGAGAGATCAGAGCTCGTACGGAAAGATTTGTGTGTTCACCTCTCCCGCGCGCTGTTCGAGAGTAGAACGGTGGAGAAGTAGTTTAAAGGTGGTCCTATGAACCCTCTGCCAGGCACTTAATTGTGAACTAAAGAGTAACCATGTAGATGTAGACGTAAAAATTGCAGGAAGAACACATGGCTCGACCACATTAAGCCGAATCCCACGGACGTGTGTTGCATTAGTTATTCAAAGATGAAGAGACTTGTAAAAGGCAGACCAGCTCGGGGAACTGCATCAAACCAGTCTCAGGGATGAGGAGCACAACAGGAACAACCATAATGGAAGTCGTGTAATTCGAATATGAAAGGAAAAAAGGTAAGCATTTTCTGGATTAAAATGAGCGTGCAAGAGTATTGACTTGCGTGACCCTGCAACAGCAGCGTTTTCGGTGGAACACTCTTCGATGGCCTTCCCGCACGAACTTACGAGCAGTTGGTGTTGTAACAAAGGAAAGGCCGTTTAACCATTTATTTGAGGGCGAGGCTTTACGTCCTCGAGGGATGCTTAAAAACGCCGGCGAGGGGAAGGAAGGGATAAAAAAGAGGGGGGACATAAAAAGGCGCGAGAGGCTATTGGGAGAACGCGCGGCTCAGCAGTTTCTTGGCAAGAGAAGTGCCGCACAGCCGCACAAAGGGAGACGCCGGGCCACACCATGGACACCGAGGGCGCTCCGTCTTCTGGGGCAGTTACTTTAACTAAAGGCGTTTACATTTTTACATACATCAATTTACAAATTTCCCAAGACACTTTCGGAGTATAAAGTAATGCGAAAACCAAGAGTAACGAAAATGTTAAATAATTCTAGAACATTGAAAGCTATATTGGCTCAGGATACTTTTCAGTCGCTTGCCCGAAGGGTAGACCAAATGGATGAGCTTGCAGCCAAACAACTGCAAAAAATATTCCAGCTAGGAAAAGGCAATAACTACCGCCAACAATACACCTGATATGGTTTGGAAATCCAAAGGTGGAACCGGGGAACCACGGGAAGCTAAGTAAGGTAAGCCAGAAAGAAAAAAATAACGAAGACTGGTTTTACTGAAAGGAGGCAGGAAGAAAAAACAGCCATCTGAGATCGGTATTGACGCTTCCATCAATGCATTGCAGAAACCTGCAGAGTTTTAAAAATATTGACACTCACTTAAATGATTCAAATGGCTCTGAGCGCTATGGGACTTACCACACACATCCATGCCCGAGGCAGGAATCGAACCTGTGACCGTAGCGGTCACGCGGTTCCAGACTGAAGCGCCTAGAACCGCTCGGCCACACCGGCCGACCTGACACTCACTTAATATACTGTGCTATACTGCTTAATTTTATCCATTACTGTCAACTTGAACTAGTTTTGTCCTACAATTATTTCTCCTTTAATGAGATCTACCAACAAAAAGAGCTATTGGCTATGGGTAGTAACAAGTTAATCCTCCTCGCTGACACATTCATCATCCACTTAGAAAGCAAACTGCTTGAATGAAAAAATAAAATTTCTGGAAGATACGGTTATTACGGGAGCTATGTCAATTACACTCCAATCTTGTTTGGTGACTTAAAAGATGATTTGGTGACCTTCTTGGTTTACTCAGTTCACTCCATGATAAAATAAAGCACACAACAGAACATGAAATAAACCAGTCTGTAAATTTCTTAGACCTAACAATATTGTTAATGAGCAACAAGAAGATAAAATTTAAATTCACAGGAAACCAACCTATACGGAAATCACAATACACAACATCATCACAGCGTCTAAACACACACAAGTGCAATTGGGTCTTAACTGAGCAACTATCCAACACATGTGGCCGAGAGGTTCTAGGCGCTACAGTCCGGAACCGCGCTACCGATACGGTCGCAGGTTCGACTCCTGCCACGGGCATGGATGTGTGTGATGTCCTTAGGTTAGTTAGGTTTAAGTAGTTCTACGTTTTAGGGGACCGATGACCTCCTCAGAAGTTAAGTCCCATGGTGCTCAGAGCCATTTGAACCATATCCAACAAAATGCAACATCAGTAAACGAAGTACTACAGGAAAATCTACTGACGCAAAACCAGTCTTCTTAAACATACCCTACTTAGGCACAGCTTCACAAAAAATTCCTAACTGATTTAGAAATACCAGAATAAAAATATTTTTCTGCACAAACAACAAACTTGCACAAACTTGTCTCGCACAGGATACACAAACACCCCAATAAGAGAGCACAGTGGAATATCTAAATTACAGTATGACAGATGCTCTGCATTCTACATTTCAGAACAGGAAGAGCTTTCCGAACATGTTGCAAAAAACACACTTATGCTTTCAGACTCAATCATTTTGATAAATCTTCATTAGTTAATAATACATGAAAACTTGATTTTCTACAAGAAACACATTTACTGTGAAAAAAGAGAAATTTTCATAAAATATATTTAACAAAGTTAGCAGGCACAGTTTTTTCAGAAATTACAAAAGCTTAATTTTTCCTAAATAAAAAAATTTCATATCTGCAACCACTTCATAACAAGTTCACATCTGGTATGTGCACAAATAATTATTTTGCAAATGACATCATGTGTAAATAATAAAGCAACATCTTTAAATACCAACGCCTGTGTATATGTGCAAAATAGATACTCTTTTACTTGTTTGAATTTAGTTTACAAATGTGATGTGAAACGAAATCTTCATACATGAATATAACTGTCTACTCATACTGTGCTCAAAAACTGTGTAACAACTAATGAAAACAGCAAGTAATTTTGTGGTTTTGTTGTATTCTTGTAAAAATTGTAATCGCAATGTGCCACCTTGTAAAACACATTTGGACCAACGGTAACCCAAATTCGAAAACTAATGCAGGCTGACCATGCACCGAAAAGTGAGTCCCAAGGGCTGCACATGCATGGAGCATTGAAATAAAAATCACATTTCGTGACTAAGATAGTTTATCTGCACATGCTCGTGGGCGGTTTCAACTGAAATGGCAAATGGTCTCGAAAACACATGTAAGACTGGCAGAGTGCACAAGGCGAGTAGGAAACCAAACCAGTAATTCTTTCAAGGCCATAATGAATTCTTCTAACTTCGCCTTTTCTTTAACGCCAGTGAGCTTAGGGAAACGGACTGTGTTTGTCAGAATGTGTCCCTTCAACAACGCGATTTTCTCTTTATATGCATCCCCAACAAATCAGAAACAAGTTGTTTCTCTCCTTGCAATGTCCTACTGTGGGCAGGGGGCAGTCACGTCCTCTTACAATGCAAGATCTGCAGTCCATTCTGGATGTTCTAATTTTAGTTTCTGCACCCATTTTTTCTTCAAAAGTTCAACAATAGTGAGTTTTAAATCTAAAAATCGTTCCAGGTCTGCCCCTTGACTTCGCCGACGTACTGTGGAGTAATACAGTATGTAAAGTATCAATACTCTTCATTCAGTTCCATCGAAAACTGTAGCAGCTGACAGTGAAATGAGGGGTGCGACTTCAGAAATTTTATGTTCGAACCAGCAATTTCCTCATATGCTTCATACCTGTAAATTTAGCACAAAGTGCTTTTTGACGTAAAGAGCAGTCAATACGGTATGTCTATCTTTGCAGATGTTGGCTCTTTCAGTGCCAATTAAGTCTTTAAATTCTTCCTGCACGGTAGTGTAATGTCGTTCATAACAAATCAACAGTACCTGTCGCATATTCGACTGCTCATTATATACTGAGAATTCTCATTGTTCTCTTCTATAATTGCCATTCATTTTTAAAGGCGTGTGACGATAGATCGCTAGCTGCCTCCTCCTCCTCCTCCTTCTTCTTCTTCTCTCTCTCTCTCTCTCTCTCTCTTTTTGTGCAGCCGCTGGAGCTGTGCAACACCAACAGTCCATCATGCTGTTTTTTTGTTTTTGTTTTCACTCTCCCTTACACCGCTGATTGTTTTAAAACTGTATCTATAGAAGCAGTGCCTCATTAACACACTTTCAGCTATGTAATAACGAATCAAAATTTTTATGTTATTACTGCACAAACATTATTATTTAGCCGATTAGCACACTGCTATGCCGTATTGAAATAACTTTCGCTTATGAGGTCTCGGTACCTCCAAGGCAGATGATTCCCCCTTCTTCCCTTACCAATTACTGCTAGACAGATGAGGAAAAATCTAAAAAAGCACACAAAAGTAGATAGTCAAATCCCATATTAAATGAATGCGTGGTTTCTGTGCTTTCAGTATTAAATGAATGCGTGGTGTCTGTGCTTTCAGACAGGTATGAAAGAACAGACACTGCGCACTCATATAATCGATTTACTTTGGTGGGCAATGAATCCACAGCCATCACTGCGGATGCACGTTTACTTTCGAACTGCAGCGCGAAAATAAAATTAGCGAGCATGGGTGACATAGAAGGGCAATGCGGATAAATGGCGCTAGGTGGAAATGTGAGACGGCTGGGGTGATGTGAGATAGTGAACAGTTCTTTTATTTCTTCTGATACAGTACATCTATAGATCGTAGTAGTTTCAAGATAATCGTAACGAGAACAGCCTAGTCCGAAGAACAATAGTCAGAATAATTCACATTCCAGATAACAACAAAAATTAAATATAAACCAGAGATGATAGTATTCGTCATGTCCCTCCGCAATATTATAGCATCTTCGATTCTTACGTACATCGCACAGTGTCAAACAGTAATTTCACTAATAAAATTGCTCATATTGAATGGTGACAATGAACCGGGGAGCATGCTGAGATAGTCCTTGCAGTTGCGATAAACTGAGTGTCTGGGCGGCGCAGTGGTTTATGCAGGTGCCACAAGCGGAGATCCCAGGTTCGAGTCCCAGTATAACAGACGTTTCCACTAGTCGCCGCTGATTCCGCGTAAAATCGCGATGCGGCTAACGTCATTAGTCTCTTCTCTTTCGTTCCAACTTTTACTTTCAGTTTACATAAAATTCCATACTGGCTTACCCTGGCATTATATTCTTACAGCAAGAGAGAAATTGTATTTCCTTTACGGCAATTGATACCAAACACTCAACAGATCATGTTTGCAGTTATACATCAATTTACTCTCGAAGGTAACAGTACCGGAAGCTTGACATCCCAAACTTAAATATGTTAAAATGAATTTAAATAACTGGGTACCTACTTCAGAATAGCAAACGAAATAAAAGATAAATTTAATGTAGAGCTCAAAACACAAATAAAGCATTGTACGCCCTGTCATATATCTTGAAGAGCAAAAATATCTCTAGGGAAATACAAATAAGCACTTATGTCATTTACACAGACTGCCAGCTTTCAAACCCATGTAGTAATGGTAATGAAATTTGCTCATGCAGTTTGACTAGAGCTTCTTTTTTTTGTGGTTCAGAGTTCGTAAAAATGTATCTTGATGTGCTATGTTTAATTTTGGATCTTGCGATTTACGAGATGCATGAAAGTCCAAATACACAAGCTCTTTAAAACAATACTTACTCTAATTGAGTTTCCACTGTAGAAAGCCACCGTTTACTTTCCTGCAGATATTTAATATGGTTCCCTTATCTGATTCCTTGATTTGTATTAGGCGTATATATCATGACTTTTATTTGAGCCGGCCGGGTAAGCCCAGCGGTTCTAGGCGCTGCAGCCTGGAACCGCGCAAGTGCTACGGTCGCAGGTTCGAATCCTGCCTCGGGCATGGATGTGTGTGATGTCCTTAGGTTAGTTAGGTTTAAGTAGTTCTAAGTTCTAGGGGACTGATGACCTCAGAAGTTAAGTCCCATAGTGCTCAGAGCCATTTTTTAAATTTGTTTTCACTCATACAGAATTGCTTTTGTACAATGACCTTTTTGGTATTGATAAGGTGTTCTCATACGCTCCGTATTGTTAAAATGCCGTACAATAAATCTCGTTTTACTTATAAAAGGCTTTTCATAGTAAAAAAATAAGTGATTTGTCGACTGTTCGAGTTTTCGGTGATGCGGGTAACACAAATAGATAAGCTGCGCAAAATCGCCTCGTATGTTTTTAAGACTATCGCAATGGTTAGATTATTAAGAAACATATTTTGATGTCAGGAATATTTTTGAAAAGTTTCTGCCTAGAACAGCACAGTTCAGGCATGAAAGACAAACGAATCAATCATTCCTTCTTCTTATCCAGTCTCTCATACCTCTACTGCGTCTCCTAATCCCTCGTAATACGCGGCCTCCACTTTCCTTTTCGCAAAAAAAATGGAGGCTCATTGTCGCTCGGACGGAACAGTGATACAGCGATATACAGAAGAGCGGTGGAGTGGGGTAGGGGTGGGAGATAGCGCTCCTGAATGCCTGATATTTCCACTTGTCGCCGCATTCTTTTCAGCGGCTGACAAGCAGCACCGCTGAATGCGAGTATCCGGCACAAATTAATTTCGCCAGCCGAGAGCGGCCGCTGTGACGGGACGGGGCATAGGTCTGCCGGAGCTGCGGCGGAATAAAGCGAGACAGGAGAGGGAAAAAAAAAGAAAAACGAAAAAAAAAGGAACGCGAGGGAAAGGAAGCGGCGAGGAAATGTCGCGCTGCGCCGCGCCGTCCTGTCGCACAAATTTATTGGCGGCCGGCGGCAGGCGATTGGTCGATAAGCAGCCAGTTAGGGTCCCGTCCGGCGCTGGCAGTTGCGAATGTTCCTGCTGCTGCTGGGTTAAGTTGGAAAGCCAATAGCGCTCTAGGCCGCATAGGACGGCGCCCCAACTCCGCTTTGGGCTTTTACTTTTCTGTCTCGTTCCGTGTGGCGGAAACGACAAACCAAACGGCTGGAACAGGAACTGTTACTGAAGTAGTAGACCTTCAGAGCCTCGACCGATTCTACGACCAGAACACCAGCGAAGAACAGCACCTTTCATGTTTTTCATCATCATCATCATCATCATTTAAGACTGATTTTGCCTTTCAGCGTTCAGTCTGGAGCATAGTCCCCCTTATAAAATTCCTCCATGATCCCCCTATTCAGTGCTAACACTGATGCCTCTTCTGATGTTCTACATCTACATATACATTTATACTCCACAAGCCACCCAACGGTGTGTGGTGGAGGGCACTTTACGTGCCCCTGTCACTACCTCCCTTTCCTGTTCCAGTCGCGTATGGTTCGCGTGAAGAACGACTGCCGGAAGGGCTCCGTGCGCGCTCGAATCTCTCTAATTTTACATTCGTGATCTCCTCGGGAGGTATAAGTAGGGGGAAGCAATATATTCGAGACCTCATGCAGAAACGCACACTCTCGAAACCTGGACAGCAAGCTACACCACGATGCACAACGCCTCTCTTGTAGAGTCTGCCACTTAAGTTTGCTAAACATCTCCGTAACGCTATCACGCTTACCAAATAACCCTGTGACGAAACGCGCCGCTCTTCTTTCGATCTTCTCTATCTACTCCGTCAATCTGACCTGTTACGGATCCCACACTGATGAGCAATACTCAAGAATAGATCAAACGAGTGTTTTGTAAGCCACCTTCTTTGTTGATGGACTACATTTTCTAAGGACTCTCCCAATGAATCTCAACCTGGTACCCGCCTTACCAACAATTAATTTTAAGTGATCATTCCACTTCAAATCGCTCCGCACGCATAATCCCAGATATTTTACAGAAGTAACTGCTACCAGTGTTTGTTCCGCTATCATATAATCATACAATAAAGGACCCTTCTTTCTATGTATTCGCAATACATTACATTTGTCTATGTTAGGGGTCAGTTGCCACTCCCTGCACCAAGTGCCTATTTGCTGCCGATCTTCCTGCATTTCGCTTCGATTTTCTAATGCTGCAACTCTGTATACTACAGCATCATTCGCGAAAAGCCGTATGGAACTTCCGACACTATCTACTAGGTCATTTATATATATCGTGAAAAGAAATGGTCACATAACAGTCCCCTGTAGCACGCCAGAGGTTACTTTAACGTCTGTAGACGTCTCTCCATTGAGAACAATATGCTGTGTTCTGTTTGCCTATTACTTCAAAACCATTCTTAACAAAATCCAGGTACCTTCTCCTTGGTCTACACCGACTCCTCTTACCCTCTACTGCTGAACCCATGAGTCTTGGGTAACCTTGCTTCTCCCATGCGTGTAACATGACCCCACTATCTAAGCATCTTCGCCCTGACTGCTACAGAGTTCATTCCCAGTTTTTCTTTGATTTTCTCATTGTGGAGACCCTCCTGCCATTTCTCCCATCTACTAGTACCTGCAATCATCCTAGCTACTTTCATATCCGTAACCTCAACCTTATTGATAAGGTAACATTAATCCACTCAGCTTCCACTCCCATACAACAAAGTTGGTCGAAAGATTGAACTGTGCACAGATAACTTAGTCTTGGTACTGACTTCCTTCTTGCAAAAGAGAGTAGATCGTAGCTGAGCGCTCACTGCGTTGGCTTTGCTACACCTCGCTTCCAGTTCTTTCACTATGTTGCCATCCTGGGAGAATATGCATCCTAAGTACATGAAACCGTCCACCTGCTCTAACTTTGTTCCTCCTATTTGGCACTCAATCCGTTTATATCTCTTTCCCACTGACATTACTTTCGTTTTGGAGATGCTTATCTTCATACCATAGTCCTTACATTTCTAATCTAGCTCTGAAATATTACTTTACAAATTTTCAATCGAATCTGCCATCACAACTAAGTCATACGCATATGCGAGACTGCTTATTTTGTGTTCACATATCGTAATCTCACCCAGCCAGTCTACTGTTTTCAACATATGATCCATAAATAATATGAACAATAGTGGAGGCAGGTTGCAGCCTTGTCTTACCCTTCATGTTTTTCAGCGAAACAAAAGTTTCAGAAAACAGTAGCAAGAAGTAGCCCTTACTTACAATAACCCTTCGACGTCTCAAACAAAATATGAACTCAGACTACTGACATTACAAAAAAATCTGGACTGAAATGCATTTTGTTCCTATTACAATCTTTGTTACCGTCAGAATCGGTTCGTACTCGTCCAACTCGTTCTCTTTCTTTTATTATGTCGTGGTCATCAATCCTCTGATTGGTCTGATGTGTTCCCTCTCTCAAGTGTCAACTTCTTTATCTTTATATATTTATGGTTCGTGACGCTCAGACCTCAAATATCAGTGCATCAAAGCAACTTGACGCAACTCTAACAAATTCTCGAGAAAATAGACTAAAGATTTCCAAGCGTTTTTAATTCAGTAAAGCCAGGACAGTATTTTGCTGGGAAACGGGGTTCTGTGGTAGAATGCAGCCTGGCATATGTGTGATCCAGGTTCCATTACCGGTCGATGCAGGTCTTTAGACAAGGGTGCTAGTTCCACGAGCATTTGCGTGGAGCGCAAAACACGTAAATACGAAACAATTAATTTGTAAAGTTTTTTATAGTTTAATCAATTTTTATTAATAATCTTTTACCAAGAGCTTATATTTGCAATGGAAACTAGAATTTTGTATATGATATGCAACTAGAAATGAGGCGACATCCATTTTTTGTAAAAAAAAGGACAAATATGTGGTAATTAGCGTATATTGAACATTTTATGTTTAAATGATGTCGATTTCAAAATAAAAAAATGAAAAAAAATAACGACAGAAACGATACTCGAACGAACGATCCAGCGATTGCCAGTCTCGATCAAACCATTTTTTTCATGTCTATGTATTTTACTCGTCAAGGAAACGATAGTGGAACGTGCACATTTGTTTAAAGATTTGCATCGGCTAGGATTCCAACCCAAACCAGCAGCATTCTACCACAGCGAGCATTCTACCACAGATCTACGTCAGCCGGCCTAGCTGTAGTGAACTGAAGATGCACGCGAAACTTAAAAGTCGATTTTCACGAGTATTTTGGAGAGTCGCATGGAGCTACTTTGGTTTGATGTGCCCCCTCGACTGTCTCTCCTGTGTCAAATTCTTTATCTGACGAAGAGACCAGACAGCAATCGGCATTTTGTTTATAAAGGTTACTCTTCTATGAAGGCCTTAGAATCGTTCCAAATTCCTCCAACTTGTTCTCTCTCTCTTTTTTGTCCTTGTGTCGGGCTCATCAATCTTCTGAATTAGCCAGCTTTCTGAACTTCACGTACAACAAATTTTAAAAAACATGCAAGCATCAGATTGGCATTTGGTCTCCTTGTGAGAGTAGCACTTAAAGCTGACGTTCTCACGCGTTTATTGTGTACGAGTATATTCCAATCTGTCTTCTCCTACAGCCCTCAGCTGCTCCCTCTAGTATTCACCGATGCCGTAATACGTGTCTTATCCTGTCTCTTCTTCTAGTCATTGCGCTCCACATATTCTTTCTCTCGCCGAGTATGAGGAGGACCACAACATTTCTCACGTGTCTTATTAGGACACTAAATTTTCGGCATCTTTCTGCACAACATGTCAAATGCTTCGCCTGTCTCGTACTCCTGTTTTCTGACGGACCAAAATGCGCTTCCATACAGTGCTGTGCTGCACATGGCTGTGATAACGAATTTTTTCCTCATATCAAGGCCAATGATTGACAGTAGTAGATATTTCTTTTAGCGAGAAATGCTCGCTTTGGCTGTGCCGGTCATATTCTAAGATCCTCCTTGTTTCGTCCGTCATGTGTTATTTTACTACCAAGTCAGCAGTATTTCTTCACTTCGTTTACTACATGAGCCTGAGTTTCGATTTGCTTAAGGATAAAATCTTTTAAATTATTCTTCGTTACTTTTGCTTTCTTTGATTTTCTCTCAGTGCAGATTTCAGTGTTCATTCGACCGTTCATTCGAATTAACAGGTCACTTTCACTGAGGCTAGCAATGCCATCAGCGAATCTAATCATTATTTTAATCGAACTCCGGAATCTCTCTCTTATGTCCGCCATTGCTTCTTCACTGTGGAGGTTGAATAGCAGGGGAGAAAGACTGCACTTTGCATTACGTCCTTTTCAATCCCAGCACTTCTTCCTTGGTCTTCCAATCTTATATTCCCTTCTTGGTTCTGGTACATATTGCATATTAACCGTCTTCTCCTAGAGTGTATGTCTATTTTCCTAAGGATTTTGACCATCTTGCACCACTTTACATTGCCGAAGATCGAAAGATCCTTAGAGTGTACCATGATTTTTCTAAAGTTTTTCTCCATTATCAAGCGTAACATTAGAATTGACTTTTTGGTGCCTCTGCCTTCCGAAAAACAAACTCATCGTCATCTAACAGATCTTCATTTTTCTTTTCCATTCTACTGTATATTACTCTCATAAACAACTTGGATGCATGAGCTGGCAAGCTGATGGTGCAACAGATCTCTCACTAGTGTGATCCTGTTATCTTCGGGAACAATATTCTTCCGAAACCCGTTCGTCATTCACGGTAAATATTACAAGCAACTTAGAAGTTCTGTTTGGTTACTATGAAAAAGCTCGCACGTTTAACCACAAATTCCTATATAGTGTGTCGAAAATGTTTAGAGCACAAATTACACAGAGGATTTTTGGATTATTTTTAAAATTTTTAGATTAGGAACCTATAGTCAGAAATGAGTATTTCCAAGTATACAAGATTAGAATGCGTGTGAGCCTCGTGTTTGTACAGAGCATATATTCAAAAGACGAAGCACTGCTGATGCGTCGACAATCCTGGTACTAGCACTGCCTTGAGAAGCAATACATACCCGTCTGAGACTTTTCTTGGCGGAGTTAACTGCTATTCACAGCTCACAGCTGTTTGTTGAAAATGGAAAATTAGTCGTCACAGCTAGCTGCAGACACTCACTTGAAGTATAAGTACTCAATACCGTTTTCGTCTAATAGCTGAGTTATGTTTCAGCGTGTATAGATAGTGGAAAATTGTCAGAACGAAGTACAGCATGGACATGGACTTGTTCATTAATCAGTGAAAATGAGAATAGAGTAAACAAATACAGATTTCTGTTTACATAAAAACTGTTAAACATTCAAAAGCAAAGATAGGCAATTTATTATGCAAAATAAGTATTCGTCTGCAATACTGAAAATGAAACTCTGAACACAGAATGTTTCGGTTTGTACTCGTACCTAGGAGGCCCTACTTTCCTCTTTACAATCTATTGTATTCTCCTTGGCACGGATTTCACCAGAGATTCCATTGTTTGCACTGTAACTTTCCTCTAGTAGAGAGTTCTTTAGATAATTTCTGTTGGATACCTTCTGGTTCCTCACGTTTTTGTCGAGTTCATTCCACATATGCTGTACTATTTGGGGATTGTGGTGATGTTGCACATCCAGCGTGGAGTGTTCAGCAGCGCTGCATTGAGAGTTGTATATTTGGATCATTATTTTGTGTGAAAATATAATCCCCAGAAAGAACCATATTATTGATACTTCGGAACAGATGTGTTTTTAGGACGTTTCTTTAGATCTTGTGGTCCATAATCCCATTCAATCCACTTGTTTTCATCCAGCCCCAGATACATACGGAACCTCCTCCACGTTTAACTGAGGCTGTTATTTATCTCTCTTCTCGTTCACAGTTTTTTTCCGCAACACTGTCACTGACCCATTTGATTTAAACGGTCGAATCGACTCTCGATAGTAAATACAACCTTCTTCCTGAAATCAAACCCAGCGGATTTATGTTTCCTTGCAAATGCAGCTCGCTTCCTTCTGTTGATTTTACTGCTGTATACGAGTAGTTTTATACTGGTTCTTCGGCGTCCATACCTTGCTTTATAAAGCGGATTTCTTGTAGTCTGTGCGGAAACAGCCTTTCCTTTATGTCTTTGAATTGCAGTAGCAGGCTTTGGAATGCATAGTTTTGGATTTTTCTTGACTGCTCTAAGTAGGTGTCGTTCTTCGATTTTGGATAGAAATGCAGGAAGACCGCTTCGTGACTGGTTATCGTACGCTTTATTCTGACTAAACCTCTGTATAAGTCTTCACTATACT
Source organism: Schistocerca gregaria (assembly GCF_023897955.1). Taxonomy (NCBI): domain Eukaryota; kingdom Metazoa; phylum Arthropoda; class Insecta; order Orthoptera; family Acrididae; genus Schistocerca; species Schistocerca gregaria. Next base: position 541,029,036 of record NC_064925.1, on the reverse strand, counting down.
TGTGTGTGTTTGTGTCTGTGGCTTAAGGGCGCTCAACATCGAGGTTACCAGGGGCCATACGAAGGTCAGTTGAAACGAATGTGGTTAAAACGTAGAAAATGCCATGAAAGAACTAACAGGCAAACTGAGATAAAACCACTCTCTCTCTCTCTGAGTCTCGCACATGGACACCATCTTAATCACACTAACTCACAACATGGAAATTAATGCTGAAATTAGGGAGATGTGCGAAACCTGTCAATTAAAACAAAACGCAACATACTAAAAATGGCACCCTAGAATTTCAGGGAACAAGTCAGACAGTTCACAAAATTTTAATAGTCTTACCATATTCGTTTGCTTGTCAGTTAAAAGGGACGGCAAATCGTCCGGCAAATGACCTGCCGCCCATTGGTCCGAAAATAAAACACAGTCGAGTAAAATGTGGCGCACCGTGATCAGTATGGTACAAGCACCACACACTCATCCGGTGCAAGAAGTTATGCGTCTAGGGCTTTGGGCTGTGCGAAGACGAGTAAGGGGGACCTCATCTCTCCTGCGTGGCTGGGAGGGGGCGCGCCACACCAGCGTTCAGGACTTGGCGAGACGCAGCTTATTACGTCACTTTCAGCCATTCTTTTTCCCACACACGCATGACTTAACAACGAGGCGAGAGCATGCAGGGGTATGGCACGCCGAACTAACTTAGGATCGCGACACGCCTCCTTGGCTGCTACTAACGTCCTTTCGTTCCCGGCAGTACCCATGTGGTCTGTCACCCAACATATTGGATATTCTGGGCCATTTTATCTGCTGGGTACAAGCGTTGTAGGTAGTGAAGGGCACTCAGGGAATCGGAACGGATAAAGAATTTAGCACTCGAAACACGTCTCATCGGCTCCAGTGCCAATAAGATTGCATAAAATTCCGCGTCGAAGACAGTAAAGTCTTGAGGCAGTCTGATCTTGAGGATACGATCGGTGAAAACAACAGGGAAACCAATGGAGTCCCCATGTTTTGACCCATCAGTAAACACAGCTACAGAGTTATGGTGCTCAGTGAAAATGTCATAAAAAGTTGGGTTGAAAACACACAGGATTGCTGTCTCTCCTGTACAGCACTAAAACTAAAATCACTTTGGGGGGCTGCAGTATACAGAGTGGCGTCCTGTTAAAATCCTGGAGTTGGGGTTGTACTTGCTCCACGTGCACTTCAAATGACTCCAGCACATGCTGTACTCGGAAGCCAAACGACCTTGTTGCTCAAAGACGGTTGGAGAAATGGTATTCAGGAGGCGAGCAAACAACAGTATGGCGTGCAGATGAATTTGGAACAGTGGGGAACTTAACATGTCTGACGCGCCATATGCAGCTGCTGCCATATGGTGAATGGCGATTCGCCAGCCTCAGCACAGAGACTGGGTGTCGGGCTGGTCCCACAAACAGCCGTGGTCAGCCTAATTCCCTCATGGTGGAAGCGTCAATAATCTTCAGATAAGAGGGCCTCACTGATCCATATACTTTGCACCCTTAATTTAGCCGCGATAGCACGAAAGCTCTGTAAAACTGGAGCAGACACTCCCTGTCTGCTGCTCAGGACCTGCGGCTAAGGCACTTAAAGAAATTTAGTGCCTTCTAAGCTCTGGCTTTCAGGTGTCTTAGGTGTGGTAACCACAACAGTTTCGACACATGTTATTAAAATATCACTCAATGTCTTTGGAAACAGAGAGGGAACCATTTCTTTCCATCAGCTGTGGTAGTGGGTATTGGCCTTAATTACCTGGGCTGCATGGAGATGGTCGTGCAGGCGTCTGTAGCGAACTCCGACATCAAATAGATTCAGTCCTCAGCTGGATGCTTCCAGGTAATACACTTATTAAACTCCTCTCTGTCCAACACCAGCATCTCGTCGGTTGAATATATTTCCTGCCGAAACGAATAAAGCTAGTACCTTACACCACAGCCTTTTTCCCACCAATTTGTAGGTGAAGGGCAGAGTTTTAGTATGTCTGCCACTGGTTTCTAGTTGTATTATGAAATTTTTTCCCAGCAGGATACCATCAATTGTATGCAATCGTCAGTTTTTGTGCTGCATCGCGATTTTACGCTGTCCTTGTGTAGTGCTATGCATATAGTTGTGTAATTAGATCTGATCTTTATGTTAGTTACGTAATTTCAGCTGACCTTTACTTCAATTTCCCAACTAAAATAAATAAAGTAAAGAGATTGCTCTCCTGCATCTGAGCAGTTTCCACGTGTTAGGAGGTGCACTTGGGATCTCTGTTCACTTGGGCCAGGTCATTTTTAATTTCCCGCCAGCTCCAAATGCCTCCGGTGGTATAACTGTGTTTGCCGATGCACTTTCGCTCGCTGTGGAGGAGAAACAGGGTATACGTCCCAGAAAGGGCACTGCAAGTTTTAATTTCATGATAACTTCCTTTTGAAGAGATGGGGGTCGGACGTCGGCACAGCCTTGGGGCAAAGAAATTCCCACGATGATTCGAAACTCTGGCCAAAATTCAAAATTCCCACCAGTACTGGAGGAGGGGGAGGGGTGGGGAGGGAGGGAGGTGGTTGGGATTCACGTGCAGTGTGAGAAAAACACCTAACGTCATCTGGGGTGGGGGGCGTTGTGGTAGTGGGGATGTGTGTGTTGGGGGGTAATTAATTGATTAATTAATTTGCATATCAATTTGATATCAAAATGTCCAAACACCCCCAGTACTCTACTACTATCTCCTTATAAAGCCCAAGAACTTGCTTAAGAGGAAGTAGATGGTACAGTCCTGGTGTCCCTGGGCAGTTGTGCAGTAGAGACCATCGGTAGCTGAGAGAAGGTGGCAAAATTTTTACGCGCCGTTCTAATGCATCTACTGAAACTGATGACCACTTCTTGAAAAGTAGCTAGAGCATAAGTTGTTCCTGTAAAATGCAGGTAGTTTATATAAATAAAAAAGTGGCCAAATGCGAATAGGAGTTGCGCTGTGAGGGTTCCGCACAGATTTCATTATGTATACAGGTGGTTCATCCATCCCGGGAATCGAGGACCTCGACGATTTTTACCTGTTATCAATCACGATATTCGCAATATATCAGTCCTGGGAATTCCAAGACTTTCGAGAGTGTTTTAATTTTTTAAGTTTCATGCTTAAATTTTTTGTATAAGTTCGTATTTGCAGTTGTAATACCTGAGAAAAAGGGGTGTTAACAGACGAACGGGTCACAAAGAGATAACAAATGACAAAAAGTATTTTTTCTTGGATATAATTGTCAGTTAGCAACTTTCGGATTTTTTTTCCGTTACTTGTACTGTGAAACCTTGCTTCTTGCAAAATTTCATGCATCTAGGTCAATGGGAAGTAACCTACAGGTTTCGATGAAGTGAGTTTGTGAGTACCAAAATGTGAAATAAATGGCTGCTCTTTCGCGATTGGATTGACTTAGAAGTTTACATTTTTTATACCGCCAAGGGACCGTCGACCTTAGTATATGACATAAATTTCGACTTGCTACGTCTACCCGTTTCTGACGAAAAGGTTGTTAACAGTGGACACACAGACAGGCAAGGGACAACAAAGCAATCATATAATCTTCCATTTTTACCAGTTAGGTGCGAAACACTCAAAATTTAGTATTAATTCCCCCCACTCCCAGCTACTCAGTTTATGAGCTCTACCAAATGTGTAACTTAGACCATAAAGCTGTGGGACATGTTACACAGGGTGTAAATTTTAAGTTGACAAACCGGAATAAGTCGAAAAATACGCTTCACACCAAAAAATGTGTAGAATCCAAAGTTGAAGTTGATTATTTTAGAGGGGGACGCCTGATGGTGCTAAAATTAGTCCATCACCCCATCCCCTTGGGTTAGGGCGGGAGGCAACTTTAAAATTTCAAATGGTAACCCCAATTTTTTATTGCAGAATCGGATTCTACACAAAAACCAACGTACATTTTGTATTGAAACAAGTGTTGACCAAAATATTAATTTTTTCCGCAGATTTTGATAAGTTTTGTTTGTTTCTTGGTCATGAGGGCACACAACTTTTAATTATCAAACAAATCATCTGACTAGCTAGCTAACTAAGCAAACATCCAACCTACTAACGAGTGAACTCATTTTTTATTTATCCGTAACCATTTTCCACGCATTAATGAGAACATGGATTTTCTTGAATTGCAGCGCTAGCTACCAAGAATCAAAACAAATGTTTAAGACAAAATGTACGTAGTTTTTTATGTAGAATCTGATTCTGCAATAAAAAATGGGGGTCCCCATTTGAAATTTTGAGGTTGTCTCCCGCCCCACCCCCAGGGGCCTGGGGTGACGGGCTACGTTTAGCACCAGCAGATGTCCCCCTCGAAAATAATCAACTTTGGATTCTACACATTTTTTCGTGTGAAGCTTATTTTCCTAGTAATTCCGGTTTGTCAACTTAAACTTTACACCTTATATACGTATTACGGCTGTAATCTTAATGTGCTTCTCAACACACTTTCCTACGACCCTTAAACAATTAAAATAGGGGTGGACCAGATTGTGTATATTCTCGTCACATAAGTCAGCCGGCAGCGAGTTGAAGCAAGTTTTGACGGCTTCTTAAAGGCTACGCTCCGACTGCGAAACTCTGCGACGATAGCCATTTCTTTATGTGGGGGAAGAGGTGATAATCACTGGAAGTGTGATCAGAGCTGTACGGAGGACCATGAAATGGATCTCATTTGAAACCTGTTTAGTGTTCATAACATACAAGATTAGTAGTGTCCATCTGGCGTTCCTGATATGCGTAATTAATTCTCGCGTTGCTACTTTACACTGCTGCTGTGAATATGTAGTGACGAGTCGCAATCGTCTTTCCATTTAAGTATTAATGAGGAGATGAAAATTTCATTCTGTTTATCTTTCGTTGTTGTATTTAAACATATTTGAATATGATTCAAGTTAAGATCACGATTTTTAAACTGTGACCGTTAACTGTAGTAGCGCCCTTCGGGAGTGCTATTGGAATACAAACTATGCTGAGAGCTCCCCGCAGCCGGAAGAGGAAGTGTTCTCGAATTGCGTTCAATATGGGTGTGTAACGCGGAATAGCAAAAGTGTGCCACATCTGTTGTAGACTGTGTAGTAGTGCACATTGACGAACTACGTCGAATGTAATGAGGAATTTAACATCGCAAATTATGGAATATCATGAGCATTTTTCCAACTGCGGTATACCGGTCGGTAAAGTTATTGTAAAGAAGTGCTAGGAATTGCTTCTTGGGTATAGGTAAAATGGTTTAGAACAACAACTCTTCGTTTATTGTAAGATATGTACCTGTTTCCACCTACTGATGTGCTGTTTGACTGGCGTACGAAATTTACGTATGCTATACGAATGCATTGCATTATACTGATGACAATAACTAGCAGTAAATCAATAAAAGTGGTTATCGTGTAATTTCTAACATTGTTTCATACGTAAACAGCCAAGCTAGCCAAGGTTAGAACAGTTTTAGATTACGCGTCAAAGACACTGTTTGTGGGTGTGTAAAGAGGGATGTTTTAATGATTGTGTTTCTAAACTACATATGCAGCGATTACCATTCGTTTTTTTAAGTGTATTCATCTCTTAGTCTCCCATTACAGATTTAAACCACACACTTCCCCCCAATGCTACACACATCAACAAAAGTTTTGCACCAATCCGGTTCCCAGAACTTCTGAAGATAGACGTTGACTGTGGATATCATATCGTACAAACAGTCTCTTTGACTGTTCACAGATTTCACTAAATACGCCCAAAGATGTAAACAACCATGCATGAGCAGCGCCTATTAGACGGATGGGGTCCGACAGCCGATCAGTTCCAGTCATTCCACCAGGTTCCTCCCCCAGTAGATGAGTGGTCAGCGCAACAGAATGTCAATCCTCAAGGCCCGGGTTCGATTCCCGGCTAAGTCGGAGATTTTCTCCGCACAGGGACTGGGTGATGTGTTGTCCTAATCATAAGTCGCCGAAGTGGCGTCAAATCGAAAGAGTTGCATCCGGTGAACGGTCTACACGACGGGAGGCCCTAGTCACACGACATTTCCACTCCACCAGGAAGGAGGTACACGGCTCGTGTTGTCTATAGTTTAACCATACCTAGACGGTGAATACCGCCATACGATCGCGTATGCGTTGTTACTTTGTGCCAGGAAGAGCTCGCAACAAGGGAAGTGTCCAGGCGTCTCGAAGTGAACCAAAGCTATGTTGTTCGGAGATGGAGGAGATGCAGAGAAACAGGAACTGTCGGTCGCATGCCTCGCTCAGGCCGCCCAAGGGCTACTATTGCAGTGGATAACCACTACCTAAGGATTATGGCTCGGAGGAACCCTGACAGCAACGCCACCATGTTGAATAATGCATTTCGTGCAGCCACAGGACGTTGTGTTAAGTGCGCCATAGGCTCCATGATGAGCAACTGCTCTTCCGACTTCCCTTTTCACTTCCGACTTCCATGGCGAGGTCCATCTTTGCAACCACGACACCATGCAGCGCGGTACGGAGAAGCCCAACATGCGGAATGGACCGCTCAGGATTGGGATCACTTCTCTTCATCGACGAGTGTCGCATATGCCTTCAACCAGACAATCGTCCATGTGTTTGGAGGCAACCCGACCAGGATGAACGCCTTAGACACATTGTCCAGCAAGTGCAGCAAGGTGGAGGTTCGCTGCTGCTTTGGGGTGGTATTATGTGGGGCCGACGTACGCCGCTGGTAGTCACGAAAGGCGCCGTAATGGCCTTACGATACGTGAATGCCATCCTCCGACCAATAGTGCAGCCACCGAGCGAGGTGGCGCAGTGGTTAGCACACTGGACTCGCATGCAGGAGAACGACGGTTCAATCCCATCTCCGGCCATCCTGATTTAGGTTTTCCGTGATTTACCTAAATCGCTTCAGGCAAATGCCGGGATGGTTCCTTTGAAAGGGCACGGCCGATTTCCTTCCCCATCCTTCCCTCACCCAAGCTTGCGCTCCGTCTCTAATGACCTCGTTGTCGACGGGACGTTAAACACTAATCTCCTCCTCCTCCAATAGTGCACCCATATCGGCAGCATATCGGCGAGGCATTCGTCCTCATGGACGACAATTCGCGCCCACATCGTGCACATCTTGTGAATGACTTCCTTCAGAATTACGACGTCTCTCGACTAGAGTGGCCAGCGTGTTCTACAGACATTAACCCTATCGAACATGCATGGGATAGATTGAAAAGGTCTGTTTGTGGACAACGTGAACCACCAACCACTCTGAGGGATGTACGCCGAATCACCGTTGAGGAGTGGGAAAATCTGGACCAACAGTGCCTTGATGAACTTGTGTATAGCATGCCACGACGAATACAGGCATGCATCATTGCAAGAGGACGTACTACTGGGTAGTAGAGCTACCGATGTGTACAGCAGTCTGATCCACCACCTCTGAATGTCTTGCTGTTTGGTGGTACAACATGCAATGTGTGGGTTTCATGAGCAGTAAAAAGGGTGGAAATGATGTTTATATTGATATCTATTCCATTTTTCTGTACAGGTTCCGGAACTCTCGGAACCGAGGTGATGCAAAACGTGTTTTTGATGTGTGTATATTGGTGATCCCTTAATGTCTCAGAATGTATCCTATGGACCGATCCCTTCTTTTGATCAAATTGTGCCAGAAATATCTTTTCTCTAGCTATGTCGTCTACCTACCCGCCTAATCTGCAGCATTCTTCTGTAGCCCCACGTTTCGAAAGCTTCTATTCTCTTCTTGTCTAAACTATTTATCGTCCATGTTTCACTTCCATAAGTGGTTACACTCCATACAAATTCTTTCAGAAAAGACTTCATAACACTTAAATCTATATCTGATGTTAAAAATATCTTTTCTTCAGAAACTCTTGTCTTGCCATTGCCAAACTACATTCTATATCCTCTCTACTTCGACAACCATCAGTTATTTTGTTGGTCAAATAACTCACCTACTACTTTAACTGTCCCGTTTCTTAATTTAATTTCCTCAGTACCACCTGATTTAATTCGACTACTTTCCATTATCCTTGTTTTGCTTTTGTTTTTGTTCATCTTATATCCTCCTTCCAAGACTCTGCCCGTTCCGCCTAACTGCTGTTCGAAGTCTTAACTGTCTCTGACACAATTACGATATCATCTAGAAACCTCAAAGTTTTTATTTCTTCTCCCTGAACGTTAATTACTACTAAATTTTTTTCTTTTTTCTCTCTGCTTCTTGCTCAACGTACAGATTGAGTAACATCGGCGATACTTCACAATTATGTCTCATTCCCTTCTCAAACATTACTTCCCTTTCATGCCCATCGACACTACTCCTCGGGTATTCTATGAAATCCACTTTGGGAGGTCAGTTCGCCACATAATATGCTGAATTGTTGGCGAAAATATCCGTTTAGGAGATGAGTCCCGCGAAGTCAAACGCTGTCGCCTTAAGAATATCATAATTCATTGTACGTATATTAGGAGGTATTCGCAATAGTGTGCCGGCGCACTTTATCTCTGTCCACTTGGATTGTCCGCAGTACGGCTTGGTGTTTATTTTATTCAGAAGCAGCGAATATCCATACGTCATTTTCTCTACTGCTATCTGAGATGTGTAAAAGGTACGCATTTCTTGGCACAACGAAATATAAAGAAATTCAATGTATTGATGGTGTGGACAATGAGCGTTGCCTAGTTCTACACTAATGCGGTGCTGTATTTGACAGTTTCTATAGACTTCGATGCAATGTTATAGACGCTGAATTACTCTTAACAGATGCTGTCAGATGCCGACATTGCACTAATGTATTTCTAGCCAAAGGCAGGGAAACTCGACGAGAAAACTGAATTACTTTCTCGCTGTGAGGATATCACACAGCTGTTCGACATATGGGAAGCAGACACTGGGACATATGGAAGTTTGGTTCTGCCCGCGAAGCGTGTTCGGGTAATCTACATCTACATCTACATCTACATCCATACTCCGCAAGCCACCTGACGGTGTGTGGCGGAGGGTACCCTGAGTACCTCTATCGGTTCTCCCTTCTATTCCAGTCTCGTATTGTACGTGGAAAGAAGGATTGTCGGTATGCTTCTGTGTGGGCTCTAATATCTCTAATTTTATCCTCATGGTCTCTTCGCGAGATATACGTAGGAGGGAGCAATATACTGCTTGACTCTTCGGTGAAGGAATGTTCTCGGAGCTTTAACAAAAGCCCGTACCGAGCTAATGAGCGTCTCTCCTGCAGAGTCTTCCACTGGAGTTTATCTATCATCTCCGTAACGCTTTCGCGATTACTAAATGATCCTGTAACGAAGCGCGCTGCTATCCGTTGGATCTTCTCTATCTCTTCTATCAACCCTATCTGGTGCGGATCCCACACTGCTGAGCAGTATTCAAGCAGTGGGCGAACAAGCGTACTGTAACCTACTTCCTTTGTTGTCGGATTGCGTTTCCTTAGGATTCTTCCAATGAATCTCAGTCTGGCATCTGCTTTACCGACGATCAACTTTATATGATCATTCCATTTTAAATCACTCCTAATGCGTACTCCCAGATAATTTATGGAATTAACTGCTTCCAGTTGCTGACCTGCTATTTTGTAGCTAAATGATAAGGGACCTATCTTTCTATGAATTCGCATCACATTACACTTGTCTACATTGAGATTCAATTGCCATTCCGTGCACCATGCGTCAATTCGCTGCAGATCCTCCTGCATTTCAGTACAATTTTCCATTGTTGCAACCTCTCGATACACAACAGCATCATCTGCAAAAAGCCTCAGCGAACTTCCGATGTCATCCACCAGGTCATTTATGTATATTGTGAATATCAACGGTCCTATGACACTCCCCTGCGGCACACCTGAAATCACTCTTACTTCGGAAGACTTCTCTCCATTGAGAATAACATGCTGCGTTCTGTTATCTAGGAACTCCTCAATCCAATCACACAATTGATCTGATAGTCCGTAAGCTCTTACTTTGTTCATTAAACGACTGTGGGGAACTGTGTCAAACGCCTTGCGGAAGTCAAGAAACACGGCATCTACCTGTGAACACGTGTCTAAGGCCCTCTGAGTCTCGTGGACGAATAGCGCGAGCTGGGTTTCACACGACCGTCTTTTTCGAAACCCATGCTGATTCCTACAGAATAGATTTCTAGTCTCCAGAAAAGACATTGTACTCGAACATAATACGTGTTCCAAAATTCTACAACTGATCGACGTTAGAGATATAGGTCTATAGTTCTGCACATCTGTTCGACGTCCCTTCTTGAAAACGGGGATGACCTGTGCCCTTTTCCAATCTTTTGGAACGCTTCGCTCTTCTAGAGACTTACGGTACACCGCTAGGAGAAGGGGGGCAAGTTCCTTCGCGTACTCTGTGTAAAATCGAATTGGTATCCCATCAGGACCAGCGGCCTTTCCTCTTTTGAGCGATTTTAATTGTTTCTCTATCCCTCTGTCGTGTATTTCGATATCTACCATTTTGTCAACTGTGCGACAATCTAGAGAAAGATGCACAGTGCAGTCTTCCCCTGTGAAACAGCTTTGGAAGAAGACATTTAGTATTTCGGCCTTTAGTCTGTCATCCTCTGTTTCAATACCATTTTGGTCACAGAGTGTCTGGACATTTTGTTTTGATCAACCTACCGCTTTGACATAGGACCAAAATTTCTTAGGATTTTCTGCCAAGTCAGTACATAGAACTTTACTTTCGAATTCATTGAAAGCCTCTCGAATAGCCCTCCTCACACTACATTTCGCTTCGCGTAATTTTTGTTTGTGTGCAAGGCTTTGGCTATGTTTATGTTTGCTGTGAAGTTCCCTTTGCTTCCGCAGCAGTTGTTTAACTCGGTTGTTGTACCACGGTAGCTCTTTTCCATCTCTTACGATCTTGCTTGGCACATACTCAGCTAACGCATATTGTACGATGGTTTTGAACTTCGTCCACTGATCCTCAACAGTATCTGTACTTGAGACAAAACTTTTGTGTTGAGCCATCAAGTACTCTGAAATCTGCTTTTTGTCACTTTTGCTAAACAGAAAAATCTTCCTACCTTTTTTAATATTTCTATTTACGGCTGAAATCATTGATGCAGTAACCGCTTTATGATCGCTGATTCCCTGTTCTGCATTAACTGATTCAAATAGTTCGGGTCTGTTTGTCACCAGAAGGTCTAATATGTTATCGCCACGAGTCGGTTCTATGTTTAACTGCTCAAGGTAGTTTTCAGATAAAGCACTTAAAAATATTTCACTGGATTCTTTGTCCCTGCCACCCGTTATGAACGCTTGAGTCTCCCAGTCTATATTCGGCAAATTAGTATCTCCACCCAGAACTATAACATGGCGGGGAAATCTACTCGATATATTTTCCAAATTATTCTTCAGGTGCTGAGCCACAACAGCTGCTGAGCCCGGGGGCCTATAGAGACATCCAATTACCATGTCTGAGCCTGCTTTAACCGTGACCTTCACCCGAATCATTTCACAATTCGAATCTCCGTCAATTTCCTTCGATACTATTGCACTTCTTATCGCTATAAACACGCCAATCCCTTCACTGTCCAGCCTGTCTCTGCTGTATACATTCCAATCTGAGTTTAGGATTTCATTACTGTTTACATGTGGTTTCATCCAACTTTCTGTCCCTAGTACTATATGGGCGTTGTGACCGTTTATTAATGAGAGCAGTTCTGGGACCTTTCTATAGACGCTCCTGCAGTTTACTATTAGCACATTAATATTGTTATTCTCTGTTGCATTTTGCCTACTCCTGCCTTGCCGCGTCTCAGGAGGCGTCTTGTCGGGCCTAGGGAGGGAATTTTCTAACCTAAAAAATCGAAGCGGTTAAGGCTACCGCTTGCCTAAAGCGGGAAATCCAAGTTGTAGTGCTGGTCTGGAACAAATTTTCATTTGCTTCCAGTTGATTGTATAGCTGTGGCGGTACTGTATTCACAATCTGCGAATTGTCTGGACAACACAGTTGAATTTGATTTCATCAGTTTGTTGTACAATGTAAGTATGAACGCAAATAGACCTAAAGCACACTGGTTTTGCCCCTCAGAAAAATTGTTGTAGCCTATGCAACACTACTAATAAAAGGTTTCATAGTTCCCAAACTGTATGATACTACGTGCTAGCAGAAAATAGACGTCGTCTACAAGATATGTACAACATTTTAAAATTTGATCTGCGAAGCAAAAAAATGAATCCCCTCAAGAGAATTGCGACAGAATGGCAGAGAGTTGAAATTCCTACGGTATGTTAATCAAACTAGACAGAATGGCATTGTTACTAATGCTAGACAAATGCTGACACGAATAAGGGTGGCACAGAAAGAGTAACGTTACAAGTCACCAACAATCTGTGTTGAATGAAATGGCAATAATGACTGTTAAGTATGTGTTGACAGTAATCATTCACAGCTATGCTTAATAATACTTACGATGGAAGCACTCTTTAATTTGAAATAACAATTTAAATGTTACGCGTGCATCATGAGATTAGACATATTACACTTTCACATTTTTTATATAAGATGTATAACTTTCACTATAATACCAGTACGTGTGCAATTCATTGTCCATACAGAATTATCAGCAAAAACCTATATTACCTTATATGTCCAATATTTTTTCAAAAGCTCAGTAGGAGCACTTCATTCCAAGCTAACGGGCTATAGAACTACATGATTTATGAAATGTTAGTATAACAAATGAAATAAAAAATCACTAATAAAAAATTTGTGACAGTATTAGACAATGAAAGAATCCATTGTGTGGAATACGGTAAGCTACTGAGACGATGCCTCGTAGAGAAAAAAAGGGTACCAAAGCGGAAACCTGTCCATATAGACTTGAAAATATCGCCTTAGTAAATTTTTCATTTCTTTTGAAAAGTCTGTTTAGAATCGGACCTGCTGAATACTGGACACTATTCTGTTCACTGATTAAGGAAGCGTAATGCTAGTCTTCCAGGAGTAAAAACTGCACATCCTCATGACTGTGTGTATATGTCATTTATCACACCTCCCACGAGGACTTATGTGTACAAGGGCGGCAGAGTTAGAATCCCGATTGAACATTGCTCTCGATAAAATTCGCAAACTGACACCGTCGATTGTTCTGACCGCTCTTATCTTGGCTATGACAATTCTCTGTGTGTGAACAAAATTGACCAAAAACATTATACAATAGGATAATAAAATGGAATCAAACAAAATACACATTCACCTTTTACGCCATTTACTCTGGATGTTATTCTTGTAGTTTCTGCACAGGACCCTGACTGTGGTGTTTCTAAGAATGCTTTTCATCTAGCTCGATACCCAAGAATTTAAAATATTCGACTTCATTGATTATTTCATCATCCCGTGATAATGATTTTTTTATTTTTTATGAGCGCTGTTTGTTAGAAACTGTACGTACTGTGCTTCTTTGACGCTGAAATCTGAGAAAATATGCTGTCTAAGAATATTTTGCAATCTTGCTCTACCATTCAGCGTAAGACTTCATTGGAGTCTGAATGAGAAGTAACATTTACGTGACCCTTGGTATCTTTCTCAATTAATGAATCGGAGCAATAACCTTATTTAATTTTGCATATCTACGTCCCTTGTACATAATTCGGAGTAGACACCAGGAATGGTTTACTGAACGAAATTGTACAGCTACTTAGGTGTCACGATTTGACTTCCTAACGGTCTGTGTAAACTTCCCGTTTTATTTTCTGGAGTGTTCGAATTTTGAAGCAGAATATCTCGTTTATATTAGGAAATTTTTCCTCTGTTATTACAATCAGATTTGATTGAAAATATTAAAGACTCCTGCGCCACGTTTTAAGAAGTCATAGAAGAAAGCACAATTCAAGTATCTGAGTACAGTGTTATTCTCACTGGAGTACACAAAAAAAGAATGCAGTGTGGCTTGGTTAGTGGATCTCTGCCAGGGACGAACTTCATGTTGTAGCAGCACAAATTAGTAATTTTTAGCAAAATCAGAGGTTAAAAGAACTTTCGCCTTTTGTAAGTGGTTTCGTATATAGAGCATACAGGTTACCTCACTCTTTACATCACACAGCAAAAATCGAGATCAGTTATTTTGAAAACAGATTTAGTGATGTTGCCTCCCTTAAGCACCTAAACGAATTAACTAACACATGAGAGGCTAAAAGTGTCGCTGATGTTCTGCACATGCAGTTGCATTTGTAAATGCAAATCATTGTCAGGGATGAATTTTATGTCCCAGCAGGGCAAATGAGTAATTTTTAGCAACATCAGAGGTTAAGAGAGGGCTTGCGGTTTGTAAGTCGTTTTGTATAACCAGGAAACAGGTTTACCTCGCTCTATACATCAAACAACAAAGCTGAGGTCAATTATTTTGGTGATGATACCTCACTTAAGCACCTTAATGAATTAACTAACTTTTGAGAGATTAAAAGTCACTTTGACATACTGCACATGCAATTGCAACTGTAAATACAAAAACGAAAAAAACTACCATCTAACAGTAGAATAAAATCTACAATAAAAGTTCCATACTTTTAAATTGTTGAACATTTCTTGCAATACGAACTAAAATCATTGTGGTGCTTTACTAGATTTAAAAATTAATTTCTAACAATCCTGTCTCCATCTACATATTTTGTCAAAGGAAAGCTGAAATGCGTGTGTAAGACAAACATACATTTTTATATGAAAATTAAAAGGGGCGCTTCCAGATTTTGAAAAATGAAAATGTTTGGGTTTTTCCAAAACAAAATTAATCTGACGGTACTGTTGTGCGGTATATGAAATTAAATCATAGCTCATCTCCATAGCTCCGAAATTTTCTGAGTTATACTAAAATGTATCCCCAAATTACTGGAAAAATTAGATTAATTTCAATGTTTTGAAATGCAAAATACAGAAACCTAGCATGGTCAAAAGCTGCTCAAATTTAGAAATTACATTAACTGAATGGCCTACTATGAAATATTACGAAATCAGAGAAATTTGGGACATATATATGTCCAAAAACTAACCAAAATCGCTTGATTTAATATGAGATGACCGACTGCTTATATCTGCATCCTTTCCTTCCTTCAGCTGCAGAAAACATTTCTACATATAGTTTTCAGTGAAGCTGTGCAAGAGTTCCACTGTTTTGCTTCCCGTCAATGAGCAAGAACACGACTATTGTAAACAGGACACTGAGATCAACGATTTGGATAAAACTTGCAACAGATAAAAAACGCAGCTCAAGGCCTACCTACGACGAATAGTTTTCTGGTAATACGGACAGTCTTCTGAAGTTTATGTCATTGTAATAGTCATTATTACCTGAGTTTTTAGATCACTTGAAGCAAATACCAGGCTAGTTGGTTGTTCGACAAGTGGTAAAATCGGGCAGGGAATTTCCATTTCCGGAATTAGCCTTACAATCAAGGCAAAGCTCCTGCAAAAAATAGCAGCAACCAGAGAAGTGCAATTATTTTTAATTTATTTCGGCACAATATGTTTCATACAAAAATGTGAAAGCCTAATGCATGATTGGACAACTGTTTACGCGTGCACGAGTATAAAGTCGATAACTTTGCCTACACCATCACGAGCTGGTAGTAGGTAACAAGAACATTATTTAGGATGGAGCGATAAAAAAACCGTGAGTAATTTAAGAATAAGACGAATAGGACAATATATTTCTCATCTTCAGAAGAAGTACCATTCTCGAAAGTGAGAAACAGTGTTAAAAACGCGTCGTGATCAGACCAGCAAATAACACCGCAATTAAAGCGAACTTGCAATCTATACGTTTATTATTAACAGCAAATAACTTCGTAATACAAAGAGAGTTGTGGGTCACGGAAATTAATAATGTCGAACGAATGAAACCGGTATCAGAGGCGAGAATTTTAATATAAGATTAATACAGACTCGAAGAGACCAAATGAATTAGCGTTATGAAATAATGTTTTAGAGATAGAGCATGACGTGGTGTAATACTGTCACATTGTTTGTGAATGTGTGAAAATCGATGATGGATGAGCGGCAAAACAGCTTACGGTATTGCGAAGTACAGATCAAGATAAAATTCCGTTTTCAGTGCTGGCACGAACTATATTTGATTCATGTAGAAGCAGCTAATATTGCGGATTGTAGCAGCAGTGCAGGGCAGCCAAAATATCTTACTTACGGGGTAGTTTCATAATGTTATTAAAGAGCTACAAAATGAATAAATTTTCTGACTTATAGGATAATAATAACTCGTATTATTAATAATGGAAGGAGTAGAAGTAACAACTCACTGTGTAATTAAGGCGCTGAGTCGTCGATAGGTACAAAATAGCAGTAATTGTTGTGGTTAGTACATGTAGCAACTACTATTTCAAGCTCTATGGCTCTTAGTTATTTACAACTGTTCTTTTTTCAACGTTATTTCATTTCTTTACCTTTTATATACATGTCCAGTTTATGCCCCTATCGATGGCATAGTGCCTCACCTACGATCTTTACTCCTTCTATTATTTGTATTCCATAACAGGCTTCTCATTACTATAATATATCTTATATTTATGACGAATTGTTAAGAAATAATGTCTCAGCTATTTTCCGAGCAAAAACCTACTAACACACTGTTACCAAACAAGTCTCACTTTTAAGAAATTGTTTGTCGTATGTAAGCCAAGCTGCGAAAATAACTTACCTTTTAGTCTGACAAGGAATTTTCAGTAGACGTCGTCGCATTTAAAATTTTTAACCGCAGCATATGTGAAACGTAATAGAATCGCTTAAGCGAGTCGCTGCCTAACAAAACAAAATAAGCTCTAGAGACGTATTATCTTTGCATCTTGCGAAAGGTCACGAGACATCTTGCATATCGGGCTCTTTGTTAGTTAATAGAATGGAACATCTGCTTTCATCAAACTTTTTATCTTAACTGCTGTTCATTGCTATCTCCCATCTGTTTCATTAATTTTCAAACACATCCTATGAAGTTAGATGGAATGAGTAGACAAAATACATTTAAATCATTTCTGTATGAAAGTCGTAAAAGAAAACAAAAACAGTGTTCTGTAATGTTAGTATGCCTTGACGAAGTAGATGAAAGGAAACTTTTTGAGAAATACTTTACTAATCATTTTCAGTAAATTAATACGCATCTGTTTGTAAAACTGTGATGTTGGATTCTAATGACGCGTAGCCCACAGGTCGTTAAAACATGATACTGGTCAACAATGAAAAACATTTTAATGTATTTTATGCTAGTGGTTTTTGGTGTCGTGAATTTCAATACGGGAACAAAATACCATTTTTATGACAAGCTCTTTGGCTCTTCTTGCTCTGCATTCACGTCTAATGATTACTCTGCAATTCATAATTAAGTTCCTGGCAGAGGGCTCATCGAACCCCCTCAATCTGTTTCTTTCAAATGGTTCAAATGGCTCTGAGCACTATGGGACTCAACTGCTGAGGTCATTAGTCCCCTAGAACTTAGAACTACTTAAACCTAACTAACCTAAGGACATCACACACATCCATGCCCGAGGCAGGATTCGAACCTGCGACCGTAGTAGTCGTACGGTTCCGGACTGCGCGCCTAATACCGCGAGACCACCGCGGCCGGCAATCTGTTTCTTTACCTTTCTACATTCGAACAGAGCGTGGGAAAAAAGAAAACTTATATATTTCCATGAGAGCTGTCTGGTTTCTCTCATTTTATTAGGATGATCATTTTTCCCTATGTAGGTGGGCACCAACAAGATATTTTCACGCTCGTAGGAGAAGGTAGATGACTGAAATTTCATGGGAAGATCAATCCTATCTGATGCACAATACACATCGCACAGCTATACTCCAGAAAAGGACAGACAAGCATAGTGTAAGCAATCGAATTAGCGGACCTGTTGCATATTATAGGTGTTCTGCCAGTAAATCGCAAATCTTTGGTTTGCGTTCCTCACAACGTTATCTATGTGATCGTTGCAATTTAAGTTATTCGTAACTGTAAAATTTAAGTTTTTAGTTGAATTTACAGCATTCAGATTGTGTGATTTATCGTGTGCCGGAATTCAGCGAGTGACGTTTAGTATTCATGCGAATGATTTCACACTTTTCATTATTTAAGGTCAACTGCGTCTATGCCGCATCATACAGAGCTCTTAAAAAGTTTAGATAAGAAGAGAATATAAGTATTAAAAATGTAGTGCTACAGAAGAAGGGTGAAGATTAGATGGGTAGATCACGTAACTAATGAGGAGATAATGAATAGAATTGGGAAGAAGAGGAATTTTTGGCACAATTTGGCTACAAGAAGGATCGGTTGGTAGGACACGTTAGAGGCATGAAGGGATCACGAATTTAGTACTGGAAGCAAGCTTGGAGGGTAAAAATCACAGAGGGAGACCAAGAGTGAATACTCTAAGCGGATTCAGAAGGATGTAGGTTGCATTAGCTACTCGGAGATAAAGAAGTTGTACAGGATAGAGTAGCATGGAGAGCTGCATCAAACCAGTCTCGGGACTGAAGACCGCAACAACAACAGCAACAGCAACACAGAGATCTTGTCTAAATTATTTTGCAATTGGTTTTGATCGTCTGATGACTTTGCAAGACGGTAAATGACAGCATCATCTGCGAACAATCTGAGAGGACTCCTAAGACTGTCTCCTAAATCGTTTATGTAGATCAGCTGTAACGGAGGGCCTAGGACGTTACCTTGGGGAACGTATAGTATTACTTCTACACGATGACGTACCGTCAGTTACTACCGGCTTTCTGACAAGAAATAGCGGAACAAGTCACACAACTGAGATGATATTCCACAGGCACGCAGTTTGGTTAAAAGTCCCTTAAGAGGATCAATGTTAAAAGCCATTAGGACATCTAAAAATATGGAACGATTTGATGTTCCCCGTTCATTACTTCGTCAGAATAAAGTGCTGCATGAGTTTCCTGTGTACGTATTCTACAATGTGAGTCATAATGCTCAAACGTAGTATATGCCTCAAGATCCTACTGCAGTTTGACGTTAGGGGTCTGTAATTCAGTGGATCACTCCTATTTCCTTTATTGGGCACTGATGCGACTTCTCTTTACGTACGGATCTTTCTCTGAGTGAGCAGTCGCATGGACTGGTGGCCTTGCCTTCATTAAGTGATTTAAGCTGCTTCATTACACTGACGCCATGTACCTGTAAGTTACTCATGTTGACAGTAGTTCTTGATTACTAAATCTACTGTAGTGACACTGCCGTCAGTAACATCACCATTATTAATGCGGAGTGAATGTATTGTGACCTTAATAAGGGTGTTATAGGTCTCAGAAAATAGTCCAAGAAAAGGGAAACACCCCTTTATACTGTATTTGATATTCCACGACTGTGGAGAGAGCCAAGAACCAATAATAGTGATTGTTTCAGTTCAAAAAATAAAAAAGTAATAAAATACGCTAATCTCCGTCTGCCATTTAGCCAGTAGACCATGGTACTTCTTGTTCCTAAATGAAAAGTTTTTGACGAGTGTATCATAGAGATGAACAAGTTTGTGATCGAGTTTATTATACTTTGGACAAATTAGAGCCCACAGAGCATCCCAGACTGTCCATGAAAGCTACAACATGAAAAAGAATCACTTCTTGGCTTTTGACAAGATCAATGTGTAGTCTTTTCTATGTAATACAGATAAGGATAAAGGATAGGTAGAAGGAAGGGAAATTTATTTCAATTTCTATAGTAATCTGAGAGATCACCCACGAGTTTAATTTTTTTTACAGTTGGCAACACCTCTGCATGGTCCGCCAGTGGTTTTTGGCGGTGTCTGGAATTTTACGCTAACAAATAATGATGCCGCACAGAGTGGCAATGGCTGGGTGACAGTTTCTCTAGTACGTGGTCCTAAAGTAGAAAAAGTACCAGGACTCGAAACATTTAACAGTCATGACGTCATCGCCTATCGGTCATTTCAGATTTGTGAAGTCTACAACAGATTCATGGGAAAATCGTATTACAATTCCACGATGCCGTTGGTTATCAGGACCAGGAATCATCGCTAAATAAATGAATCCGAATCTGTCTCAGTATGGGTGAAAGGTGTTGACAACTGTAAAAAAATTAAACTCGTGAGTGATCTCATACATTACTATAGAAATTGGAATAAAGTTCCCTTCCTTCTGCCTGTCCTTTATCCTTATCTGTGTTACATAAAAAAGACTACACATTGATCTTGCCAAAAGCCGAGAAGCGATTCTTTTTGGTGTTGTAGCTTTCAGGGACAGTCTGGGATGCTCTCTGTACGAGACACTTCTCGGCATTTGTGTTAGGGCTAGGAGAAACATATACTCCCTATGGGTTCTTCTAAAAGTGGTTTAAATGTTGGTTTGTTACGCAGTGTAACATCTATTCTTCGGTACCCCCATTCTTCACATATCTTGAAAAGTTACAAAAAAGCTTGATATAGTTTTAACAAAAATAAACTCTTTTGCTTATAGCTGGAATATAAGGGGCGACTTAAAGGTGCCACGTTTGCAGTTACACCAGCAAAGTGACCTTATATCGTATGTGAATGGGATAGCAAGGCAAGAATCTAAATTGCTCCAGAGTATATTAGCCTGCAAGAAAATCTTTGAATCATACAGAGAAGATACTCATGAATCTGAAAAAAAAATCTGTTATTGTCTCCACACATTACATTTGACCAATTGAAAGAGTCAGAATGTCTAAAGTATCTATCAGAAGTTAAACTGAAAGACGGCACGTTTACGTCAGGTGACATTCGAAAACATATATTCTATTCGAATTTGAAGAAAAAGAAAAAACAAACCTGCTGTGAGATGCCAATCAAGCAACTTATTACAAAGTTCTTAGGGGGAAAAAGACTCATTACATTTCTTTTGTAACCAGCTTGTTGAATGAGGTTAATAACTTAGGCTATTTGATGAGCCTCAAGATTTAATTTTAGAACAGTTATCTTGATTTTATTTTTTCGCCCTGAAAATCTGGGTGGTCAGTAGAGCGCCTTCATCAGCACATCAGAGTGATGGAAAGAAAGTATTAGAACTGCTGAAATATCGGTATGATGAGTCACCGAAACGAGCAACAGTCAATCCATCAGAGTAAAAGATATATTAGAGGCTTTCAATTAAAAGGCGGAAAGAAGCAAAATCCAATGCATATACACTCCTGGAAATGGAAAAAAGAACACATTGACACCGGTGTGTCAGACCCACCATACTTGCTCCGGACACTGCGAGAGGGCTGTACAAGCAATGATCACACGCACGGCACAGCGGACACACCAGGAACCGCGGTGTTGGCCGTCGAATGGCGCTAGCTGCGCAGCATTTGTGCACCGCCGCCGTCAGTGTCAGCCAGTTTGCCGTGGCATACGGAGCTCCATCGCAGTCTTTAACACTGGTAGCATGCCGCGACAGCGTGGACGTGAACCGTATGTGCAGTTGACGGACTTTGAGCGAGGGCGTATAGTGGGCATGCGGGAGGCCGGGTGGACGTACCGCCGAATTGCTCAACACGTGGGGCGTGAGGTCTCCACAGTACATCGATGTTGTCGCCAGTGGCGGAAGGTGCACGTGCCCGTCGACCTGGGACCGGACCGCAGCGACGCACGGATGCACGCCAAGACCGTAGGATCCTACGCATCGCCACTTCCCAGCAAATTAGGGACACTGTTGATCCTGGGGTATCGGCGAGGACCATTCGCAACCGTCTCCATGAAGCTGGGCTACGGTCCCGTACACCGTTAGGCCGTCTTCCGCTCACGCCCCAACATCGTGCAGCCCGCCTCCAGTGGTGTCGCGACAGGCGTGAATGGAGGGACGAATGGAGACGTGTCGTCTTCAGCGATGAGAGTCGCTTCTGCCTTGGTGCCAATGATAGTCGTATGCGTGTTTGGCGCCGTGCAGGTGAGCGCCACAATCAGGACTGCATACGACCGAGGCACACAGGGCCAACACCCGGCATCATGGTGTGGGGAGCGATCTCCTACACTGGCCGTACACCTCTGGTGATCGTCGAGGGGACACTGAATAGTGTGCGGTACATCCAAACAATCATCGAACCCATCGTTCTACCATTCCTAGACCGGCAAGGGAACTTGCTGTTCCTACAGGACAATACACGTCCGCATGTATGCCGTGCCACCCAACGTGCTCTAGAAGGTGTAAGTGAACTACCCTGGCCAGCAAGATCTCCGGATCTGTCCCCCATTGAGCATGTTTGGGATTGGATGAAGCGTCGTCTCACGCGGTCTGCACGTCCAGCACGAACGCTGGTCCAACTGAGGCGCCAGGTGGAAATGGCATGGCAAGCCGTTTCACAGGACTACATCCAGCATCTCTACGATCGTCTCCATGGGAGAATAGCAGTCTGCATTGCTGCGAAAGATGGATATACACTGTACTAGTGCCGACATTGTGCATGCTCTGTTGCCTGTGTCTATGTGCCTGTGGTTCTGTCAGTGTGATCATGTGATGTATCTGACCCCAGGAATGTGTCAATAAAGTTTCCCCTTCCTGGGACAATGAATTCACGGTGTTCTTATTTCAGTTTCCAGGAGTATATGTAGTACACATTTCGCTCATGAGAAATTACTTTGTAATCACAGTAGAACGATACAGAACTATTGATGGTGGCAGCATAATCGAGAAGCATTGTTTGCACGTAGCAGACGAGTTAGTGCTTAAGAAATACACTGATGTCCCAAAGCCTGCTCTATATTCACTTACATGTTTACTGTTATTGCTTTGTTTGTACGTGCAAATGGCATTGTACATTTAAATTTTCTCTCTTCCACCACTTACTAGTAATTGAAGCCTACTACTCGACAACTGAAATGGCGGATACGATATTCTGATATGGTTTAGCAAATGGATGTAGCCTTCGAGCCCGTGTCCTGTATGCTGAAAAATATCCACAGCGCAGAGAGCCCTTTGGTAATTTGTTTGGCTGACTCTTCCAGCATCTGAGGGACACGACACAGGTACCCTTTCACCTTGGAGGACTGACAGTGGAAGGCCCCACACAGTCTGCATGCCTGACATGTAGGAGTGGGTGCTATGTTCAGTGGATGAAATTCCAGGGACCAATGTGCGATGATTAGCAGCAGCAGATGGTGTGTCTCACTCTCTTATCTGGGGGGGGGGGAGGTACTTCATGAACAATTGCTGTACCCATATTATGTACAGCACGTTCAGGCCTTAAGGCCACATGATCATCATGGCAGCTGGCGGTACTGTCAAGGGTTGTTGCAGAAGTGTGCCGAGAAGCTACTGTTCACATTCATGATTATATTTAGCTGTGAAGTAGGATTCACAAGAAACGGTGCTGTGAATTTCCATAACCAGTATGTATGGGTAATGTAAATCCCCAAGTAATTTAAAAAAGGAGGTATCAACATCGATTCTCAGTCAACGTATGGGCAGACATTGGGCCATAAGTGATACCATGAAGGTTAACTGGGGAGCATTATCTGGACTTTCTCATTAATGTATTACCTACGTTGCTCAAAGTTGTGCCATTGCAGCAACGAATACAAATGCTGTTCAATCATGGTGGCTCACCAGCACAATTTCGTCACAGTGTGCACGAACATCTGACGCATACATTTCTAGACCCTTGATTGGTCGGAGAGGCCCCACACCTTGACCTGCTCGTTCCCCAGACCTCAGGCCCCTAGACTTTGGTTATGGGGACACTTGAAGGAATTGGTCTACACCACGCCAGTCAACGGACTCTCGTCTTCAATGCGTGCAAACAGGTACAACAATCTGACATAGTTCAAAAGCTGCGTCATCCCTTAAGCCAGGTGGGAGAGTGGTGTATTGTCATGAATGGACGCCAAGCTGAACACCTTCTGTAAACACGTATTCATAGCAGAAGGTGTGCATTTCCACGCCTATGTTTACTGGACTTATCTCAGAAAGTATGCATTTCGGAACCCATATTTATTGGACTTATTTTTCTTGTTTCTATGACTACTACCACGTCTCGAAGTGTGTGACATTTCCTTAAGACGCCGTATATCTGAATTTTTTTTTGTAGTCAAGTAAATTTACTTTCACGTTCCTCAAACCAATGTAGAATGATTCTGGCCTTCTGATACGGTCAATAATCCTGCTGGAAATTGCCTTCTCTGTTGGGAAGACATCAAGCATGAAGGGAAGTAGGTGGCCCGTGGTGATATCCATGTAGTTCACAACTGTCATCGTGCCTTAGATTGCTGCCAGTGGTGATCCACGGGCCAGTGTCGGTGATCTCGTGCTCACTACAGTCGTAAGTGACGATGTTGTTGAGTCCACAGGGGAATATGTAGGCGTCGTCTGCTGCAGAATTCCCTCTTCAACAGTGTGTACTGTGTGCTTCGAAAGACGCGTTCCTGCGCCAACACTGTTCTCTATCGTCAGCTCTACCAAAGGTCGCCTCCTACTCTAATGGTGAGAGCGGCCAAGCCACTGACCTCCTCGTTCACTGATGACACTTGGACGTCCAACTCCGCGTCACCTACTCGTGTTTTCACCGTCCTTTCCATCAATGTGTAGTATCCAAGATCTCCATGTTAAAGAGTTGTGTATTGAGCGCGGCCAGCCTCAGGTAATAAGTTGGCCAGTGCAAGTCAAGCTGTTATGTAGCTGGTAGTAGTGGAGCAATGGCAGTTCTGGCTCATCAGTGTATCAGTATTTCATCAGAAACTTTTCAGGATACAATATGTCTAATTCTTGACATGACGCCATTACAGTAACGCGCGAACAGGCGACCAGCTTTGTAGCTTCAGAGATGCTTGTTCCCAAGCTCTGGGCGACAACAGACAGTCCTTTGCCGAAGTCGCTAACATCAATAGATTTGCCCTTTTACCACTCATTTAGTCACTGGACTCATTTCACATTTGACTCTACTTTGCCAATTTACCTTCCTTACTGCGAAAGTGCCCGCAACACTGGCAAGCAGCTTTCAACTGCATTTGTCAATGGCCTAAATGTTTTGGCTTATTAGTGAACTTGGTAAAGTTAGTGATAGTTTATAAGCTTCTCATTTATGTTTCCCCCATGTTATTACCATTTTCCTACGATTGCTGCATGCCAACACATGCTCTGTAGCTGGAATAAGTAAATTTATGGTCCAATCTAAGTGGAAACTGGAATAAAGAAAACAAATAATATCGAACTCATATATGGAACGAATTTCCTCCATTGTTAGAAACACTTGCCTTCGAGATATGTTGGAAAAGTGGATTTCCCTGTCGGTTTCTCCTATTGTCGAAAGAATGATTCTTCATTCCTCTCTGCTCGGCTTGCATACCTTTCTTACTACGTCACTGGACCACAGCTTCACATGGAATCTTGCATTCAGTCTCACACTGGGCAGTGGTCGTAAGTTTTGGATTTGCCAGAAGCAGGTGCCAAGGAGTAAATATGTGGCTGGCTAAAAAGTGCAGATGATTAGCAACACAAATAATGTGAACTGCACAATAATTTCACTTAACGTGAACAGGAAGTCAGAGAGATAGAGAATCTGTTAATCAGAGCCTAGTGGTTGTGGACAGGTAGTCAGCTCCACTGGTTTCAGTCTTTTTTTTTTTTTTTTTAAGGACTTCCGGTTCATGCCCATACAGCCGTCTCATATCTCAATATTGCAAGAACGATACTTTTGTGTGAGTAATGATGATTCGAGTGAAAGGCCAATACAAAATCCAGTCCCCAAGCAGAAAAAAAAATCTCAGACCAGGCCAGGAACAGAACCACACGACTGCAATTACGTATCTGGGTTTTCTGCAGGTAACAAAGCGGACACACTGGCGACGCTGTTATGCTTACTTAATGCTGGCTCAATAGTAGGGCTATGTGCACGTGCAGCTGGAAATGTGGCTTCAAGAGCACCAATAACAGGTGAGGCCATCACATTGCTGCCAGTCTCTAGGTCCGTACTATCTGGTGTGGTAACGGGACTGTTGTTGTTGTTGTTGTTGTTGCGGTCTTCAGTCCTGAGACTGGTTTGATGCAGCTCTCCATGCTACTCTATCCTGTGCAAGCTTCTTCAACTCCCAGTACCTAGTGCAGATGACATCCTTCTGAATCTGCTGAGTGTATTCATCTCTTGGTCTCCCTCTACGATTTTTATCCTTCACACTGCCCTCCAATACTAAATTGGTGACCCTTGATGCCTCAGAACGTGTCCTACCAACCGATCCCTTCTTCTAGTCAAGTTGTGCCACAAACTCCTCTTCTCCCGAATCCTGTTCAATACCTCCTCATTAATTATGTGATCTACCCATCTAATCTTCAGCATTCTACTGTAGTACCACATTTCGTATGCTTCTATTCTCTTCTTGTCCAAACTGTGTATCATCCATGTTTCACTTCCAAACATGGCTACACCCCATACAAATGCTTTCAGAAACGACTTCCTGACACTTAAATCTATACTCAATGTTAACACATTTATCTTCTTCAGATACGCTTTCCTTGCCATTGCCAGTCTACATTTTATATCCTCTCTGCTTCGACCATCATCAGTTATTTTGCTCCCCAAATAGCAAAACTCCTTTACTACTTTAAGTGTTTCATTTCCTAATCTAATTCCCTCAGCGTCACCTGACTTAATTCGACTACATTCCATTATCCCTGTTTTGCTTTTGTTCATGTTCATCTTATATCCTTCCTCCAAAACACTGTCCATTCCGTTCAACTGCTCTTCCAAGTCCTTCGCTGTCTCTGACAGAATCACAATGTCATCGGCGAACCTCAAGGTTTTTATTTCTTCTCCATGGATTTTAATACCGACTCCGAATTTTTCTTTTGTTTCCTTTACTGCTTGCTCAATATACAGATTGAATAACATTGGGGAGAGGCCACAACCCTGTCTCACCCCCTTCCCAACCACTGCTTCCCTTTCATGTCCCTTGACTCTTATAACTGCCATCTGGTTTCTGTACAAATTGCAAATAGCCTTTCACTCCCCGTATTTTACCCCTGCCACCTTTCAAATTTGAAAGAGATTATTCCAGTCAACATTGTCAAAAGCTTTCTCTAAGTCTACAAATGCTAGAAATGAAGGTTTGCCTTTCCATAATCTAGCTTCTAATATAAGTCGCAGGGTCAGTATTGCCTCACGTGTTCCAACATTTCTATGGAATCCAAACTGATCTTCCCCGAGCTCAGCTTCTACAAGTTTTTCCCTTTGTCTGTAAAGAATTTGCGTTAGTATTTTGCAGCCATGACTTATTAAACTGATAGTTCGGTAATTTTCACTTCTCTCCACGCCTGATTTCTTTGGGATTGGAATTGTTATATTCTTCTTGAAGTCTGAGGGTATTTCGCCTGCCTCATACATCTTGCTCACGAGATGGTAGAGTTTTGTCAGGACTGACTCTCCCAAGGCTGTCTAGTTCTAATGGAATGTTGTCTACTCCCAGGGCCTTGCTTCGACTTAGGTCTTTCAGTGGCCTATCAAAATATCATATCTCCCATTTCATCTTCATCTACATCCTCTTCCCTTTGTATAACATTGTCCTCAAGTATGTCGCGCTTGTATAGTCCTTCTATATATGCCTTCCACCTTTCTGGTTTCCCTTCTTTGCTTAGAACTGGGTTTCCATCTGAGCTCTTGATATTCATACAAGTGGTTCTCTTTTCTCCAAAGGTCTCTTTAATTGTCGTTTAGTTCCATATCTAACCATGAATAATTAAAGATCGCATGTAGGCTAAACATTTCTGACCATTATCGGACTGCAGTTGGAAAGGAACTTGGGAAATCTTCTTTATTGGTACAGAGACGGTGGAGGGGGGAGAAGATAAGCTGTGCGACTCTGTGTGTACACGATAAAGAGACTGCATCGGAATTTGTTGCAGACACCTTCCTTTACTCACCAAAAGGGTTCTGGGTCCCTCAAAACGGTTATTACAGAAGAGGCCAAAGCTCACACTGCTGCCGTGTTTGAGCAAAGACTCTAGAAGACGCTGAGATAATGTCAAGAGATTCCGACTCAGCTTATCGTTCAGTAGAATGGATAGTGAACGAGCTCTACTAGAGGCTATGGACCCCACACTTCTTTCAGCCATTGTCACTTGGTGGTCACATGAAACCGTGTTCCACATGGTTGTGCTCATAAGTCGCAATAACTGCCCATTATTGGGCCCCTAGCAAAAGCAGGCCTAAAGTTACAATTGAAAAACTGCAGTCACATTCATTGTTGACAGCGTGACGTGGTATTCATATAATTGGTCCGTATATTTTTCGTGAAACGATAAATGCGGTAAGGCATGTGCACATGCTACGTGCTACAAAACTTCCGTTCATCTTACTGTTGCTAACTGGGGCGGTATGGACAATATGCACTTCATGCAGATTGGCGCACATCCCAACTTTGCATTTATTTCATGAGAAAGGCTTGACAATGCTTTCCCACACCATGTTATTCGACGTCGCGGCAATGTTGAGTGGCCACCGAAGAGTGCAGACTTGACATTAATTTTATTCCTGTGGACGCATTTGAAAGGGAAAATGTACGCCAGAAGAGCGCTTGATTTTGAAACTTCGGAAGCAGAAATTGCGGAGGAATGCGCGGGCTTACCATAAAGTATGTTGCAACCTTCTGTCAGAAACTTTGTAAACCTACTGCAATGTTGGCGCCTATGTTGATATACGAAATGGCAAAGACAATAGCATATGATAAAAATGAAATTAACCATGTAACAAACTTTATAACAGGTCTGGAATCAAATAAAAATAGGGACATAATCATAATACTGACAATAATAATAACAGTAAAAATAATAAAACGTCAAGAAGAGAAACAAGGGTAAAAAATACTGAAGTTTTACGAACCTGTCAGATAACCACCTCCCCAAATTTGGGCAACATGGTGCTGTGTGTTCTTGGAACGTACATCAATAAACCTCCCCCACCTTCCCTATACGAACAACCCACATCTATACACAACGGTACTCCCGGCTAAAAGCGGCCCTGCTTCGTAATCAACACGTGATTTAGCTGTTTCCAGCTCGTCCGACATTCCAGTCACGTGACGGGGGTGGTTAACTGTCGCGCCGTTTAAGCTGTTGCTTCCGACGGGCGTTTTCTCATAATTCTCTGAAAAATTCAAGTAATGTAAGCCGTGTTCAGTAATGTATGTAGTGGTCTGATAGTATTGCTGCAGCCCTTCCATAGTGTTTTTAAAGGACGTTGTATTCGCCGTTGCCTGAAGAAATTACTTATTTTGCAGTTGCAATTTCGACATTTTGAGCAATTTTGAAATGGTACTGCAAAAGATTTTGCTTCACACTTGTCGGTCTTTAAATTCCTACTACATGTATACATGTATCGTCCAAAAAAAGGACCTTTTCACAATGCTAACATCATTCGCGTAAATCTTTACAAATTTATGTTGTAGCACACTGTTTACATGTTAAGTAAGGTCGTTGGCCCAAAAATACTTTCACAAGTCAAGACTGCCTGTGCACTAATCAGAGATAGTACTTTCCAGCTCTAACAGATGTAAGCTTCATATCACAACATGTTTCTCCATCTAGAAAAAAAAATGGCTCTGAGCACTATGAGACTTGACATCTATGGTCAGCAGTCCCCTAGAACTTAGAACTACTTAAACCTAACTAACCTAACGACACCACACACATCCATGCCCGAGGCAGGATTCGAACCTGCATCCGTAGCAGTCACGCGGTTCTGGACGGAGCTCCTAGAACCGCGAGACCACCGCGGCCGGCTTTTCTACATCTCATATTGTGAAAAGGCCTATTTTTGGCGATGACATATATGCATATCGGAGGATTTTATAGTTTGACATATACTGAAGCCAAATATTTTTCAGTGCCATTTCAAAATGGCCCAAAGGCTGATACTGCAGTTGTGAAATAAATAATTTCTATGGTAAATGGTGAGTATGATGTCCTTCCAATCCCAAAGAAAGCAGGAGCTGACAGATGTGAAAATTACCAAACTATCAGTTTAATAAGTCACAGCTGCAAAATACTAACACGAATTATTTACAGACGAACGGAAAAACTGGTAGAAGCCAACCTCGGAGAGGATCAGTTTGGATTCCGTAGAAATGTTGGAACACGTGAGGCAATACTGACCTTACGACTTATCTTAGAAGAAAGATTAAGAAAAGGCAAACCTACGTTTCTAGCATTTGTAAACTTAGTAAAAGTTTTGACAGTGTTGACTGGAATACTCTCTTTCAAATTCTGAAGGTGGCAGGGGTAAAATACAGGGAGCGAAAGGCTATTTACAATTTGTACAGAAACCAGATGGCAGTCATAAGAGTCGAGGGGCATGAAAGGGAAGCAGTGGTTGGGAAAGGAATGAGACAGGGTTGTAGACTCTCCCCGATGTTATTCAATCTGTATATTGAGCAAGCAGTAAAGGAAACAAAAGAAAAATTTGGAGTAGGTAATAAAATTCATGGAGAAGAAGTAAAAACTTTGAGGTTCGCCGATGACATTGTAATTCTGTCAGAGACGGCAAAGGACTTGGAAGAGAAGTTGAACGGAATGGGCAGTGTCTTGAAAGGAGGATATAAGATGAACATAAACAAAAGCAAAACGACGATAATGGAATGTAGTCAAATTAAATAGGGTGATGCTGAGGGAATTAGATTAGGAAATGAGACACTTAAAGTAGTAAAGGAGTTTTGCTATTTAGGAAGTAAAATAACTGATGATGGTCGAAGTAGATAGGATGTAAAATGTAGACTGGCAATGGCAAGGAAAGCGTTTCTGAAGAGGAGAAATTTGTTTACATCGAATATAGATTTATGTATCAGAAGTCGTTTCTGAAAGTATTTGTTTGGGGTGTAGCCATGTATGGAAGTGAAACATGGACGATAACTAGTTTGGACAAGAAGAGAATAAAAGCCTTCGAAATGTGGTGCTACAGAAGAATGCTTAAGATAAGGTGGATAGATCACGTAACTAATGAGGAGGTATTGAAAAGGATTGGGGAGAAGAGAAGTTTGTGGCACAACTTGACTAGAAGAAGGGATCGGTTGGTAGGACGTGTTTTGAGGCATCAAGGTATCACAAATTTAGCATTGGAGGGCAGCGTGGAGGGTAAAAATCGTTGAGGGAGACCAAGAGATGAATACACTAAGCAGATTCAGAAGGATGTAGGTTGCAGTAAGTACTGGGAGATGAAGAAACTTGCACAGGATAGAGTAGCATGGAGAGCTGCATCAAACCAGTCTCAGGACTGAAGACAACAACAACAAAAAATTGTGCATTACTGAACACCGACCATGAAAGGTCATTCTTCTGGAGTTTTTGGTATCCCCTAGGTATTCGTCTTCCTTGTCAATGGCAATTTCAGTTTATCCAGTTTCCTCTGCCACTATCCCAAATTTTGGATTTGACTCAAGCGTGGCTGCTGTCTTCAGAGGCAGAGCTAAAGCTCCTTGCGGGATATAGTTTATACTGTGAGCGTGAGAGAAGACAACCAGGATATCTAACAAAGTCGAATGATGTAGAGAAATAAGTTGCTAGAAGAACTGCTGTGGAAAGTCGTCATCAGATTTTGGACAGATGAAATTTATACACAGGTTATCAAGTGGTCAATTGTTTGTTTTTGCGCCGTTTCTATACTGAAGCAACAATATGTAATCGAAGTTCGGAGTGCAAGTTCGATCAAAAGCTGCAATGTTAGCTCAGCAGTGTAAGAGATATGAGATGAACGTGAGACCACGTCACATTTGCCCCTACTCCACGCCGAGAGGGGGTGAATTTATGGGACGCTGTTCGCTGAATGTTTAATGAGAGTTCCAGAGTGTGTGGCGAATGGCCATAATAAATATCTAAATCTACATTTATGCGATGGGAATTAGTAAGAAGTACATGGTAAAAGGAATTTTTTATTATACTGTAGATTAAGATTTCTTGAAGTTTAATTCACTGGTGATAACGTGCAAAAATGACTGCATGTGCACCTCTGTGTCACCTGTTGTTAGTCTAATTTTGTGTGCACGATCTCTGCGAAATACACGCAAAAGGCTGAAAAATATTCAGAGTTTCTGCGTTGAATGGCGATTCTTTAAGTTTTAGAAGCTGGCTTTCGCATGATGTGCGTTGTGGTTGTTGATGCAGAGTGTCTTTGTTTAAATACCTGCCAGTCAAGATTTCGCAATCTTTCCGTTACAGTCACAGTTCTGCGAACTTTATAACTGGGTCCTGCCTGTCTCTGCGAAACGTTCGTTCTTCTGACGTTACTGACCGTGCCTACATGTGTTCAGTGGGTTTATATTTTAATGAAATATTAATTAATTGTTAGTAAGATTAAAAGAGGTCCCTTATCTCTTGTCGTTTTCGCGTCTATACTCTGTTTCTTACTCTTATTTAACAATTATTTTTCGAGAGAACTCCTTCGTCATATGCCAGGGATTTTTGGACAGATTTACGACTCTTAGAAACTGGGGTAAGTGGCATTACTATCTTTCAGTTCCACTGTGTGTAATTATGACTCTGTAGATTGATTAAAAGCGCAACCGAATCAGTGCGAAGACTTCGAAACTGATAAAGGAACGATATTCCTTTATATTTTTGCCGAACATTCCGTACAAGAATGTTTTTTATATTATTGATTTTACATGGAATGCAGAGAAACGACAGGCCATGGGTATGGATGAGACCAAAAGTGACTCATACTACATAAAACTGACACTTATTACAAAGAAAACACAATTCTCACGGCAGACGTCGTGGATTAAGAAAAAAAAAATTAACATGCAGTGAAAGAGATATGAGATGATTGTGATGTATCATCAACGGGGAATCAATGGCAACTGTCTTTAACATCAGCATGCAAACCTCTTGGGAGGAAATAGAAAGTGTGGATACACTAGGTAGCGAATACCTCTGACTCTCGCAACGGACAATCATTCACACGACAGAAAACTGCTCGAGGAATAACACAGTATATTGATATCAGTATCTTCTATATTCGCAGACGAAGGTTTGAAGGCGCAGATATCAAAGTTCACTATCTTACTTGCGTTGTAAATGCGAACGTTTTTGAACTGGGCGTACGTGTGTAAGTTAATATGTTTGTTACTCCTTCACGCTGAAATAGCTCAATGGATTTGGATGAAATTTGAAATGGAGATAGCGTATACCATGATTTAACGTGTAGGTTATCTATTACCCTGAAAAAAAAAATATTTCCCGTGAGATGGTAGACGTGACTACGGTTCCTGTGGGACGGGCAACGTGGCTAAAAAGTCTTCAATGAAATTTAACTATAAAGTGAGCGGATTAAGTTTAGCGTAGAGACAAGTTTTCAGCTGTTAACAGAATCTTCCGTCGGTTCTTGGTAAAACAAAATTATAATAAATTAAAAGCACCAGTTTGCTTTTGTTCTACAGTACTACTTTTATTGTGTTTATCAGTGTTCGGCTTACAAGACCATGTTCAGACATTTACTGAATATTGTTACCAAAGAAGTTACAATGTTTGCAAACAACATTGGAAGAGAAGGAGCATGTCTAGACTGAAGCAGATATATACAGTAAGTAACATCTTTGGCAGTGTGGTGGTAATGTAATGAAAAAGTAAAAAATTGAACACTAAATAAATAAAACTGGAGTAGACAGGAAAACTTTAACACAAAAGAGGCACAGCATGCCTACATAACAGTTTCCATTAATAAAGAGAACTAATAAAGTAAAATACAATTAGTACTTGCCAAGGCTAGGCTACATCAGGAGGTACAAAACATGGAGAGTGATGCACAAACCAATTAAAAGAAGAAACAATGATGAATGTAACTACAGAATACACAAGGAACTTAAGCAAATCAAAAAGATAAACAGAAATAAATAAATTCAGGAAAATTGAGGCTTTTTAGGGAACATACAGTAAATGTGACTTTTGAGAGTGGCGGTACTGCATTTTAACATTAGCATTTTATTCAAAACAGTGGCTATGTCACAGTTTGCATTAAATAAATGAACAAAGTAAAATATGAACTATATTTGATGAGAAAACTACAAGGGGTATATGAAGTCTTCACGGGTTGTCAGCCGAGTAGCGTCGTCGTCCAGAAGCAACGTTTCGATGGACTGCGTCTCCGTCATCAAAAGATTCAAATGGCTCTGAGCACTAGGGGACTTAACATCTATGGTCATCAGTCGCCTAGAACTTAGATCTACTTAAACCTAACTAACCTAAGGACATCACACAACACCCAGTCATCACGAGGCCGTCTCCGTCATTCTCAGGCGAAGTCTGAAGATGATGGAGATGCATTCCATCGATACGTTGCTACAAGACGACGACTCTACTCGCCTGACAACCCGTGAAGACTTCATATATGATATTCGCCGAGAAAGCCTGCACTCACATATAACTACAAGAGGTGTTAAATATGTACAGTAAGTACCAGCTAAAAGGAAGCCTTAAGTATTGAAACTGCAGTCTATATGGAATACATAGACAACTCTGATAAAACAACAGAACTTAATGAATACAGGAAAATGGGAATGTGTAGGGACAGACAGTGTGGGAAGTAGTGAACAACAGAGATTATTATATAAAGTTTATGAGAGGAGAAGTGTTGAGCTGTGTCAGGTCATTTAGGATTAGATATGGACTATGAGCAATATGTTTGTTAATTACCAGGGCTTCCAGCACGTTGAGTTTATGGCCTTTATTAATTGAAGTATGCAGGGCACTCGCTGGTAGTTGTGACCCTCACTCAGTACATGCTCGGCAAATGCAGAGTCAGAACTCTGCTACCTCCAGCTGCGTTCATGTTCAGCCAGCCTAGTTGCTATGTCTCTGTCTGACTGACCGATGTAAAATTAGTCATAATCAGAACAGGTGATTTTCTATACCCCACTGTTGGCTAATAATTGGATCTTATCTTTGATACTAAAAACACACTGGGTTGTCGTGTTCTTAACATAGTAGAAACGCCTATACTTGCAGGCTTTCAGTGCTTTGGCGACAATCTTTGATACCTCACCCAGAAATGTTAGTGTACACCATCTCTTGCAGACAATATATGGGGAAGCAGGTGGGGCAAAGAGAAGGGGTGTAAGTTTGCGTTTTTGTTTCCTGTGCAAGATGATAAGAACTGGACTGCAGCCATTGGCTGTGACCATAAATTTGATTGTATCTAACTCTGCTTTAAAACAATTTCTGGACATGGGGATGGATATGAGACGGTGTACCATTGAGTGGAAAGCTTCATGTTTGTGAGCTGTGGGTTGCTGTGAGCAAGAAGGTACTCCTGTGTCTGTAGTTGTAGTTTTTCTATAAATTTTGAAATAATGTATGTGTGTACTGATGTCTATGGTGAGATATAAGAAGCTTATAGATTTGTTGCCAATCTCCATTGTGAACTGAATTTTTTTATGTTGACTGTTTAGGTTTTTCAAAAATGTGTTGAGTTGTCTTGTAGTACCAGTCCACATACACAAGACATCATCTACATATCTAAAACAGTATCTGATAATTGCACCCAAAGGTTCTGTTTTTAGAAAATTTTGTCTAAAATGATCCATAAATATTTCAGACAACAGTGGACTAAGAGGGGAACCCATAGCTAAGCCATCTAATTGTTTATGAAGAGTCTCTTGGAACTGGAAATAGTTCTGTGCCAAGCATGTCCGAGAGGCTAATCTCAAGTCATTCAATTCCACAGGACTGAAATTAGGCTTGTGCAACAGCCTGTCAGAATATCAATGCATTCTACCACTTGTATGTTCGAAAACAAACTGTAGACATGAAAGGATAATAATTTATCACTGTGTGAGACAGATATACCTTTTAACTTATTTACTAGATCCATAGAGTTTGAAATGCCATGCTTTGGTTTGAATTTAGTCTTGCTCGTAACTAGGACATCCGGTTTACCAGCTATTTTGTAAGATGGAGCAATGAATGATAATACAACTGGGCGAATAGGAATATCTTGTTTATGCAGTTTAGGAAACCCGTACATTCTAGGAGGCACTGGGTTCATATTAGTTAACAGTTTTGCTTCAAACTCAGATAATATGCTTTTGCATGAATTGATTGCATATATAACTTCCTATTTAAATAATTTAGTAGGGTCTTTAGGAAGGACTTGGAACGCTGTGGTATTCGGGAAATCATTAACTTTATCCACATAATCACATTTGTTCAAAAATACAATACTGTTGCCTTTGCCAGATTTTGTGGCAATGATATTTTGGTGTTGTGATTTCTGTTTTAAGGACTTGAGGGTGTGAAAGTCAAAAGACTGTGGGATGTTACACACGAACTTGGTTTCATTTGTTAGTGCACTGGCAACTAAATATTTTGCAGTGCTGTCTTTCGTTGGAGCATATTGAGTATGTACTTTCATAACATCCAGTTGTTTTTCTGATGGAGGGTGGGAAGGAGCATATTTAAAACCTTTCCCAAGCACTTTTTGTTCATTCGGTTCGATAGGTTAATTACGCATTGGGAAAACTTTTGTTTACAATTTGAGGTTAGAAGTGCACTCACTTTCCTAATTATAGTAAATGTCTGAAGATGGCCTTGTAAGCCGAAAACCGGTTAACACAATAAAAGTAATATTGTATAACAAAAGCAAGATGGTGCTTTTCATTTATTAAATTTTTAACTGCTTTCACAAATGAAATAAGCACGTACATTGAAAATTCAAGACAACAGAAACGTTACTGTAGGATACAATAGTCACTAAACTCTGTAACACTTTAATATACATGCATGAAAGTATTTTGAACCACTTGGATGTTGTGGAAGTGTATTGGGTTGTGATATTATCGGGATTCTTAAACATTGACTCAGCTTATCTATTTGAACTTGAATGATTCATAGTTTCTTTGGTAATTTACTTTTGTTTTGTAAGTAACAGATTTTAATAAATCTCCATATACTGGAACATTCCACCTGTGTAGGTTTCGTCCTGCTGACGGTGTTAATAGTGATGCAGTGAGTTGAACCTACTATGGTTGCACAATAGATTCAGGGCCAAGCAGTAAAAATACAATAAAACCGGTAAAGTGTGGCACCCATAAATTTGAATACACATATGGGTCTTCGATTTACTCAGTGAATTAAGAGCTATTTGATTAACCAGTATCGGCTAAAACTCACTTGGTGCTCAATAACCCACAGAAATCTGAGTTCAACGTGAACAGTCAGACAGGAACCAGGCAGCAGGGTTAGATAATTAAAGCTGAAAACAGAAGTTACAGATAATTTGCTGAAAGCGATCAATGAAATGAATTACTTGAGAAATTCAGATAAAGGTAAGTCAGTACAAAGGCGACACTCGAGGTTCACGAAAATAGGAAAAATTTGCTCAATAGTCAGTCCATCCAGCACATGCGTGTCTCAGTTAATTAATAAACTGGGAATCAAGTTCTGAATTTAAGCAACAGACGTACTGAAGGCACGTTTTTAGCATCAGACCTCTGACAAAGCGCTAACGCCAATGTTCTTATTATGTGGAGGAACTTATCAGAATAAAAATATGGTCATTTCTGAATGAAACTTTTGACTAGTGATTCGATTAAAGAGCGAGACTTATCTACACCGCAAACAAACATTTAACTAATTCCGAGCAACCTGAAATCTATGACAAAGTGTGCTATGAGGAGCACGGATGCTCACGGTGGTATCTTCATGAAGAGAGTAAACAGAGAACTTTCTAACCATCGGCCATTAGCGCCGGGTCTGCCTTTACCCGAAGCGGGAGTGCTGGACCAAGAGAAAACGAAACAAGAGCGGGAAGTACCTGACCGATGGAAAAACGTTAAAAAGAGTGGGAGGGCCGATATTCTACACCACGACCGGTTACAAGACATATTTGGACAAGACCCAAGGAAAATTTCCAACACTCAGTTTTCTGGCATTACTCATACACACAGTTTATTCATTACGTGGATTAAGAAAAGGAAAGAGATTGTTAACGTTAGACGCATATAAAACAAATTTATCTGTGCAAATTCTCCCCCCCCCCCAGCCCATGATAAGAAGCTTAATGAAACATAAGAGAAAACTAAGCTGCTAGGCTGATCACGAAGCAAACAAAGTATAATAAATGACATTTAAATGAAAGGAGACTGAAGGAAGGACCTTTCAAGACTTTCTGAAACCTTTATTAAGAGTTTAGGTGTCTTGTCATTATTTATTTCAGTGAGTTTTTTTTTTTTTCACCATGTACATGTTCCTCCGGTGGAGCCGGCAGTTGTTGCCGAGCGGTTCTAGGCGCTTCTGTCTGGAACCGCGCGACCACTATGGTTCGACTACTGCCTCGGGCATGGATGTGTGTGATGTCCTTACGTTAGTTACGTTTCAGTAGTTCTAAGTTCTAGGGAACTGATGACCTCAGATGTTAAGTCCCACAGTGCTCAAAGCCATTTGAACCTCCCGTGGAAACGGAGGCATAAATATATTACAATCGCTTTGTGTAAAGACAGCACTCCATGTTTACTAAGCAACAGCTTCCTTAATAAGAAGAATGTGTGTTTTACCCAAACAGGCGGAACCCAATTTTGTAATGCCTTTAAAACATAACTAAAGGTTGATGGTTTATGTTACCCTTTTTTGACAATCAATGAAGCCTGTGGCCGTTCACAGCGTCCTTATTTGTACAAACATCAGTTTCCCCTGTTGCTGCGGCCTAATGATGATACCATATACTAGATTTTTTTGAAATTTGGGGCGTAAAAAAAGTTTTGTAGACAATCTGTTTTGTAGAGTTGTACATGGCCTATTGTGTTAAGAACTGTCCTACTAATAACACTAGATACGTTAAGCCCCGATTTTCTGAAACTGTGCCTTGTTATATGAATGTTTATGACCAAATATACAATTTTAAGGTAATCTGACCTTAAGTACTGAGAGAAGAAGCAGTCATAATAGAACATGCAGTAAACAGGGTAACTTGACAATGGCACGCTTAGCTTGTATGGCTGAACGCCACACAGTGAGAAAATCGTTAGGAAAACTCTGTCAAAATTACGAAGAGTGGATGTGTTCAGCTTGTAGACAAACGCAGTGCAATGGGACGATTAATTGTGAATGTAATCATAGCACTTTATCTGAAAATGATCTGTTACTGAAAACGTCTGTTGTCAAAGAAATTGAATAATGATGTAGTTCAAGGACAAAATATGTATGTGATTTTCACAAAAGCGTGCCACAGCAGTCTGCACTACGGGGACAGAGCCTACGCTTACCTTTCACGTGAAAATTAAGTCATGCATTGTAACCTTGGGAGAGCTATATACGACTGAACTACGTCACTTCCTGTGACTGAATAGACAAAGAGCGTGTTGGTAACACGTGTGCCCACTGTGGCATCGCACAAAGCATACTTCACAATTACGTAGTAAAATTACATAAATGACTTAGGGGAGAGGAACTGAATTGAATACTCGTAGATGTAAAAGATAATAACATAACACCATGAGGAACCATGCAGATAGATGGGTCTTCGAATCGTTAGCCCCATTCCGTTTACACTTCGTAGACGTTCATTGTGAAGATGAGTGACTCACTGCGAGAAAATCCCCCGTGATGAAAGGTCCCAGAACTGCTCTCATTAATAAACGGTCACAGCGCCCATATACAATCCTGTAAATGTAAAAAAGAACACATTGACACCGGTGTGTCAGACCCACCATACTTGCTCCGGACACTGCGAGAGGGCTGTACAAGCAATGATCACACGCACGGCACAGCGGACACACCAGGAACCGCGGTGTTGGCCGTCGAATGGCGCTAGCTGCGCAGCATTTGTGCACCGCCGCCGTCAGTGTCAGCCAGTTTGCCGTGGCATACGGAGCTCCATCGCAGTCTTTAACACTGGTAGCATGCCGCGACAGCGTGGACGTGAACCGTATGTGCAGTTGACGGACTTTGAGCGAGGGCGTATAGTGGGCATGCGGGAGGCCGGGTGGACGTACCGCCGAATTGCTCAACACGTGGGGCGTGAGGTCTCCACAGTACATCGATGTTGTCGCCAGTGGTCGGCGGAAGGTGCACGTGCCCGTCGACCTGGGACCGGACCGCAGCGACGCACGGATGCACGCCAAGACCGTAGGATCCTACGCCGTGCCGTAGGGGACCGCACCGCCACTTCCCAGCAAATTAGGGACACTGTTGCTCCTGGGGTATCGGCGAGGACCATTCGCAACCGTCTCCATGAAGCTGGACTACGGTCCCGCACACCGTTAGGCCGTCTTCCGCTCACGCCCCAACATCGTGCAGCCCGCCTCCAGTGGTGTCGCGCCAGGCGTGAATGGAGGGACGAATGGAGTCGTGTCGTCTTCAGCGATGAGAGTCGCTTCTGCCTTGGTGCCAATGATGGTCGTATGCGTGTTTGGCGCCGTGCAGGTGAGCGCCACAATCAGGACTGCATACAACCGAGGCACACAGGGCCAACATCCGGCTTCATGGTGTGGGGAGCGACCTCCTACACTGGCCGTACACCTCTGGTGATCGTAAAGGGGACACTGAATAGTGCACGGTACATCCAAACCGTCATCGAACCCATCGTTCTACCATTCCTAGACCGGCAAGGGAACTTGCTGTTCCAACAGGACAATGCACGTCCGCATGTATCCCGTGCCATCCAACGTGCTGTAGAAGGTGTAAGTCAACTACCCTGGCCAGCAAAATCTCCGGATTGGTCCCCCATTGAGCATGTTTGGGACTGCATGAAGCGTCGTCTCACGCGGTCTGCACGTCCAGCACGAACGCTGGTCCAACTGAGGCGCCAGGTGGAAATGGCATGGCAAGCCGTTCCACAGGACTACATCTAGCATCTCTACGATCGTCTCCATGGGAGAATAGCAGCCTGCATTGCTGCGAAAGGTGGATATACACTGTACTAGTGCCGACATTGTGCATGCTCTGTTGCCTTTGTCTATGTGCCTGTGGTTCTGTCAGTGTGACCATGTGATGTATCTGACCCCAGGAATGTGTCAATAAAGTTTCCCCTTCCTGGGACAATGAATTCACGGTGTTCTTATTTCAATTTCCAGGAGTGTATATCGGATTGTGTAACTACGACACGATCCTGTAATCAGCGTCTGAATTACGGAAAACAAACTGCCTCTGTGCCTCTGCAATGCCACCCAATAACAAAAGATCGGAGACAGGTAGCAAAGCAAGTTTTAAATATAACCTATAATTATTTGTCGTGGACAATTCCTTCTACTCCATCGATGAATTTTTATCTAAAAACTGGCAGTCAGTAAAGAATCTAGTTTTTAAGTGTAGTTACAGAAGTAGGATTGAAAACTATGTTAATCAATATTTACCCTAATCATATGTGAATTTACTTTATTTTCGATAAAAGAATCGTATAGATGATCTGTGGAGCGTGTAACTCACCATTTAGTTAACTAAAAGAATTGTATTAAAATGAAAACCTTCCGAAAATACTTCCGCACATAACACGTCTCTCTCTCTTTCTGTCTTCTAGGAAACAGATGCAAAGTCGTAAACGAACTGTATCGCTTAATACTTAATAACATATTCGTTGAGCAAAGTTGACACTTCTGTTTCATCAAACTGTCCCTGTGCGTTGGCTACACAATCTGAACTAAACCAAAGAAAACTTATTTTATGAACGATTGCCGATACTTGCAATAAATCCAACTATGTGACTAATCTTACATCAGTTCTGACAGTTTAATCTAAAGTCATATTTAGTTTTATGGAATGTCCAAGATGAAGGCAGTGTCGAGTCAGTAACACGCACTTTCAGTGATAGGAAAGCATCATTTTGTTTTGAATCAGAAATCACTTTTAAAAATCGCAGCATTTGTTGGGAGCGGACCCGCTGCTCTGTATTCATGTTTCCGTGAAATCGCGTCAAAGACCCGTTAGGCAGAACTGTAACATCGATTATTTCACTAAGACGGCATATGTTTTCCTTCTGTTGTTCTAGCGATTTAGGGTTACTTTCGTACTCCTTTTTTCAAATAC
This sequence comes from Schistocerca gregaria, assembly GCF_023897955.1. Taxonomy (NCBI): domain Eukaryota; kingdom Metazoa; phylum Arthropoda; class Insecta; order Orthoptera; family Acrididae; genus Schistocerca; species Schistocerca gregaria. The sequence continues at coordinate 540,987,096 of NC_064925.1, read as the reverse complement.
CCGCATAGATAAAAAAAAACCACACGCAAACGAGGCGGCCACAGACCTTTGTTTATTGTACGATCTTTTATGAAGGATTCATGAATAGAAAAAAGCTACTGACGAGACGTGGGACTCGTAGGTCCATCTCGCTGGAAAAACCTGAACTGCCTGTTTCTTTAGCTGTCCGCAGGTCCCGAAAACATCTTAACATCGCCGGAAACATTCTTATTGTCGAACAAATTCCTCTTCAGAATTAAAACATAAGGAGTTTGGTGCACAGTTACCGATAGTCGATTTACAGTACCCATGTTCTTTAAAATCATTGTTTCCGGTGTACCAGCAACGATTTGAGAGGCTATTGACATGACAAGAAACGCGAGACAGAGCTTTATCTCTCATAGAATGTAGTGTCTGGTCGAGTTCGCCATCTATAATATTTTTAACTAACCACTCGTAGTACTTAACCCTCTATTCAGGATATAGCAATGATCACATGAAACAATGAAAGGACTTAAGTACAGAATGACAAGAAATAAGTTTAACTTCTGTCTGTTGTGAAAGCTGCCTAACAGAATTTTTTCTGGTTACCAGTAATTTTCTGCAAAATGTGTGTAACCCCTACGGGATTACGGTTAGATAGCTTTGAATTACAGACATCGCCACAGAACCGCCATATTATCACATTCTCAACACTACGTTTTTCAGTGTTTAACCCCTTCCGGATTACGGAAGGGGTTAAACACTGGACCTTGCCGTTGGTGGGGAGGCTTGCGTGTCTCAGCGATACAGATGGCCGTACCGTAGGTGCAACCACAACGGAGGGGTATCTGTTGAGAGGCCAGACAAACGTGTGGTTCCTGAAGAGGGGCAGCAGCCTTTTCAGTAGTTGTAGGGGCAACAGTCTGGATGATTGACTGATCTGGCCTTGTAACAATAACCAAAACGGCCTTGCTGTGCTGGTACTGCGAACGGCTGAAAGCAAGGGGAAACTGCGGCCGTAATTTTTCCCGAGGGCATGCAGCTTTACTGTATGGTTAAATGATGATGGCGTTCTCTTGGGTAAACTATTCCGGAGGTAAAATAGTCCCCCATTCGGATCTCCGGGCGGGGACTACTCAAGAGGATGTCGTTATCAGGAGAAAGAAAACTGGCATTCTACAGCTCGGAGCGTGGAATGTCAGATCCCTTAATCGGGCAGGTAGATTAGAAAATTTAAAAAGGGAAATGGATAGGTTAAAGTTAGATACAGTGGGAATTAGTGAAGTTCGGTGGCAGGAGGAACAAGACTTCTGGTCAGGTGACTACAGGGTTATAAACACAAAATCAAATAGGGGTAATGCAGGAGTAGGTTTAATAATGAATAGGAAAATAGGAATGCGGGTAAGCTACTACAAACAGCATAGTGAACGCATTATTGTGGCCAAGATAGATACGAAGCCCTCACCTACTACAGTAGTACAAGTTTATATGCCAACTAGCTCTGCAGATGACGAAGAAATTGATGAAATGTATGATCAAATCAAAGAAATTATTCAGATAGTGAAGGGAGACGAAAATTTAATAGTCATGGGTGACTGGAATTCGGTAGTAGGAAAAGGGAGAGAAGGAAACGTAGTAGGTGAATATGGACTGGGGCAAAGAAATGAAAGAGGAAGCCGCCTGGTAGAATTTTACACAGAGTACAACTTAATCATAGGTAACACTTGATTCAAGAATCATAAAAGAAGGCTGTATACATGGAAGAAGCCTGGAGATACTGACAGGTTTCAGATAGATTATATAATGGTAAGACAGAGATTTAGGAACCAGGTTTTAAATTGTAAGACATTTCCAGGAGCAGATGTGGACTCTGACCACAATCTATTGATTATGTCCTGTAGATTAAAACTGAAGAAACTGCAAAAAGGTGGAAATTTAAGGAGATGGGACCTGGATAAACTGAAAGAACCAGAGGTTGTACAGAGTTTCAGGGAGAGCATAAGGGAGCAATTGACAGGACTGGGGGAAAGAAATACACTAAAAGAAGAATGGGTAGCTTTGAGGGATGAAGTAGTGAAGGCAGCAGAGGATCAAGTAGGTAAAAAGACGAGGGCTAGTAGAAATCCTCGGGTAACAGAAGAAATATTGAATTTAATTGATGAAAGGAGAAAATATAAAAATGCAGTAAATGAAGCAGGCAAAAAGGAACAAAAACGTCTCAAAAATGAGATCGACAGGAACTGCAAAATGGCAAAGCAGGGATGGCTAGAGGACAAATGTAAGGATGTAGAGACTTATCTCACTAGGGGTAAGATAGATATTGCCTACAGGAAAATTAAAGAGACCTTTGGAGATAAGAGAACCACTTGTATGAACATCAAGAGCTCAGATGCAAACCCAGTTCTAAGCAAAGAAGGGAGAGCAGAAAGGTGGAAGGAGTATATAGAGGGTCTATACAAGGGCGATGTACTTGAGGACAATATTATGGAAATGGAAGAGGATGTAGATGAAGATGAAATGGGAGATACGATACTGAGTGAAGAGTTTGACAGAGCACTGAAAGACATGAGTCGAAACAAGGCCCCCGGAGTAGACAACATTCCATCAGAACTACTGACAGCCTCGTGAGAGCCAGTCATGACAAAACTCTACCATCCGGTTGGCAAAATGTATGATACAGGCGAAATACACTCAGACTTCAAGAAGAATATAATAATTCCAATCCCAAAGAAAGCAGATGTTGACAGATGTGAAAATTACCGAACTATCAGTTTAATAAGTCATAGCTGCAAAATACAAACTCGAATTCTTTACAGACGAATGGAAAAACTAGTAGAGTCCGACCTCGGGGAAGATCAGTTTGGATTCCGTAGAAATGTTGGAATACGTGAGGCAATGCTTACCCTACGGCTTATCTTAGAAGCTAGATTAAGGAAGGGCAAACCTACGTTTCTAGCATTTGTAGACTTAGAGAAAGCTTTTGACAATGTTGACTGGAATAATCTCTTTCAAATTCTGAAGGTGGCTGGGGTAAAATACAGGGAGCGAAAGGCTATTTACAACTTGTACAGAAACCAGATGACAGTTATAAGAGTCGAGGGACATGAAAGGGTAGCAGTGGTTGGGAAGGGAGTGAGACAGGGTTGTAGCCTCTCCCCGATGTTATTCAATCTGTATATTGAGCAATCAGTGAAGGAAACAAAATAAAAGTTCGGAGTAGGTATTAAAATCCATGGAGAAGAAATAAAAACTTTGAGGTTCGCCGATGACATTGTAATTCTGCCAGAGACAGCAAAGGACTTGGAAGAGCAGTTGAACGGAATGGACAGTGTCTTGAAAGGAGGATATAAGATGAACATCAACAAAAGCAAAACGAGGATAATGGAATGTAGTCAAATTAAATCGGGCGATGCTGAGGGAATTAGATTAGCAAATGAGACACTTAAAGTACTAAATGAGTTTTGCTATTTGGGGAGCAAAATAACTGAGGATGGTAGAAGTAGAGAGGACAGAAAATGTAGACTGACAATGGCAAGGAAAGCGTTTCTGAAGAAGAGAAATTTGTTAACATCGAGTATAGATTTAAGTATCAGGAAGACATTTCTGAAAATATTTGTATGGAGTGTAGCCATGTATGGAAGTGAAACATGGACGATAAATAGTTTGGACAAGAAGAGAATAGAAGCTTTCGAAATGTGGTGCTACAGAAGAATGCTGAAGATTAGATAGGTAGAGCACATAACTAATGAGGAAGTATTGAATAGGATTGGGGAGAAGAGAAGTTTGCGGCACAAATTGACCAGAAGAAGGGATCGGTTGGTAGGACATGTTCTGAGGCATCAAGGGATCACCAATTTAGTATTGGAGGGGCAGCGTGGAGGGTAAAAATCGTAGAGGGAGACCAAGAGATGACTACACTACGCAGATTCAGAAGGATGTAGGCTGCAGTGGGTACTGGGAGATGAAGAGGCTTGCACAGGATAGAGTAGCATGGAGAGCTGCATCAAACCAGTATCAGGACTGAAGACCACAACAGCAACAACAGCTTAGAATCACAGACATCGCCACAGAATCGCCATATTATCACATTCTCAACACTACATTTTTCAGTGTTATTAACTTCATTGATGGCCACTTTCAGTGCAGTGTTTAGTTTCTGAGCCAAAGTTTTAGAATCTAGGGCTTGTCTGTGGATCATACAATGAGAGCCAATAAGAGTACGATTTTTTTGGCAGTGTTTAGGAAACCAGAAGGTGAACCTAATATGGTTTGCGCTGAGCAGTACAAAATTCCATAACTCCGTCCCAAGACAAACCATTATCAACAATTAATTCATTTACGGTAGAAAGTACATCAGAAACTTTTGATGTTGTTTCAAAGCTTTTTGGAAACTGTAGGTGTATGATTATTTTCTTCTCGTCCATAAATCGACAGTTATCTATTGAGTAAATTTGTTGAGGTATATCCATAGAATCACAATGTAAGTAAAAAAAAAATTTTAAAAATTGAGAAATTTTCAGCCTGTTAACTAGCTGCTTTTTCACATTCAGGCCATTTCTTCGATTCTACGTCACACATTGTTGTTTGAAAGGGGTATCTTGACCATTTTTCGCTGAATACCTTCCTCAGCCACAATTCTGGTTGCTTTAAGAATGGAAGGTTTGATTAAGGTCTGAGCAGTTTTATGAGGTTTTATGTTTTCTGCTTTTAAGAGAGGAATTCCGTACGCTGCTTCAATAACTTTCTCATTTTGTTGCTGAAATATCCGAGGAGAGTCCAATTTCATGAGATTTAAATACTATATTTTTCCAACAAAACATCTTTTGGTTTACTTTTCAGCGTGGGTTGAGCTGTTGCCATATGTTCCAGACGCAGAGTCAGCAGTCACACAACACACTGTGGCAGCTCGGCGTCGTCTTTTACAATAAACATGAATTCATATGTAATATATTCGTCAGTGCTCAATCTTCTTTTAGTAGATATTTTCAGCCAATATACAAAACCAATAAAAAAGCTTTTAACTTCTAAAGAACACAACAGGCGTAAAACTGAGTTAATAATGCAGAGCGCAGACTGACGAATTTGTTGTGTCAGGAATAAACTGACAACGCGCGAGGCAAAGCTGATGCCAACTCTACAAAAAAATACGCTCTCTGACTGTAATAAGGATATAAAATTTTTGACTTGTCTGAGCACACGGGTCTGCTTTCCTGATGGTAGGCGGCTGCGCTAGGATTTTCTCGTCCGTTTCTTGCTTTTCGTGTGGATGTGATGTCTGCATTCACTTGTCACTAGAGCACTAGAATTTTCGCCTTTAGCAGGAGAGTGCTCAATGCAACCTGCGAACAATGACACATAGCAAAACTGACCAACTGTACTGGTCAGTGAGTATTTTTCAGGCGGCTAATGACACAGTCCATAGCAATCGCAGGGCATAAGGGAGCGAGGTTAGGGACTATTTTCCCGCTCCCTTCCTCGCCCTTCACACGCAGCTGATGGAATAAGGCCGACACCACTGTTATTCCTGCTATGTGAAGTGGAGATGACAGTTACTATTTTCATCAAAGTGGTTCAAATGGCTCTGAGCACTATGCGACTTAACTTCTGAAGTCATCGGTAGCCTAGAACATAGAACTAATTAAACCTAACTAACCTAAGGACATCACACACGTCCATGCCCGAGGCAGGATTCGAACCTGTGACCGTAGCGGTCGCTCGGTTCTAGACTGCAGCGCCTAGAACCGCACGGCCACACCGGTCGGCTCTTATAGAAGATACATAAGATAATACGTATTATAGTTAGAAATTTCAAAGCGAGATTCCGGCAACACACGAACAGCAGTGAACACAATCCCTCAGCATAGAGTACATATTTGAGAGAGCAAAACCACGAAACGACAGACATACAGTAGCTCAACGCAAGTCAGTTCTACACACTGTAGACAAGGGGAAATATCTAGACCTTCTGGAGAAACTAAAAGTATTTACTCTGATGAGGAAATTTCCGGGTAGTACTGTTAACGTACAAAGAGAGGTAAAAAACAAACAATTTTTTAACAAATTTACAAATATCGTCGTCCAAAGGTGAAGCAACCTTTCAAACAAAACATAACAGACTGCATCCTGATATTCACACATTTTACTTTTATCTATACTAATAATGAATCTGTAAAACTGGCGTGTCTGTTTGTCTCCAAAAATACCATACAGATTTTCATCGGGTTTTCGAAGGTAACATGAGTATAGTTTGAGGTATCGCACAGTCCTTAGTTCATCAAATTCGACTCACGTAAAAAAAGCTTTGGTGATATAACATGTTAGTAAAACTCTCTGGTCTGTCAGTCAGTTTGTCTGAACATGTTAATCTCCAAAACTACTGGACAGATTTTTATGGGATTTTCACTGGTAACTTAACCATAGTTAGGGGCACCGAGTGGGCTGTATTTGGTTAAATTCGGATCACGATAAATATTTTAAGATATTCATGGACATTATAAAATGTATGTGTGTACATACACTGAAGCGCAAAGAAACTGGTAAAGGTATGCGTTTTAAAATACAGAGACACGTATACAGACAGAACACGGCGCTGCGTTCGGCGACGCCTATTTAAGACAACAAGTGTCTGACGTAGTTGTTAGATCGGTTACTGCTGCTACAATGGCAAGTTATCAAGATTTAAATGAGTTCGGACGTGGTCTTGCTGGCCGCTGTGGCCGAGCGGTTCTAGGCGTTTCAGTCCGGAACCGCGCTGCCGCTACGGTCGCAGGTTCGAATCTAGCCTCGGGCATGGATGTGTGTGATGTTCTTAGGTTCGTTAGGTTTAGGTAGTTCTAAGTCTAGGTGGTCTGATGACCTCAGATGTTAAGTCCCAGAGTGCTCAGAGCCATTTTTTTGAACGTGTCTTATAGTCGGCGCACGAGCGATGGGACACGGCATCTCCGAGGTAGCTATGAAGCGGGGATTTTCCCGTAAAACCATTTCGCGAGTGTGCCGTGAATATCAGGAATCAGGCAAAACATCAAATCCCGACATCGCTGCGGCCGGAAAAAGATCCTGCAAGAACGGGATAAACGACGACTGAAGAGACTCGTTCAGCGTGACAAAGTGCAACCCTTCCGCAAAGTGCTGCAGGTTTCTATGTTGGGCCATCAACAAGTGTCTGCGTGCGAACCATTCAACGAAACATCATCGATACCGGCTTTCGGAGCCGACGGCGCACTCGTGTACCGTTGATGGCTGCACGACACAGAGCTTTACGCCTCGCCTGGGCCCATCGACACCGACACTGGACTGTTGATGACTGGAAGCATGTTTCCTGGTCGGACGAGTCTCGTTTCTAATTGTATAGAGAGGATGGACGTGTACGGTTGTGGAGACAACCTCATGAATCCACGGACCCTGTATGTCAGCAGAGGACTATTTTAGCTGGTGAAGGTTCTGTAATGGTGTGGGGCATGTGCTGTTTCATTGATATGGGACCTCTGATACGTCTAGATACGACTCTCACAGGTGACACGTATGTAAACATCCTGTGTGCTCAGCTGCATCCATTCATGTCCATTGTACGTTCCGACTGACTTGGAAAATTCCAGCAGAACAATGCGACACCGCACACGTCCAGAATTGCTACAGACCATCTCCAGGAACACTTTTATGAGTTTAAACACCTACGCTGGCCACCAGACTCCCCAGACATGAAAATTATGAAGCATATCTGCAACGTGCTGTTCGGAAGAGATCTCCACCTCATAGTACTCTTAAGGATGTATGAACACTACTGCAGGATTCATGGTGTCATTTCTCTCAAGCACTACTTCAGACATGCCACGTCGTGTTGCAGCACTTCTGCGTGCTTGCGGGGGCCCTACTCGATATTAGGCAGGTGTAACAGTTTGTTTGGCTCTTCAGTGTACGTATTGCTTTTTATAATTTTTTATTTACGGGACCACTGACAAGAAGATGCTCATCATCAGCTGTCCTATAGAAGGTACATAAAATAATACATAACACAAGTACATACATCGGTCATGTTGTTCTACATCTCCTCCAAAACCAATGAACCGATTTCGACCAAACTTGATACACATATCACTTACTGCTTGGAAAAAAAAATGTCGTGGGATATCAAGAACCTATCTATCAAAGGGCGAAAATCTCAATAGAAAAAAAGTATAAATGACAGTGCTGGAAAACCTCTACTTTATTTGATTTTCAAACAGCTGAGTAAAACTGAACGTACTCAGACATTTCTCTCTTTACTTATTCTGATCCACACTATACTAACACACATATTATTAGCTCAACACAATCTGACTTTCAATAATCCCGGTAAAAGAATGGGCCTGACTAACAATAACCTATACCTTTCATGAATCACATACCTCACAAAAATCTTCGTTACTCTAACTACTGCAATACAGCGAGCGCCACTACTGCCAGCTAAATGAAAGATTCTAACTACTGAAGGCACTAACTGCTGACAGGCATAGTTAGCAAATGAATGATTTTGATGGACAACAAACAATGTATTTAACTTAATAGTGTTCAAAAGTCATTATATATATATATATCAGTTCATGACATCCGGTCTTACAAATTTCGTTTTTCTGACGGACACTCGTCCAGATCCTCACCTCTCAATTTTCTACCATCTCTCTCCTCACATCCACCACTGCTGGCGGCTCACCTCCAACTGCGCAACGCTACGCGCTGTTCACATCCAACTGCCCAACACTAAAATAGCGAATATTCGAACAATGCCAACCAGCCACACTCTGCACACAGCACAGCCAGTGATTTTCATACAGAGCGCTACGTGGCGTTACTAACAAAAAAACCTAAACAGCCTAGTTACAAGGGTTAAGGGTAGGGAGTAATAGAAGTGTCGGCCACGACGTGAGAATATCCACATTTTATTCCTCCAGTATTTGAGAACGAGAGCACCTAGTGACTTAGAACAAATTTTACACATTTTTACGCATAATTTTAGACCTTTACGAAAACTTCTCTGACTTACAAACTCCACAAAATGATAAAAGGAGGAAAGTTTATCGCTTACTACGTTTCCGCTGTTCATGCAGATTAAGTGTCACATCAGGCGTGACTTTTTAATGGATTACTTCTTTGCTACCAATACGTGCACATACTTTAGGAGGCATGAGATCATAGACAGTGAGTACGTGAAAAACTGCCGCATCGTGCATTCAGTATGCACATTATGCTGGCGAATGTACCTACAAAATTATGTGATTGTACAGTACAGAGGCAGGGCGAGAAGGACATGAACAGAGAAACGGAAGAGGAGGAGATGGACAGGGAGAGAGGGGAAGAGGAGAAGATGGGCAGCGAGAGCGGGAAGGAGGAGATTGTCTAATATAACCGAAGTAAATACACGTCCGGGCAACACCGGGTACTCAGATACTATTAACTATGTTTTTATATATTTATTAGCAAAAGGAGAAAGAAACATAGACCTCTGAAACATTACCAAAGCCAAAGAAAGACTGCTCAGAAAGCGATATCTTTGAAATCTTTGGTATATTTGAAAACAAAACATGTCACTGATATTTCGAACTACGATTTGTGTCAAGTATTATAAAATGAGAACGTGTTATAAAATCAATAGAACATCTGAAAAAAAATTCTATGAAGGATTAAAAATCAAATATAAATAAATAGTGAACAGTCCAATATAAAATAATTATAAACACATTCCACTACCCGTAACACATTGCCTGTAGCATTTATAATCTGTTAATTTATGTATCTTCTATAGGGCCACTGATGATGAGCATGCACCCGATACCTGTCCAGTAAATTAAAAAAATATGAAAAACAAGCAGTCTTGTCCTTATGCATGCAAATAAAAGTATCTTTCTTCTATAATACGTGGGCTATACGGCACCTTGAATACAAAATAAACGAGTGAACTGCTGTGCTAGTATTATATATATAGCACTAAAACTAATAATTTATGCAAACTTCCCAACGGTAATGTGATGGATGTATGTTAATTCCAGCCAGTTAAAAGTGTATCAAAAACATTATACACTTCTGGTCATTAAAAATTCCAACACGAAGAAGCATAGCAAATAATACAATTTTATTGTTGTCCGTACTCAGTATAATGTCAAAAGCAGATAATTAAAATTGTAGCTGATTTGGTGGTACGAAGGGTTAGAAATTTACAATGCTGCTGCCCAAATTGAGGGCTAGGCAAATCGGAGGTGATCATGTTGTGTGCCTAAGGACACCCCATACCGTCATGCCCAGTACTGGGCCAATATGACGGCGATGAATGCTACGAATTTGATGTGGCAATAGAAGATAGGAAAAGGAAAGCTGAAGTTTTAAATTTCGTGTTTAAGAAATTGTTCGCGCAGGAGGCGCCCACAAACATACTGTCGCTTGAACATCGTACAGACTTGCGTATGCGGGTCACAGTAATAAGCATCACTGGAGTAGGAAACCGACTGAAATAGCTGAAAACAAATAAGTCTCCAGGCCCGGATTGAATTCCTGTTCGGATTTACAAAGATTACTCTACGGCATTGGCCTCTTACTTCGCTTGCATTTATAACGAATCTCTCGCTCAGCGTAAGGTGCAGAACAAGTGGAAAAAGGCCCTTGTGGTTCTTGTATATGAGAAAGATGAAACAACTGACACGCAAAATTACAGACCAATGTCGTTAACGTCTGTTTGCTGCAGAATTCTTGAACATATTCTCAGTTGGAACATAATGTCGTTCTCTGAGACGGAAACGCTTATATCCACGAATCAGCACAGTTTTAGAAAATATCGCTAGTGCGAAATAAAGTCTGCCGTTTTCTCGCATGACAGCCTGCGAACAGTGGATGAAGGGAAGTAGCCACATCCCTTATTTCTAGATTTCCGGAAAGTATTTGTCACGATGCCCCACTAAAGACTGTTAACGAAGGAACGAGCATACAGAAAAGGTTCCCAGATATGTGAGTGGCTCGAAGACTTCTTAAGTACCAGAACCCAGTACGTTCTTGTCTGCGGCGAGTGTTCATAAGAGACAAGGGTATCTTCAGGAGTTCCCCAGAGAAGTGTGACAGGACCGCTGTTGTTCTCTGTATACATAAATGATCTGGCGGACTGGGTGGGCAGCAATATGTGGTTGTTTGCTGATGACTGTGTGGTGTAAGGGAAGGTGTCGTTGTTGAATGTCAATAATAGTATACAAGGAGACGTGGACAGAATTTTTAGTGGTGTGATGAATGGTTAAACTCCCCCGTTTAATCCCTTTACTGGATTTTGTGTAATTTATCGAAGCCGCCAAACAGTTAATTATTATGATTATATGACCGTGTGCTTAATGGATGAAAGGCTATCGGTTTTTCTGCTGTGGTGTCAGGGGTATTTCAACCGAGTGCGGCTGTTTTGGAACTGAATAGTGCAATGATTGAAAATTTGTCTATGAAAGTTTGTCTATTATTAAGGACCACAAAGGTTGCGATGTACGAACTGTATTGTATTTTCTACGAACACGCAAATTCTGAGGCAGTTGCTATCTTCGCCTTACACGTCTAATTACAGTTATATCTTTTTATTGTTTGCTGATTTTCAGTGATTCGTCACACGCAATGCTGATGGTTAACATTCACAACAATCCTCACTGCAATCCATGGTTGTTGCTGGCCGACGCGGTTGACGCGAAACACGAAATTCGGCGCTTGTCACTTTCTGTTTCAGATCACTCGCGAGTCGGTTCTAGTGAGAGTCAACCCCACGACGATCAGGGGGACGTGCTCACTCGTCATACTCCTGTGAATTTCACGGTCTACGACTCACTCGACCACCATTCTTGCCCGTCTCTCCAGCACTACTTGTCACTCGACACTTTCCAGTACTACTCGCACTCAACACTCGTCTCACTGCCTCCTGCAGCGCTCGACAATCGACCCCTGTCTACTATCGACCTGGGCGTCGGATACTAGCATCTATGGTTGTGGGATCACGGATCCCTTACAATGGCAGCCTGCTTTACACGTAGAAAAATGGAAGTCAGTGTAGATGGGTAAGAAGAACAATCCCGTAGTGTTCGAAAGTAGCATTAGGCTACTTTACACTGCAAGGTGGATTAATGATCTAGGCATAACGTTGCAGAGCAATATGAAACGGATGGAGCATGTGACTATTGTAGTAGGTCGACTTCGATGTATTGTAAGAGTTTTTAGAAATGTGTGTCTCATCGGTAAAGGAGATCCCATATAGAACACTAGTGCATCCCATGCTGCTCGAGAGTTTGAAATCTCCACCAGGTTGGATTATAGAAAGACATCGAAGCAATTGAGAGGTGGGCTGCTAGATTTGTCACCGGTAGGTTGGATGTACACGCAAAAATTATGGAAAGAACTCAGAATCCCTTGAGAGAAGGCGATTTTCTTTTGGAGAAACGCTACTGAGATAATTTAGAGAACAGGCACATCTACACCCATATTCCGCAAGCCACCTGACGGTCTGTGGCGGAGGGTACCTTGAGTACCTCTATCGGTTCTCCCTTCTATTCCCGCCTGATATTGTTCGCCGAAAGAAAGATTGTCGGTATGCCTCTGTGTGGGCTCTAATCTCTCCAATTTTATCCTCATAGTCTCTTCGCTAGATAAACGTAGGAAGGAGCAATATACTGCTTGCCTCCTCGGTGAAGGTATGTTCTCGGAACTTCAACAAAAGCCCGTGCTGAGCTACTGAGAGTCTCTCTTGCAGAGTCTTCCACTGGAGTTTATCTATCATCTCCTTAACGCTTTGGCGATAACTAAATGATCCTGCAATGAAGCACGCTGCTCTCCGTAGGATATTCTCTCTCTCTTCTATCAACCCTATCTGGTACGGATCCCACACCAGTGATCAATATTCAAGCACACGAACAAGTCTACTGTAACCTACTTCCTTTGTTTTCGGACTGCATTTCCTAAGGATTCTTCCAAAGAATCTCAGCCTGGCATCTGTTTTACCGACGATTCATTTTATATGGTCACTCCATTTTAAATCACTCCTAATGCCTACTCCCAGATAATTTATGGAATTAACTGCTTCCAGTTGCTGACCTGCTATATTGTAGTTAAATGATAAAGGATCTTTCTTTCTATGTATTCGCAGCACATTACACTTGTCTACATTGAGATTTAATTGCCATTCCCTGCACCATGCGTCAATTTGTTGCAGATCTTACTGCATTTCAGGACAATTTTCCATTGTTACAACCTCTCGATATACTACAGCATCATCCGCAAAAAGCCTCAGTGAACTTCCGATGTTATCCACAAGGTCATTTATATATGTTGTGAATAGCAAAGGTCCTACGACACTCCCCTGCGGCACACTTGCGCTCGTACTTCGGAAGACTTCTCTCCATTGAGAATGACATGCTGCGTTCTCTTATCTAGGAACTCTTCAATCCTATCACACAGTTGGTAGTGATAATCCATATGCTCTTACTTTGTTAATTAAACTACTGTGGGCAACTGTATCAAACGCTTTGCCGAAGTTAAGAAACACGGCATCTACCTGTGAACCCGTGTCTATGACACTCTTAGTCCCATGGACGAATAGCGCTAGCTGGGTTTCTTTTTCGAAACCCATGCTGATTCCTACAGAGTAGATTTCTAGTCTCCAGAAAAGTCATTATACTCGAACATAATACGTGTTCCAAAATTCTACATCTGATCGACGTTAGACATATAGGTCTATAGTTCTGCAATTTGTTCGACGTCCCTTCTTGAAAACGGGGTGACCTGTACTCCTTTCCAGTCTTCTGGAACGTTACACTCTTCTAGAGACCTACGGTACACCGCTGCAAGAAGGGGGCAAGTTCCTTCACATACTCTGTGTAAAATCGAACTGGTATCCCATCAAGTCCAGCGGCCTTTCCTCTTTTAAGCGATTTTAATTGTTTCTCTATCAATCTGTTGCCTATTTCGATATCTACCATTTTGTCATCTGTGCGACAATCTAGAGAAGGAACTACAGAGCAGTCTTCCTCTGTGAAACAGCAGTGGAAAAAGACATTTATTCTGTCATCCTCTATTTCAGTACCATTTAGTAGCTCATGCAGAACGATTCTACTGCCACCAGCGTTCATTCACTTTAAGGACCACAGATAAAAGACTCGAGTGATCAGGTCTCGTCCTGGTGCCCAGACTATTGTAATTGATTTTCCTTTGCTCTATTTACGAGTGGAACAGGAAAGGGAATGATCAGTAGTGGCCCACGATTCCTTCTGCCAGGCATAGTACAGTGGTTTGAGGTCTGTACATGTATATGCAGATGAACCTGACAACGTTAGTACTCCAGAATGAAATTTCCATTCTGCAGCGGAGTGTGCGCTGATATGAAACTTCCTGGCAGATTAAAACTGTGTGCCGGACCCAAACTCCAACTTGGGACCTTTGCCTTTTTGCGGGCAAGTACCCTACCGACTGAGCTACCAAAGCACGACTCATGACCCGTCTTCACAGCTTCAGTTCTGCTAGTACCTCGTCACCTACGTTCCAAACCAAGTTGTGAGGACGGGTCGTGAGTCGTGCTGGGGTAGCTCAGCTGGTAGAGCACTTGCCCGTAAAAGGCAAATGTCCAGAGTTCGAGTCTCAGTCCAGCACACAGTTTTAATCTGCCAGGAAGTTTCAACGTTAGTTCTGCTCGAACCTTCCACACTTGGACACTTCTATCCTTATCCTGTAAGTAGAAGCGGAACTCGTCTGAAAAGACGTCGTAGTGCCATTCTTGTGTCCACGGCTGTCTTTGAGGGCTCCCACCACTGCCGGCGCGTCGGTCAAGGGAAACGACAACAAAGATCGCCTCGCTGGGAGTCCGTGGTTTTCAAAAAATGGTTCTGAGCACTATGGGACTCAACTGATGTGGTCATTAGTGCCCTAGAACTTAGAACTACTTATACCTAACTAACCTAAGGACATCGCACACATCCACGCTCGAGGCAGGATTCGAACCTGCGACCGTAGCAGTCGCACGGTTCCGGACTGCGTGCCTAGAACCGCGAGACCACCGCGGCCGGCTTCATGGTTTTCCATGCGTCTATGTACAGATATGTGCCTTGCAGCAAACAGGGACATTTTTCGACTCAAGGTACAGCGCTTGATCCAGCATGGTCGAGAGAACAGTATGTCTCTGGTGTTACTCATGAGGGGTGGCTGAGATCAAGCATGTCATCGAGTATCACCGTCCTGAATCCAACCATTCCATATTCACATGTTACTCACTGCATACTCACCAACGCTATCAACGATATCCTAAACGATACAACACAGTATCGGTAGTCCACGATCAGGCCACTGCCGAAGTGTGATGCGTGCTGATTGAGGTTGTGTCCTGATTACTCGAGATAAAACGATCTTCTCGCATACAACCAGCATTCAGATATGATATCTGAGTGAGAAACTCCCTTATCTGAAGAATTTAGATCGCGTTATTCCTACCTATTAAATGCGGTTGCTCTGTAACGCTAATAATTTGCGAATCCAAACATTTAGTGCAGTTTACGTTAATTTTACGTTTGCGCAAATCACCTTCAAAGTGTGCTACCTTTAACAGTCAGAAGTCTATTTACAGTAGCATCTGTGTACACTTTTTGAGAAGAGCCAGAATTGTATTATATTGAATGATTTCACTACATTTACGGCACCGCACATTTAATATTTATGTTTAAACCACCTCATTTAACAATATACCGGGCAATCAAAAAGTCAGTACAAATTTGAAAACTGAATAAATCGCGGAGGAAATACTCAATATGTCCGCCATCATTCATCAACAATAGCTGTAGTCGAGGAATAATGTTGTCAACAGCACTGTAAAGCATGTTCGGAGTTATGGTGAGGCATTGGCGTCTTTCAGGATCCCTAGAGATGTCGGTCGATCACGATACACTTGCGACTTCAGGTAACACCAAAGCCAATAATCGCACGGACTGAGGTTCAAATGGTTCAAATGGCTCTGAGCACTATGGGAGACTGAGGAGGCCAAGCATGAGGAAAGTGGCGGCTGAGCACACGATCATCACAAAATGACGCGCGCAAGAGATCTTTCACTCGTCTAGCACTATGGGGTGGAGCGCCATCCTTCATAAACATCGTACGTTCCAGCAGGTGTTTATCAGCCAGGTTGGGGATGATGCGATTCTGTAACATATCGGCGTACCTCTCACCCGTCGGCGTACCTCTCAGCCGGTACATTAGTTTCAGACCATTAATACACTGTTTTATATTCTGCGATTTTTCCATCCCGCGCAACTTGAGAGCTGTTGTTTTTAGAGAAAAAATGAATAGGACTTTTTTCCTAGGAAATTCAATGAAGTTTAATTTTTTAACAGAAAACATTTTGCTAGATACTACTGTTTTCGAGATACTCAAGGAAAATCTAACAATGTCGCACTACTTCCACGCTCGTACGCCACGTAGTATGTTGTTTATGACACTCCACCCAGCCACAATAAAAAAAAATGCGACTACATGAATTTCTCCCCTAATTTTTGTTCGTTGACTGGACTGACATCTGTTTTTGAAAGGCAAGCATCTTGTAGAGTGCAGACTTTTCGTGGATTGACCACGATACACACGCATCGCGGATCTTCACCGAGAATACCGACTTGAGACTCTCACGGAGATAATCCACAAACTCACCACAAGACTGTACAGAAACTCCAGACACTCGCAGGACCTGTCCATTCTGAGTCTGGGGAACTACGACCACAACCATAGATGGAAACATAACGACCAAAAGATATACTTGCAAGGACCTAACATCTATGGCCAAGCACACGCAAACACAACGGTACAGGTGAGCCCCTGTTAATCAGCCGTCATTACTGGATATCCAGTTGGAACACACTTGCCGGAAAACTGGCACCAGGGAAGCCGTACCGTACACTACATGCAGACAAGCTATACACCCCCCTCCCCAAACACAGTGAGATGATCTATGGCCGATCTCCCACTAATATATAACGATCCTGATTTTTCCAGGATTGCAGCGACTGCAACAAACCGGGATACATCGCCATCGCCTGCTCACACTAACAAGCCCAATCTTTCATGAAATATCGGAGCTAGTAAGCCACTACTGCTCTTACGACCCATCCCACTGTCGAAGAGGATTTTTTCCCTCGGCACGAGCCTTGGCACTTTTTTCCCTCTGCTCTTCAAATCGCTACCCTCACTCGCGTTTCGTCCACTATCTATCACCCGATGGACCGTGTCAATGCGTAGTCTTACCCAGACGCACGGATGACATCACAGCCCAGCATCCTGTGATCCAATTACTAGATAACTAACATGTTTACGGAGGTGACAGTAGAACTTTTGGTTTGGTCACCACGTTGGTGCCGGCGTGGAGGGGCCCCATCTCTATTTCTAAGCCTGTCACCAGTCTGCACTGCCTCATGGTCCAGCTCAGAGTAAAGTAAATCAATATTTTGACTTGAGATTCAGGTTGTTCGTTAAATTATCTTTCATGTGACATGCCTTTCGAGTTGATAAATAATTACCTCAATAATAGTTATAATTAATTTTTAATTAATTTTCCAGGCGATTTGAGACCACCATCGGCTCAACTAACCACCGGACTAGGGCCTCGCGGGAGTGGAATAATTTTCAGGGTCCAAATTCAATTAATACAACTCTGCAAGTTGGCGAAAATCAGCTGGCACTAGCCAGCTGTTAGCTTCATACTCAGGCCACAGCTACTCTCCGCCGAAGGACACACGGGGCTCCACCTTTCCGCGGAACTCTCGCCACAGTAAGAGTAACAGCCTCTGAGTCGGGAGCTGAGACCACTACACGGGGTTGCTAACGGTAACAGCCCCGCAGCCCCGGTGGTTAGGTTAGTTATACGCCGCTCTTCTTGTCGATGCAAGCACACTGTGCCAAGGCTCCTCGCGAGAGAAGGTAAGACAAGGCAGTTGTTTGGTCGACTGGGCGGAACAGATGTGAACAGCTTGTAACACCATAACTCTAATGCTCTACTGATGATTTATTTTGCTTTTGATTCATCTAATGTTGCATCGTTGAACTTCTGTAAATGTTGTTTGATTGAATCGATAACACAAAATTGTATACTCCTTTCTTTGAAAAAACTTTGATGTCATAATTTGATTCTATGCAATGTAGTGTATCTGTCATTTAAATTCTTTGTCGCAATTGGAGGGAGACAAAAACTTTCTGTATATATTTGGAATTTGTTTAAACAATTTTTTTTAGAAATGTCAATATGTGCAAAGGTTATATTTCATTTAAAATGTTTGTTCTCTGTTATGTAAACTGTTGACCTTCACTTAGGGTTCTTAGCTAATTTTTATGTAAAAGTTGTGGTTCCCCTCGGGGACGGAACTTAGTAGCGCGCGCAAATTGTGGTTGGCCTAGGTAGAAAAGGTGGAATAAGAGTCAGTCTGTGACGAGCTACCAAACTGTGTACAGCCCATGTAAAAGTTGTATATTCTGCTGATTCCGAAAGAGGCCTTTCCTGCCGCTTTCCAATGCCTCGGATGGATGGAGAAAGGGCTGGAACAATTCTGAAATTGGTATCTATCATCGCCACCAAGAAATGACAGAGTCCACCAATTCTACCTGCAATTCCACCTACCAACTTGCAATCGCCACCACATTGCGCAATCACTGTAATGGAACACTATAGTAATGTACAGTGAAGGATCAGCTCATTGGATGTTTTAATGTGCACAAATATAAGGTAACTTATAATTGAACTGATGTAACTACCTTGATTTTTCCCTCTCACAATACCTCTCAGGTTCCTCTCCATTTGAACTAAGATTACCGAGTATCCTAGTTTGTGGAAAAAATGAAAGCCTCAAAGCGAAATAGTTAAGTAAATAATGTTGTTTGATCTTTGGTAAGAAGGGAGTATTCAGATTTACTGTGGATTTAGTGAAATTGTGGAAAGTAGTACATGTAGCTTTGCGTAAGCCTCCCAATGATGGAAACAGTCCAATTTAAAGTTTTGTGGAGTTCCAAAGTCACCTATTTAATCATTTACTTGAAAGTAGAAGACTGTGGTAATAAAGACAATTTGCTGTTTCTTTTAAAGATTAAAAAGTTCTTAAAACTGAGGCTTATAAAGTTTTTGCTCAGTTAATGATCATAGTGTTGCCTGTAGTAAATTTTAAAAGGTGAGTCAGTTTCTTGCAAATTTGTCATCATTGTGTCTCACTGTAGTAAAAGTGGAAAACTGCAATAGTGGAAAGTTATAAACTCACGCTTGCTAAGTATTTGTTTCTTTTGGGTAATGAAAGTGCATATTAATAGTGTAATGGGATTCACAGGTTATCCTATATGCTCAAGATAAATAACAATTAACAGGAAGACCACTATTTATGAAAACAATAACTTCTTTATTCAAAAGACAGTGAGAAGTAACCTGTTAGCGATATCCATTTAAGGTTCGTTCTAAAGACAAAAGTATTTAGCTGAGAGAGACTTAACCTGTGGCCAGTTCATAATTTTCCAAAGAAACTACATTTACAATTTTATGTTAGCTAGGAAAATATTTGAAAAGTAATACTGAACCTATATCCAATTTATGATTCTACAGTGAATATTGTTAGTAATGTTATAAAGACCATTCAGTTTGAATAAGCCCTGAAAGTAATAGTGTGTTTCGTTATCTGTTATATTTTTGCAAATAGTCTGTCCTGCTCTGTCAGCTTCCAACCTTAACCGTGAACATATGCAGGTGTCAGAGTTCATTGCACTCGCGTGTGGCAAAATATAGGTTGTGTTTGTCCGTTGAAGTTACTCATACCTATTTTCTTAAACAAGAATGTTAAGCATTCTCTTGCCTAATTAGACTGGCGAGCGTTTTCTTTATTCTTTAAACAGTGTAGACAGGCAAAAATATTGTTTGTTACTGTACGAATATTTACGTAATTCTGACTTTTATTTCCCATAAGCCATCTCCGTTTGGTACAACACGGTCAACATAACAAAATTCCTCTCAGAGGGTAACTCTGCTCTGTTGCTTTATACCATAATTACTCTAACAAAATAGTTCTATTTTACAAACTGCCTCCAGCTTCGAGGTTATGGTATAGCAGTAGCTGACGGTAGTGTTATAAACTACGATGGTCGTCAGTTCGGAGCCAGCCGCCACCTCGGCATCGGTGATCGAGTCTAGTACACCGGTTTCCCCCGTGGTCGTTCTACTCGTTAGATGATTGTAAGTTCTGTCAGTAACTACATTCTGTGGCGTTTGCCATCATAACGATTATCGTTCGGCAAGCCATAGACTGGGAGCTATTTAAGATGATTACTGAGTATCTGCATGAAGTGCCCTGCCCGGGCTTCCGTTACCGTTCTTTCCGATAATCAACGTTCTCCGTGGTTTCTCTCCACGCACTCTCGCATAGTTCAGGAGCTGGTCCAAGCTTATTCAAGGCTTTACTATCGACTGGCTGTTTTCTATGTAGCATTCTTCACTTGCAGGAAGAGGAGAGAGGAACAGCTTTCTGTAAATGTAGCGCCACACTTGTCACTCAGGCTACTTCTCCTTCCCTTTGTGTGCTGCTAGAAGCACAATATACTACGATTTTAATTATTTCAATTAACCATCAACTGAATATCCCTGCTACAAGGAAAAAAAAGTTCGGCGTCAGCTATGGGCGGGACAGCAGCCGAAGGGTAGGTGGATGAGAGATCTCACTGCTTGCAGGAAACAGAGAATTCGTCTGGTGCAGTAATCACCTTAATGAAGGTTCATTAGTTATCACGCCATCGTCTCTATCACACCACTAAGGACCACAGTGTTGTGACTGCATGTGTGTCTGAAGTTACCGATATCCGAAGTGCGACTATTTTATCAAAGACATGATTTGGAAGCATCAATAATGAACCTGGTGACTAATAGACAGTTATGGTGTAAAAAAATGAAATGATTTTGTACAAAAATGTGATGAATGGTATGTGAAAACGACATTGATTCACCAGCTTTATGTAAGTACTGTAATATTTTGCAACACAAGTCGCTTAATCACTTCCAATTGTTTCATTTGTGTCTGTTTAGTCATCACCACATTATTTGTTTTTGATTTAAGCAGTGATCTCCAGCACTTGAGTATGGAAAGATGTACCTGAATGTAAACCACCTGAAGATGGGCACAAACCCGAAACCGGTTATGTGTTAAATAAAATCACCTTCTATTGTGGCTGGTAGCGGTTATTTTTCTACCCCCTATAAAGGAACAGTCACGCAGTTCAGCTGCATTCATTATGGATAAGATACCTATTTCGTGATATATTAACAGATGTCCTCTCATCCTGTCCCTTCTTCTTGACCGTGTTTTTCATGTATTCCTTTCGTCGCTGATTCTGTGGAGAACCTCCTCATTCCTTACCTTATCAGTCCACCAAATTTTTCTACATTCCTCTTTATCACCACATCTCAGATGCTTCGATTCTCTTCTGTTCCGATTTTCCCCACAATCTCAATTTCACTACCATACTATGCTGCGCTCAAAACGTAAATTCTCAGAAATGTCTTCCTCAACTTAAGTCCTATTTTTGATATCCGTAGACTTCTTTTGGCTAGCAATGCCCTTTTTGCCACTGACATTCTGCTCTAAATGTCCTTCTTGCTTCGTCCATCTTGCTGCCTAAGTAGCAGAACTAATCTACTTCGCAATCCCCAATTCTGTTGTTAAGTTTCTCATTGTTCTCATTTCTGCTACTTCTAATTACTTTCGTCTTTCTTCGATTTAATCTCAATCATATCCTGTACTCATTAGACTGTTCATTGCATTAATCGAATCTTATCTTTGATATCCTTTCAACTTGAATTGTAATCCCACTCTTAAACGTGTCTTCTATTTCAGCCATTGCTACTTCGCTGTGTGGATTGAACAGTAGAGACGAAAGACTGTATACCTACCTACACTCTTTTTCAGCCCAGCATTTCGTTCCTGGTCTTCCAGTCTTATTGTTCCCTCATTGTTCTTGTACATATTGTATACTACCCGTCCTTCCCTATAGCTTACTCCTATTTTCCTCAGAATTTCTAACATCTTGCACGATTTTACAGTGTCGAACGCATTTTCCAGGTCGACAAATCTTATGAACGTCTCGATTTTTCTTCAGTCTTGCTTCCATTATCAACTGCAACGTCAGAACTGCCTCACTGTAGCTTTTACGTCTCCTAAAGCCAAACTGATAGCCATCTAACTGGACTATAAGCGGAATCTATCCCATCTGTGATCAGAACCGTAACGAGCTAATCCTATATCCCCGACAAAGCTACAAAAACTATGACCACCTTCTCTCCCCCCCCCCCCCCCCCCATTTTAGCCAAAGTAGCTACCTTCCTGTAGTTTTTTCTGCTTCGATTTAGAAAATTTTATAATTTTGTAAGTAGTTTTAAAGAAAATGAAGTATTGTTGGCCGGCCGCGGTGGTCTCGCGGTTCTAGGCGCGCAGTCCGGAACCGTGCGACTGCTACGGTCGCAGGTTCGAATCCTGCCTCGGGCATGGATGTGTGTGATGTCCTTAGGTTAGTTAGGTTTAAGTAGTTCCAAGTTCTAGGGGTCTAATGACCACAGCAGTTGAGTCCCATAGTGCTCAGAGCCATTTGAACCAAGTATTGTTGCTGCTATCACATTATTAATCAGCCGCAGAACGCTTATTCTTGGGTTCTGTTTCGTTTATGCAACGTACCAACAGAAACTTGGGAGCAGCAAAAGTACTGGCTGAAAGGGTAAACAAATGACGCACTGTATCTCTTTCACCTATCTTACGTGCTCTCTCCATCATTGCGTCTCGCACCACACCTCAGTCGGCAGAAGTAATCAAAAACATAAATCTTTGGCCAAATAGCATGTTTGCTACAGTAACCGCTCGGCGATCTTGCGATCCTACAACATCATGGTAAATAATTAGCAAGAACTCCATTTTCCAGCATGAATTAGCTGTGTAGACTGCAGCTGTGTCAACCTAGTGCACTGCTGCAAAGTAAACGGTAGTAGCATTAGGTGTCCGTTCGGTAACAGTCACTTGTTTGTCAAGCTCCTTGGACGAAATGACACTACAGGAACGACAGTGTGAGAACAGTGCGTGTCTGTAATCGGCACGTTTATCGTTTCATTTTTATTAGAAGCATTTTCAGGAATTACTATTCAGCTCAAATTTCGTACAGCTCATTTCTACACGCAGTAGAACAAAAATGGGACGTGGCCAAAGGAAAATTATAAAAAAAAAATTAAAAAGTGCAAAAATGAGCCATGGTATTGGACACACTAGATCTACATCAGCATGGATACTTTGCAAATCACATTTAAGCGCTTGGCAGACGGTTCATCGAACCACCTCTACGATTCTCTATTGTTCCAATCTCTTACAGAGCGCGGAAAGAACCAACAGCTATTCTTTCCGTACAAGCTCAGACTTCCCCTATTTTATCATGGTGATCGTTTCTCCCTATGTAGGTTGGGGTCAACATAATATTTTTGCATTCGGAGGAGAAAGTTGGCGATTGGAATTCCGTGAGTAGATTCCTCCGCAACGAAAAACGCCTTTGTTTTAATGATGTCCATCCCAAATCCTGTATCATTTCATTTTTACTCTCTCCCCCATTTCGCGATAGTACAAATGTGCTGGTCTTCTTTGAACGTGAGACTTTAGCCTCCCATAGCTTTGGCGCCAGGATTTTGGTATTCACGAGCTTGTTGTCGTGTTAGTGTAGCTGGAGAGCCATCCAAAAAGTGGTCCTTTTCTGGACATAGATTTTTGTCCGAGCGACACTGAGTGAACTTGTTAAGTTACAGACTACCAATATAAAATTTTCACCGACTACTTACAAGTAGACGGTACACGGTTGACTGTATCAACAACAGTTGTTTTTACTCTTCCTCGTGGCTGAATTATTTGCAACTCAGGGAGCATTGTAAAGTGTTATTTTCTGTTCTGTACAATAAATGTTTCCTTGTTCCGTGTCTACCTGGGGGTAGTTCTTGCTTACAGGCCCTAGACCGGACATTTCAGAATATGCAACAACAGACCTCATAAATATTTCTCACAAAGTGAAATAAAAATAGCAACGGTGATTATAAAAAAAGAAATTTTATAGTTGTTGCAATTTACATCCGTCAGTCACGATCACTTTGTGTAATAGCACTTACTCTTTGCGTAAAATGCGGTACGACATTTTATAGAAACTACATTTATATCACTTATCCTTAATCGAATTTTTCAATCACATTTCTGCGTAATTTCATTTTGTAGATTATTTTTCTTATGTACTTTTTTCGTTACATGTTTTGGAAAATCTTTGGATAATCGCATGGCACCTTTTATACCTCACTTTCTAGTCCGTAATACGTTTCTCTGAAAACGTATTTTATTCATTCATGGAATATTTAGTGTATAGAGTCATCGAAAAGAATAGAAAAAACCTCATAAGATCCGAATGAAATAGTAAACAGTAAAACAAAGTCCCTACACATGAGGAGGGGGAGGGGGAAAAACTTTGTAGGCTATGTCGCCAACATAGCTGCAAACTTGAAAGCCGCCATCTTGGCTTCACCTCGAAAATTTCCAATGGAAACGTGAACTTGTGGCACACCAGGCAGATAGAGAATTTCATCAGGAAAACGAAAACATAGCTTTATTCATTCTCGAGTTACAACCAGCTATGTGTGGCGGTTGCGATACGCCCGGCAGCGCGAGTGTTACATACCGAAAAGGCATCAGCAGTTTTAAACGGTACGTAGTGCAAATTGTATGCCTGGCATGTTAACACTTGTTTAAATGTTAGGCAAAGTTTTGTCATGCTCATGTTTTAGCCATTCTTTCCTCATTTACACGTTACGAAAATGTCATTAACACAAGAAGAACGCATCGAAATCATCTTGTCGTCAGGAGAACGAAGCACACGGCTCATTGCCGAGAATTTCATCAGTCGCCTATCAGACACACAACCCATTTCTCACACTGCAGTTACAAAACGTTTGGCCCGATTCGGGGCAACAGGTTCTGTAGCAGATAAACCGGAAGTTGGAAGACCAGAATCCGCCTCCGATGAAGCTACAACAATGAGTGTTCTGGAATCACTTAGCAAGAGTCCGAAACGGAGGATTCTTCGCCCGCCACAAGAATGTGGGGTTAGCCGTATCTCAATTCTACGAATTTCACCACAGCACAAATGACACCCGTACAAAATTCAACTTCTGGAACACGTGAATGAGGATGATCCACACCGTCGGTTACGGTTCGGAGAACCGGTGACGTAGCAACTGCAGAAAAAAATCGTTTTTCTATCAGGTATATTCAATGACGCACCCAATTTCATTACCAATGGTGATGTGAAGAAGAAGAATCGTAGATATTGGTCGGACACAAATCCGCACTGGATTGATGCATCTAACCTGGTCGGCTCCAAAAAAATGATGGTCTGGTTTTGTGTGTGGAGTATCCAAGTGGTGCGCATTAACAGAAAAAAAGGTTAATAGAGGTTGTTGAATGAAGAAGAGATTTCTTCGCTGTTAACGAGGAACACGACATTTCCGGAATTCTCCCAGTGCGATGGAGCCCCGCCGCATCATGGACGCAGTGTGAGGGCTTACCTGGTATGTGCAGTTCCCATAAAAGTGGACTGGTCGTAGGGCTACAGTGGAGAGGCCGCCAGGTCCACCAGATTTAACCCCTTTGGACGTTAACGATGGGGTCACGTCAAAGCACAGGTTTATGCAGTGGAAGTACCAATTTGTCTTATCTTAAGCAGCTCACTGTCGATGCGAGTGTTCAAATTCAGCCACACGCATTGGTCAAAGTTCATCAACATAATGGACAGCATATCGAACCGTTCCCGTTCTCTCGGGAGTGTTTAACGTCGGCTTAATGCCTTTTCGGTACGCAACACTCACGTTGCCGAGGGTATCACTGCTGCCACACATAATCGAGAATGAATAAAGCTATTTTCAAAATAACGTCATCGTTTTTCTCGTGAAGTTCTCTATCTGTCCGATATGTCACATGACCACCTTCCCATTGGCAATTTTCGAGTTGAATAGAAGATGGCGGCGTTCAAGGCGGCCTACATGTTGGTGACATTGCCTATAAGGCTTTCCCCCTTTCCCTTTCCTCAGTGTAGGGACTTTGTTTTACTCCGTTTCGATGTTATGGAGATGCTTCGTGACTTTCGAACCATCCTGTATTAAGCAATATTACTTTTAATTTAAGCTTATATACTTGCATGTACACACACATCAAAAAAATTTTTGCACCACCTCGGTTCCAAGAGTTCCGGAACCTCTCCAGAAAATTGGAATACAGATCAACATAAACATCACTTCCACTGTTTTTATTGGTCATGGAAACCACACATTGCATGTTGTACCACCATACAGCGAGACCTTCAGAGCTCATGGCCCAGATTGCTGTACACACCGGTACCTCTAATACCCAGTAGCACGTCCTCTTGCATCAATGCATATCTGTATTCGTGGTGGCATACTATCCACAAGTTCATCAAGGCACTGTTGTCGAGATTGTCCGACTGGTCAACGGCGATTCGGATTAGATCCCTCAAAGAGGTTGGTGGGTGACGTAGTCCATAAACAGCCCTTTTCAATCTATCCCACGCATGTTCGATAGGGTTCATGTCTCGAGATTGTGCTGGCCACTCTAGTCGAGCGATGTGGTTATCCTGACGGAGGTCATTCACAAAATGTGCACGATGCGGCCGCAAATTCTCGTTCATGAAGACGAATGCCTCGTCAATATGCTGCTGATATGGTTGCAGTATCGGTCGGAGGGTGACATACACGTATCATACAGCCGTTAGAGCGCCTTCCATGACCACCAGCGGACTTACGTCGGCCCCACATAATACCACCCCAAAACAGCAGGGAACCTCGCTACAATCGATGGACAGTGTGTCTGAGGCGTTCAACCTGATCGGGTTACCTCCAAACACGTCATCGTCGATTGTCTGTTTGGAGGTATGTGCGACACTCATTGGTGAAGAGAACATGATGCCAATCCTGAGCGGTCCATTCGGCGTGTTGTTGGGCCCATTTGTACCGCGCTGCATGGTGTCGTGGTTGAAAAGATGGACCTCGCCATGGACGTCGGGAGTGAAGATGGCCATCATGCGGGTTCTTGCGCACAGTTTGAGTCGTAGCACGACGTCCTGTGCCTGCACGAAAAGCATTATTCAAGATGGTGGCGTTGCTGTCAGGGTTCATCCGAGCCATAATTCATAGGTAGCGGTCATCCACTGTAGTAGTAGCCCTTGGGCGGCCTGAGCGAGGCATGTCATCGACAGTTCTTGTCACTCTGTATCTCTTCCATGTCCGAACAACATCTCTTTGGTTCACTCCGAGACGCCTGGACACTTCCCTTGTTGGCCGTCCGGGGTGTCCAAGCGGTTCTAGGCGCTACAATCTGGAACCGCGCGACCCCTATGGTCGCAGGTTCGAATCCTGCCTCGGGCATGGATGTGTGTTAAGTCCTTAGGTCAGTTAAGTTCAAGTAGTTCTAAGTTCTAGGGGACTGATGACCTCAGAAGTTAAGTCCCATAGTCCCAGAGCCATTTTGAGCCAACTTCTCTTGTTGAGAGCCCTTCCTGGCACAAAGTAACAATGTGGACGCGAGCGAACCGCGGTATTGACCATCTACGCATGGATGAACTGCAGACAACACGAGAAATGTTCCTCCTTCCTGGTGGAATGACTGGAACTGATCGGCTGTCGGGCTCCCTCCGTCTAAGAGACGCTGCTCGTGCATGATTGTTTACATCTTTGGGCGGGTTTATTGGAATATCTGAACAGTCAAAGGGACAGTCTCTGTGATACAATACCCACAGTCAGCGTCTTTGTTCAGGAGTTCTGCGAACCGG
Organism: Schistocerca gregaria; assembly: GCF_023897955.1. Taxonomy (NCBI): domain Eukaryota; kingdom Metazoa; phylum Arthropoda; class Insecta; order Orthoptera; family Acrididae; genus Schistocerca; species Schistocerca gregaria. Next base: position 540,959,262 of record NC_064925.1, on the reverse strand, counting down.
GATGATGAAAAGCTTTTTTTTGATATATATTTGGTTATACACTTGTACTAAAGTCATTACCACTGTGTGAAACAATTGTGGTATCTTACAGTCGGTATGTAGCAGTCGATAGGTGTCATTCAGGATGTTTACGTCTTTCGGTGAGCGGCCGAACCTGGGCAGCCGAATATAGCGCGTCTCGCTGTTCTGTAGCCGACAGGAACTGCTTACTGGTCTTATACCAAGCACAGTCATCGAAGTGAAACATTGTTCTTGTTGAATCCCACCTTTCAACATTTTGTTGGATGATTAAGCATTATAAATCATGACATTAATACATTAATGCACTTTATGAGTATTATTTACGAAGATTGTTGGTAAATAATTGGTTTGGTGGCTACGTATTACACGTTATGTGCATGTTTCAGTTACTTTTTGTCCAATGTGTGCCTTCTTGAACTGCACATCACTTGAGGATATACGTACAGAACGAAACAGGTTGTGGTGTAACTAAGGCACCTAAAGTAACAAGTCTAGTGGTTTTCATACGCTCCACGTTGTGCTTGTAATTGTTACTTATGATTTCAAACTCTGCCAGATTGTTGACAACAAACCTACGTAAGAGACGAAGGGTAATCTGAAACTGTTATTCCAATATATCATATTCTTCCGCAATCTTTTGGCTACAAAAACCCTAGTTATCAACATAATCTCCATGTCGTTACGCCACCTTATTGGGGGGGGGGGGGGGGGGCTGTATGGCCGCATGGTTCCACTCTAGTGGCCGACGTCGAAACCAGTGTCTTGCTACATCAGTGACCTTCCTATCATCCGACATATCGCTTCCCGCGGAGTGCATCCTTCATTGGGCCAAACGGGTGGAAGCTGGAAGGTGCGAGGTCCGATATGTAGAGTAGATGAGGAAGAACAATCCAGTAAGATTTCCTAAGGTCCACTAGGGTGAGCAGACTTGCGTGGGGCTCGTGTTGCCATGAAGGTATTCGACCGTGATCCGTTGATCACCTCGAGTGAGGGTGTCCGCACATTCCAACGCTACAGGGCTCACAGTTGCGTGCGGCGGCCTGCACGCGGAAGATCGGCCATGTTTGAGCGACCTCGTTGCGATCATGACAAACGTTTCGCGCAACGACGCATCCTGCTTTAGTTCGATGTCAGATATTCGGCAAGCGAAAATCTGTGACATTATGATTTTCCGTCAAACGAAACTCAGTGGCAACTCTCTGCTTGAAACGTACCTCCCTTACTGACACCACTTTGAAGGCTATGTATATTGCTGGCATCTGTCGGAACTTCATGAAACTACAGGATCTCATATGGGAATATTCCGCGATGTCCTAAAAAAATACCGAATTTTTTAACCAAAGTTAACCGAGAAAAGAATGTTTTATGTGAATGCCTGATGTCTGTCCTTTCGGACATGTTCGAAAGGCACCACGTATTCCTAGAATTGATTCGCCTTAGTGGGCAATGGATCCACCTCCTTCAGTGTGGATACACAAGAATGTCCGACCTCCTCCCGGAATCTCAGAGCAGCGAGCATGGAGGAAATGGTCTGGGACTGCAGATACACTATGTGATAAAAAGTATCCGGACACCTGGCTGAAAATGAGTTACAAGTTCGTGGCGCCCTCCCTCGGTAATGCTGGAATACAGTATGGTGTTGGCCCACCCTTAGCCTTGATGACAGTTTCCACTCTCGCAGGCAGACGTTCGATAAGGTACTGGAAAGTTTCTTGGGGAATGGCAGCCCATTCTTCACGGAGTGCCGCACTGAGGAGAGGTATCGATGTGGTCGGCGAGGCCTGGCACGAAGTCGGCGTTCCAAAATATCCCAATGGTGTTCTGTAGGATTCAGATCAGGACTCTGTGCAGGCCAGTCCATTATAGGGATGTATTGTCTTGTAACCACTCCGCCACAGGCCGTGCATTATAAACAGGTCCCAAATCATGTTGAATGAGATCGTCATCTCCGTATTGCTCTTCGGCAGTGGGAAGCAAGAAGGTGCTTAAAACATTAATGTAGGCCTGTGCTGTGATAGTGCCACGCAAAACAACAAGAACTGCAAGCCCCCTCCACGAAAACCACGACCACACCATAACGCCACCACCTCCAAATTTTACTGTTGGCACTACATACGCTGGCAGATGACGTTCACCCTGCCATCGGATCGCCACATTGTGTACCGTGATGCGTCACTAGACGCAACGTTTTCCCACTGTTCAGTCGACCAATGTTTACGCTCCTTACACCAAGCGAGGCGTCGTTTGGCATTTACCGGAGTGATCTGTGGCTTATGAGGAGCCGCTCCACCATGAAATCCAAGTTTTCTCACCTCCCGCCTAACTGTCATAGCACTAGCAGTGGATCCTGATGCAGTTTGGAATTCCTGTGGGATGGTCAGGATAGATGTCTGTTTATTACACATTATGACCCTCTTCAACTGCTGGCGGCCTCTGTCAGTCAACAGACGAGATCGGACCATACGCTTTAATGCTGTAAGTGTACCCTCACATTTCCACTTCACTATCACACTGGAAAAAGTGGACCCAGAGATGTTTAGGAGTATGGAAATCTCGCATACAGAAGTATGAAACAAGTGACACCCACTCACCTGACACGTTCGAAGTCCGAGAGTTCTGCAGAGCGCCCCATTCTGCTCTCACACGATGTCTAATGTCAACTGAGGTCGCTGATATGGAGTACCTGGCAGTAGGTGACAGCACAATGAACCTAATATGAAAAACGTATGATTTTGGGGTGTCCGGTTACTTTTGATCACATAGTGTAGGTGGCGCTCGGTGAAAGTGTGGGTCGGCCGTGAGGCGTGTCGAGAACGTCCATGTAACTGCGATAACACCATGTCCTGGATGGCTCAGTGATTAACACACCTTCCTATTAAGGAGGATATCCAGGGTTCGAATCCTTGTCCGGTACAAATTTTCACTCGTCGCCGCTGATTCTGCGTGTAGTCCTTCCCTTTCCGTTCCTTTCTCCCCCCTCCACCTTCAATTTGCGTATAGAAATGTGTTACATGGTAAATTGAATGTCCCTTGTACATGCTTCTATGGAATAAACTTTTCTTCAATGACGAATTACCCTATAATACTAAAAGAACTATTGAACTAAAATAGAAAAATTGTGTCAACTTCTATACATTTTCATCTCCAAAATATGATATTATGCATAATGTCAAAGTTAGAGTTTATACGTTTATGAAAATCGATAACACGTTGAAACGGAACTTGTTGTCCCATTCCATATTTTTTCCATAATTTTTCTCAATAAATTCCAGTAAAGGAGAATTATGGCGAGAATGTTTTTACTCTGCAAAAATAAACCTGTGGGTAACAATCAGGAGAGAATGGACCAAGCGATGTTTATTTATTAATTGATCTTTGTTTCGTGTGTGCCATGTTTCTTTGTATCCCTTCCCTTTTGCAACCTGGGCTGTATGAATGAGATATTATGTGAAGTAGCAGAAAGTTTTGGTCAGAGGTCGTAGCATTGAATGAGTAGTGGTTCTATGGTAGGATAGTACCAACCCCCTAAACACGAACAAGTTTGGCAAATATAGTGTGCAAGGCAGGTCAGAGAGGCTACGAAGGCCCGAGTGTTGACTCTGTCAGGTTGGCGAACCTTCCCCTCCACCACTTTGCGTTTGTGCTTTGGTCAGGCCATGCACCATGGGCCTTAAACGCATGGCCGTATTATTGCTGTGTTCAACGGAAGTTCACTCATTGAATGTATTTTAATGAGGTCTTTCTTTTACATTAATGTATTTTTCATATGTTTTCTTTGTGTATTTTCTTTCCCGCCACGTGATCGGTTGGAGCAACCGACACATTGGTAAAGTGCAAAACGGTAGTGGTTGAGTGTAAGACAGGGACGGAATAATCTTGTGTGTCGCTACTTTTTTGAATTCTGTTGGCTACCACTACTTGGCCAAGTGTGTGGAGTAGTACTGATGTGATAATTAATGTTTCTTGTTCCCCCCATAACTGTTTGATTCGCCTACAATAAAGTGCGTTACGTCGAATACACGTTTTAATCTCTTGTATCTAGGAAAGTTCAGATTTTAATGCCCATAGACGGAATAAAGACTTGCAAAATTTTCCCACCACCTTATAGTAAATGTTCTTCCCCCAGCTCAGTAACGTGGTGTTTTTTCTAAAAGCAAGATTAAACCAAAATTGGCAGTCATAGTTAAGTGCACCACTTGGTACCCTTTCTTCAGTGTACGTTTTAACGAAAATTGAAATATTTAGGCAAATACTCTTCCGCTGTGACCGAGTTCACTTGTAGTGTCTTTGCTGAACTTGTTCTGGTGACCTATAGCAATTGACTGTAATAACCGTGTGTGCCTGTATAAAATTCTATTGAAGCCAAGTCTGCACTCCCCTCTCCCTTTCCATAATTACGTGGCGTAAATGAATCATGTTAGCTAGAGAGACCAGTTGTGGTGATGTATATTCCAACAGACACAATGGTTGTTATTGAAAAGACATCAGTATTGAAAAAATATTAATTAACCCATACCCTCGACTGATTATTTCCTTCCTTCATCATAAAGAATAAGTGAACGTCAGTACCACAGTTGAATGATGAGTCATGAAAGTAAATAAAGGCCGTATGATCCCTATTAATCCGTGCATGGGTACCTTCTGTAGTGGTTCTAAAAATATTGCGTTATCAGTTGCGTTCAAATTTTTACCAGTTGGTTAAACCCTCCCGCTAGGAATTGTTAATACCCGGCAATAAATCGCAAAGGCCTGTAATTTATAGACCACACGAATTTTTTAAACCATTACTATAGCTTGCAGGAGCTGTAGGACATGATAAGCGACAGAAATCCTCCTACCAGGTCGAGTTTTAACGTTAACTGTACCACCCGCTAATATGACTGTTACGTTTCAACGTAACTTGCAGTACTGGTTCTTAACAGTATAAAGACCTAAGAATGTAAAATATTCTATTGCTTTTGGAGATTTACCCGTTTCATTATTCTGAATGGTTTGTCAAGCTTTGTGCAGCACTTAATTGAATGTATTGTGTTGCACTTAAGTTCGCTGACAATCCAGTGACGTCATTCATGTCGAGCTGTTGCCACAGTCTGTCAGTAGTTTATACATCTACATCGATACACCGCAACCCACCTGTCGGTGTGTGGCGGAGGGTACCTTGAGTACCTCTACCGGTTCTCCCTTCTATTCCAATCTCGTATTGTTCGTGGAAAGAAAGATTGTCGGTATGCCTCTGTGTGGGCTCTCCTGTCTCTGATTTTATCCTCATGGTCTCTTCGCGAGGTATACGCAGGAGGGAGCAATATACTGCTTGACTCCTCGGTGAAGGTATGTTCTCGAAACTGCAACAAATGGCCATACCGAGCTACTGAGCGTTTCTCTCGCAGAGTCTTCCACTGATCTATGTAACGCTTTCGCGGTTACTAAATTATCGTGTAACGAAGCGGGCTGCTCTCCGTTGAACCTTCTCTTTCTCTTCTATCAACCCTATCTGGTATAGATCCCACACCGGTGAGCAGTATTCAAGCAGTGGGCGAACAAGTGTAATGTAACCTACTTCCTCTGTTTTCGGACTGCCTTAGGATTCTTCCAATGAATCTGTCTGGCATCTGCTTCACCGACGATCAACTTTATATGATCATTCCATTTTAAATCACTCCTAATGCCAACTCCCAGATAATTTATGGAATTAACTGCTTCCAGTTCCTGACCTGCTATATAGTAGTTAAATGATAAAGGATCATTATTTCTATGTATTCGCAGCCCATTACACTAGTCGACATTGAGATTCAATTGCCATTCCCTGCACCATGCGTCAATTCGTTGCAGATCCTCCTGCATTTCAGTACAATTTTCCGTTGTTACAACCTCTCGATATACTACAGCATCATCCGCAAAAAGCCTCAGTGAACTTCCGATGTTATCCACAACCTCATTTATATGTATAATGTGAATAGCAACGGTCCTACGACACTCCCCTGCGGCACACCTGAAATCACTCTTACTTCGGAAGACTTCTCTCCATTGAGAATAACATGCTGCGTTCTGTTATCTTGGAACTCTTCAATCCAATCACACAATTGGTCTGATAGTCCATATGCTCTTACTTTGTTCATTAAACGACTGTGGGGAACTGTATCAAACGCCTTGCGGAAGTCAAGAAACACGGCATCTACCTGGGAACCCGTGTCTATGGCCCTCTGAGTCTCGTGGACGAATAGCGCGAGCTGGATTTCACACGATCGTCTTTTTAGAAACCGATACTGATTCCTACAGAGTAGTCTTCATAAAAGCCATTATACTCGAACATAATACGTGTTCCAAAATTCTACATCTGATCGACGTTAGAGATATAGGTCTATAGTTCTGCAAATCTGTTCGACGTCCCTTCTTGAAAACGGGGATGACCTGTACTCTTTTCCAATATTCTGGAACGCTACACTCCTCTAGAGACCTACGGTACACTGCTTCAAGAAGGGATACAAGTTCCTTCGCGTACTCTGTGTAAAATCGAACTGGTATCCCATTAGGTGCAGCGGCCTTTCCTCTTTTGAGCGATTTTAATTTGTTTTCTATCCCTCTGTCATGTGTTTCGATATCTACCATTATGTTATCTGTGCGACAATCTAGGGAAGGAACTACAGTGCAGTCTTCCTCTGTGAAACAGCGTTGGAAAAAGACATTTAGTATTTCGGCCATTAGTCTGTCATCCTCTGTTTTAGTACCATTTTGGTCACAGAGTGTCTGGACATTTTGTTTTGATCCACCTACCGCTTTGATATAAGACCAAAATTTCTTAGGATTTTCTGCCAAGTCAGTACATAGAACTTTAGAATGAGTTTTTCACTCTGCAGCGAAGTGTGCTCTGATATGGAACTTCCTGGCAGATTAAAACTGCGTGCCGGGCCGAGACTCGAACTCGGGACCATTGCCTTTCGCGGGCAAGTGCTCTACCAACTGAGCTACCCAAGCACGACGCAGTTTTAATCTCGCCCTCACAGTTTTAATCTACCAGGAAGTTTCATATCAGCGCACACTTCGCTGCAGAGTGAAAATCTCATTCTGGAAACATCCCCCAGGCTGTGGCTAAGCCATGTCTCCGCAATATCCTTTATTTGAGGAGTGCTAGTTCTGCAAGGTTCGCAGAAGAGCTTCTGTAAATTTTGGAAGGTAGGAGACGAGGTACTGGCAGAAGTAAAGCTGTGAGGACGGGGCGTGAATCGTGCTTGGGTAGCTCAGTTGGTAGAGCACTTGCCCGCGAAAGGCAAAGGCCCCGAGTTCGAGTCTCGGCCCAGCACACAGTTCTAATCTGCCAGGAAGTTTCATATAGAACTTTACTTTCGAATTCATTGAATGCCTCTCGCAAGCGCTCCTCACACTACATTTCGCTTCGTATAATTTTTGTTTGTCTGCAAGGCTTTGGCTATGCTTATGTTTGCTGTGAAGTTCCCTTTGCTTCCGTAGCAGTTCTCTAATTCGGTTGTTGTACTACGGTGGCTCTTTTCCATTTCTTACGATCTTGTTTGGCACATACTCATCTAATGCATATTGTACGATGGTTTTGATCTTTGTCCACTGATCAACACTATCTGTACTTGAGACAAAACTTTTGTGTTGAGCTGTCAAGTACTCTGAAATGTGCTTTTTGTCACTTTTGCTAAATAGAACAATCTTCCTACCTTTTCTTTAAACTTCTATTTGCGGCTGAAATCATCGATGCTGTAACCGTTGTATGATCGCTGATTCCCTGTTCTGCGTTAACTGTTTCAAATACACTCCTGGAAATTGAAATAAGAACACCGTGAATTCATTGTCCCAGGAAGGGGAAACTTTATTGACACATTCTTGGGGTCGCTTAGATCACATGATCACACTGACAGAACCACAGACACATAGACACAGGAAACAGAGCGTGCACAATGTCGGCACTAGTACAGTGTATATCCACCTTTTGCAGCAATGCAGGCTGCTATTCTCCCATGGAGACGATCGTAGAGATGCTGGATGTAGTCCTGTGGAACGGCTTGCCATGCCATTTCCACCTGGCGCCTCTGTTTGACCAGCGTTCGTGCTGGACGTGCAGACCGCGTGAGACGACGCTTCATCCAGTCCCAAACATGCTCAATGGGGGACAGATCCGGAGATCTTGCTGACCAGGGTAGTTGACTTACACCTTCTAGAGCACGTTGGGTGGCACGGGATACATGAGGACGTGCATTGTCCTGTTGGAACAGCAAGTTCCCTTGCCGGTCTAGGAATGGTAGAACGATGGGTTCGATGACGGTTTGGATGTACCGTGCACTATTCAGTGTCCCCTCGACGATCACCAGAGGTGTACGGCCAGTGTAGGAGATCGCTCCCCACACCATGATGCCGGGTGTTGGCCCTGTGTGCCTCGGTCGTATGCAGTCCTGATTGTGGCGCTCACCTGCACGGCGCCAAACAAGCATACGACCATCATTGGCACCAAGGCAGAAGCGACTCTCATCGCTGAAGACGACACGTCTCCATTCGTCCCTCCATTCACGCCTGTCGAGACACCACTGGAGGCGGGCTGCACGATGTTGGGGCGTGAGCGGAAGACGGCCTAACGGTGTGCGGGACCGTAGCCCAGCTTCATGGAGACGGTTGCGAATGGTCCTCGCCGATACCCCAGGAGCAACAGTGTCCCTAATTTGCTGGGAAGTGGCGGTGCAGTCCCCTACGGCACTGCGTAGGATCCTACGGTCTTGGCGTGCATCGGTGCGTCGCTGCGGTCCGGTCCCAGGTCGACGGGCACGTTCACCTTCCGCCGACCACTGGCGACAACATCGATGTACTGTGGAGACCTCACGCGCCACGTGTTGAGCAATTCGGCGGTACGTCCACCCGGCCTCCCGCATGCCCACTATACGCCCTCGCTCAAAGTCCGTCCACTGCACATACGGTTCACGTCCACGCCGTCGCGGCATGCTACCAGTGTTAAAGACTGCGTTGGAGCTCCGTATGCCACGGCAAACTGGCTGACACTGACGGCGGCGGTGCACAAATGCTGCGCAGCTAGCGCCATTCGACGGCCAACACCGCGGTTCCTGGTGTGTCCGCCGTGCCGTGCGTGTGATCATTGCATGTACAGCCCTCTCGCAGTGTCCGGAGCAAGTATGGTGGGTCTGACACACCGGTGTCAATGTGTTCTTTTTTCCATTTCCAGGAGTGTAGTTAGGGTCCGTTTGTCACCAGAAGGTGTAATGTGTTATCGCCACGAGTCGGTATCATCTGTAAGACATGGTTGTGGCCTAGGGTGTGCTGCACTAACGGACCGAGGAAAGCATTACTTCCTTACACGACAGTTCACCTGCTCTGGAGCACACCGCTTACTTGGGATTCCTACTACGAGTTTATTACTGGCGTGCCAGCTTGGGAGAGGGTTCCCCTTAAGCGGGCGCAAATCGGCGGTGGTGTCGCTGGCGACGCGGGAGGCGAGGTAGGCGCTTCGCATACGCGTGTCGGTCCAGCGGCATTCATTAGGCACGACGCGATCTACGGTGCCAGGTCACCTAACCTCCACCCGCCTGACCCCGCCCCTCTCCACCACTTCTGCTCGAAGCACCCCTCGCCAGCAGCCGCTTTAATTAAATTTACGGAATTCCGAAGGCAATCTGTAAGCAGCCCCGGCACCGGTAACAGTGGCGCTTGCTCCTCCTGCTAACCGTTAAATAATTGAAGTGCCCGCCCAGTCGTTTTTTCCCCCCTCCTTATGCGACTACTTCTCTTACCAGCCCCGCTCGTCCCACGATCTACCTCACTCGCTCTTCTTCACTCCTTCCACCCAACTCCTTATTCCGGATACTGTTTTCTCGTTCTCTTTGTCTCCCCGCGCGCTTTCCCTCACACACCTCGTGCGTGCTCTGAATTACGTATAAACAGTGGAGGGGAGGGGATGAGAGTCGGGAGGAGGGGTGTAAAAGCGCTGGGAAGCGTCGTGCCGCCGGCTTTTTTTGTCCGGCAGCGGCTTTTGAAAAATTCAGACCGCCGCTGTTATTTGACCAGCGCCGCTGCAGCTGCTGTTACGGTGATATTATTCTGCTGACGAATTTACGGTCCTCTCGGGCACGTGGTGCACCAGCGCTGTGCCGCTTCAGCCGGTGCCGGGCCGGCTCTCGCGCCTGCGTCGGCTCCTCTGCCACAACCGCTGGCTGTTAATCTGGGAGACGTGGTGGGGTGACTGGCCTCCGTCACGATGAGGAGTGCCCTCCGTATACCCTGACAGCGATGTCTCCGCAAGGCTCTGCATCTCCACTACGGAGAGCTCTCAGTTGGAGAAAGTCGTTACATCGTGATCCTCATCAAAGATAAAAAACAATCGTAGCTCAATTGGCAGAACAGGAAACTCTCGATTATTTACATGATTGTGGACCCGACACTGCGTGGAATATACGAAGAACACGGATAATACAAAATGCAAATGTTTTACTTGTAAATTATAGATTGCAGCTGAAACCTTCCCGTCTCCTCTATACCTCTTTTGTTTTTCATAGCCTTCCCTTTTACAATAAACTATGAAACCTTTCCTTAGGATTTCTATCTCTTGCTTAATAATAACAAATGAAATCTTCATTTTGAAATTTATTCTCTTTCTCAATCTTGGCATACAAATTTAATTCCTGGTTATTAAAAGTGATTTTCGGATTATTTCGACGAAACATAGAATATGTCGTCGTCGTATTGCCCTCAGTCGTTATCTGCAATAAACCAAAACTGTTCCTTACCTTTTTTTGCTGTTACTGGGTCGCCATCTGACTGCTACATCGAACTGCGACATGAATATGCTTACTCTGTTTTACTATACTCTATTAGCTGCTGGTTGGCTTTCATAATAAATGGCTGTATTTATTACCAAAGCTGACGTTATTTTTTAATTAACTTGACTGAAGTTACGTAACTCATAGTTAAACTTCTTCTTGCCAACAATAAAATTTTGCAAAGTTTTACGTTCATGGTTTTTGGGATGGATTATAATTAGAAATGCAATATTGCTGGCAAAAGTTAATTATATTCTGAATGAAATGATTTTACAAACGTTCAAATGGTACTTACTTGTTAGAATAATCTTACAACTAGCAATGTGCAAACATACCTTCACTAGTCTTGAGTCTCTAAAAAAATTAATTCAATAATATTAGTTCCTCTTATTGTAACTGTTAGCTGATGTCTCTGTACATCCGTTTATTATCTCTTGTAAATCGTAGCTAGTGGCTGGCAGGCACACCGCTCCTCTCAACCTCTCGCTTCAGGCTTGCTACCGACTCGCTTCACTTCTCGTTTACTACTACTTCCTAAGAACGCTAAAGAGACGTCTCTCCTGCCAACAATGCTTTCGGGTGCAGACAATCCCTGCTATAATTACAAAATGTGTCAATCCGCAGTCTTTCCCGCTCTTTTCTTAAAATGTATCCATACGAGGTCTCTCCCGCCCTTTTTAAAATTATACCAATTTGGGGTCTCTATTGTCAACAATACTTTGGTGCAGACATTCCCTGCTACCACAATTATTTCCAACATGACAAGTATTAATTATTCCTACTTAATCCTATTAATAAAATACAAACATCTTTCATAAATTTGGAAATGATAAGAATACAAGAAGTACATACTCAGATGTCATAAAAAGTTCCAAGTAATGGCTTAACTCATATGGTTTGTATATTACATACCACTATTGTTTTCGCTCAAAGCATGTAAGTCCCTGTTGATCGGCCTTCCCCCACAGTTCATTGAATACTACTGTTTCCAGGGGCAGGCTGTATGGAGAACACATCGGTTGGTTATATGGGGCCATCTACATGAACTACGTATATAATATTCAAGGTAAGTAAAGTACTTCAAATTTGCATGAGAATTACATAAAATGAAACATTGGTAAAATACTTTACATTGTAGTCTGACTTATTTCATGTTTGCCAGCACGAAATAAAATTTCCACATTCACTCCTTGTGAGTCCGTTGATATTATTAAAACATCTAAATTACGTCAGATGGGTAAAACTTTTTTAAATTTTTTATAAATTTACAAGGCACTGAAAGGTGGCTACACTGAGTCACAGCACCAGAGATTGCGCCAAAGATTATTATTCCGCCGCCTCCACTGGGGCAGTAGTAGTTCAGAGGATGTCGAGAGCAGTCGTTCTGTTGGGGAGAGAGTAGACGATATGAGTGTTGACTGAAGTGCGGTTCTAGGCGCTACAGTCTGGAGCCGAGCGACCGCTACGGTCGCAGGTTCGAATCCTGCATCGGGTGTGGATGTGTGTAATGTCCTTAGGTTAGTGAGGTTTAATTAATTCTGAGTTCTGATGGCCTCAGAAATTAAGTCGCATTGTGCTCAGAGCCATTTGAACCATTTATTTTGTTGACTGAAATGTTGTACCGTTCGGTTGGTGTAATGTATAGATGGAAGAAGATGCAATTGTCAGAATATATTTGAGAAAGGAGATGGGCTCTTGATTTATGATGCTCGTGTAATGGAATATTTTCGTTAATGTACAATGAGGCATAAAGGTATTACAGTTTTCTTTGATGACAATTCCTCTTGCTCACAGGTACAGGCAACAAAGCATCTGGCTCATATTCATTTATTAGACTTGTAATTCTGGTTTCTATGTGCAATTGTAATATTTCTGGTTTTTCAATTATTTCATTGCAAATGGCGTTTAAAATATTTTGTCGTATTGAGAAAGAAAGGTGCCAGATACATGTACGTTGAGTTACACTACCACACACAGAACAGTTACACTTGTGCTTTGTTGTTTCGTAACTTTTATAGTTGCAGGCGTCTTAATCAATTGTGGTAATGGAAATTCGTTGTCATTCTTTATTTTTATTTTATGCAGTCAGATTGCGTGCTAATAATGGTCAAATATCAAAAGAATTCCAAGGGACGATCCGAAACAGCGGTCGCCACGTGCATAGGAGCTTAATTAAAAAGAAAAGATTAATACTAATGAATAAATGCAATATTTTTACTAGCTGTGTGACCGGTTACGATGTCTCGTAACCAGTTGGCCCTGACTAGTATTAGCACGCAATCTGACTGCATAAAATAAAAATAAAGAATGACAAGGGATTTCCATTAACACAATTGATTAATTAAGCTCCTGCAACTATAAAAGCTACGAAACAACAAAGAACAAGTGTAACTGTTCTGTGTGTGGTAGTGTAACTCAACGTACATGTATCTGGCTCCTCTCTTTCTCAATACGACAAAATATTTTAAACACCATTTACAATGAACTAATTGAAAAACCAGAAATACTATAATTGCACATAGAAACCAGAATTACAAGTCTAATAAATGTTTCGAGCCATATGCTTTGTTGACTGTACCTGTGAGCAAGAGGCATTGTTATTAAAGAAAACTGTAATACCTTTTTACCTCAGTATATATTGACGGAAATATTCCATTCTACCAACATCATAAATCAAAAACCCATCTCCTTTGAAAGGCCTACTTAGAAAAATTTATGAATGACTGTGCTGGAAAACCTCTTACGTTATTTGCTTTTGAAACAGCTGAGCAGATCTGAACGTACTCAGACATTTCTCTCTTTACTTATTCTGATCAACACTAAACTGACACGCAATATTTTTAGCGCAACGCAATCTGACTTCCAATAATCCCTACAAAAGAATGGCCCTGACTAACAACAACCTATACCTTTCATAAACCACTAGCCCCACAAAAATCTTCGTTACTCGAACTTCTGCAATACAGCGAGTGCCAATACTGCCAGCTAAATAAAAGATTCTAACTACTGTAGTAGTTAGCAAATGAAAGATTTTGATAGAGAACAAACAATATATTTACCTTAACAGTGCTCAAAAGTCATTATATATATATATATATATATATATATATATATATATGACATCCAGTCTTACAAGTTTACTCTCTCTGATGGACACACGTCCAGATCATCCGTTCTCAAACTTTCGCCATTTCTCTCCCCACATCTACCACTGCTGGAGGCTCAGCTCCAACTGCGCAACGAAACGTGCTGTTCACAGCCAACTGCCCAACATTACATAGCGACTATTCCAACAACGCCACCCAGCAAGACTGCACACAGCACAGGGAGTGATTTTCATACAGAGCGCTACGTGGCGTTACCAACATAAAAACCTAAACAGCCTACTTACACTTTCCTCAAATATATTCTGACAATTGCATCTTGTTCCATCTATACATTGCACCAACCGAACGGTACAACATTTCAGTCAACACTCAGATCGTCTACTCTCTCGACCAACAGAACGACTGCTCTCTGCATCCTCTGAACTACTACTGCCTCAGTGGAGGCGGCGCAATCTCTGGCGCAGTGACTCAGTGTAGCCACCTTTCAGTGTCTTATAAATTTAAAAAAAATTAAAAACGTTTTACCCATCTGACGTAATTTAGATGTTTTAATAATAATAACGGACTCACAAGAAGCGAACATGGAAATTTTATTCCGGGCCGGCAAATATGAAGTAAGTCAAACTACAATGTAAAGAATTTTACTAATGTTCATTTTATGTAATTCTCATGCAAATTTGATGTACTTTACTTACCTTGAATATTATATACGTAGTTCATGTAGATGGCGCCATGTAAACAACCGATGTGGTCCGCATACAGACTGTCTTCCACAAACAGTAGTATTCAATGAACTGTGGGTGAAGGCCGATCAACAGGGACTTACATGCTTTGAGCTAAAATAATAGTGGCATGTAATATACAAACCATGTGAGTTAAGCCATTAGTTGTAACTTTTTATGACATCATCTGACTATGTACTTCTTGTGTACTTAGCATTGAGAATGGCTAGCTTCTAGCCGAAATCTAGATTTGCATAATCAAATGTAAAAAGGACGACTGATTGCTGCAATCTACAGGGTGAAAAGTATTTAAACTGACAAACTCTGGGAGGTTGTAGGGGACATTAAAACAAATATTTTTCCCTAATGTCATTTTTTCCTATGAGGAGTATTTAAACCGGTAGAGGAAGATTTCTATGGAGACAAATTAATTAAACCAACAAACACTTTTCCATTTTTTTATGACCATGAGACAACTAGGTAATAGATACGGCCCAATTAAACAGTCTCCAACGACACCGACCCACACATTAACGAAGAACCGCACTTTATGAGCGCTAGTAACTGTGGTATGTGGGTTATCCTCACTCCAAACATACGTATTGTGCATGTTGAAGACTCCATCACGACCGAACGTTGCTTCATCGGTAAACAACACAGAGGATGGAAATCTAGGATGTATTTCACACTGTTCCAGGTACTACTGCGAAAGCTGTTCTCTGGGTGGAGAATCAACTGGTTCCAGGTTGTGGACACGCTGTAAGTGAAATGGACGTAACAATTGCTCTCGAAGGACTGTTCTTACAGCCGTCTGATTCGTCCAGGTGTGACGTGCCATTGCACTAGTGCTGACTGAAGGATCCCGCTCCACATGCTGCAAGACAGCTTCCTCAAATTGCAGCGTTCTTACCGTGCGACAGAATCCGTGTGCAGGTAATCTGCTAAATGACCTGGTCTCACGCAGACGTCGGTACACAGCATCAAATGTCGTATGATGCGGGATACGGCGATTAGGATATTGTTGTTGATAAACCCGCTGTGCAGCTCGTCCGTTGTCGTGCGCTACGTAGTAAGCACCAACCCTATCAGTGGACTCACTTATCTACATCTACATTTATACTCCGCAAGCCACCCAACGGTATGTGGCGGAGGGCACTTTACGTGCCACTGTCATTACGTCCCTTTTCTGTTCCAGTCGCGTATGGATCGCGTGAAGAACGACTGTCTGAAAGCCTCCGTGCGCGCTCGAATCTCTCTAGTTTTACATTCGTGATCTCCTCGGGAGGTATAAGTAGGGCGAAGCAATATATTCGATAGCTCATGCAGCAACGCACCCTCTCGAAACCTGGACAGCAAGCTACACCGCGATGCACAGCGCCTCTCTTGCAGAGTTTGCCACTTGAGTTTGCTAAACATCTCCGGAACGCTATCACGGTTACCAAATAACCCTGTGACGAAACGCGCCGCTCTTCTTTGGATCTTCTCTATCTCCTCCGTCAACCCGATCTGGTACGGATCCCACACTGATGAGCAATACTCAAGTATAGGTTGAACGAGTGTTTTGAAAACCACCTCCTTTGTTGATGGACTACATTTTCTAAGGACTATCCCAACGAATCTCAACCTGGTACCCGCCTTAGCAACAATTAATTTTATATGATCATTACACTTCAGATCGTTCCGCACGCATACTCCCAGATATTTTACAGAAGTAACTGCTACCAGTGTTTGTTCCGCTATCATATAATCATACAATAAATGATCCTTCTTTCTATGTATTCGCAATACATTACATTTGTCTATGTTATGGGTAAGTTTCCACTCCCTGCACCAAGTGCCTATCCGCTGCAGATCTTCCTGCATTTCGCTACAATTTTCTAATGTTGCAACTTCTCTGTATACTACCGCATCATCCGCGAAAAGCCGCATGGAACTTCCGACACTATGTACTAGGTCATTTTTTTATATTGTGAAAGGTGTATCGCTCCATTAGTAAACAGAGACAATGCACTACTACACTGGTGGACGGCAGTTGCCTACAACTGAAGAGCGTAATACGCCCTCTAACTACTAAAGATCGTAATGCGGCCTCTATCAACTGAAGAGCGTAATACGGCCTCCAACTGTTTAAATAATCCTCGTAGGAAAAAATAACATTAGGGAAAAATATTTGTTTTGATGTCCCCTGCAACCTCCCAGAATTCGTCAGTTTAAATACTTTTCACCCTGTGTAATTTACAAGTCAATATAACAGTCGCTAAGTGCAACCGCTTTCCCAATGGAAGGTAACATGACAAATGTTTTACCTGAAACTACTTATTGTACACGGTAGACTCACATTAATGTGACCACCGGCTATGTTCGACGTCAAGGAGCAATAACCACTCAGAGACGGCAGATGACACCACTACCAGTGGACAGTATATAACTGATCTTGGATGAACGTGGATAGCAGTGGAGTCGTTGTCGTAATGCGGAAACGGAGCGATTCATCCGACGTCGAGTAGGGCATACTCACTGGCTTTCGGGCCAACGGTAGTAGCACTTAAGAAGCGGCTAAGTTTGTAAAGTCTTCTTACACCACCGTGGTTAAAGTTGACCGTGAGTGGCAAAACAGCGCTTTGCCAAAACCGACAGCGAGGCAACTGTGGTGCAGCACGGGCCACATATGACAGGGGTGAACGACTGCTGCGGAGATGTGTACGGGAGAACAGACGTGCAGCTGGTGAGCAAGTGACCGCCCACATCAACTGGGGTCTCCCAACAGTCTCTCCTCAACGGCAGTTCAGCGAACGTCGCTACCTGTGGGGCTATGAAGCAGGCACCTGGTTCATGCACCCATACCAAGTGGAAGGCTGGAATTTGCACGCCAGTACCGCAATTTGACGAATCGTCGAAACAGTCCAGGCCGGAGGAAGGAGCGTATGGTCTGGGGAATATTTTCGTGGCATTATTCGGGTGATATCGTCATTATGAAAGGCACAAGGGCCGTACCACAATACGCATCTGTTCTTGTAGACCATGTAAACCCCAAAATCCAGTTTTTTTCTTTGGCATGATGACACGTACTAGCAGAGCAATGCAATGTGTCACACAGTTCGCAGTGTACGTTGAAACTTCTTTATTTAATTGTGTGCGTCTGTGCTTCAATTGCTGAATGACCCAGAAGATCAATCTTCTACGTTATTTGATTCTGAAACAGCTGAGTAAAACAGAACGTACTGAGCCTAATTTCTCTTTACTTTTTCTTATCCTGTCAACACTGACCCATAACAGCGTAGCGCAACGCAATATGACTGCTCAAAAAAATTACAACCTCACTTCAAGTAATTATTTTAAACGAACGGCCCTGACTAAAAATAAATCTTAAAAATTTCGTTAAGCACTTACATCACAAAAAACTTCATTGCGCGAACTATTGCAATACAATGAGCGCAATACTGCCCGCTAAATAAAAGAGTCTAACTACTAAAGCCACTAACTACTAATAGGCAAGTGGTTAGCAAAGGAAAGATTTTGTTGCAAACCAAATAATGTATTTTTTACCTTAATAATGTACCATACAGTTCAAACACGAATGTAAATCGTCATTGACATCCAGTACAAAAATATATAATCATAAATAATTTTTAATCTCCAAGTCGAATACTTCCAGATCGTTTGCCTACGCTAACACTTTAGACCTCTGCCCTAGATCAATGCTAACTTCTCACATTTAACATCCATCACTGCTGGCTGTCCACCTCCAACTGCCCAACAGCACTTCCATCACTGCTGGCGCCTAACTTCCAACTGCCCAACACTACTGGCGATTAACTTCCAACAACGAGTCTAACCAGCGACAGAGTCTCTTACGAAGAAAGCGCAGTCAGAGACCCAACGCAAAGCGCTACACGGCGCTGCCAACACAGAAGCAGCCCACTTACAACGTGCGTGATTCGAAGACCACCAAGGTGAGTTTACGGTACTCCCATCGCCACCGAATTCCCGAGATTTAAAGCTGATTAAGAATCTGTGGCACCACATCGACCGGCCTGTTCGCGTTATGAGTCCTCAACCGAGAAAACCAGCGCAGCTGCGAGCGGCGACAGGATCGGCATGCCTCCACACCCCTGTCGGTACATTCCAGATCCTCGCTGACACTCTACTTCCACGTCTCACAGCGGTCCACGCTGCAGAGATGGTTATTCACTGAACAAATCTACTGCCGTCCTGACATCTCATTTCACTCTCCACGGGTGACAGTCCAAGGGACCTTTAACACTGGTCTCAGAACACTGACATCGCCTTCTTAGTGCAACTTCTGAACCTACAGCCTACGGTAAGGCGAGCCAAAAAATAAATTATATTATTCTGGGGAAGAAGTTTTGACAGTTGTGCATTTTGTAAAGTAGTTTTTAATGTTTTTGACAGGTGCCCAAATTAACGTGACTGGACATTCTACACTACTGGCCATTAAAACTGCTACAGCACGAAGATGACGTGCTACAGACGCGAAATTTAACCGACAGGAAGAAGATACTGTGATATGCGAATGATTAGCTTTTCAGAGCAGTCACACAAGGTAGGCGCCGGTGGCGACGCCTACAACGTGCTCACATGAGGAAAGTTTCTAACCTATTTCTCATACACAAACAGCAGTTGACCGGCGTTGCCTGGTGAAACGTTGTTGTGATACCTCGTGTAAGGAGGAGAAATGCGTACCATCACGTTTCCGACTTTGATAAAGGTCGGATTGTAGCCTATCGCGATTGCGGTTTATAGTATCGTGATATTGCTGCATGCGTTGGTCGAGATCCAATGACAGTTAGCAGAATATGGAATCGGTGGGTTCAGGAGAGTAATACGGATCGCCGTGCTGGATCCCAACGGCCTCGTATCACTAGCAGTCAAGATGACAGACATCTTATCCGCATAGCTGTAACGGATCGTGCAACCACATCTCGGTCCCTGACTCGACAGTTGGGGACGTTTGCAAGACAACAACCTCCTGCACGAACAGTTCGACGACGTCTGAAGCAGAATGGACTATCAGCTCGGAGACCATGGCTGCGATTATCCTTGGCGCTGCATCACAGACAGGAGCGCCTTCGATGGTGTACTCAAGGACGAATCTGGGTGCACGAATAGCAAAACGTCATTTTTTCGGATGAATCCAGGTTCTGTTTACAGCATCATGATGGTCACATCCGTGTTTGACGACATCGCGGTGAACGCACATTTCAAGCTTGTATTCGTCATTCCATACTGGCGTATCACCCGGCGTTATGGCATGGGGTGCCATTGGTTACACGTCTCGGTCACCTCTTGCTCGCATTGACGGCACTTTGAACAGTGGACATTACATTTCAGATATGTTACGACTTGTGGCTCTACCCTTCATTCGATCCCTGCGAAACCCTACATTTCAGCAATATAATGCACAACCGCATGTTTCAGGTCCTGTACGGGCCTTACTGGATACAGAAAATGTTCGACTGCTGCCCTGGCCAGCACATCCTCCAGATCTCTCACCAATTGAAAACGTCTGGTCAATGGTGGCCAAGCAGCTGGCTCGTCACAATACGCCAGTCACTACTCTTGATGAACTGTGGTACCGTGTTGAAGCTGCATGGGCAGCTGTACCTGTACACACCATCCAAGCTCTGTCTGACTCAATGCCCAGGCGTATCAAGGCCGTTATTACGGTCAGAGGTGGTTATTCTGGGTACTGATTTCTCTGGATCTATGCACCCAAATTGCTTGAAAATGTAATCACATGTCAGTTCTAGTATAATATATTTGTCCAATGAATACCCGTTTATCATCTGCATTTCTTCTTGGTGTAGCAATTTTAATGGCCAGTAGTGTGTAAGTCGTGACTAAAAAGTTTGCTTCCGAGCGGCGTACAGGCCAGAAACTGTATGCCAATAAGGTGAAATCACCTTTAGCAGTGAAGCAATCCACCGATACAGCAGCTTGAAGATACCCGTTTGGTAAAACCCTGTGTCCTGCTGCGCGAACTAACTGTTTACTGCAAATCCTCGTCCGGCAGGAATCGTCGACCTTACAAGGCCTTTTTCAGGGATCGGAGGGACGGTAATCCCACAGGGAGAGATCAGGCCTATAGGGTGGGGTGTGTCTCACCTGAGTAGGCGTAACTTCCGTGTTACGACATTTATGATACGGGGAGGCGCGTTACGATGAAGGAGCAGGGCCCTTTCTGACACAATTCCACACTGGTGGTTTTCCACAGACATGCTGCTCCATACACGTTCTTCATTCTTAGATGGATGTCTACCCATGCTTATCCTCCGGCAGCCAAGAAAAGAATAACAGCACATTGATCCTGTCTGGACGCATTGGGAAATAACGCACGACGGAAAGACACAATGCCCCTTTAAACCCTTGCCTACATGTCGGTGCTTATATACTCGCATCAGAGTCACACTACGTTGCAGCAACGCCCTCAAATCGAAAATATTTGATCGCCCCTTGTATCTATAAAAAAGGACATGCTAAATGTCACATTTTAAAGCCCACTACATTACATACTTTCTATTTAATAAAAAAATTATGTTTAAAGGTCCAGTATTCATTTATATGGATTTGATTGAAGTAGCACAGCCGAAACTTTACGATATTGGCATTGATTTTTGACGGAAATCTTAGAGACGACGAAGCTCCAAAAGACTGGAAAAACGCAACGTTTACTTCAATACTTAAGCAGGGAAACACGAGATACTGTGCAGACTGTCTTGGTATTAGTGTAATGCCACCCATGACGAGAACATACAGTTGTATCCTACAAGTCAGGATAGAAAAAGAAATAACTGAATCTGAAAAACGATATAGATTCAGATTTTGTCCATCCTTTACTGATGGAGTGTTTATCTTCAATAACCTAGCTGATAAAAGCATAGCAAGGGTATTTATCACCTGTCTTGTCTTTGTAGACCTCAAAACAGCTTATGATACAATTCCACAAACACAAGTTGTGCACAAGTCTGGGCTGCCGTCAAGCTACGTGAAAGCTATAGAACTGTCCTACAAAGGCTGTACGGAGTGAGTTAACGTTCATTTCGCTCTCATTTATGTGTATGGGCCAAAGAGTCAGCCCTCAGGAAGTGTGAAACCAACCCTGTCGTGCAGGACCGGATGCCACAAAGGGCGCAGATTCACCACGAGATGGGGAAACTCACAGGCTTCTATTGTCTATTGAGGCTTAAGCGCTGTAGTGTGTGAGTGAGACAGACGAGAACGTACGTCATAGGGAAACACTGTAGAAGTCTTTTGTCGGCAAGGAGACGTACCAGTGTTAAATACGGTGGACCTAAGATCGGTCATAAAAGGAAACATTTATGGAAACTATTGAAATCCTTAGTAATTCAGGGAATGAAGCCGCTGTAATTTTAATCTGCCATCCTCTATAAATTTTCATGGTGATGTCAATAAAACTTGAATATTGGTTATATATATAACAGTTTAGGATTTACTGTTAAAGTGAAATTCACAAGTTTTGTAACAAAGACCTGAATGCTAAAATCTCAACGCTTTGTTCGATCCTAACGATCGACATTTCATATAGAAGCGCATCATTAAAATGACAAACGTTGTAAATATCAACTCTGTAACTTCATTTGTTTAAAAAATACAGTAAATTTATCAGTATTTTTAGTTAAGTATCAGATCATCATTTCCTCCACACAAAACACAGTGAACGGTGACAGCATGAGACATTATTGAGCCTATTAGGAAATAGAATATTTGTTGTAAAGTTTACTGCATAATAGTTACTTTTGTTCTTTATTTATGTATCAGAAAACACATTGGTGCAAGACTACTTGCCGTGACATTGAAAGTGAAGAAGGAAATTTTATTGGTTTTATATAAAAGAATTTAACGTTTGTTATGTAAAGGATATTATTGTTACTTTATTTAGAACGTGAAAGTGGTCAAGCTTTGATCATTTAAATATGTTAAAATGTAAAATAATGTAGAATAAGCTGTAGCCAATCAGATGGACGGCTTCAGGAAAGGGAACTGCCCTAGCCAGTTGAGCGAGGATGTTCGGTACGCGGGAAACATGGCCGGAGATGGGCAGAGGGACAGTTCTGGTCTGGACACCAAAAAGTACAGTTCGGATTGAGACGCGAAAGCGGACAGTCGGTCTTTAGGAAGCTAGGAAGTGAAACGACTTAGAAAATTTCGCGTTGTGTGTTATCGCGGGACTTAGTATCTGAGCTTTGAGCAGCCGCGAGCCTGGTGTGAACTCCAACATTTAGCGTAGTTAACGAGATGGTATTGTAATTCGCAATGAGATTGTCAATGATCGAACTATGTCAAATGGATATGCGTTCTAGTAATTCTAAATACGACAACTTTCGCTATTAGTTTTATTTCTGAACAAAAATTATTCTGACCAAACCGCAACTGTGTGGCCTACATCATTTACGGGTCGTAAATTTACTTCCCGATATTAATATTACGGTTGTTATATGTTATGTTAACTATGTATTTCCCAGACTTGCCATCTGCCAGGCAGTTTAACCAAAGGGTCTCAAGTGTTTAATTTAGGGCGTGTAGTGCGACACGTTCGGTTCAACCCCTAGACGAGTTTGAGCCAAGATATTTCGGTGAAGAGGAAACGCATGTGAGCCCGAACATCTATGGGATGTTAGCTCTCAATGGCAATGGCAAAAATGAGAAATCAGCTATCTCAAGATTGTGAGGTGCAAAGCATCTGCACCAAGGACGCACACTCACTCCGAAATTGTTTAAGACCTAATTAGAGGAGGCGATGAAATCTTGGAAAAGGAAATTCGGGGGAATGGGTATCCACTTAAACGATGAAATCTTGTTCGCGAGATAGTAGCTGGAGATGAGGAAGATGAAAATTAGATGCTTCGAAAATTGAAAGAAGAATATAAAATATAGGGACTTACTATAAATAGTGTGTATGTAAAACAATATCTGATGACGTTAGAAAATGCTGTTAATGAAACAGAAGTGAGTGCTGATTTTGTTAAAGGGTGTCGTAACTTTTTGGGAATGACGCAGGACTACCGATGATATAAACAATGAAACTGGTTAGGGCA
Organism: Schistocerca gregaria; assembly: GCF_023897955.1. NCBI lineage: Eukaryota > Metazoa > Arthropoda > Insecta > Orthoptera > Acrididae > Schistocerca > Schistocerca gregaria. The sequence continues at coordinate 540,935,554 of NC_064925.1, read as the reverse complement.
AGATAGCCATAAAATAAGGAAATAGCATACACTGGAAGAGCAACATATCGCGCAGAACAAAACAAATCACTCTCGAAAGTATCAAGACGAATGGCGCAGAGTTGTGGGAAGACCTTGCCTGTAGGCTCTCGTGATGGTTCTTGGAGACGGCGTAGTCGATTTTCGAGGCTTGGTCACGTTAGACATAACAGACTCAGGGAGGGCAAGAACGCCGTAAGCACAATTCTAGACTGCGCAGAAAGCAAGCGTCTAATCTGGTACTGTCACTTACAAAGTGTACCACACACAATGGGCTAAACGACTATCGCAGTGGATGCGACATCAAAGGAGAAGGCGTGCCAGAACTTCAGGATGCTGAGAAGATGAACTTCCAGGAGCAATGGCGACTAGAGGTCTTAATGAAGGAGACAGGAACGACCGCAAACGACAGACATTTGGGATGCGAGAGCTGGCGGCAGCAGTACAAATTCATTTGCTTTCATTTCACTTTCAGGAAGTAAACATCCAATTTTTGTCTGTTTCTGTTTTTCATTTACTTTCCCCTGACGATGGTTCTCTTTTCCTGCCGAGTGGAAATATCGGTTTAGTTAAATGAATTTTATCCCGCGTATTCTAAGAACAAATGATGATTTTCTGTCTCTCGGTGTGCATTATAACTGGTTACTGAGAGCCTCGGCTTCACCCTCTTCCTCCACCAGACACACTTCGTTCATTATATACTCTTCACTTCATCAACAGCATGTATTGCCCATAAACAGGTCCTTGGCAGAAGGCAACAATTAATACGTCAAAATAATACCCAACGAAATGGTCAGTGCATCCAGTTCACAAATCATGACTAAATAGAGTTGTGATATCACAAAAACTGAATACAAACATTTGCTCATTTTCTGCTGTCTCGAGAATGCTCGGTGATGGCGGTTGGATCTGCTTCTTCCAGGGTCGCCTAAGTTCTTTCTTTCCACCTGGTTAGCGGCCGAACTTTTGGACGTCTACTAGTCGGCTTCTGTACTAATACTCGGTTGGAGAGAGAGCCCTCTGGTCGCAGAACATGTGATCCGCACCACCGTCTGCCTCTTGCAGCCATGCGCCCAAAATCAGCTTTCTTAAACCGCCGATACTTGGCTGCACAAATTCCAATTTATTGCCATCGCTATTTAATAAATCACGTATGTGCTCGTCATCTACGTTTTCACAATCAGAAATTTGTTTTACAAGACTGGTCAGACGAACAGCAGTACGCTATTCCTCAACAGCTGTTTCCTAAAGATGGCCAATAAGCCGAAAACTACTTTGAAATTAACAAAAATCTGTAGAACAAAATCACTGTACCTGTTATTCAACCTGCCGGCCGCGGTAGTCGTGCGGTTCTAGGCGCTCCAGTCCGGAGCCGCGCTGCTGCTACGGTCGCAGCTTCGAATCCTGCCTCGGGCATGGATGTGTATGATGTCCTTAGGTTAGTTGGGTTTAATTAGTTCTAAGTTCTAGGGGACTGATGACCACAGCAGTTGAGTCCCATAGTGCTCAGAGCCATTTCATTTGTTATTCAACCGTAAATCTGGAATTGTTCTACCAAGAAGTAACAAAAGAATCCCTACAAAGAATTGGCATCGTTTACACTACTAACCATTAAAATTGCTACACCACGAAGATGAAGTGCTACAGACGCGAAATTTAACCGACAGGAAGAAGATTCTGTGATATGCAAGTGATTAGCTTTTCAGAGCATTCACACAAGGTTGGCGCCGGTGGCGACAACTACAACGTGCTGACATGAGGGAGGTTTCCAATCGATTTCTCATAGACAAACAGCAGTTGACCGGCGTTGCCTGGTGAAATGTTGTTGTCATGTCTCGTGTAAGGAGGAGAAATGCCTACCATCACGTTTCCTATTTTGATAAAAGTCGGATTGTAGCCTATCGCGATTGCGGTTTATCGTATCGCGACATTGCCGCTCGCTTTGGTCGAGATCCGATGACTGTTGGCAAAATATGGAATCGGTGGGTTCAGGAGTGTGATACGGAACGCCGTGCTGGATCCCAACGGCTTCGTATCACTAGCAGTCGAGATGACAGGCATCTTACCAGCATGGCTGTAACGGATCGTGCAGCCACATCTCGATCGCTGAGTCAACAGATGAGAACGTTTGCAAGACAACAACCATCTTCAAGAACAGTTCGACGACGTTTTGCAGCAGTATGGACTATCAGCTCGGAGACAGTGGCTGCGGTTACCATTGACGGTGCATCACAGACAGGAGCGCCTGCGTTGGTGTACTCAACGACGAACCTGGGTGCACGAATGGCAAAACATCATTTTTTCGGATGAATCCAGGTTATGTTTACAGCATCATGATTGTTGCATCCGTGTTTGGCGACATCGCGGTGAACGCACATTGGAAGCGTGTATTCGTCATCGCCATACTGGTGTATCACCCGGCGTGATGGTATGGGGTGGCATTGGTTACACGTCTCGGTCACCTCTTGTTCGCACTTACGGCACTATGAACAGTGGACGTTACATTTCAGTTGTGTTACGATCTCTACGAAAACCTACATTTCAGCAGGATAATGCAAGGCCGCATGTTGCAGGTCCTGTGCGTGCCTTTCTGGATACAGAAAATGTTCGACTGCTGCCCTGGCCAGCACATTCTCCAGTTCTGCCACCAATTGAAAACGTCTGGTCAATGGTGGCCGAGCAACTGGCTCGTCACAATACGCCGTGTCTACTCTTGATGAATTGTGGTATCGCGTTGAAGCTACTTGGGCAGCTGTACCTCTACACGCCGTCCAAGCTCTGTTTGACGCAATTCCCAGGCCTATGAATGCCCTTATTACGGCCAGAGGTGTTTGTTCTAGGTACTGATTTCTCAGGATATATGCACCAAAATTGCTTGAAAATATAATCACATGTCAGTTCTAGTATAATATATTTGTCCAATGAATACCCATTTATCATCTGCATTTCTTCTTGGTGTAGCAATTTAATGGCCAGTAGTGTAAAATTTGTGGAGAAAGGTGAAAAGAATTATTAAAATGCACAATGCATTTATTGGCCTGCGGACTCATCTTCAGGTGCTTTGACAGTCTACACCAACTTCACATCATTTCTTTTAATTTATAGTTGTAGGTGTATGCTTCTGAAGAATGTTTATGTACAAATACACACTTTCTATGAAACAGCACATTTATAGAAAGATTTTGACACAGCACACTTTCGACAACAATTGAAAACAACTCACTTGTTTTTATTTCCGCGCTACGGAAATCTGAGTCATGCTATACCAGTAACCAAAGATAACTCTGGCTCTGGTCTAGTGACGAAATCTTTATGAACAGCTTTAAAAATGTACCCTTACATACAAAAACCGTGACGAAGTCCTACATGCTTGCAGACCGGCGACCCCTTCGACACTCTCTAATTAAGGCTGGCCTACTGTCAGGCGCAGAGCAGCAGTATAGCGGCGAAACAGCAGCAGCGCAGCCTGCTGCAGATGGCTGGGATGGCTTCTGCCTGTACAGGTGCATTTTTAAGGTGCTCGTCCAATGTGTATGGGTGGCACTAAGCATTCATCCGAACTTGGGTTCTCAGGAGGCCCCTTTCCATTCCCCCCTCCCCCTTTGTGACCATCCACACGATCTCGCGAAAGAGGAGGGATAAAAAAACAAAAATATCCTTTCCTGCTTCGGATTACGTCCAAATTTCGTCAAATGGTGTTTAATGGTTCAAATGGCTCTGAGCACTATGAGACTTAACATTTGAGGTCTTCAGTCCCCTAGAACTTAGAACTACTTACACCTATCTAACCTAAGGACATCACACACATCCATGCCCGAGGCAGGATTCGAACCTGCGACCGTAGCGGTTGCGAAGTTCCGGACTGCAGCGCCTAGAACCGATCGGCCACCGCGGCCAGCGGTGTTTAATGGTCCCTGGTTATTTCATTCTGTACATGAGAGCAAAAATTGCGGTTTAATCATGTTCAATGGGAATGCGGTCCCAAGGTGTCCTTACAGAATGATTGAAACCTGTGGATAGTATCAGCAATGCCACAGGTCGTGAAGAAACTTTCTGTTGCTCATCGCAGTGAGAACTGTCATCTTCGACTGCGATATGTGTGGGAATCGACACCCCAGGGTGGTTTTATTGAGGTTCTTTATGCCACCCCTCGTGTTTGTCCTGAGCGGCTGTATGTGCGGAATGTTTTTCTCGTCCACTCGTAAGAAAAATGCTTGATTTCGACGCTTTGTGTTACTGGTGTAACCTCCGACGCAGAGGGGTCAAAAGAAGGGGTCAGCTGGGGGTAAGAGGGGCTGCGGCGCTGTTATCATCATCTGACAGGTTCGTGGTGCCGTTGGGCAAAGTTGTGGAGAAGTCTGGTGTTTTTTTTTTCTTTTTTGCAGGTGTCGACACCTTACTGTTTTCAGCGTCATCGAGTTCGATATGAAGTTACAAGGCGTCACGGCTTTGCACCATTACAGAGAAAGTTTGTACGCAGCTTTGAGCTAAATTTTAAACATGAGCGTCGCAATATCTGGGAATTACGGGGTTTCAAAAAAGCAATCGTTTAATTTAGTGGTGCAGTGATCCGAGTTGCTGTGGGGGCCTACTGTTAACTACACTTCTTCAGTTATCTGTGCTCTCTGTAAACAAAGCGTCCAACTTCACTTGTGAAGATGTTCAGAGTACTGCAAATTACTAAGAGTGAGTAACGTGGATCCTGTACGTCTTGTGAAGGAGACTAATAATATTCTGATCGTTATTAAGAAGAGAAAATGTTGTTTCTATGATGTATGTGTGAAACGTCCCCTTAGAAAAACTTATATAAGACTATGCTTAAACTGACACACAATACTTTTTTAGCGCAACGCAATCTGACTTTCAGTAATCCCTACAAGAGAATGGCCCTGACTAACATTAACCTATATGTTTCACAAAACACTTACCTCGCAAAAATCTTCGTTACTCAAACTACTGCAATACAGCGAGCGCCACTACTGCCAGCTAAATAAAAGATTCAAACTACAGAAGGCACTAAATACTGATAGGCATAGTTAGTGAATGAAAGATTTTAATAGAGAACAAACAATGTATTTACCTTAATAGTCATAATGTATATATCAGTTCATGACATCCATTCTTACAAATTTCAAAACTCCGCCATCTCTCTCCCCACATCCACCACTGCTGGCGGCTCACCTCCAACTGCGCAACGCTACGCGCTGTTAGCATCCAGCTGCCGCTGCCCAACACTACAATGGCAGACAACAATGCAAACCAGCCACAAACTGGACACGTCACAGCCAGTGATTTTCATACAGAGCGCTACGTGGAGGCGGCGTTACCAATAAAAAACCTAAACAGCCTACTTACATAGCCCCCATGCTCCCCACAAAAAAATTTACAAATTGTTTTGGGCAGTAGCCAATACAGATTTGAAATTTTTTTCATAATTAAAATAACAAAGAAATGAAATGCACACACTTATCGATACAATGTTGGTCAAAAGCTAAAATTTTCTCACGGTCCATAAAGACAGTCCTGATCATTCATCAAAGTAAAATTGCAGTGTTTTTCTCAAAGTCTGAGTAGTAAAAGAAAATGCACACAGAAGTAGTGGATTTCCATGTAGTCTTGATGAAGTAGTGTTGTCCTTCCAACGGAAAGACAGTGCTGACTCTTGACATGCTGACAGGTAATGGGCCACAACAGAGCAAACCCACAGCACAGTCAGTCGAAGTTTAGAAGAATATTGTTAGGTTGGTCATCACAGAGTAGACTCACTGTAGTCCTAGTAGAGATTATGGTTTTGTTGGGTCAACAGAGGTGCAGACCCACTCCAGTCCTTGTAGAAATAATGGTATTGGTGAGTCATCAAAGGTGTAGACCGACTGTAGTCCTTGTAGAGATGGCTAGCAGCCAACTGTTGCCACTGTGCAGGTGCACAATCACCATCGAAGAGTCTTGTGGACAATAGAGCAAGTCCATAAACCACCACTTGTCCACTCACAAAGAATTTGTTTGAAATGTCCTTAGAACCAGCAATGCTGTTATCCAGTCCCTTTCTGAATTATTAACACACGTGCAAACACTATAAGTCCCTACTTCTCACATATTGTCCATATTCTATGACCAACAGAAACGTGTGCAGTGAAATGTAACTTACAAATTGCTTAATTTGATCAACTGGTGTCAATTAAAATTTTATAACATAAGAATACAATAACAAAGGTACAAAATAGATCATTAAAGAACATAATAGTACAGATAACATTTGTAGTAATACAGGCTTTACAAAATAATCGAAATAACAAATACATCAGTGTTACAGGAATTATGACATAAGTAAATACATAAAAGATCAATATAACGTTTGAAACATCAATTTCACACATGAGTGTTAGAACAAAACAGAATAAATAATGTGTAAACATCTTTACGAAGTAAATAACATGTTATTATTGCAAATTATATTTGAGGATAACATTATTCCTTGTCATAGTGAATGTAGCTTAGTATTAGAAGAGAAAAAATTCTATGAAACAGTACACAGAGGCAGGAAGAAAATAAATACACAAGGGTACACAAACACATAGTGGGATAACACATAGGGAAAGGACAGGGTTTGTTTTCAGTGTAACATTTGGTACTGCAGTCCAACCCAAAACTTCATTCCATAGATCGTCCCTCTTATTTCAACATTTGCTCCAGCCAAAAAAAAAAAAAAAAAAAAAAAAAAAAAAAAAAAAAAAAAATCCTATCCAAGCATGCTTTTTGTATTCTGTTCACATCCTCTTTCAAAAATAGTTTTTCTTCACTGTACACTACTTTTTTGGCCAAACCATTCTCTTATAGCTTCTGAATGCTTTTCTTCCAATTCATCATAGTTAGTTTCTTATATAGTCTACCCCCTCTTAGGCTAACATAAACCTACTGAGCTCATATGCTAAACTAAGGGACGACGCAATGCAGCAGCACAAAACAATTAACACAAACAGCAATGACAAAAAAATGCAAATTGGCAAAAAAAGGCAGCAATATACGACTTAGCTAAGCAAATGCAACATTACAACTAATATGAAGCAATGAACAGCAACAAGAAAAATAAACCAGTAGTAAAACTGGCTTAACAGAGTAATACAAAGTGAAATTCAGTAACACTGGCAAGCAGCAGCAGCAACAAATGCAATAACTTATATCTAAACATGACAAAGCTCAAACAGAAGAAATAGTACACTAAGGCAACAATGCAGATAAGGGAAATGTCTGTTCACCTCTCAATATCTATGTCATTAAAGTGGTTGCAGTTCCTATCAAGGGAAATGTCTTTTTGTGCTCCCTCATTTTTTTGGAAGTATATCACAAAATTATTATTTACTGGATCTGTAGACAGAAAATATCTATATTAGAACATCTATAAAATTTTATTTTAACCACTGCTGCAGTGCAGCTAGAAACTAGCTATTAAACAAAATAGGCAAAGCAAGGCGTGAAACGTCATTCACTAGCCATATGGCATTTCATAATGCAGTAAACAATCTATCAACTATCAAGACAATAGACACGAAACGTTTCTCATCATTTCATTTCGGTAAATATCATGAATTAAGAGCTCCACAGTGCAATCATATGTTTTCAAATTTGAGCGTGTCGTATTTGCGACGCTTTCTACCTCTGAAAGGCACACACTAATGGCTTGTTTCCAGATGGCTCTCGCGCAGCTGGCTGCCCACGACGCATTACGTGCAGGTCCTCACTTAACTTTCTTACCGAAATATTTACGACACCAGATTACGCTACAGTGGCAGTCTCATATCAAAAATTTCACAGGTCAAGAATTTGCGTTACACATCTGTAGAAACAACATCCTATTGATATAACAGTGTACAAAAAAATTTCGTCGGCATTGTAGTAAAAAAATGTTTGTCTCTCAGTTAAATGACCAGATAGCTGTGTAATTCTGTGTTAGAGAAATATGGTACCGATGTGTAAAGTTGTATAAGCAAATACCATATTAGCTAGGGCTCCTTGTGCTTGCCATACACATGGTTCACAAAGTAAGCGTGTACCTCCCTGAGGATTAATGTAATTATACCCTCAGGTGTTACAGATTACAGCAATGGAATGAAATGTATCACGAAAAACTTTCTTTGTAATTCAACAATCTTGAAAAATAAATGGTTTAAGTACCAAATTAATCACTCAAATGCGTGCCCTGTAGTGCTAAATGTGCATTTTGCTGTAAGATAATTCTGTCGAACTGTCGTAGTTAACGTCCTCTGTAAGCAAAGTTCTGCTGAAGTCAATGTACTTACCTCATGATAAAAAAGTGAAATGCTTTTCGTATAGATATCGTAGTTACTACGCTTATTGCCGTGATGAAGTAAGTACTATACTGTAACGTATTGTTGTGCTACAGAAAAGGCTGTCTCATTGTAGCTATACCATAAAGTTACTACTAAAACATATATTCCTTTCCAGAAGAATTCAGAAAAACTGTGCAGATTTAAAACAGATACACCGCAAAAGCACAATGTAAATTGTTTCACACATTAGTAGCGTCGTGATATAATCGTGTAGCTATCAAAGAAACCAAATGCTAAGTCATCTTTAATCTCACAGAAAGTACTTCAATTAAAGAATGTCTTTTCAACTCAACTAAACCAAAACGTTGGATTAAAATCTTATTAACAGTATATGTTGTAAGTATGTAAGCCTCATAGTCGTTACGTAATCGTGCAACTAACAAGCAAGAATGTACAAATAACAACACTGTGTCGTCTGTTCACATAACAATGCATTAGTAATTTCTGTTTAAAAATGTTCCCTAGGTTCTAGACTGGATAGTTAACTTCTAAACATTGTTGCATGTTAACAGTTTCTCAGTGTAACAAAGCATACTAGAAATGTAAAGTGAAAGGTTTTATGGCAAAGACAAAGTTAAAAAGCAGATTATCCATTGTTGCATGTTAACAGTTTCTCAGTGTAACAAAGCATACTAGAAATGTGAAGTGAAAGGTTTTATGGAAAAGACAAAGTTAAAAAGCAGATTATCTTTCAATAAACGGTTTTACATGTGAAATGTGGTGTAAACCTTTACTCTTCCTAGTACGCAGAGTTTCAACTTCAACGCAATTATCATGTGGTATACGTCGGATTCTGTAAGGTCCATTGTAAACTAGAAAGAATTTGTGACTCAAGTGTTTCTTCTTATATGACAATGAATGAGCTTTAATGAGAACTTTCTGACCAATATATAATTTATTTGCATTTGCTTTACCGTGTAATTTTCTCCTTTTGTCTGCAGCAGAATTTATATTTTTAATAGCCAAATCAATTATGTCTTTGTGTCGAAGTTTACGTGTATTCGGAAAAGGTACAAGCTCTCTGATTCTGTTTGGTGGTTCTTTATTCTTCAGTACAAGAACAGGTGGTAAAGCAGTGGAGTCATGAGGCATTTCATTCAGCACATTTTGAAATAAGTGTAAATATCTGTCCCAATGCTAATGCTTTCTGTGACAATAAAGTCTACAAAGCTAATTGATTTCTTTCATGATCCGTTCAGATGGGTTACAATGTGGTGAGTACAATGAAATAAAAACAGATTTGATTTTATGGTTACGAAGCATGCGTGACCAAACAGCAGATCTGAATTGCGGTCCGTTATCTGAAATGACTTTACTAACGTGTCCAACTTCACGTAAGAAATTTTTAACAAAGGCGTTGGATACAGACCGTCCAGTGGCTTTACGTAACGGAGTGAAAGAAACAAATTTTGAAGTAAGTTCAACAGCGACTAGAACGTACGAAAATCCATTAGATGTTCTGACAAGCGGTCCCAAGAGATCAACAGCAGCAAATTCTTTTAATTTAGAAGGAATGATAGGAAACAATGGAGCACGATGCGAGACAGTAGATGGTTTCCCCTTTTGACAAAGTTTACAAATAGACAAGACTCTTCGAATTCTCTTTTCCATATTGTTAAAATAACAAGTCATTCGAAGAATATGATAACATTTTCGTGGACCAAAATGTGCATAGCTGAAATGAATGTACCAAATGAGCTTATTAACCAAAGTCGTCTGGAATGCAAAGTACCCATAGCTTGTCATCAACAGTGCATCGTTTGAACAGAATGTTGTTTCTAACCAGATAATAATGCCGAATCTGTGTGTGTGTCTTTTCATGCCATTTACTTTTGATGTCTTTCCAAATCGGATCTTTATCTTGTTCATGAGCAATGTCCTTTAAAGATGTGGTGATGAAGTTTTCAAAGGCGACTTTCTGAATGTAAAGAATACTGAAATTTTTCTCGAGGTTGCCTTCTGTGTTACTTTTCTCAAGCCCAGCCGGTGGGCGTTACAGTGCGTCCGCAACAATGTCCTCCTTGCCGGGAATGTAGACTATTGTGAAGTGGAATTCTTGCAGAAACAATGCCCAACGTTTTAACCTGTCATGATTTAATTTTGAAGACATAAGAAATTGTAATGCACGATGATCACTGTATACTTTTACGTGCTTACCATAAAGAAAGACACGGAATTTGTTAAATGCCCAAACGACAGCTAAAGTTTCTAATTCAGTAACGGAATAATTTTTTTCAGATTTTGTTAGTACTCGGCTAGCAAAAGCAATGGTTTTCTGAACGGTAGTGTCATTTTCTATGACTTCTTGAAATAAATGGGCACCAAGACCGACTTTAGAAGAATCCGTGCTAAGGCAGAAATCTTGTGACATATCTGGATGAGCTAGTATTGGCGCGTTAAGTAGCGATTCTTTCAAAGAATTGAATTCGAACTGTGCTTGTTCGTCCCAGTTCCAAATAGTATTTTTTCCAGTGAGAGAACAAAGTTTTGGTGTAACTAGAATTTGCATATTCAGAAAACGACGGTAAAAGTTTACGAGACCTAGAAAACTGCGGACTTGTTTTTTTTTGTGGATGGAACTGGAATGGCTCTGATGGCTTCTAACTTTTCAGGATCCGGCTGAGTGCCTTCAGAAGAAATAATATGTCCCAAAAACTTCACCTTTGTCCTACCGAATTCAGACTTTTCCAAGTTAACTGTAATTCCAGATTCTGCAAAAATACGTAACACGCTGTTGAGGATGCGATTATGTTGTTCCCATGAGGCTTCTGCTATCAGAATATCGTCCACATATAAGGTGACGTGACGTTTTAAGAACTCAGGTAATATGGAATTTAGCCCGCGAATGAATGTTGCCGAAGAAATGTTCAAGCCAAAAGGAAGTTTCCGAAACTGATAACAAACGCCGAAACAAAGGAAAGCTGTGTATTTTCTACATTCTGGATGAAGTTCGATCTGATAAAAGCTGGATCTGAGATCAATGGAAGACAACACTTTTACACTATTAAAATTTTGAAGAAGTTCTTCCAACGTTTGCGGCCTGTCTGTTTCAGGAATAATGATAGTATTGATTTTTCTCGAATCTAAGACAAGCCTGTCCGCAGCTCGTGGTCTCGCGGTAGCGTTCTCGCTTCCCGAGCACGGGGTCCCGGGTTCGATTCCCGGCGGGGTCAGGGATTTTTCACCTGCCTCGTGATGACTGGGTGTTTGTGTCGTCTTCATCATCATCATCAATCATCCCCATTACGGTCGGAGGAAGGCAATGGCAAACCACCTCCACTAGGACCTTGCCTAGTATGGCGGCGCGGGTCTCCCGCGTCGCTCCCCTACGCTCGGTAAACGGAGTATGGGACTCATCATCATCATCAAGACAAGCCTGATCGATCCATTTTTCTTCTCAACAACATGTAATGGATTGTTGTATGAGCTTACTGCAGGCTCAATAATGCCCTCGTCAAGCACAGATTTTATTTCTGTTCTAACACGATCCCTATAATGTGCTGGAATTACGTATGGTCTAACACAAAATTTAGTATGCTCACTAACACGAAATTGGTACTGAAATCCCTTGGTTGTTCCTGTTTTGTGAGTAAAAACTGTGGAATGTGCTTGTAAAATCTCAAAAAGGCCCTGCCTATCAGTGTCATTACAATTCTCAATTGTTTGAATTTTATTCTGAATTAACTCATGAGTTTCAAATATGCCGTCGATATCATCCCTGTCAGTACTTGCAGAGTGATTGTTAGTGTCTAGTTCCGTAGAAAATTCCGAACTGTTGTCTAACAGAAGGTAAAGCCGATTAATTTTCTCGTCATGGTTTGAGAGCCAATCTTCAAATTTCAAAGCTATTGACTTACCTTCTTTCTCTAAACTTATTTCAGCATCATGAAAGTTTAAGATTGCTTTGTATTCATTCAGAAAGTCTACTCGCAGTATAATTTCCGTCGACAATAATGGAACAATAAGAAAGTTCAAAGAGAAGCTGTGACTTTGGCAAAAGTTGGTTTGTTGGCGTACATCTACACTTTTTCCAATGACTGCACCTTGTAATTTAATCTTGCGTAACGGAAGTGTGGGGCAATCGTTCGATTTGCTGCATTTGCTAAAAGCTGTTTCACTAATTACTGAGATGGGACTGCCTGAGTGAAGTGCTGCCGTAAATTTTACGTCATTTACAGTAATGTGAATCACAGGATATGCAATGTTGTTATGTTTTACGTCGTGTTCCTGGAGTACTATGTCCCTAATGTGTTCCATTTTTACATAATTACTAGCTACTGCAGCTGCGTCGTCAGGTTCATGCGTACGTTTTGTGGCTGCCAGCGGTATGAGTCATTGCCTATAGTGTCTTTGTTGGAGCGCGTCGTTAATGGGATTTGGAGACCTATCTTCTACAAATTCACCTTGTCGAGAGGGCCCCGCCCTGTTTGAATCCCGCCAGTTCTGATGCAATTCAGGTCTGTCGTTACGATCATATCGTCTGTCGTCATGTCGGTTGATTCCATAGCTTCTTTCTTGTCGGTCACATGGTGGTGAATTTCTCCCTGAATCGTAACTGCGCGCTGGACCGTTGCATCTAAAGTTATTCTGTCTCCCTTGATAATACACTCCTGGAAATGGAAAAAAGAACACATTGACACCGGTGTGTCAGACCCACCATACTTGCTCCGGACACTGCGAGAGGGCTGTACAAGCAATGATCACACGCACGGCACAGCGGACACACCAGGAACCGCGGTGTTGGCCGTCGAATGGCGCTAGCTGCGCAGCATTTGTGCACCGCCGCCGTCAGTGTCAGCCAGTTTGCCGTGGCATACGGAGCTCCATCGCAGTCTTTACCACTGGTAGCATGCCGCGACAGCGTGGACGTGAACTGTATGTGCAGTTGACGGACTTTGAGCGAGGGCGTATAGTGGGCATGCGGGAGGCCAGGTGGACGTACCGCCGAATTGCTCAACACGTGGAGCGTGAGGTCTCCACAGTACATCGATGTAGTCGCCAATGGTCGGCGGAAGGTGCACGTGCCCGTCGACCTGGGACCGGACCGCAGCGACGCACGGTTCCACGCCAAGACCGTAGGATCCTACGCAGTGCCGTAGGGGACCGCACCGCCACTTCCCAGCACATTAGGGACACTGTTGCTCCTGGGGTATCGGCGAGGACCATTCGCAACCGTCTCCATGAAGCTGGGCTACGGTCCCGCACACCGTTAGGCCGTCTTCCGCTCACGCCCCAACATCGTGCAGCCCACCTCCAGTGGTGTCGCGACAGGCGTGAATGGAGGGACGAATGGAGTCGTGTCGTCTTCAGCGATGAGAGTCGCTTCTGCCTTGGTGCCAATGATGGTCGTATGCGTGTTTGGCGCCGTGCAGGTGAGCGCCACAATCAGGACTGCATACGACCGAGGCACACAGGGCCAACACCCGGCATCATGGTGTGGGGAGCGATCTCCTACACTGGCCGTACACCTCTGGTGATCGTCGAGGGGACACTGAATAGTGCACGGTACATCCAAACCGTCATCGAACCCATCGTTCTACCATTCCTAGACCGGCAAGGGAACTTGCTGTTCCAACAGGATAATGCACGTCCGCATGTATCCCGTGCCACCCAACGTGCTCTGGAAGGTGTAAGTCAACTACACTGGCCAGCAAGATCTCCGGATCTGTACCCCATTGAGCATGTTTGGGACTGGATGAAGCGTCGTCTCACGCGGTCTGCAAGTCCAGCACGAACGCTAGTCCAACTGAGGCGCCAGGTGGAAATGGCATGGCAAGCCGTTCTACAGGACTACATCCAGCATCTCTACGATCGTCTCCATGGGAGAATAGCAGCCTGCATTGCTGCGAAAGGTGGATATACACTGTACTAGTGCCGACATTGTGCATGCTCTGTTGCCTGTGTCTATGTGCCTGTGGTTCTGTCAGTGTGATCATGTGATGTATCTGACCCCAGGAATGTGTCAATAAAGTTTCCCCTTCCTGGGACAATGAATTCACGGTGTTCTTATTTCAATATCCAGGAGTGTAATTATTTTGGTTCCCAAATTGTCTGTTTCTCTGATTGTCTCTGTGATAGTCACTACCGCAGGGAGGTGATCTTTCCCTGTAATTATTACTACTCTGCCAACGGTTGTCATACGGGTGGTGTCTGTTATGGTCACGATTTATGTTGTACGAATAGCCATGTCGTGTATTAGTTCTGTCATCGCGGAATTGTGACAGGTGTGAACTGTAATTGTTGTGCTCCTGTTTTCGCGTTCCGCGATTGTCAGTGTCAATTTCCAATTCTTGTAACAGTCCCTGAAAAGCTTCAATGTCCTCTTTGCAACGTCCTGCCAAAATAATATGCCATAAATGTTGAGGTAATTTGATTAAGCAAATACGGATGAGTTCTGAGGGGCTGTATGGGTTTGATAGATACTGATTGTTATGTAACATGCCTTCGAAATATTTGACAAGACTGGAAAATTCAGATTGTTCGAAATGTTTCATCATTAGGATGCTATGTTTTATTCGGTCTTGTGTAGTTTGAGACCAATATACTGAGAGGAAGGCATGATAAAATTCTCCTTCACTGTGGCAATCGTGAATGAACGATCGCATTCTTACAGCTGATTCATTCTCCAAGTAGCCACACATAAATTCTAATCTGTGCTCTAATGGCCAGTTGGGAGGAAACAACGAGAGAATTGATGGAGCCACGCTTATGGATGAATGTCGTTGCCAGAATTCTTAAATGTTTTGAATTAACGTGCAGTAATGAAGAGCTTATAGTCAAAATCATCATGTCGGCGAGTCGCATGTCGGTCATTGTTACATCGTTTCGGCGGTTCCATCTCAAAATTCAGTGTACCTTGCCAATTTCATTCATGATTGCCGAAATGTCCTGTGTTATAATTTTGTGGTTGTTCTGTATTTCTATGTCCCTCTTCCCGTACTGGGCGCGAGTGTAATATGTAATTCTTGTATTACTTGAGCCAACTGATCTTGTACTCCTAGCATTTCTCTTTGGTACTGTGTGTTGATTTGATTTTGATTCTGTTTGAATTTTCTAATTTGTTCATACTCTTCAGTGTCAGTGAAGGCTACAGGCTTTGTGTAATTCACATAATCATCTACCTTTGTAGATAAGTTAGTAAACTGATCTGAAAGTTCGGCTACTTTATCCGATAGTGAAATTATTTCCTCTGTGTGTTTTTCTGAACCAAGTTTCAGAGTGTCCATTTGTGTTGAAATCGTATCTACTGTGTCCTTTAAGTTTTGCTGAGTTTTTGCAAGTTGCGTAACCGAATCGGTAGATGCAACTGAGTCAATTTTAGCTTGCAACGTCTCATGATTTTCATGAACAATAGTTTGCAGTTCTTTTATGGCCGATTCGTGATTCTGAAATGTATTTTCATGCCGCGAAAAAATAGGTTGGAAATGCTCACAAATTTGTGTTTTTACGTCATTATAGGCTTTTTGACATTTTGATTCAATGTTATGTAACTCATTAGTTAAATCTTCACGTGTTTGTTCAAGCGTGGTGTCTAATTTCCGAAGATTGTGTTCCATTGTGTCTAACTTTTGAAGATTTTGTCCCATTTGCTACTGATTTTGTTCAAGTGTTGTGTCTAACTTTTGAAGATTTTGCTGTGTTTGTCTCTGATTTTGTTCCATTGTGTCTAACTGTTGCTGTGTGCTCTGATTTTGTTTCATTTGGTGCATTAATTGCAATAATAATGTATTAGTGTCTGGAATCTGTTCCTCTATGTTTTTCGGCAGTGCATTGGCAACGGCAACATTCACATTTTGACAAGCAAAAAATGTGTCTTGACTTATTTGAGAAAACGGTGAGGACGCAAAACCTGAATGTACAGTGTTTCCTAGATTGTGTCCTGTCATTTCGGATTCCTGACGCAAGCTGTTGCCGACCGATCGATCGATAATGCTTCCCTGTTCACTAATTGTTTCACTGCCTACACCATTATTTGCAGCCCGCTCCATTTCCCTATGCACTATTACCAAATGACTACTTTGAACATTAGTTAATTCATTACATGGTGGCGCAAACACACTGCTTTCGTCTTCAATGTCATTTCTCAGTTTACTTTGGAGCCCAGTATTACGTTTTTCACACGCCATTATTTTCAGAATATTTTACACGACAACACAGAAAAACACAATTTGAAGAGCAAAAACAAGAGAACACATTGACATAGCAAATAATATCTAGTTAATTGCAAGTGCAGCTGCGAAATACTTGGTGCAAATCTACATGCATGCCACAACTGTTCTACTGTACAACAATGAAAGACTACAACTACAAAGGAGATTCTCTCTACAGTTACGCGCTAGCAATAAACAAAAGCTACACTAATTACACAAACTACAAGAAAAAAATCAGAAGATTCCAGTGAGGTATCCTCGGCTAAGGGTCGACATATGAGACGTCTCCTTAGAAAAACTTATACAAGACTGTGCTTAAACTGACACACAATACTTTTTTAGCGCAACGCAATCTGACTTTCAGTAATCCCTACAAGAGAATGACCCTGACTAACATTAACCTATATGTTTCACAAATCACTTACCTCGCAAAAATCTTTGTTACTCAAGCTACGGCAATACAGCGAGCGCCACTACTACCAGCTAAATAAAAGATTCAAACTACTGAAGGCACTAACTACTGATAGGCATAGTTAGCAAATGAAAGATTTTGATAGAGAAAAAACAATGTATTTACCTTAATAGTCATAATATATATATCAGTTCATGACATCCATTCTTACAAATTTCAAAACTCTGCCATCTCTCTCCCCACATCCACCACTGCTGGCGGCTCACCTCCAATTGCGCAACGCTAACCGCTGTTAGCATCCATCTGCCACTGCCCAACACTACAATGGCAGACAACAATGCAAACCAGCCACAGACTGGACACGGCACAGCCAGTGATTTTCATACAGAGCGCTACGTGGCGGCGGCGTTACCAATAAAAAAACCTAAACAGCCTACTTACATGTGTCGTAACATGCAGATATATTAGAGTTCAAACGTTAACTAGGGTGCGTCTAAAATGTCAGACATGTACTGACAGCCTTCAATTGATTTTCTTTCTGTGAATGTCAAACTTATCATCACAATAGTAACTGAAAGCATAACTCAAGATACTGAACTTCATTGTGAACAATAACAACAACCATCAATAATATTGATATTTTTAAACACAGTCGCATCAGCATTTCTGACTGCTGTTACAAGCTGCCATCTGCAGACCAAAGGCACGTGCTGCGAGCGGTCTTCGTTGCGTTGTCATCTTTAGCAAAAAACATTAAACAAAATCCTCATTGATTACATATATGGACCAACTGTACGCAACGAATCCTTAGCGCAGTTTGAGACATATACATGGGCGTTCGAACGAGGGCATTAATTAAAAATTGGTTTCTGTTCGTACAGAATCTCAAAACATTGTTTACGATCAACAGGATAGTGAACTATTTTTGTCGTTGATTTTATGTTGTAATATGTAATCTTCGTATGAAAATTACTGCTTCAGACAGGAATAGCCAAATTCCTTCGTATTATAAACCGCTATTCCGCAGTCTGATTTTTGATACGATCATTATGAGAGCATTTACTTATTTCCTCAAAACGGCCATCTCCATTCAGAATCCCCAAGAAATTTGAATGGCTCTTTCTTACTCGAGGAGGCACAGTGCACGCCACAGTTGGTGCCAAGGCCGGGTGAGCAAGCTATGTGGTCCGGGCAAATTTTCTGAGTTCTGTGTTCTGGTAGGCACAACTTGGCCACTGCTCTTCAAAAAATGGTCCAAATGGCGCTGAGCACAATGGGACTTAACATCTGAGGTCACCAGTCCCCTATAACGTAGAACTACTTAGACCTAAATAACCTAAGGAAATCACACACATCCATGCCCGATGCAAGATTCGAACCTGCGACCATAGCAGTAGCGCGGTTCCAGACTGAAGCGCCTAGAACCGCTCGGCCACCGCGGCCGGCCACTGCTCTTCCCAGCAGTTGATAAGAGACCTGTTTTTTGTGGGCAGTATCTTAGCAAAGTTTGGTCGCCTGAGGTAATGAGACAATGGCACGCGAAAACATCAGCTCTGTTCCCCTGACTCCAGTGGCGTAAGTTGGGCTGTGCATTGCAAGACGCCGATAGAGATTGCCGTCTAGAGCCTTAGTACTGTGTGTTACCTTGGATAAAAGTTGGTAATGTCACCCACAATTAAATACTATTGCTTTGATAGTAAGATGTCAGTGCTGCACGTTTAAGTATAAATAATAGATCGATCTCAACCATAATATTTGTCAGTGCACTCTGTCGCCGTAGCTGTGCTTGTGTAATTATTTCCATGTTTGCAAGTACATATGGAAGTGAGCAACTGTTTGCAACTATAAAAGGAAATAAACTTTTCACATTCAAAATTTCAGACATTCACCTTGGATCAGGCTTCAAAGTAATTACTGCAAATAAGTTTTCTGCCGAAATAGTGAAGGTAGTAGCAGAAAAGAGGAGTAAGGTGTCATTTAGAAAAATTGATATTGTCGTTGCTCTTCTGCTTTGTATTATGTTTTTCTAAATAAATTTAATTTTTATGAAAACTGATTTCAAAGCACTTTTATTTTTTTCGGCCCGCTTAAGCTTCTAACTTGTGTATTGGCGTCATGTCAGCTTTTGAGATCTTCTCCCTTGGCCTAGATGCTTCGAGTACCGGGTGACTATCTAATACGGAAGCGACGCACCACCTTACCATCGCGCCACCACCCTGCGTCAGATGCCGGTCGTGTGTTCTGCGCATGCGCTGTCCCGCCGCGGTCGGCTGCTGCGAGTGGAGGGGAGCACGCGAGCCCCCCGGCCCGGGACCCAGGATATTAACCGCGGTTGGCGCCGCCATTAATTCTCACTTAAATCACCCGCTATCAGCGCTCCTTACCGCGCCCGGGCCCCTATTAGTGAACTTGCCGATCTTCAGCGCCATGACTCCTCTCTAACCGCAGATATAGTTCAGCGGCCGAGTGCACTGTATTCGAGCGAGGAGCGAGGGCTCCGGGGTTCGCCAGGGCCTGCGTTCTCAGTCCACAGAGTAATGACACATCCCAAACCCTACAACATGCGTATCCAAGAATTGTTTTTCTGAACGATCTTTCAGAGCTTCTCCCAAGAGTCGCGAAGATCAGTTCCAGAGTAACGTTTCCTCGTAATGAAATAGCTCGTTGGAAAGGATAACTCTGCCCTTCTCAAAACTTCTTAATTTAATTCGATGCGATCCATGTTTCGTTTGAATTCGTGTCAGTTTTCTGTGTAGATTTTCGTGTACATGTCTGGAATTTTTTTCTAAATGAAATCGTCGCAGCCTGATGTGAAACAGAAACAATATCATAATTGTACTTGAATTTTTTTTATGACCGACGTATACGCAGGGTAGTGGAACGTACTTTTTATATATTTACCGTTTATCATTGTCCCCTCCAGCAACTCCCCTCCATTTTTCTTAATAGGTACCTAGCAACTTCTCCTGCACTTCTGGAAACCCACACACCTCAAATTTTATACCTAGTTCTACGTCTACATATATACTCCACAAGCCACCGTATGGTCTGTGGCAGAGGGTATATTGTACCACAATTAGTCACTTCCTTCCCTTTCATTCAGAAAAAGAGTGAAACAAAAACGACTGCCTATACAACCTCCTCTTATCTACGTGGTCCTTACATGAAATGTACATTCGTGGCAGCAGAAGCGTTCTGCAGGCAGCTTAAAATGACGGCTCCCTAAATATTCTCTATAGTGTGCTGCAAAAACAACGTCCTCTTCCTTCTAAGGATTCCTATTTAAATTCGCCAAGCATCTCCATAATACCCGTGTGCTGATCCAACCTATGGGTAACAAATCTAGCAGGCCAACTCAGAATTGCTTCAATACGACATGGTGGGTCCCAAACACTTGAGCAGTACACGAAAACAGATCGCATTAATGTTCTATACACGTTCTTCTTTACAGATGAATCACACTTTCTTCAAATTCTCGCAATAAACCTAAGTCAACCACTTGCCTTCCCTATTATTGTCCATACACATTCGTTCCATTTCATATGACTTTGCAACGTTATGCCCAAACATTTTGTGACTTTGGTGCCCTCGGGAAAGGCTACTGGCAAGACTGTGGCAGCCACCTTTCCAAACAGTTTTTTGTAGGAAGTAGGTACAGTGAGATGAAAGACCTTCAACAATGGTCCGCAATTTAAAACTCAACAACGACTATACATGACAAGAAACCGCAACACTAAACCAGTCTTTATTTCATCATAGCATCTTTCGCCGATGCCAGCTTAGAGGGTGATGAAAAAATCTGGAAAATCATGTAGACTCTACTGTTGCAGGTGGCACAAAACATCGGTTGTGCACCTTAGATTATTCCAGGATGCTCTAAACGTTCTTTCCAATGAATATGCTTCCTCCAGTCCTCATTCTGAAGAATCAAGAATGCCCTAACTATATAATGGAAATGGCAACATGGCCAAAGGAGCACAGACGCCATCGACAATTAACCATAGAGATGGCATTAGAAAACTCGAAGCGAGCAGTGGAGAGTACAGCTAGACATGGGAGGAAAGGAGTGTGGCAAGTAGAATTTTATGTTGGCCAGAAGATTTTAGTAAGCACTCAGCAAAAGCCTAACAAACACATTGCATTAACAAAGAATTTTTCAAAAGTTTTTCGTAGTCCACATAGGATGTGAAAGATCCAGCATGTTAATCGAAAGAGTGATACTGCAAGGTATCTAAAGATAACTATGTGTAACAAAACCATGGTGTATGTAAGTGTTTCTTTTGCGCTTTGTCTGTTCTGTCTGATTTTACTTTGTTTGGTTGCCTTCAAATGTAAGTGTGTATTGTCATATGCACATAATTCAGTGCTTGATAAGTGGTAAAGATCGAAGACGGCGAGATCAAGGCAGGACTCAAGTTGTATATGTCATATCGTAAGAAAAGGCAGTACCTTAATTCTGATACTAATGTAAAGATCAAGTGCGGTTCATTCTGACATTCGTGGGTAACACTAACCTGATGACGAGGAGAAGACATCTTTCTGACGCTTGTCATAGACATTATTAAGCAGAAAACACGGGGTCTGAGATGTCACATGTGCCTGCCGACATACACTCCATACCGACACACTGCTGTCACTTGCTGGGTTGAGGATAACTAGAGCAGTGTCTTGGAGACAACTTCAGGTACAATGTAAGAGGCTGAGCTGATCAATGTCATCATGGATCAACTGCCCATCAACACCGAAATGCAGCCACAAAACCCTCCCAAGTGATCCTCCAAGACGCCTATTAAAGTAGTTATCCTCCAACTGCCCCAGAAACATGCCCCCAATAGCCGAGTGTAAGAGAACAGTGAAGTGTGAAAGACGAATTTAGTGCGATGTAAGTTTTGTGTGAACATGTGTAGATTTTCCTTTCGAAGTCATTGTTTCTGCTTCCTTATATTAGGTTGTTATTATGTAATTACGCTTTATCTTATGTATTCTGTGACAAGTGTCTTTCCATTATTATTTCTTGTTAAATAATATCATTTAGTGATTCTTAAGGTGACCCGTAAACGGCCCTTGCATGGCTAGCTCCACTTAACTTACACGAGTTTCTTCATGTATGTAAGTAGTTAAGCTTGATATCTGCCGATTGTTATCATTATCTTTGTTGAGTTTTGCTGAGCAGTACATCATTAAAGGAAGACATTGAAGCCATTAACCCATTATGTATGCACAATCAACTTCCTTTGTACATTAGCTTCAATACGTGACACTGTTACATGTGCAGGCTTGAAACTTCTTGTCATAACTATGTGACTTTTGATGAATTATTACTTCATTTAATTTTGTGAATGCTTTTAATTTTGATTGGTCATTGTGTTGTTGCGTATTTGATACCGTTTTATCCATTCAATTTGTTTTATGTGATCGTATGTAATCAAGTTTCTCTTGTCGTGCTAGCCCCATTGAGTTGCATGACTTTTTCCTTATACATGTGTAGTTACTCTATTTACACACAGTTTATTAGAATTGTTTTTCATGTATATTAGTGCTTCATATTTGTGCATAAATTGGTTCTCTAACTTTTCAGCATGCGCAATTTCCTTTTGTTTACATTGGGTTATTTGTAAGCCAATTCAACAATCTAATCAAACAAAACTGCTTGTAAGTATGCATGTTTTAAACTTATTTTGATTTGTGTTTGAAGCTGTTTACTCACATAACTGGATACATAATTGTTATAAATTTATTGAGGGTTTTTCCCTATGTTCACAGTACAAGTTGATCCACTGTAAAAACATCTCTTTTAAATTTGATACGATTTGGGCAGCACTGAGAAAGAAACAAGAGTTTTTAAATGCTTGGAACAAAGGCTTCCCACTGCAAAGATAGCTCCAGCGCACTGTTTCTTTCCAGGACAGAGATGTGATGAGGAAGATCTATCAGATCCCCCTCACATCTTTTTGTTTTTCTAAACTGTTCCATGGCTTTTGCCACTTGCTCAATGTTTGTGAATATAAAAAAACCTGTCAGAAAGAAAAGTGCTATTGATTTCTTTCGGTTTGCGTGTTTGATAAATCAGAATCTGGGTTCGTACTCACGACTCGGCGTCGTGAGACATTCCTCTCTTCAACTTCACCCCCATCCCTTTGATAGGTACTTAGTTCCTACACCGATAACGATTTTCCAGACAGTAAGGAATATGTGTACCAATTTTGGTTGAAGTCGGTCCAGTGGCTTAGGATGAGATGTGGAACATAAATTCGTTCATACATATGTACATCCATTTTTGTAATACTTATAGATTTACATTGCCAGTGCCACATGCGAAAATTCTTGTGAAACAGGAATAGGCATTTCACGTGTACTGTAAGCAAGAAACGTACCAAAAACTGTCTTTTAACCGAATATAATGAAAAATATATTGCTTAAGAAAATATTTTTCCTTAGCTTCATGGACATTGCCCCACAAGTATTAATAATCTGCACAGTTGCTCACTGAAACTACAACTCCAGGGAAGGCAACAATTAATGGAATACTGCTTACTGCGCGTAAACAGTGAAGTAGGAAGAATATGCTACCTTTAAATTGTTTGATAGTTTGCAGGTATGCAGGGCATGAAATCTGCTGTACGGGGCTGCCACTTGTAGCAGCAACAATGGCTCTGGTGCTTCTGAACCATTGATTATTCCATATTCAATAAATAGTCCTGGAATCCCGGCCAAATGCGAGTAACAATGTACCGGAATGACGAAACACAGTAGCGACTGGCCACAATCCTAGAACTGCCGAATTCCGACACCTAGTGGTAGACATGAAGGCCAGTCAAATGAAAACCGAAAACCCGTCTCAATGGGACCATGGAATGGTTTCACTCAAAGGTACAATGGACGTTGAGTAAGTAACGAAACTAGATTCTCCTTCTGAAAGAATGTAGGTTTAATTTAGAATTCCAAACATCATATTATTCCTCACTCTTTTCGGTACAAATCCCCTTTTTTCAACATAACGTCCGTTAAATGCGATGCCCTTACGCCACATGATTGGGAGGGTCTTATGTGCGGTATCACTCTGCTGGTGGACATAGGAGACAACGTCTTGCTGTATCAACAACGTCACCTCATCCATGTTATTCTTCCTGCGAAGTTTATCCTACATTTGGCCAGACAAATGGAAGTTGATGTTTAAGGTCCTCCGTTAGGAAGCAAGGAACCCAGTGCGGACACCGTTGAGTACTCCAACCGGTGGACGAGTGTGTCAGCAGTACCAGCAGAAATTTCCAGTTGTGGAGCGAGATGTCTGATTGTGGTTCATCGATCACCTGGAATGAGCGTGCCCGCGCTTTCAAACTTCGCAGGAGCCACGGTTGTTAGCAGCCGGCCAGCACTTGGGAGATCGGACAGGTTTGTGCGATATTTCGCCATGATGACAGACGCTTCTCCTAACGACTCACAGTGCTTTTGTTGACTTCCAGGTCTCCGTACATATTCTGCAAGCGCCTATGACTATCTACTACACTCTGACTTTTCGTCAAGGGGGGGAAAAAAAAGGGAACTCAGTGACAGCTCCCTGCTTGGAACGTACCTCCATTACAGAGGCAATTTTGAGGGATGCGTATTATGGTGCCACTCATCGGAACTTCATTAAACTGCTGGGGCTGAAGCGGGAATATTCAACAACGTCCCACAACGAATTCGGCATTTTTTCAATCGAAATTGGCGGAGAAATAATGTGTTGTGTTACTTATTGAAAGCCCTCGTAATGACTAATCACATTTAGATATTTGTCCCACTGCGAGACGAGACGGTCAATATTTATGGGCGCTTTCACTTTATGGCACATCCCAGTCTCTACAGTATCTTCACAGCGCTGTGCATTGATTGTGGCCCCGAGCACGAGGAACTTGACAAGCAGACGGCCTCTGGTGTCAAAAAAGATGGTCACCATGACCTGAGCGGAACTTGTGTGAACAGCGTTGGATTTCTTTGGCGGACAAGATGTGGAATGTTTCCACTGTTGGCTTTGCCGTTTGCTATGGCGCTCCCACTTTACATCATGATGACCTCCTTCTTCGACTGCAGGGGCGTTCTGATCACTTGGAACTAGAATCAATGCCCAGTGCTATAAAGATACTTTACAGAAACTGCGACGTTTCATAAAGGAATCCCGTCTGGCGGAATCATCCAGTTTCACAATAATGCTTTTTTCCGACATAAATACATAATTACGGCGATCACAAGTCAAAAGTCCGCCTCTGGTAGCTGAGTGCTCAGGCCCGGGTTCGATTCCCAACTGGGTCGGAGATTTTCTCCGCTCAGGGTCTGGGTGTTGTGTTGTCCTTATCATCATTTCATACCCATCGACAAGCTAGTCGCCGAAGTGACATCACCTCGAAAGACTTGCACCAGGCGAACGGTCTACCCAACGGGAGGCCCTAGCCACACGTCCTTTCCATTTACAAGCCAAAGATCATTTCTGTGCGAATGCACACATACTCTCGAACTCGTGCGGGAATAGGCTTTGCCACGAGCATTGAGATTAACGTGCAGGGAACACTACTCTCGTAGTGTGTGGAGTAAGCTGAGAATGTGGGTGTGCTGGAGGGCGTTCTCGGTATAAGTCCGCCCGGCGGCGCTAATTCTCGCATCTTCGGTGGCTTAGGGTTCGAGCACCTCCTTGTAAGCAGGAGATCCCGGGTTCAAATCCCGGTTGGACACACATTTTCAAATCTCCTCGTTGATTTCTATCAGCCGCCAGTACGCAGCTGATGTTTATAATTAATCGAAATGGTAAACTGTTTGAGATAAATGGGATTTGGGGTACTCGCTCGCCTGCGACATTTACCTTCGAAAATTCCGCTTCTATGACGTAATATTGAAGAAACTATCTTCAGGCCTCTGCGACTGAAGGGTGCTGACTGGCGAGATAACGCATGACGCTCTATGGGAAGAGTCACATCGCGCTCCGTTTTCAGAAGGAGTTTCCAAAGTGCGAGTTAAAGCCCGATCTTCTCGAGTTGCTGCAAGCCTCGCCTCACGACCTTCGTTGGCGTCTTGTAACCCCATAGTCTATTAGCCGTTCTGATGCATTCAAAGAGATTCAACTGTTTTCTAGGATTTTTTTTATTCCTAAAGAAAAGTAAATCAAAATGTAATGAGCAGGCACCCAAATGCCGAAACAAACTCAATGAATTGGTTTTTCCTAACAATGACTATAATTAAAACTTATCGAGAGAAGCAAAGTAATATCGTTACGTTTTTAATACATAAAGCCAAATTAGTAAGTCTATATATTCTAGCCAAGTAAATTTGCCATTAGTTTCTATCCGTAATGATAAGACTGCAGTGTTTAATTCTGTCACTTACATAAGTTTCAGAATACATCTGTCATTGTGTTACAAAATTAAAAGCGCTATCTCCTGGTTATCTGTGGTACTACAAATCTAAAAGTTCCATTTATTGCTTCTCTGGTGTACTACGCTGTGATAATGAAACATCTGAACTACTAAACAGAACAGACGATTCTAAATACAACTGTAAATTACGATCCTTTTTTCATGTTACAGTTTTGATGAAATAAAGCCCGTATCTCTCCCCAAAGTATGCTCAAGTTATCTGTGGTGACACTGTGAAAACTTGTGTGCTAGGTCTGGAGATTTGCGTGTTCAAACAGACACACGACGATTTTAGATATAACTTTCAACTACGATGCATTTTTTCAAGATCGGATTTTGATGAAATAAAGCCTGTACATTGCCTCGAGGTTCACTGAAGTTATCTGTGAAAATTCCACAAATTCGTCTAGTAGTTTCGGGGATTACCGAGTTGAAACAGATAAACAGACAGACACGATGGTCTTACAGTTTTATTGTTAGTATAAATTTTAGTTTCGAAATTTAGCAATGATTTTTGGTTTTCTACGTTTTTCCCTTTGTTTGTTTACGTCAGTCCAATTCAGTCAACCTATTATAAGCTTGAAACTTCCTGGCAGATCAAAACTGTGTGCCCGACCGAGACTCGAACTCACGACCTTCGCCTTTCGCGGGTAAGTGCTCTACCATCTTTTTTTTTTTTTCGTTGTTGATCGATCTGTTTGGTCGTTGCGGACGTCACATGACATCCGGTCAAGTTCGTTTTGTTGATCATTTCACTCAGTTTTTTTATTACAGAGGCCAACTAGCTCTCTGACCGAACACGCTGAGCTGCCGTGCCGGCCGCGAGGCACGTCCGGTCTCGCGGCTTTACTTCTGCCAGTACCTCGTCTCCTACATTCCAAACCTTACAGAAGCCCTTCTGCAGACCTTGCAGAACTAGCACTTCTGAAAGAAAGGATACTGCGGAGACATGGCTTAGCCACAGCCTGGGGGATGTTTACAGAATGAGATTTTCACTCTGCAGCGGACTGTGCGCTGATTTGAAATATAAAGCTGTGAGACTGGGCGTGAGTCATGCTTCGGTGGCTCAGATCGTAGAGGACTTGCCCGCGAAAGGCAAAGGTCCCGTTTTCTAGTCTCGGTCGGGCACACAGTTTTAATCTGCGCCGGCACGGTAGCTAAGCGTGTTCGGTCAGAGGGTTACGTGCCCTCTGTAATAAAAAAAACTTATTCAATCGATCGACAACGAACATAAATGGATGTCTTACGACGTCCGCCCCGAGCAGGTGCAACGAAAAAAATAAAAAATAAAAAAAACGAGATTAAAAAAAATAAAAAAGTGGTTAGCTTTCAAGCCCCGTATTCGATGGATCGAGACCCGTTCGTCACTTTCTTTACGGGCGCCGGCACTGTAGCTCAGCGTGTTCGCTCAGAGGATTAGTTTCCCTTTGTAATAAAAAAAACTGAGTTAATAGATCAATAACGAACTTAAACGGATGTCACGACGTCCGCCTCGAGCAACTGCAACGAACGAAAGCGAACAAAATGAGATTAAAAAAAAAATCTGCCAGGAAGTTTCATATCAGCGCACAATCCGCCGCAGAATGAAAATCTCATTCTATTATAAGCTTATTTTAATTGCAAACAGAAATAGGATTCTTTGAGGGACTTAAACTTTCATTTTCACGTAATGTTTTCCATAAAATATATCTTCAGCTTGATTTGAAATTATGTAAAAGATTTGAATTGAAAGACGTGTTGCAATTTTGAGATTTGAGTAACCACAGGAATGACACTGCAAGCCACATTTACAAAAGAAACTTACTGATGCTGAGGAGGCAGATTACCAGCAAGGTGGCAGGACTGGCAGGCAGTGGTCGGTCTGACAGCTACAGCTGAGCCTCATTTCAGATGGCACTGTGTTTTGGCTTTGAGTAATGGTGTGCTTGTCGGCTCTTTAATTTTCTCACCACGCATTTTACTTTTTCAAGTCTATGTTATTTATTTTTTATTTTCCAACTATATATGTACTAACTTTGTCTGTTCATATATATATTGATAGCTTCGTGAAGTCTTTGCTTAACCACTGCAGCAACATGTTTGTGTCTGGTGAGCCACGAGCCAATCGCGCGGCTTGGCAGCAGAGAGCGCTGTGTGGCCGCTTGTTTGAAAAGAAGTCGGGAGCCACTCTGAGCCTCGTTCTTGTTCTTAGCGTTGCCTTGGAAAGAGTCGCTGTGCAGTGCCTTGAAGTGTTAACACATGTCAGCTTCCGCAGTTATTTACGTGGAAACATACTGTTTCCTGATGGACTCATTTTGCATGACGCATAACGAAGATCTTGAACAGTGTGTACGATCTGCAAGGCCGGTAATATCCGTCCAAATTATTTACTGTACTGAATGATGTCTTAACGTCAGAGGCGAGTGAAGTCATGTCTTGTATCATTCCGTGCGTCGTTATACGAGGTCGTGCTGAATTCCTTATGTGAAAACTCTTGAAGTTTTTAAAATAAGACGAATGTTGTTAACATTCTACATCTTTGGTCTTGATCGGGATGTTTCAAGAATTGATAATGGCTTGGCTTGTGTCTCTAATGAAACCTAGGTATGACCCCAAGACCCAGGTTGTTATGGGATCAATCGCGACTTGATAACTTTGTCATTGCGCCATGCGCTAATGCTCTGTCTGAAGTCCGCAACGTCGTCCGCTCTCAGTTCAAGATCAGGCGGCCAGGAATTCGCTCTGTGATTGAGGAAAAGTCCAGCGCCTGTCTTCGCGGCACACCGCCACTAATTTTGTACCCTGAGGAGGTACCATGCTGAATGTGCATGTTGCACTTTTTTCCTGAAGATAAAACCGTAGGCTATACACGCCTTGGAGTCTGGATTCGAGAGTCTGGAGAGAAGACTGAAGTGAGAAACGCTATTTCAAGCGCAGGAGCCTGGAAGAAGAACGGCTCCGAAGAACGTACGGTGTTCCGTCGCGTCCATTGCCTCCTCCACGAGATGGAGATGCTGATGAGTCGTGGAGAGTCTATAGTGTTTCCTTTACTCCAGGTTCTGCCGTGAAAATATAAAATAGAAAATCTGATTGGATTTTGAACTTTGGTGGTTTCAGTTACGGATAGGGCGGACTTCGTATTATTGATTGAGATAGTGCTGTAATTTGACCGTGCATGGCAGACCGGGTCGGCAACACTACAAAAAGCGACTGCACGGAAAAAGCATCAGAAACTAGTGGAAATTTACCTTATAATCTTGTTAGAAACGCAGTACTAATTAGAATATAGGTTTCATGGCTGTCCTCCTAATTCCCTTGTAGGACGACCCGTCTTTCACTTTTCTCCGTCTGTTGAAAACTTCTTCAAGTTCTCACTGTCATGATCAATTCACAAATTTGGCGATAACCACCTCGAATCACTACTGAAACAACCTCGCTCTGTAATATAATTTTAATTTCCACCCAAAAGCACATTCAACACAGCGCGGAAAAATACACTTCTTTCGTATCAAGACGAGAGAGAGAGAGAGAGAGAGAGAGAGAGAGAGAGTAATCAATTAGCTGTTAAAAACAAAATCTACGCAAAAGTAAAAAAAAGAACAAAATTATTTACAAAAATCGGTCGCTGGCGTAGCGCTCTTCTGCGTGCGCGATCGTGAATTATATCTTTGTATTGGCGGAGGCGTGGTGGTCAAAGTACGATTACAAGTTCACGACGGAAAACATACGTACAGATCCATTTTTGTTGGCCTTACTACAATACTGGCCATTAAAATTGCTACAACACGAAGATGACGTGCTACAGACGCGAAATTTAACTGACAGGAAGAAGATGCTGTGATATGCAAATGATTAGCTTTTCAGAGTATTTACACAAGGTTGGCGCCGGTGGCGACACCTACAACGTGCTCACATGAGGAAAGTTTCCAACCGATTTCTCATACACAAACAGCAGGTGACCGGCGTTGCCTGGTGAAACGTTTTTGTGATGCCTCGTGTAAGGAGGGGAAATGCGTACCATCACGTTTCCGACTATGATAAAAGTCGGATTGTAGCCTATGGCGATTGCGGTTTATCGTATCGCGACATTGCTGCTCGCGTTGGTCGAGATCCACTGACTGTTAGCAGAATATGGAATCGGTGCGTTTAGGACGGTAATACAGAACGCCGTGCTGGATCGTATCACTAGCAGTCGAGATGACAGGCATCTTATCCTCATGGCTGTAACCGATCGTGCAGCCACCTCTCGATCACTGAGTCAACAGATGGGGACGTGTGCAAGACAACCACCATCTGCAGGAACAGTTCTACGACGTTTGGAGCAGCATGGACTATCAGCTCGGATACCATCGCTGCGGTTACCCTTGACGCTGCATCACAGACAGAAGCGCCAGCGATGACGAACCTGGGTGCACGAATGGCAAAACGTCATTTTTTCAAATGAATCCAGGTTCTGTTTACAGCATCATGATGGTCGCATCCGTGTTTGGCGACATCGCGGTGAACGCATATTGGAAACGTGTATTCGTCATCGCCATACCGGCGTATCACCCAGCGCGATGGTATGTGGTGCCATTGGTTACACGTCTCGGTCACCTCTTGTTAGCATTGACGGCACTTTGAACAGTGGACGTTTCATTTCAGATGTGTTACGCCCCTACATTTCAGCAGGATAATGCACGACCGCATGTTGCAGGTCCTGTACGGGCCTTTCTGGAAACAGAAAATGTTCGACTGCTGCCCTGGGCAGCACATTCTCCAGATCTCTCACCAACTGGTCAATGGCGGCCGGGTAACTGGTTCGTCGCAATACGCCAGTCACTACTGTGGTATCGTGTTGAAGCTGCATGGGCAGCTGTACCAGTACACGTCATCCAAGCTCTGTTTGACTCGATGCCCAGGCCTATGAATGCCGTTATTACGGCCAGAGGTGGTTGTTCTGGCTACTGATTTCTCAGGATCTATGCACCCAAATTGCGTGAAAATATAATTACATGTCAGTTCTAGTATAATATATTTGTCTAATGAATACCCGTTTATCATCTGCATTTCTCCTTGGTGTAGCAATTTTAAAGGCCAGTAGTGTATTTATACAATGACAGTGTGTTCTATCAGACAAGTCAGAAAAGCCATCAGTATCAGCAATTAGACACTAATTGCTGGATAAAGGCCAGCTGCAATACGTTTTCCTGCTATGTGCATCAACATAGCTCCTGCAAGTTTTTTAATTCCCGCTACGAAGGTGTAATTAGGTTATCGTGTTGATCTTTTCTGATCTTTGGAATCCAGCATAGAACTCAATTCATTTTCGATATGTTAGCGTTGTTACACGTCCGTCCTACCTTCATTTAATTTGCATAGCGATCAAAATAATGTCTCAAATTTCAGCTTTTCCCCTGTTCTATTTATTCGCTTCCCTGACTGCCCTGTGATCCGTAGTATGTCCCGACGTGTGTCTCCCCTGCTCCTTTGATACTCCGGTTTTTAATGGCTTGCACATTACGAGGGGCAGGCATAAAATTTTAATTATCACCGCGAAAAAATGAGCTGCGATCTCGAAACTTGTTGATGGTGGTACTGCTTCTATATTGGCACATTGTGGCTTGACAGGTACCTTCCGATACAAAAACCACCTCGTCGTCATTCCGTAAATGCGTGCCAGCCAATGATTTCTTCGCCAGAGGAAAGAGGAACAATGGTTCAAATGGCTCTGAGCACTATGGGACTTAACTTCTGAGGTCATCAGTCCCATAGAACTTGGAATTACTTAAACTTAACTAAACTAAGGACATCACACACATCCATGCCCGAGGCAGGATTCGAACCTGCGACCGTAGCGGTCGCGCAGTGCCAGACTGTAGCGCATAGAACCGCTCGTCCACACCGGCCGGCTGGAAAGAGAAAGTCACTGCGTTCCATGTCAGAAGAAATTTAATAGATCAATGAAGCAGCACATGCGAGTACTAACTTCTCATGTTCAGGGATGACTGTCCTGTAGATTTTTTTTGAAGACATCACGTTGACTGTAGAAAATGATTTATTTTATTTCACTGTTGCAATTTCGGCCTTTGGGTCGTTATCAAATGGTGCTGCAGAAGCTAAAAAAAAGGAAAATAGAAAAAAAATGAAATACAGGGTGTATATACACACAGAAAGCGGTATGTTGTCAACAGATGTAATATAATGTTATGATATGAAGCTTAAAATTGTTGTCGCTGGAATGTACTGTCCTTGATAAGTGCACAGAAATTATGATATACGAATGTATTTTCGCGGCAACACCCTCCTCAGTTCACCAGTAGTGTGTCAGATAGTTGGTTTATAGCGAATTGGGTTAAGGTTGTCAACGTTGGTAACAGTTTACATAATTTACTTCATTTAAGGGTGTACAGAGCTTCGCGCTTGTTTGGTGTTACTGTATTCCTAGAAGAAAATGCTTAGCTCTGATGATGACATTTATACACGTCAGAAGATTTGGTCGTCTGACATGTGCTGAAGCAAAATGTAAGTGATGTGTCATTTCCCCAATCTAACTACTGTCTTATGGAATGCTTGTGGAACTTTATACACACACACACACACACACACTGTGCTTAATTTTTTGTATATTATTTAGCTTTACCAGTACAACTTGGTAACTATCCAAAGGCCGAAACTGAAGTGAAATAAATAATTTTTTACAGTCAACGGCGAACATAATATCTTTAAAAAATGTAGAAGTGTATATCCTGTGCAGAAGAGCTGAGGAGCTGCCTTGGAGCAAAATCACCTTTGGACAGCATCCCGCTGCGTTTCACCGTGATTGCCTACCTTAATTTTCTCATGAGATTTCGGTAGCATTTTTCCGTGATGGCTTGGCCTCTACGGCCATAATTTGTTAGCACCACATCAGGGCACACACACATTACAGCATCATCTTCCTCGACGTTGGCTGCGTCTTTGCCGTTTTCTGCGGCGTTGAATCCATATGTTTCCAATGCTTGCTTTTCTCGCTTTACAGCTACATGCCGTAAAATGTCATGCCTCACTCACATAAATCAAAATACCGCATGATTATACAAGTAATTAAAGTGCAGCTACCCACAGAGGTCAACTGAGGGTTGTAATTATCGAATGGCAGCGAAACTGGATAGACACTGTAATGCATCAAAGCAGAACAGTTTTACGCTGTAAACTATTAGTTCCAATTTCGCCACCAGGTGCAGATCTGGCGCTGTGAATGCAAGAAGACGTACAGAAATGTTTCTAAATGTAATGGATTAGGATCAGGACGTGGGGTGAAAAGGTCAAACAAGTGAGAAACGTGCAATGTTGATCAGGTAGAGGTCGAACATGTCCTGATAAATGCGTTCGATTAGATACCGCCAGAGGCAAAAGACACATGGGTGTAGATCGGCTGATCTTCCAGGCTCTGGATCTGGAAAATTTCTGGAGGTAACACGTTCGTGGAAGGCTGCTTAAGCAGATCTTTCACTGGGCGAGCGAGATGAGGTATTGCCTCATCCTGCACGAAAACCGTAGTTTCCACACAGTTGGGCCCTGCCAAAGCAGGAATCACACGCTGTACAAGGAAGTCTCGACAATGTGAAGTCATGAGGGTACATATGACGGGCCCTCTGGGTGTGTTTTCTTCGAAGAAGAACGGACCGACAATAAAGGTGCTTGTGAATCCACACCACACCGAGTGCATTTCCTCCTGCACAACACGCACTTTAACAGAATCCCAAAGTCGGTAGTCTTCTATGTTCACTTCACCCTGTAGTGACTCGTCACTGCATAGAATATTGAACAGCCATAAGTCACCAACTGTGATCCGTGCCAGAAACTGAAGAACAATATCAGAAAGTTGCTGCAGATCATGAGGTTCCACTGCCTGCAGTGTCTGGGTCTTGCACTGCTACCATTTTCAAATAGACCACCAAACTTTCTCTACCGTTGACCATGGGATGATCAATTCTCGTGACACTACACAAGCACCACCCTGGTCACATATGGCATGGTCATTACGTCAATAGAAACGTCATCCAATAACTTCCACAGGAATAGGACGCTTTCCTCTTCCAGGTCTAACACCAAACTCCCCTGTGACTAAAAATTTCAGTACCATCTTCTTTAAACCATTTAATGACATCGAGCCTCCTGTCACACTCAGCAATGCTCTCTCAACGGACCAGTGCTACTGCTGCCGTTCAAATGAAACAGTTTCATTATCAGTGCACGCCATCTACTCTCGATAGCCATACTGTTCACTCACTTTATGACTTGTCAAATGACAGCATGGATACCACACTGTCATACAAATAGTATAGAGTGGCAGATTTTCAGTTAGTGGCCACAATTGGAACTAACTTTTTCGCAAGGTAAACCGGTTCCACATTAAGCGATGCCACACAATATTTACAGCCGACGCAGGATCTCCGAGAGTAGTTGCACTTGAATTAAAACCTCCTGGTAGATAATGAAAACTGATTGTAAACAATTCATTCCAGACACATACTGAACCCTTAGTTTCGGGAACCTTGTGTAGTTTGCAAAAAACAGTCTAAGCAACTCGCCCACAGCTGGTGGTCTCGCAGTCGCGTTCTCGCTTCCCGAGGACGGGGTCCCGGGTTCGATTCCCGTCGGGGTGAGGGATTTTTACCTGTGTCGAGATGACTGGATGTTTGTGTTGTCCTCATCATTTCATCCTCATTCATGAGAGTGGCGAGATTGGACCGAGCAACGGTGGGAATTCATGCGGGTGCTGATAACCGCGCAGTTGAGCGCCCCACAAACCAAACACCATCATCTTAGCAACTCTTTTGTTTTCGTTATTTCTTTTGCTGTCCATCCAGTCAACAGCTTCAACTGTCGCTTATGTGTTACACATCTACATCTACATCTACATCGATACTCCTCAAGCCCCCTGACGGTGTGTGGCGCAGGATACCTTGAGTACCTCTATCGGTTCTCCCTTCTATTCCAGTCTCGTGTTGTTCGTGGATAGAAGGATTGCCGGTATGCCTCTGTGTGGGCTCTAATCTCTCTGATTTTATCCTCATGGTCTCTTCGCGAGATATACATAGGAGGGAGCAATATATTGCTTGACTCCTCGGTGAAGGTATGTTCTCGAAACTTTAAAAACAGCCCGTACCGAGCTACTGAGCGTATCTCCTGCAGAGTCTTCCACTGAAGTTTATCTAGCATCTCCTGAAACGTCGCCTTAGAAAAATTATACATAACTGTGCTTAAACTAATACACAATATTTTTTTTAGCGCAACGCAATCTGACTTTCAAAAATCCATACAAAAGAATGGCCCTGACTAACATTTACCTATACCTCTCACAAATCACTTACCTCACAAAAATCTTGGTTACTCGAACTACTGCAATACAGCGAGCACCACTACGGCCAGCTAAATAAAAGATTCAAACTACGAAAGGCACTAACTACTGATAGGGATTAGTTAGCAAATGAAAGATTTTAATACAGAACAAACAATGTATTTAACTTAAGAGTCATAATATATATATCAGTTCATGACATCCAGTTTTACAAATTTCAAAACTCTGCCATCTCTCTCCCCACATCCACCACTGCTGGCGGCTCACCTCCAACTGCGCAACGCTACGCGCTGTTAGCATCCAGCTGCCGCTGCCCAACACTACAATGGCAGACAACAATGCAAACCAGCCACAGACTGCACACGGCACAGCCAGTGATTTTCATACAGAGCGCTACGTGGCGGCGGCGTTACCAAGGAAAAAACCTAAACAGCCTACGTACATAGCCCCCATGCTCCCCACAAAAAAATTTACAAATTGTTTTGGGCAGATTTGAAATTTTTTTTTCATAATTACAATAACAAAGAAATGAATTGCACACACATATCGATACAATCTTGGTCAAAAGCTAAAATTTTCTCACAGTCAATTAAGACAGTCCTGATCATTCATCAAAGTAAAATTGCAGTGTTTTTCTCAAAGTCTGAGTAATAAAAGAAATTGCACTTGGAAGTAGTGGGTTTCTAAGCAGTCTTGAAGAAGTAGTGTTGTCCTTCCAACGGTGGTGGTGGTTAGTGTTTAACGTCCCGTCGACAACGAGGTCATTAGAGACGGAGCGCAAGCTCTGGTTAGGTAAGGATTGGGAAGGAAATAGGCCGTGCCCTTTCAAAGGAACCATCCCGGCATTTGCCTGAAACGATTTAGGGAAATCACGGAAAACCTAAATCAGGACGGCCGGAGACGGGATTGAACCATCGTCCTCCCGAATGCGAGTCCAGTGTGCTAACCACTGCGCCACCTCACTTGGTGTCCTTCCAATGGAAAGACAGTGCTGACTCTTGACATTCAGACAGGTAATGGGCCACAGCAGAGTCAGTCGACGTTGAAGACTATCGGTAGGTAGGTCATCACAGAGCATACCAACTGTAGTCCTGGTAGAGATTACTGTTGGTGGGCCCCCAGAGGTGTAGACCCACTGCAGTCCTTGTAAAAATAATGGTATTGGTGGGTCATCAAAGGTGCAAACCCACTGTAGTGCTTGTAGAAACGGACAGCAGCCATCTGTTGCAACTGTGCAGGTGCACAATCACCATTGAAGAGTCTTGCAGAGAATGCAACAAGTCCATAAACCGTCACTTGTCCACTCACAAAGAATTTGTTTGAATTTCTTAATTTGTTCATACTCTTCTGTGTCAGTGTTGGCTACAGGTCTTGTGTCATTCAGATCATCATCTACCTTTGCAGATAAATTAGTGAACTGATCCGAAAGTTCGGCTACTTTCTCCGATAGTGAACACATTTCCTCAGTGTGTTTTTCTGTACGAAGTTTCAGAGTGTCCATTTGTGTTGAAATCGAATCTACTGTGTCCTTTAAGTTTTCCTGAGTTCTTGCAAGTTGCGTAACCGAATCGGTGGATGCAACTGAGTCAATTTTAGCTTGAAAGTTTTTATGATTTTCATGAACAGTAATTTGCAGTTCTTTTATGGCTGCTTCGTGAATCTGTAATGCATTTTCATGCCGCGAAAAAATAGGTTGAAAATACTCACAAATATGTGTTTTTACGTCATTACAGACTTTCTGACATTTCGATTCAATGTTGTGTAACTCAGTAGTGAAATCTTCACGTGTTTGCTCAAGTGTGGTGTCTAACTTTTGAAGCTTTTGCTGTGTTTGACTCTGATGTTGCTCCATTGTGTCTAACTTTTGAAGCTTTTGGTATGTTTGTCTCTGATTTTGTTCCATTTGTTGCATTAATTGCAATAATAATGTATTAGTGTTGGGAATCTGTTCCTCTATGCTTTTCGGCAGTGCATTTGCACCGGCAACACTCACATTTTGACAAGCAGAAAATGTTTCTTGACTTATTTGAGAAAACGGTGAGGACGCAAAACCTGAATGTATAGTATTTGTAAGATTGTGTCCTATCATTTCGGATTCCTGACGCGAGCTGTTACCGACCGATCGATCGATAATGCCTCCCTGTTCACTAATTGTTTCACTGCCTACACCATTATACATCATTATTTGCAGCGCGCTCCATTTCCCTATGCACTATTACCAGATTACTACTTTGAACATTAGTTAATTCATTACATTGTGGCGCTAACACACTGCTATCGTCTACACTGTCATTTCTCAGTTTACTTTGGAGCCTAGTATTACGTTTTTCACACGCCATTATTGTCACAATATTTCACACGACAACACAGAAAAACACAATTTGAAGAGCAAAAATAAGAGAACACATTAACATAGCAAATAATATCTAGTTAATTGCAAGCGCAGCTGCGAAATACTTGGTGCAACTCTACATGCATGCCACAACTGTTTTACTGTACAGCAATGAAAGACTACAACTACAAAGGAGATTCTCTCTACAATTATGCGCTAGCAATAAACAAAAGCTACACTAATTACACAAACTACAAGAAAAAAATCAGATGACTCCAGTGAGGTATCCTCGGCTAAGGGTCGACATATGAAACGTCCCCTTAGAAAAATTATACATAACTCTGCTTAAACTGATACACAATATTTTTTTTAGCGCAACGCAATCTGACTTTAAAAAATCCCTACAAAAGAATGGACTTGACTAACATTAACCTATACGTTTCACCAATCACTTACCTTTCAAACATCTTCGTTACTCGAACTACTGCAATACAGCGAGCGCCACTACTGCCAGCTAACTAAAAGATTCAAACTACTGAAGTCACTAACTACTGATAGGCGCACTTAGCAAATGAAAGATTTTAATAGAGAACAAACAATGTATTTACCTTAATAGTCATAATATATATATCAGTTCATGACATCCAGTCTTACAAATTTCAAAACTCCGCCATCTCTCTCCCCACATTCACCACTGCTGGCGGCTCACCTCCAACTGCGCAACGTTAGGCGCTGTTAGCATCCAGCTGTCGCTGCCCAACACTACAATGGCAGACAACAATGCAAACCAGCCACAGACTGAACACGGCACAGCCAGTGATTTTCATATAGAGCGCTACGTGGCGGCGGCGTTACTAATAAAAAAAACTAAACAACCTACTTACACTCCGTACGCTTTTGCCATTAATAAATGATCCTGTAAGGAAGCGCGCTGCTTTCCGTGGGATCTTCTCTATCTCCTATATCAACCCTATGTGGTACGAATCCGACACTGCTGAGCAGTATTCAAGCAGTGGGCGAACAAGCTGGTAGTGAAATAGCGACGAGGTCTGCAATGTTCCAGGTACCAACTGACGTCTCCCCTATCAAACTGTACTATCGTCAGTGTGGCAAGATCACAAATGCTGCGACACTGGGAATTACGAACGAAACTGAACAGATTGAGGAGAGCTCGCGAAGCCCACCGAGCAATGACGGCCTGTTGAGGACACGGCAGGCTGTGAACGTTTTAAGGGCAGGACGAGCAGGCGGGCAGGTGGATCGTCGGGCTGTCGAGGAACGGCGCGCGCCGCGGAGGCGTCCCCTTCAGAGCCGCGCGGGCAAACAAGGTAATATCGACGTGTAATCGGAGGCCCGGGCCGCGTGTTTATTCTCTTTGACACACATTCATATGCAAACGGCGTTAACGTCGCGTCCAAAGAGAATGGGGGTGCACGCGGAACAGCTATTGATATGGAGATATTCGCGCGGCGCGCGCAATATGTCGGAAAATTGTTAGAGCCCTTCTGAATGGGTATTTGTGTTTGCGGGCGCCGTTGTGGCCGGGATGACGGCGGCGGCAGTTCGGTGATTAAGCCTCGCCGCGGCGGAGCCCAGGGAATCCGGAAATCCCGCAGCGACAACGGCCGAGGCGGCGCGGCCGGCGAACGCAGCCGCGCGTCAGCTGCTTCGGGCGAGCGGACCAGACACCGGCTCTGAATACTGGCAAGGAAACCACACGGCTATCAGATTTTTGTAATTTTTTGTACCGATGGTTCGTGACGTTCAGAACTCAAATATCAAACCTCTAAAGCAGTTTGCGGCGGCGCGGTTCTTTCCGTCCCATTACGACGTACCTGCACCTTCCCGTGAACATTGTCTCAGCAGATCATCAGTAGGAAAGCCGAGTGAAACCTACTGTATTTCAACGTGAACCAGGCTGCTATTAAGGTCACTAATCTACATTTCGGGAGAAACACGAAATGAAAGGTTGGAAATTTTGTTCTCTATTAATATATTCTGAAACTTAGGTGAACAAGTATTCCTGCCAAGCCGTGCTAGTCTTAAAACAATCACTCACAATCCCTTTCACTCACGTTAGCAAGTTCCAGAAAACGTAATAGCTAAAAACTACTGATTGTTTTAGATCGATAATGCTCGTCAAGTATTAAGTCTGTCGGTACCAAATGCAGTCACAGTTTTTAGCCACCGACTTGCTCAATACCCCACGCGGAATATATGTCTTATCTCATCACAAAATTCGCTAAAAAATTCCGAAATTTGTACACATACACATCGGAATAATTATGCCGTCACTTTCCAACACTTTTGATGTATGAAACACTGCTAGATCCGGTAACTTATCATTTCCATCGGAACTACTACTACACACGACCGATCTCTTTCATGGCTAGGCTTCGACCCCTTCTCTAGAATACTGTACTTGTTCTCTACCAGCAGAGAAAGGAGCGCGAAGAATATTGCTTTACCATTGGTCAGCTTGCTAAACAGCCAATAGCTAAACAACATTCTCCCACGTCAGTCCGCGATTTTCATCAATAACCAATCGCATAACAGTAAACCTAACGACTGCACTTTTTACCGACGTAATTATCTAATATTCTGAAGTTTTGCTTATGCATAAAGTTATGTACTATTGTTATTTATACCTGAATTAACTTTCCCTTTACCATAAACTTACTTTACAAATCTATTCTACAAAAATCCACTTTGCTCATATCGATACTTCTTTGAAATGTTCCCACACTAAATGCTATTACACAACTCGTTAAACAATTATTTTCATATTAACCTTAAACCACACTCACGCATCATTCATACTGCTAAAACACATTTATAACATTTTACATACACATAAAGACGTAATAACACTTTATGAAAATACTAGAACTTTTTATGAAAAACATTATATTACTTTAGTGCACTCTAGTGGTCACAATTGAAACTAAAATCACAGTCCCCCTATCCAACATTGTCCTCTACCGGCTGATACGTAAACTACGTGCGCCTCCAGTCTCGCGTCACCGTCTGTCACTATCCACATCTCCCACTTAACCGCCTCCAAGGCAGGATCGTTATACGGCGCTACGCCTCCAGTTGAATGCAACTCTAAAACTTGTTTCGACAAAATAGACTTTGCACTTTTCCGAGCGTTTTAAATTCGCAAATCTAGGACGAATATTCGAAGTGTCACGTGATTCTGTGACAGAATGTTTGTCTACGACTTGGGCGGCCCAGGTCGATTCCTAGCCCACTCAAATTCTTAAACAAAGACGCACATTCTACGAGTATTTCCGTGAAGCGTGAGGCATGTTATTTAGTTTACGTAATGTTTACTAACAATCGTTTACAAGATATTGATGATTAAGAATTTGAGATAAAAATAAAGTCTAGGTTGCAGAGGTGTTCATTTTCAAATTGCAATGACGCGTATCGACTGTCAGAGGCATCTTCAGATTATGGAAACTGATCACGGCGCATGCCGTCCATAAAAATGCGATTATGATACCAAAGAGTTGAAAATTCCCAATGCTTGTCAACTTGTTGATATCCTAATCGCATTTTGCTGACGCATCCGCAAGCGACAAGATTCTACAATCTGAGATGGCTACCACAGGCAAAATGCATAACTGAAATTTGAAAATAAAAACCCCGCAGTCAAGACTGTATATTTGTCTCTAAGTTCACACTGGTTGCAGTATCAGCCGAAATGATGGAATAGAAGAAATTTTCATTAAGAATTTATATTCATTTATAACTACCCCCGCCCCCCCCCCCCCCACGCCCCCCTATGGACCACGGACCTTGCTGTTGGTGGGGAGGCTTGCGTGCCTCAGCGAAACAGATAGCCGTAATGTACGAGAAACCACAATGGAGGGGTAGCTGTTGAGAGGCCAGACAAACTTGTGATTCCTGAAGAGGGGCAGCAGCCTTTTCAGTAGCTGCAGAAGAAACAGTCTGGATGATTGACTGATCTCGCCTTGTAACATTAAGCGAAACGGCCTTGCTGCGCTGGTACTGTGAACGACTGAAAGGAAGTGGAAACTACCGCCATAATTTTTACCGAGGGAATACAGCTCTACTGTATGATTAAATAATGATCCCATCCTCCTGGGTAAAATATTCCAGAGGTAAAATAGTTCCCTATTTCGATCTCTGCGAGGGAACTCCTCAGAAGGACAAAACTGGTATTCTACTGATCGGTGCTTGGAAAATCAGATTCCTTAATCGGGCATGTATGTTACAAAATTTAAAAAAGAAAATAGGTAGGTTCAAGTTAGATATTCTGTTTGTCTTTCTTGTTTTGTTTTAGGGAGAAGAAACAACTGGGTCATACACGCCCAAGTCAAATTATAGAACACGGAGATAGAGGGGAGTTAAAAAACGACTACACGTCCATCACAATCGACATAAGAGAAGACAGCAAGAAACAGGGGCGTCGAGAAAGGTCTACAAGATACACCATACAGAAACAAAGGTACAGGACCAAAAATTAAATGACCTTCGACATATTGCTACGATGGTTAAAAAGTAAAACGTGTCCAACAGCCTGCTAAAACGGCCGATAACTCAGACGGAAAACCCAAGCGGGAAAGCAAACGGTTAAAAAGTGGGCATTCCGTCAGGAACTGGAGGACGGTTAAGACTTGGGTGCAATGTGCACAAAGTGGTGGAGGAGCGCCACTTAACGAAAGGCGGTGGCTAAAAAGGCAGTGCCCTATACGCAACCTAGTTAAAATGACTTCCTCATGGCGGGAGGGCCGAGAGGAGGTTGTCCAAGCTCCCTTTTTTTTTTTTGTCATCAGTCTACTGACTGGTTATATGGAGCCCCCCACGAATTCCTGTCCTGTGCTAACCTCTTCATCTCAGAGTAGCACTTGCAACCTACGTCCTCAATTATTTGCTTGACGTATTCCAATCTCTGTCTTCCTCTACAGTTTTTGCCCTCTACAGCTCCCTCTAGTACCATGGAAGTCATTCCCTCATGTCTTAGCAGATGTCCTATCATCCTGTCCCTTCTCCTTATCAGTGTTTTCCACATATTCCTTTCCTCTCCGATTCTGCGTAGAACCTCCTCATTCCTTACCTTATCAGTCCACCTAATTTTCAACATTCGTCTATAGCACCACATCTCAAATGCTTCGATTCTCTTCTGTTCCGGTATTCCCACAGTCCATGTTTCACTACCATACAATGCTGTACTCCAGACGTACATCCTCAGAAATTTCTTCCTCAAATTAAGGCCGGTATTTGATATTAGTAGACTTTTTTGCCATAGCGAGTCTGCTTTTGATGTCCTCCTTGCTCTGTCCGTCATTGGTTATTTTACTGCCTAGTTAGTAGAATTCCTTAACTTCATTGACTTCGTGACCATCAATCCTGATGTTAAGTTTCTCGCTGTTCTCATTTCTACTACTTCTCATTACCTTCGTCTTTCTCCGATTTACTCTCAAAGCATACTGTGTACTCATTAGACTGTTCATTCCGTTCAGCAGATCATTTAATTCTTCATCACTTTCACTGAGGATAGCAATGTCATCAGCGAATCGTATCATTGATATCCTTTCACCTTGTATTTTAATTCCACTCCTGAACCTTTCTTTTATTTCCATCATTGCTTCCTC
This sequence comes from Schistocerca gregaria, assembly GCF_023897955.1. NCBI lineage: Eukaryota > Metazoa > Arthropoda > Insecta > Orthoptera > Acrididae > Schistocerca > Schistocerca gregaria. The sequence goes on along the minus strand of NC_064925.1, from coordinate 540,891,983 downwards.
GATGTGCAGATTGAAGAGTAGGGGCGAAAAGCTACAGCCTTGTCTTACACCCTTCTTAATACGAGCACTTCGTTCTTGATGGTCCACTCTTATTATTCCCTCTTGGTTGTTGTACATATTGTATATGACCCGTCTCTCCCTGTAGCTTACCCCTACTTTTTTCAGAATCTCGAACAGCTTGCACCATTTTATATTGTCGAACGATTTTTCCAGGTCGACAAATCCTATGAACGTGTCTTGATTTTTCTTTAGCCTTGCTTCCATTATTAGCCGTAACGTCAGAATTGCCTCTTTCGTGCCTTTACTTTTCCTAAAGCCAAACTGATCGTCACCTAGCGCATTATCAATTTTCTTTTCCATTCTTCTGTATATTATTCTTGTAAGCAGCTTCGATGCATCAGCTGTTAAGCTGATTGTGCGTAATTCTCGCACTTGTCAGCTCTTGCCGTCTTCGGAATTGTGTGGATGATGCTTTTCGGAAAGTCAGATGGTATGTCACCAGACTCATATATTCTACACACCAACGTGAATAGTCGTTTTGTTGCCACTTCCCCTAATGATTTTAGAAATTCTGATGGAATTTTATCTATCCCTTGTGCCTTATTTGTCCGTAAGTCCTCCAAAGCTCTTTTAAATTCCGATTCTAATACTGGATCCCCAATCTTTTCTAAATCGACTCCTGTTTCTTCTTCTATAACATCAGACAAATCTTCCCCCTCAGAGACTCTCAATCTATTCTTTCCACTTATCCGCTCACTCCTCTTCATTTAACAGTGGAATTCCCGTTGCACTCTTAATGTTATAACCTTTCCTTTTAATGCCACCGAAGATTAATTTGACTGTCCTGTATGCTTAGTCTGTCCTTCCGACAATCATTTCTTTATCGATGTCTTCACATTTTTCTTGCAGCCATTTCCTCAGCGACTTGTATTTCTGTGTTCCTGAGTTTCCCCGAATATTTTTGTACTTCCTCAATTCATCGAACAATTGAAGTTTTTCTTCTGTTACCCATGGTTATTTCGCAGTTACCTTCTTTGTACCTAAATTTTCCTTCCCAAATTAGGTGATTACGCTTTCTAGAGCCGTACATTCCTCTTCAACTGTACTGCTATTCCTTTCTGCTGCATCTATAGCCTTAGACAACTTCAACCGTTTCCCGTCATTCCCTAGCACTCCCGTATCCGACTTCTTTTCATATCGATTCTTTCTGAATAACGTCAGAAACTTCAGCCTGCTCTTCATCATTACTATATTGTGATCTGGGTCTATGTCTGCTCCTGTGCACGCCTTACAATTCAGTATTTGATTTCAGAATCTCTGTCTGGCCATGATGTAATCTAACTGAAAGCTTCCCGTATCACCTGGCCTTTTCAAAGTGTACCTCCTCCTCTTGTGATTCTTCAACAGAGTATTCGCTGTTACTTGCTGAAACTTGTTACAGAACTCAATTTGTCTTTCTCCTCTCTCATTCGTTTTCCCATGCCCATATTCTCCTGTAACGTTTTCTTCTACTCCTTCCCCTAAAACTGCATTCCAGTCTTCCATGACTATTAGATTTTCATATCCCTTTACATGCTGTATTACCCTTTCAGTATCCTCATACACTTCCTCTATCTCTTCATGTTCAGCTTGCGACGTCGGCATGTATACCTGAACTATCGTTGTCGGTGTTGGTTTGTTGTCGATTCTAATAAAGACAACCCTATTGGTGAACTGTTCAGAGTAACACACTCTCTGCCGTACCTTCCTATTCATAACGAATCCTGCTCCAATTATACGATTTTCTGCTGCTGTTGATATTACCCTACACTCATGTGACCAGAAATCCTTGTCTTCTTTCCACTTCACTTCACTGACCCCTACTATATCTAGATGAGCCTTCTCATTTCCCTTTTCAGATTTTTTAGTTTCCCTACCGCGTTCAAGCTTCTGACATTCCATGTCCCATCTCGTTGAACTTTATTCTTCCGTTGATTACTCAATCTTTTTCTCGTGGTAACCTCCCCATTGGCACCTTCTTTTAAGATCCTTAAACCAAGTGTCAGCTATGATTAAATTATGTTCTGAGCAAAATTCTACCAGGCGGCTTCCTTTTTCATTCCTTTCCCCCCCAGTCCATATTCACCCACTATGTTTCCTTCTGTTTGTTTTCCTACTATCTAATTCCAGTCCACTATGACTATCAGTTGTTCGTCTCCCTTAACTATCTGAATAATTTCTTTTATATTATCATACAGTTCTTCAGTCTTTTCATCATCTGCGCAGCTAGTTTACCTTTATCTTGTACTGTTGTGGCGGATGTGATCTTTGCACCATCTTGGCTACAATAATGCGTTCGTTATGCTGTTCACAATAGCTTATCCACATTCCTTTTTTAGCTATTATTAAACCTGCTCCTACATTACTCCTATCTCATTTTGTATTTATAATCCTAGATTCACGTGAACAGGAGTCCTGTTCCTCCTGCCACTGAACTTCACTAGGTCCCACTATATCTAGCATTCACCTCCTGGGGGCTCGCCACTCTCTGGCGGATTCGTGCTTGCCTGCCACGGGGGCCCCAGCCTTTGCACCATCATTTCCCTTCTGTGCTGCATGTCTATCCTCTTGTTATTCTTTTTCCCCTCCCTTGGGGAACATATCTGGCGGCCCCAGGTGTTGGAGATGGCGATATGGTCCATGATGACATCGTCTGCTACTGTCAGGCCAGAAATTGGTGAATGGATCCTTGTCCCAGAGAGCCGTCGGATGTTGGCCCACACAATGGAAGACGGAGTGGAACTGTTTAAAGAATTAGTGAATGAAATCCAGCTAGCTTTTTCGCTGTTCCGAAGATCGCGACGACACTGCGCACACATCTGTTTATAATGAATGCAGTTGGCCATCGTTGCATGACGGTTAAAAAGACGAAGACCACCTCTCGATGAGTGAATTGCGTCGTGGCATGCCTCAGCCCACCAAGGGACTGGGACACATCGTGGCAAAGAGGACGTGCGAGGAACGGTACATTCTGCAGTGGTAAGGATAAAATTTGAAATATATTCCATCAAGTCATTACAACTGGGGAATCTTGTTCTTCGAAAGTCGTCAGAGATGAGTAAAATCGCCAGTCAGTCTTAGTAAGGTGCCATTTGGGTGCGCGAGCAGTTCGGGGAGGGGTCAGCAAATAGACAGCACACAGGAAATAGTTGCTCGAGTAGGTGTCAGAAAGAATGGACCACTGAAGATGATGGGCAAGCTGGACAGTGCAGAAGGACAGGTCCAAATGGGAATAGGGAGAAGTTATGTTCATTAAGAAGGTCAGGCAAGAGGGCAGCTCTCTGACACGTTCTGGGAGAACCCCAAAGGGGATAATGCGCATTAAAGTAACAGAGTAGCAGAAATAGATAAGCAAACTGCCCAGCAAGCTGGAGGAAGTCTGCCCTGATGACATCGAATGATGGCGGGATATAAATGGTACAAAGAGAAAAAGTCCGGTGAGGAAGGAAAAGACAAACTGCAACAGCTTGAAGACGGCTAGTCAAGGAGATGGGTTGACAATGAACGTCATCCCACATGAACCAAATGATTCCCCTGTGAGAGGGAATGCCGACCTCTGAGGGAAGGTCAAAACGGACTGGGAAAAAATGTGAAAGCTCAATGCTGTCGTGAGGATGAAATTTTGTTTCCGGAAGGCAGAGGACAAGTGGATGCTGTGGTTCTAAAAACAGCCATAAATTCTCTTTGTGGGATCGAAGACCGCGAACGTTCCATTGTAGGAAGAGGAAAAAATGAAGAGATGCCACCTTGGTGGCTGCTGAGTGCCAGCCTGCGAAGAATCGCTGTTACAGGGCCAGAGGCAGGAGGATCCCGCTCTATGAGGTCCACAGAAGCATCAACTTTGTTGTGCTATCGGTCTGTGGAGTCCAACGCAGAAAAGCGATTGGCGGTGCACACCAGCGACGTGGAGACTGGCCAGGTGAAGGTATCTGAGCCACGCACGGCTCGCGTTTATCCCATTTATTGTTGTCATCTTCTATTGCCCCCCCCCATGAACCATGGACCTTGCCGTTGGTGGGGAGGCTTGCGTGCCTCAGCGATACAGATGGCCGTACCGTAGGTGCAACCACAACGGAGGGGTATCTGTTGAGAGGCCAGACAAACGTGTGGTTCCTGAAGAGGGGCAGCAGCCTTTTCAGTAGTTGCAGGGGCAACAGTCTGGATGATTGACTGATCTGGCCTTGTAACATTAACCAAAACGGCCTTGCTGTGCTGGTACTGCGAACAGCTGAAAGCAAGGGGAAACTACAGCCGTAATTTTTCCCGAGGACATGCAGCTTTACTGTATGATTAAATGATGATGGCATCCTCTTGGGTAAAATATTCCGGAGGTAAAATAGTCCCCCATTCGGATCTCCGGGCGGGGACTACTCAGGAGGATGTCGTTATCAGGAGAAAGAAAACTGGCGTTCTACGGATCGGAGCGTGGAATGTCAGATCCCTTAATCGGGCTGGTAGGTTAGAAAATTTAAAAAGGGAAATGGATAGGTTAAAGTTAGATATAGTGGGAATTAGTGAAGTTCGGTGGCAGGAGGAACAAGACTTCTGGTCAGGTGACTACAGGGTCATAAACACAAAATCAAATAGGGGTAATGCAGGAGTATGTTTAATAATGAATAGGAAAATAGGAATGCGGGTAAGCTACTACAAACAACATAGTGAACGCATTATTGTGGCCAAGATAGATACGAAGCCCACACCTACTACAGTAGTACAAGTTTATATGCCAACTAGCTCTGCAGATGACGAAGAAATTGAAGAAATGTACGATGAAATAAAAGAAATTATTCAGATAGTGAAGGGAGATGAAAATTTAATAGTAATGGGTGACTGGAATTCGAGTGTAGGAAAAGGGAGAGAAGGAAACATAGTAGGTGAATATGGATTGGGGCTAAGAAATGAAAGAGGAAGCCGCCTAGTAGAATTTTGTACAGAGCACAACTTAATCATAGGTAACACTTGGTTTAAGAATCATGAAAGAAGGTTGTATACGTGGAAGAACCCTGGAGATACTAAAAGGTATCAGATAGATTATATAATGGTAAGACAGAGATTTAGGAACCAGGTTTTAAGTTGTAAGACATTTCCAGGGGCAGATGTGGACTCTGACCACAATCTATTGGTTATGACCTGTAGATTAAAAATGAAGAAACTGCAAAAATGTGGGAAATTAAGGAGATGGGACCTGGATAAACTGAAAGAACCAGAGGTTGTACAGAGTTTCAGGGAGAGCATAATGGAACAATTGACAGGAATAGGGGAAAGAAATACAGTAGAAGAAGAATGGGTAGCTCTGAGGGATGAAGTAGTGAAGGCAGCAGAGGATAAAGTAGGTAAAAAGACGAGGGCTGCTAGAAATCGTTGGGTAACAGAAGAAATATTGAATTTAATTGATGAAAGGAGAAAATATAAAAGTGCAGTAAATGAAGCAGGCAAAAAGGAATACAAATGTCTCAAAAATGAGATCGACAGGAAGTGCAAAATGGCTAAACAGGGATGGCTAGAGGACAAATGTAAGGATGTAGAAGTTTATCTCACTAGGGGTAAGATAGATACTGCCTACAGGAAAATTAAAGAGACCTTTGGAGAGAAGAGAACCACGTGTATGAATATCAAGAGCTCAGATGGAAACCCAGTTCTAAGCAAAGAAGGGAAGGCAGAAAGGTGGAAGGAGTATATAGAAGGTTTATACAAGGGTGATGTACTTGAGGACAATATTATGGAAATGGAAGAGGATGTAGATGAAGACGAAATGGGAGATACGAACTGCGTGAAGAGTTTGACAGAGCACTGAAAGACCTGAGCCGAAACAAGGCCCCCGGAGTAGACAACATTCCATTAGAACTACTGACGGCCTTGGGAGAGCCAGTCATGACAAAACTCTACCAGCTGGTGAGCAAGATGTATGAGACAGGCGAAATACCCTCAGACTTCAAGAAGAATATAATAATTCCAATCCCAAAGAAAGCAGGTGCTGACAGATGTGAAAATTACCGAACTATCAGTTTAATAAGTCACAGCTGCAAAATACTAACGCGAATTCTTTACAGACGAATGGAAAAACTTGCTAGATGCGGACCTCGGGGAGGATCAGTTTGGATTCCGTCGAAATGTTGGAACACGCGAGGCAATACTGACCTTACGACTTATCTTAGAAGAAAGATTAAGGAAAGGCAAACCTACGTGTCTAGCATTTGCAGACTTAGAGAAAGCTTTTGACAATGTTGACTGGAATACTGTCTTTCAAATTCGGAAGGTGGCAGGGGTAAAATACAGGGAGCGAAAGGCTATTTACAATTTGTACAGAAACCAGATGGCAGTCATAAGAGTCGAGGGGCAGGAAAGGGAAGCAGTGGTTGGGAAAGGAGTGAGACAGTGTTGTAGCCTCTCCCCGATGTTATTCAATCTGTATATTGAGCAAGCAGTAAAGGAAACAAAAGAAAAATTTGGAGTAGGTATTAAAATTCATGGAGAAGAAGTAAAGACTTTGAGGTTCGCCGATGACATTGTAATTCTGTCAGAGACGGCAAAGGATTTGGAAGAGCAGTTGAACAGAATGGACAGTGTCTTGAAAGGAGGATATAAGATTAACATCAACAAAAGCAAAACGAGGATAATGGAATGTAGTCAAATTAAATCGGGTGATGCTGAGGGAATTAGATTAGGAAATGAGACACTTCAAGTAGTAAAGGAGTTTTGCTATTTAGGAAGTAAAATAACTGATGATGGTCGAAGTAGAGAGGATATAAAATGTAGACTGGCAATGGCAAGGAAAGCGTTTCTGAAGAAGAGAAATTTGTTAACATCGACTATAGATTTAAGTGTCAGGAAGTCATTTCTGAAAATATTTGTTTGGAGTGTAGCCATGTATGGAAGTGAAAATGGACGATAACTAGTTTGGACAAGAAGAGAATAGAAGCTTTCGAAATGTGGTGCTACAGAAGAATACTGAAGATAAGGTGGATAGATCACGTAACTAATGAGGAGGTATTGAATAGGATTGGGGAGAAGAGAAGTTTGTGGCACAACTTGACTAGAAGAAGGGATCGGTTGGTAGGACATGTTTTGAGGCATCAAGGGATCACAAATTTAGCATTGGAGGGCAGTGTGGAGGGTAAAAATCGTAGAGGGAGACCGAGAGATGAGTACACTAAGCAGATTCAGAAGGATGTAGGTTGTAGTGGGTACTGGGAGATGAAGCAGCTTGCACAGGATGGAGTAGCATGGAGAGCTGCATCAAACCAGTCTCAGGACTGAAGACAACAACAACAACAACAACATCTTCTATTGCGGTACTGCCGCCTCGTTTTCTTATTCCATTTACTGGCGTCAATAACTTCCTACAATACTTGCCCGTGTGCATCAGCAGCAGCGCGTATCGATAACTGCATTGTCCTACCATCTCTGGAGCGACCGAGACCGATAGTATTTCCGGGTCGTCGTGTGTCTGGCAGCTAGTTCGGGACGGACCAGCAGTGCAGTCGGGACGCAGCAGCAGTGAAGTAGGGCGATGGAGCGCCGGTGAGGCGCCGACAGCCAGCGCTCGCGACACACATGAACTGTCTGACGGAGGGAGATTGGAGTGGGACGACCGTTGGTTGGTCGTTCGGTAGGGTGTCTCATCGGCCGACGTATACTTGGTTCTGTCCGGGTCTGGTCGGTCAGTCGGTTGGCTAAAGCAGCGAGGAATTCTCTACGGGAAGTAGTTTGGCAGGGCTACTGGCGGGCTCTACGTAGTGTTGGAGTGTGTGGGGCTGTTCCCATTGCTATGAGGTCGTGGCTCACCGTCACTGGACACGAAAGTTGAGTTTTGTTTTAATCTACAAGCAAGTCAAGATTGTTCACTTTGTGTCGTTTGGAGTTCGTTGTCGGCTGTTGGGATATTCCTGCGAGCAACTACTTGGTTTTGAAGTTGGAAAATTCTAGCCACCTTCCGGTGGAGTTTCACTGTATTTGGTTATTTGAATTGAAGTGCAGCAGCGGAATCTTCTGCCTTGTGGCCATTAACGTTCCGGTTACCTGCCCTGGCCATTGACGTAAATTTCAGGCAGTGTAGTTTCCTCATCATGTTGTTGTTGTCCAGCACGGTGTGTAGTTTGACAGCTCCATGCTATGGTCATCAGTCCCCTAGAACTTAGAGCTACTTAAACCTAACTAACCTAAAGACATCACACAACACCCAGTCATCACGAGACAGTGAAAATCCCTGACCCCGCCGGGAATCGAACCCGGGAACCCTGACGCGGGAAGCGAGAAAGCTATCGCACGACCACGGGCTGCGGACGGGCGCCAATATCTTCTACGTTGTTCCGTTGAACTCCATGTTTTGCCCTGGTTGGGTGAAGTGGAAGTTATCTTGTCAGTGGGTTCAACGGCTGTAGGTCGGTTGAGCTGTCGTCGGATCTACATCTACATTCTACATCTAAATTTATACTCCGCAAGCCACCCAACGGTGTGTGGCGGAGGGCACTTTACGTGCCACTGTCATTACCTCCCTTTCC